>NC_138827.1:39056068-39656068 GCF_965183815.1 Platalea leucorodia | reverse complement strand
CTGCACAACAGCATTATCTTACAGTTGCATATTGACAGGGAGCCTTCAAGGCAGCTAAATACATGTTTATAGCTCTGCTTTTAAATTTTAACTTTTTTTTTTTTTTTTAATGCTATGACAAATTTTGAACTGTAGAGATAAGGTGACAGCATGCAGTGAAGTGTGAACTGTGCTTGACAGTTTAATTAAGAAACCAGCTAGTTGGTCTTACATATTTTTTCAGCATGAACATGACCCCTTCTACTGCTTCTACGTGTCATTCTTTGCAGGACAGTATCATCATGAGGCCTTTTAGATAACTCATAGCATTACTGCCAAGCCAAATTATAAATATTCGGCACCTTAGCACTAGAGCATTGTGGACCAAATCTTGTCCCACATCAGCCCCTGCAGTGGGACGAGGGATGGCTTGCAGATAGGCACCACAGCTGAAAGAGCTGTGGGTCCTGCTATAGCCTGCCCGTAAAGACCTGGGCAAATCACTTCACTCCCCTGTGCTCAAACAGCCTTCTGTAACGTAGGGACCTGCTACAGCAAACCAGCAGCTGTGGGCCTGCTGGCTCAGGACGGGAGCTTTGCTCAGCTCCTGTCCAGCTCTCCTGTGCGCTCTCAGCGAGCAACACATGGGGGCTCTGATGCAGAGAGGCTCCGTGGCGCACACAAACCACGCGTTCCCAGTGAACAGGCCTCTCTTACCCTAGCGTGTAACTCAGCTAGCACAGGAACACCCGTGCTGCTTTTTGGCAAACAAGGAGCCCCATCTTGATCCCGCAGCAAGGCTCCAGTTTAGCTCAAAGAGAGATGAAACTCATCTTAACAAGAAAATACAAAGCGTTGTTCAAATTAACCTCTTCTTTCCGAGAGCAGCCTCTGCTTATATCGTAAGTGAGCATAAAAGCTAAAAGCATCAAGTGGCATTTGCATTTTTAAGAAACAATGCCTGCACCGAGCTGAAAACATTTCAGATTCATTCTTTGGAAACAATTTGTGTGATTTCTTCTGTTTTTCTTCAAGCGTGATTCTGTTTTTCTTCAGCACTGCTTGCTGCTTGGGGTGTGTGGTTTGACACTCAGCTTGTCAGTTTAGTATTTTGAGATTGTGAGTTTTTTGAAGAGGGCACATCTGTGGTTATAGAAGAAAAACAAGAAGCATCAGATGTTCAGTGTACAGAAAAGCAGAGCTTGGGAGGATCTTAGAAGTGAATAGTTAGCAGAGATGACACGTATTTGACCCAGAGCTGCTGAGGACTAGTGTAGTATCGGTAAAATCACTTATTTTGCAAGTTTTCAAATGCCCTCTGGAGAAATTATCTTAATAAAGAAGAAACACTTAATTACATTTCTAGTTGTGAAATTTTATAAAAATATCTACTTTGCTTTTCATTTTTTTTTATTTAATGAGAGTCCACAGTTCAGAAAAAATAATGTATTCAAAAAAACTTTTAAGTGAAAGGCTTCTCTTCAAAAAATGAGATTGTGATTCCTAAAGAAGGTATGTAATCATGAAGACAACAGTTTGCTCTCATTTGCATCAACAGGAGCTTTGTCATCAGAGCTTTAAGCAGTAAAACTACTGCCCTTTTGAGAGCAGAAGGGAGTGTCGGGACTGCAGCTTCATCCCCCATATTACTCCTTTAGACTACTCGGATACTGCTGCAAGAGCCTAGGAATAGTTAAGGTTGATAGACATTTAACCAGTCTTTGTGCAAGCAGGACTAAAGTCAGACTGCAGAGGGGGTGTAGGCTTAGGCAGGTTTCTGTGTAAAAGCGAACTGGATATAAAACTTGCTCAAAAATCAACAGCCAAGGGGGTTTACAGCGGTGCCTGCCTTTGTTAAAATGCAATGTTTATTCTAGCTTAACCAACTGCATTGTTATCAAAAGACTTTAATATTTTCAAACTTAAGTTTTAATCTTTCTCTCCTGTAATGATATGAATTCGCCCTGTCTTTTCTCTGCAGGTAAATACACTATACCAATATAACTTTGCTTGCACTGCCTCAGTGAAATATTTTTAACGTATCGCATGGTTGTTCCTGCTTCGAGACCATGTCTTCCATTTGAAACGCCCAGGGTTTTTTGCACAAGAAGTGCAGTATTCCAAAGTTACCTTCTAACACAGAATTCCTAAGGGATGTTTTAACGTGTCAACTGCCAAAGTAACATACCTATACTTCGAACTACAGCCAGCCTTGCTGAATCAGTACTAGCCACAGATTTGTAGCCATTTATTCTATTTGTTAAATTAACAAATCAGAAGTGTCTGCAAAAGGCTTTCTCCTGGCTGTGGATAGCGCTTGCAATACAAAGATGTTTACGGAAAATCCTGCTCAGTGGCAAATCCTGATTAGGAAACGTTATCATTTTTTTGCATAATAGGTGAGATAGACATGCCTAACATATGGTTGCTATAAAATACCTTAGATGAGTCAGATCTTAGCTGGCAGCTGTAAGCAGGGTTGTTCTGACTTCTTAGATAATACTACCAATTATGATCTTTTTTGTTACTTAACTACTGTGCTGTTAAATTATATGAACCTGATTTGTAGACACTCCCATTTGAGTAGAACAAAAAGGCAGGATTTATGATGTAAATCCTGATCTGTGTGTTTGCACCTTATTAAAGCGGTATCCAAAGTCCTTCAAACTCTCTGTAATGATGACTAATTCTAACCAAATCGTAGGACTCTCCAGGAAGCTGCTGCTGTCCCACTATGTGTTCAATTCGGTTACATGCCCCATGAAATTTAAGAGGCTAAAAAGTGCCAGCCATGGCATTGATTTGATGTGGCTCGCAATGATGCAGGTACCAATCAGTAGCCCCACTGGCTTTGTTCTCTGATCTTTGCATGCAGCTCCTGCAGGTAATCACAGCGTGCAAACATGTACTAAAGACTTTGCTTTTAAAGTATAGGCTACCAAAGCACTCTGGGGACTGACTTCTAAGGGGGGAGTTTTCATAGCGGCGAGATGCGACTGCCTTACGATCACCAGTGTGTCCACTAAAGTCTGTTCTTGGAGCAGGCACTCATTAGGGAGCTGTTGTCTTGGGGTAACTGCAGGATAGCACAGTAAAACCAACAAACAGGTGCCCATCTGAAGTGTTACAGGGGCCATGCTTACTGCATTATTCTGACTGACAAGCCTTCCTAAGGCTAGGACTTCAGTCTGCACATTCAACTATGGTGGGAAAGTCAGTGGGAAAATAAACCTGGCTCACAGATCTCAGAAACAATGGTCAGAAAGTTGGTGGCCTTTGTTCCTGGCCTTTCCAGCCCTGCCACTACTGTTAATGCTGCCCCAAATATGATGCTGTACTGAGGAGACTATTTTGAGGAGGATGCCCAAAAGGTATCTCACAATATTGCCCATTCTCTGGGGCAAGAACAGTTTAAAAAGGCTTGTGCTTGTTTCTCACCTTTCTTCTTGCTAATTATTACTCTTTTTGGCTAGTCTTGTCTATTTTTTCAGAACTCCAGCTTGCCTGGCTCTACAGCTGCAAGCAACCAATGGGGAATGACTAACATCTATCACACATGTCCAGATCAGCCACTGAGGCAACGTATGCTTTCACTTGCTCTTTGAAACCAGAGTGCTCAAATGAGAGCTACTTGAAGACACAGGTTTCCAGCTCTCTCCCCCTGCCTCACCAAATCCTGTGTAGCACCACAAATGCCACAGTTCACGTTCTCCAGCATCTTTCGGGCTCCCAAAGCACTGTCTGCAGTCTGTGCAGAGAAGTGGTTCTAAGAGGAAGAGTCACAAAAAGAAAGCTCACAAGAGGAAAAGTCTCTAGCAATATTACTTTTTGTCTTTGCTAATGGAAGGCACACCCACTTCCTCTGACTCTAATCAGAGGATGACTGGCTGTCAGGTGATGGAGATATGCAGTTGAGAAACAGAGGTCTTTATAGGTGCCTAGCCCTGCCTTGTATACCATCTGCCGCTTATGGAAACTTAAGACTTGCCATAGAGAGGCTGATTCTGTGTTTTCAATATTTAATGCTCATTGGAAATGACAGTTCAGCATTACCTGCTACCCCAGTGAGATCAAGCTAAACCCCACCCACAGTACTGGATGTTCGTAAGCAATTGCAGAAATAAACAGTAAGTATGGAAAGCTTAGAGGCAAACTGCAGAACTAGTGTATAACCTCCTGGACATACCTTCAACACACTGGCATTATTTTTTTTTCTAAAGACTGCCACTCACTTTAATTCCTTTGGTTTTAACCCTTACAGGTTAAGAAAAAATTCTGCATGAAGTAGTAGCCATCAAAATAACCGAACAATAGGATGACATTGCTTAGAAACTTCCTACTTTGCAGGGGCAGGTCCCCATTCAATTTTGTGCCACGCTTTGTTACTAAATAAATTACTCCAGGGAGAGCCAGTATACTATGGTCAAAGTTCTCAGCTGACTTTTCTGCTTTCTTTCTGCCACCAGGGAACAGGGACAGAGGCGTTAACACCATCCACTTCATATGCTCCACTAAGGTATGATTTGGAGAACCTAAATTTAAGAGCATCAGTTCTCTCTGAAGTAAATGGAGACAGGCAGGTACCTAAGCTTGGATGCCTAAATTTAGAAGGTGTGAATACTGCTTTCCCCTTCTTTCTTCCTTTTTCTTCTCTCTGATGTGTTAGTCCTTTTCTTTCCAGCAGTTAAAGGTGAGCTGAGACAATGTCCAGCTGAGCTGCTCATCCCCTCTTGCATTTTGTAGAGTCCAGATTCTCTCAAACTAGGGAGAGAAGGGTAGGTCATGCAGGTTCAACAACAAGATTCACGGGACTGTTATTTCAGCCCCCAAAACCACAACAGATGCCTCACTTTTAAACTACTCACTGAGACTGAACAGTGAAAATAGAGGTGAATCTTCTGTGTGTTGTGTGGACACAGCCTTTGAGGCCCCAGATGTATCTCATGCATGCACTATACTCTTTGTTGTTCCCTGCATTGCGCTCTAAAGACAGGGCAGATGTAACTTTCCAGTCCTGGGTTTAGACAGCAGCACAGCCACGTCAGTTATGCTGCTCTAGATTTCCTAAGGCACTTTTCTGTGTTGATAGTCTTCAATGAAATAAATCAAGCTCTCTTCTGCTTGTTTTAATGTAGAATTTTACATTACCATATACAAGCATAACATGATTTTCAAACTTTACAAAGATGCAGGGTAATACTTTTGAATACCTGATAATTTACAGGTTACATTATGACTTGGCCACTTTCCTGAAATAGTGACTATCAAAGCAAACCACTCTGAATCCCCTTCTTCCCTCCAAAACCCAAGAAAAATCAGCAAGCTTGGTCAACGGGCACAAAGAATCAAACGGCAGCAGTGAAGGGCTCTGCGCTAGGAAATTCACTATTACAGAGTCCGGTACTTACACTGACAGTATTTAAAGGACTGTGAAGTGAACTTTGGTGTGAAAATAGACACAAAAGCTTTTCCTCCATCCTCTTTGGCCAGCACAAAGACTGCTTTGTCTAACTTTGAACAATTTTACTTTCTCTGTATATGTGGTTTTATTAACACTGTTCTCTTCCCAAGATTACTTCATTACTTCTATAGAAAACTCATTAAGAAATCCGTATCTGCACTATGCAGGTATGTGTCACACATTCCTCCTTTCATGCTGAGAAGTTGCAACAGCATGTAGGAGGCTTTGCTTTAAGATTTAAACTGAAGTGTTCTTTACTGTATGCGTTATATACATCAGGAAAAAAAATATCACCATACAAGTCTCGTTTCCCCCTGCCATTAAAAGAAACACATCATACCATATTTGCCCTGCTGCAGGTCCACTGCCGGATAGGCTTGGATGCTTTACACGGTCACGGCAGTGGACTTCTATGACTTTATGATCCTTATGATCTAAGCAGCTGATGGCTTTACGAAGCTCATGCCCCCTGCCATAGAGCTGTTCAGAAAGAGGCTTACCTACCCTAAGCCTCAGATCCATAATGTCCCTACACACCTGCAGCTCACAAGTTAAGTCACTAAAATTTAGCGTATCTGAGATAAGGCTCAAACCTACCACTGAAGCGAGTGTCAGCTGTTCTCATCTGCTCAACTAACATAGGAAGGAAAAACAGTAAGCACAGCAGCAAGGCCACAAGGAAACAATCTGCCTGCAAACATAACCAAAATGAGAAGGGGGAAGGAAAAAAAAAAAAAAAAGGTGAGCTGAGAAAGAGTAAAGCCTGTTAAAGGACAGATAGTTGTGGCAGAATTTAGCTTTAAGCTCATAAATGAGGTCTAGATTTGAACATTTCTAAGCGGTTAAGCTGTTACAAAACATGCTCATAAGAAAACTACATAGATGAACTTAATTTTTGGTGCTTGAGTTGTGCTCTTTGTACAACCATTTAAGGCTGATACTATGAAAGATCCTTTTGAGATGAGTCTACAGCCTTTCTCCTACTCAAAAGTAATGGGTATAAGTATACCTTCTGCATTTACTTACACATGTTTTACGTCTAAGGGAGATGAAATCATTAAAGGTAAGTGAAGAATATCCCTTCAGGGCATTTCCAGTATATTACAGAAGTCCTTCTTCTGGACTGGTAAAAAAGGTTATGGAAGCAGGAAGGTTATTCTCTTCTCTTAGGGCAAGGAAAAGCGTGAGTGAGCTTACTACACAGCAGCCAAGGAGGAGATGCAAAAATCCTGGAAGGTTACTTTTATCAACTGTGAAGGCAGACAGTAAAAGCAGCTACAGTGAACCCTGATAAAGAGGTCTTTGGGCCTGTGACCTAGTCACTCTTATTACAAGATCACACATTTCCTACACAGTAAGTGCTGAAGACCAAGCCTAAAAATAACTAACAAAAAAAAAAATCACACCATTAAACTGACAGGAAGTGTAAAAACTTTCCAAATGAGAGCCATCGAATCTGATGAAACACAGTCGTATTCCTGGTATGATGTACATTTGTAATCCCTTCTAGGTGTATTCAGTATAGCAGCATTGTCATGGGGTAGTTGTAATCTTTATGCCCCAAGGTAAATGTACATGGAACAGAACAATGGCTTGCTCAGAATCTACGGTGAAGTACTAGCTAAAAATAGAAATATATTTGACTTCCAAAATCAGAAGCAGACAGATATAAATTAAAGGTTTAAGTTTTGCTCAGAGTATCATAGCTATTACTCAGTCTTATCTTTTGGTGAGTTCTTGTCCCTTCTTTGCATATGTATCAAGTAAAAAGTTTTCCATCATGGTACAAAACCAATGTACCGTCTATCCAGATTACATCATGCCTTCTTATGAATTTGACATCAGACACACTCTGATCACGATGGGTATTTTTTTCCTATTGCATACTTAGAAAAATGCATAGCTTTAACTTTGCATTAAAGGTTTTCCTCACCCTAAATTGTTGCTTTTACAAGTTATACTGAACATAGCTTCCCATTACAAGGTAAGTTAGGAGAAGTCAAGCATCACCTAAGTAAACTCTACTGCACAATGAAGCTTCCAGGGAAAAGCTGCATGGGCTTCTGCGTGTCAGGGGAAATCAACATATTTATCCTGATTAGGATAAAGAAGGAACTACACAGCAATAAACTAATTAAGTGCAGAGTTCCCTTTTGGTGTCCAATTACAGAAACAAACCAAAGGAATAAACTCTGCTTTTTAAATGGAGTTGCTATGTAGCAGTCCTGGTTAAGTCTTGCTTCAGCCTTAACTAGTGCTGGTGTTTGCTGCAGACTGAAGCACTGTCAGTTACAACTTTCTTCCCAAGTCTCTCAAAGGACAGTGTCCTATGAACTGAGAACTATGCAATAAACCGTGTTATGGAATCATTAAGAATTACTAGTGGATTAGTTTCAAATTGCATTTTATAATCAGTGACAGAAGCAAGTCTAAACACGCTTGGTCTAAACAACACAACTCTTTCAAATGAAATGACTGCTGAAAGCCAAAAATTAAGTTTTTAGTTATTAAAATATATTTTAAAGTCCAAATTAGTAACAATTACAGGCTGTTTAAAAATAACTTTTACACAAGTTCAAAGACCACCCCTTTTCTTAGAAGTAGCAAGATAAACAGGCTACAGATAAGACATTTTTACGTACTGTTGTCATCATTCTTAAAGATTACTGCTCCATGCATTGAGTCAACTGGAAAAATGTCAGCAGCAGTGTTCTGAACACTCCAGGCTAACATGCTTTTTTTCCCCTCTCTTTCCCCAATTCCTGTAGTCAAATTTTGGCTGAAAATTTCAAAAGCAAGAAAAAAACCAAACTAATCCAAATTCCTTTCTACTGCGTTTAAATAAACAGTTTTCAGATGATCCACATTTTAACTAGTCTTCATGCATACCTTGAACAACTGCTGTTATAGTCAGCTTCTCCACAAGACTTCAAAATTCTTATTCATAGGAAGGAAATGAAAAAGCAGAAGCGCAAGAAGTACAATCAATACTAAATTTCATTTTTCATTTTAAAAAAAGTTCCAACAATTGAAGGTGTTCTTTTGTTCTCTGTGCCACTACTTCAGATAGTAGGAGATGTTAAGATGATCACCTTATTCTGTGGGGAACAAAGGAGTGAGATCAGTAATGTTAATGCATTAATTACTTACTTAAATACTATAATGCTACATTCATCAAATCAGTTGAATATGATCAGCATAAATAAGGTATTTGCTCTTAAGTTTTTCAGCCCACCCAGAATGCAAAATGTAATCTCAGTATTATGCAAAAAATACATAGCTTTTAGCTCAATTTCATATCACACTGAACATAATTTCATTTTAATAATAAAAAAAAACTCCCTGAGACTTAGCCATTGTAGCCACACAGAATTTTTTTTATAAATTGTAGAAGAACTTGAGTAAAAATTCCTCCCAAAATTGCAGTAAACCAACTATATGTAAACCAACTATACATAAACCAACTATATATTCTCAACAGATGAAAGTGATAAGTAAGCAGCTGGCATTTACTGTAAGTGACAAAATGATGACACTCATTTCCATACCATACATATTTCTTCACTTTAAAATGTACTTTACACATTTTCTACTCTGGCTGATACGATCTGTAGTTACTGTGCAAACTTACAAAATGCTAAAAATTAAAACCGTTGTTGACTGGCTTAGTTTTATGACATGCAAAATAGCTTAAAATTGACTGACCATTCAAGTAGGCAGTCCTTTCTAAATATTCTTGTTAAACTTTCCAGATCTTCGTTTTTGAAATGAAGTTCTTCCAGCAACGTAGTCAGGAACTGTGTGTACATTGGGCTTGTCTGAGTATTCTTGAAAAGTGGAGTATTTTGTGACAATCTGGCAAAAAAAAAAAAAAACCCAACAACCCATATTTGATACAGAAAAGGGACTTTTCAGCATCAGATGTAAAAAAAAGCAAAGGTTGTGAGTTCGAACAACTGTATTGAAGAAAAGCAGTTTATAACGTCACACTCGATTCATTACAGTACATAAGATTGTATGTATTACATGCAATACGACCTGTACCAAAATATGAATTTTTAGTAAGATGTAGTGAAACAAACAAAAAAATCGAATTAGAAAAAAATGGGCTAGTAGTTACTTGGACAATTCTCCCCCTGTTCTGTATGCCATAAAACACATCATAGTATGTCAAAATAGCAAACATATTTTGCTCTAAGCCGAGATTTCTCCAAACACATAGAAGCCTCTCATAGAGGCAGTTTGGATTATTATTATTATTACTTGACACACATGGGCACATGAGACATCAATTAAATTCTCAAACCGAGGAGCAATTTGAGTGAATAATCAGAGCAATTTGATTTCTCATCGTTTTGAAAGTCTGTACCTTAAAGCAGTTTAAATTATACTTCTTACACACTGAACTGTTTAAAAAATAGGCTTTAAGAAAGCCCGACAAAACTAGGAAAAAAGCTAATTTATTCTTGAGACGTTTTTATACAGCATACTAAACTTCAGTTTTAAAGCTGATTTTCTGGCAAAGATTTGCTATAGGGAAACTATTTTCTGTTTTGGTAACAAAATTAAGTGCTTAAAGTTTCAAAGTGCCTGCACTCTTAGAGTGCTTCAGAAAAATAAGAGAATCAAAGGGGGACGAGAGAGAGGAAATTATATTTCTGAATTCAGCTCATGAAGTTTAGCTTTAAAATTCAAACAATACTTGGCCTTTCAAAATTTGCTATTTAGCAACAACGTTTTACAGAAAAACTTCCATTTGGGCCTGATTTTCTGAACCGCTGAGTAGATGGAGTTCATCCAGTTTCCACTGATTTTAAAGATTACAGTGAATGGAAGCTGAAAGTAGTTGCCAACTAGGAGAATAAAGTATATACACAAGAACAGACAAGGAAAATAAATAGGGCATTAGTGCACATCCCCAAAGAGAATGTTACTCGTCATCTGAAATCATGGAAACTGCAAGGCACACATTACTGTATACTGCATTTAGTTCCAGAATCAACAAGACCACCAACGGAAGGCATAGTCTTCAAAACCAAACCAAAACCCAACAAAAAAACCCTAAACATGCATAGTGCTGTTGCTAAAACGCATCCCTCAGATGGAAGGAGTTATCACCATGCAGATCATCTACATATACAGTATCTGTATGGAGATGAGGTGAAATGTTGAGCTGTCAGTTTTCACTTTTGCTTTAATTTTATCCAAATCTACTTTTATCCTAAAGTCCTTTCTTTTTTCATACTTCTATTGCAAAATATTGCAAAGGTAGTAATAGCTGAATCTACTTCCTAAGCACAAATATTTACAAAAAATTGTTTAATGAACAAAATAAAGTATTAAAGCTTATGCTGAACGTTGGTAACTTCAACACCAAACGTTACTGACAAGATCACTTAACAAGAACTCATATCCCAGCAACAGTTACTTCGTCTCAAATACTGTATTTAGATAAATAGGGCCATTGACACCATATAGGAAAGAGTTATTTTAGAATACGTTTGTGAAATGATGTACTTTTAATAAGGAACTCAAGGTAGTCTACAGCTTCCTAAAAACTTCCCAGCTCAGAAAGCCTTAAGTGAGTAACAACTGAGATCAATCTCCCTGTAGTCATTGGTATTCAGACCGTCTCCACTTGAAGAAAGCTGCATACAAAAGAAGATTCTTTTCAGTTAAGGAAAAATAGTGATAGAACACAAACAAAGGATCTTGTAAGACATAGTAAATAGAGTCCCTTAATACAAAAATAAATTTAAAAAATTTGATTAATAAACAGACTTTTAATGAGTTGAATGATTTTCCATTTCTTTTTGGATTCCACTTAAGTACATATATTTAGCTAAATATTTCAACTATCCAACACTGACGTTTGGCGAGAAGGACTTAAGAGATGCTCAAAGTAAGGACACGGTGTGGAAAGAAACAGACTTGCGCACAAACTCTGCTACATAAACCCTCCCCCAAAAGAGAAGTATTCACAGTTGGATTTTTGATTTTTGGACTGAGGCCACTAGGTTTTGTTATGTATGTCATGACAGACAGGACTGAGTTGTTTCTTCCCTGGCGAGAAGTATAGCAGTAACTATTTGAACTGGTCAAAGAGAGTGCCTCTGCCCCGGGTTGACAATCGGGAGGCTGATTTTTGCATTATGACGCTTTATCAGCAGGGGAGCAGAGGAAGCGCTGATGGAGGATCAGAGCGACCATTTCAGAGCGTTAGTCTGGAGACAAGGATAGTGGGAGAAAAGCCTGGAGAGGCGTTATCACTAGGCTTCAATTCGCCCTCCTCACGATTAAGTAGGTTATATATGAAAAGAGACTGGTGGCATAAACACTCATAACTTCGTGAGTGCTGGTGCCAGGCGGCTGTAACATTGCAAAACATTCTCTTGGCAATATTGTAGATTTACATGCATTTTTAGCTGAATTTTCTTCCTCCTGCCTTAGGCTTAAGAGGATGTTAATAAGGACATTACTTTTCAAAACGAGCAGAAAACTTGTGCAGTTTTAAGTAATATTCTAAAACTAAAATCTTTATACCATAAAGCTCACATGCTAAGCAGTCTACTTTTGTTTTATATATATATATATATATATTTTTTTTTTTTTTTTTTTTTTGGAACTGCAGTCTGTGCTATTACATAGTTTCACAAATTACAAACGTGTCGTAATGATCAGACCCTGTTTCAGACACTCTGTTTAAAGAGTAGCTATTGTAGCCCACACCTGAGAAAGAAAAAGGTATTGCTACTGTCAGAGAAACTGCCAGGCATTAAATATTGAGAAACAAAGTTAAAAAAAGAAAAGACATTTTAGCTGTGGATCAGGTTTTTTTCCTTACCTGAACTTTGTTTAAAAACTAATTAAGCTACTAATTATTTGATAAGCAGGAGACTAAATCAAAAAGTAATTTCAGAGAGGCATGTCTAAGTTTCTAGCAATTAGTTAAAAACTGCATCTAGATGGGACAACACGTTCAACATTCATGAATATACGTACAAACACTTTAATCTTGGAAAACTGTGTCGTTTTGGCATTTAAATGATGCTTTAACTTGTCATTTGAAAAGCAGTTATTGTCGAGTACTTTCCTACTTTTAAGTGGCTGTTGGAACAGAAGCAGAAGCTTTTCTCTGCAGAAGGAGCAAGCACAAGTTGCTAGTTTGCACTGAGTGGCAAGTTCCATGCTCTTAAGTAACACTGGTCCAATGTATATTTGAGGTACTGCACAACAGTGTTGAGGGCTGTGCTCTCATCCTTGCATGAAATGCTAACAACTGAATTAAACCATAATTGTATGCAAATAAGCCAGAACAGTATTTGGAATCAATATCTTCAAGTCACTGAAAGCTGCAACGACCCCAGCTCTGAAGAAACCATCATGACTAATTCAATTTAATGATATACAGCATTTCAGTTCAAGGATCGTGGAATTGCCTCGAAACTCTGCAGCATCTTCAAAAGACACAGAATATAAACAGGAAATAGGGTACTTGGGACCACAATAAAAACAACTGGCTACTGCAACAATGAAAAGAAAAATATAAATTCTGCTTTTCTGTTACTTCTTTCACATGTTGCAGCATTAATGTGGAACAAACTTTTGTGAATAAAGCCAAATAAATATAAGAAAAGCTAAAGGATTAAGTGATTTTAAAACAATCACCTACAGAAGCACCCAAACGTAAGTGTTACTGTCCAAAGTTATACACCCATGCTTCAAAGGCTTGCCTTCAGCACACCCGTTAAAAGGAAACGTTCATGCTCAGCTCATGGAAAAGTAGTACAGTATATATCAGACTTCATGAAACAGTGTCGTTTCCTGCACACCCACTTACACCATATGGTAAACAGGTCTTTGTAAAGTTTAAAAAGTGTTAAAAATGTCAAACTATATCTGATTGATAAAATTCATATTTGCTGGCTATTCCACATATGTTACATGTTCAAGGAAAAAAAAAGTGAAATTCATGTGAAGACCAAGCTATTATTATAAAGCTATTAAATGACATCTGGCTATCGCAAAATGTTTACATAGTTCAACTCAAGACCCAAACTTTCTATGAATTAGTCGCCTTACAAAAACATTTGCCAAGTATATTTAGGAGTTTAACTTAAATTAAAATCTTTTTATAAGTCAGTCACATTATACGGAGTAAATTTCATTAATTGAGATGGTAGTGTGCGCAACTCGTTCTTAGATCTATGCATACCTTAACCAAGACAGCTGAATACATTCAGAAAAGATGATGGTGGAGTAATACTTTTGTGTAGTTAAAAGCACTAATTGGCATTTCCTATCCAAAGGTGTGACTATCCTTTCTAACAAAACTCTAATTCTACAGTACCATCCTCCCCTCAGATACTGGACCTCAGGAAAACATTTCTGGACTTTTTCTTCAAGATGAATTCTGTGATCCCCTTTGAAAAAAGTTGAATTTTCAAAGCCACCACTGTGATATCAGCTAGTTACAGCTCTCTGAAATAGATGTCTGAAAACAGGGGTAAGAACACAACCACCTAAGAGTTGGGCTCCTTTCCATTCCCCAAAATTGGTCACTTAAAATTACAGGAAAAGCATTGAGAATTTGAGTGCACATAAATTTACGCAATATCACGCAAAGCGTTTGTATGCTCATGAAGAAAATCCATGTGCTTATTCTCAAAAGAATAATAATAAGCTCCTCCTAGAAAAGGTAAGTATTGCCAGTCTTCCTAACGTTTTCTAATGCCAGAAGCTTAAAAAAACCAAAAGCCACTGATCATGGCAGAATCCATGGATCTGAACACAATTATTTCCGTCCCTTACCTTGTTCGGCACGCTTGGAACTCGAACAAGAACAGAATTATAAAGCAGAATGACGGAACAAGCAAGCACTACTTGTCCTTCCATAGAAAGCTTTGGAAAAGAGGATATAAACATTTTTGCCAGTTATAGGCATTTGAGCACTGTGAATAAGCCTCTTAACATAATCATCACAACTTACAAGTTTTTTTCTTTTGAATTCTCTCAGTTTCTTTCTGCCTTTTGTTTTAGGCACTTAATTTTTTAAGATCATCATAACCAGGAAGACTGATAACTGTTCTTCTGTCAGAATGACAGACCTGCACTAATGATCACGCACGTTTCTTGAATGCTCATTTCAGAACACGGAAACGAAGCAAGAGCTGGCAGCAACTATAGGCAGCACTTTCTTTTTTTTCCCCTCCCCAACATAAACACAGACACAGGCTGCCGCATATGTGCTACAGGGACGGTGCCAACAAGCCTCTGATCGAGGTGGCATTAAGAGACTCTTGCTAAGGGTCCTCACTGGCAAGGAAGTCCAATGGATTTTTTTGCTGTCTTTGGACAGTCACAAATTGAACTATGGCTATGAGCAATCTAGTCCTCTCATCCCACAAGCGTTTTAGTGCACGTTAGCAGACCTTCAGCTATGTACACATAACAAAGAGTAAAAGCGCTTATAAGCATCTAACATCAGTTTGGGTGATTTAACATAGCTATTAAAGGTTCTGAGAAATCAGTCATTCCAGCAATGTGCCGTTAGCACTACGCTAAAGCGTATTTGCTCCCTTGCTATGACATAAAGTCATGCCACATTGTTAACAAGGGCTGATTTAAGAGAAACAATGCTAAAAACCATGAAGAAACATAACCGTGCAGGAGACACTCTGTGGAGTGCTATTGATCATCACCTGTCAACTACTACGATAAAGCACTAAACAGAACCCTACCTGAATAGAAAAACCCTTTATACTAAAAGTCTTCCAGGGTATTGCCCATATTCAGGCACAACTGAAAAATATTTTAAAGGAAACTCTACATTGAAGTGTGTTGGTGGGATTTGGCAAGGACTGGTTAGTGGTGATCCAGTGCTCTTTTTCTCTGTGTGATGAAATGGCTCTGAAAGCAGAGCAGCTTATCAAAGTCTAAGTCTTTAATTCAAAAGCAGGGAATACCACCATCATCCGGGTCACAGATAATGGAAATTAATTTGGTAAGTCTGTCAAATTTCCATTCAAAACTCACACTTGCAAGATTATAATGAGTCAATTCTGGATTTGGAAAAACAAAGTCATGAATGTAGGACAGCCCATCTTTATGAATAATTAATTGGTACTTAGAAGAATTAAGTTACAAGGCCATAAAACCACCAGATTTCCAGCTTTCTTCCCTCCATGTGTTTTTTGTAAACATTTGGGACAGCATTACCTAAGTATCAACTGCTTTTGAGATTTACAAGGAGCATTAACATACTCTTCCTCCCAGCTCTGTACCTACCATTTTGAGTTGAAATCATGAGGGAAATCATCTCTGATTGCTTCTACAAGGTGTAAAGGATTGGAACGGTAGGGCATGGATCAAAACAAGCCACATGCAGCAACGTCAGCTGGCAAGTGGTAGGAGAGGGATTGTTTTTCAAACTGACCCTGTGGAAGATGGGTGAAAAGGCGCTCCACTGAGGAGCCCATAACGAGCCCGTCTGCACCAGACGGGTGGCCAGCCAAGCTGAGCATATTGTACCACTTCTTGGACCAAAGGCAGGTTATAGGACAGTACCAAAGAGGATGCCATTACTTAGACAGGAGCCCCTAAAGTTGTTTCAGTAATACAAGGTACTTCAATTTCATCAACAGCCCAAGACTCCTTCAGCAGCTGTCTACAGTAAATTTCCTACTCCTTGCACTGCAAGTAGAAGAGAGAGCATAAAACCTCATCCACAGATTTAAATACACTTTTGAGCAGATTTATAAAAACTATATGTCAGTATGGTACTGCAGGTCATTCTCAGTAACAGTTCATTTCATTTAGTGTTAAAAATCCTCAAGGAATGCATAAAGCCATGTTAAACGAATGAATGGGGACAACAATGCCATTATAATGTGTTCTACTGCATCAACACACTAGGACTGGGGTGTTTTGGTTTGGGTTTGGTTCCCCCCCCCCCCCCCCAAATACTTCAAATATATTTGCACTACTCTTATGTTACAGATTTGATGGGCTTAGCAATGCAATAAAAATGTTACTAATCAGAAATGCCGTTGTTTTAATATAGCAGTTTTATAGAATATAGTCTTAGATTCTGTTTTAATTATGTTTCTATGAAGGAAGTCTCCAATACAACTGATTAAACAAAAATAATTGTTTTAAGACAAATGGCTAGACTGAGTCAATACAACAAGTGTTACAGATTAGCAATAAAACTCATTGACATAGACGTGCATTGCAGTCCGTAGACCATCTGCCTGTACATATAACTGGAGTGTCGCCAATGTATCAATCACTTAATAACAGTGCTTCAGTTGATGGGGTCTGAAACACTTTCCGTGTTTATCCATTTCATGAACCCCTACTGAAAGGTGCTCAGACGTTTTGACAGAATAAGTCAAAGCATCACTGTAATTCTCAGTGTTTGATATAGTGACTGCTTGCTTAATTTGAGGCAGAGTCCCTCACTTACCAGTATATCACTGGATACAGTACACTTGTCTAGGGACAGCGATTCTGGTAGTAAAGTATCTTAGATCACAGCAGGGATTTCCACAGACCTTAAAGCATAATGCATCCATCAGGCACAAGTTAGTATCGGACCAAAAGCTGATCTGAAGCACAACATGAGTGTACTTGTACGTTAAAGATGCAACACCAGGGAGCTTAAAAAAATTATAGCCTTTGGTATAATTAAGCGGTTACATAATCATACTGTTTTAACATACATTCAGAAATACAGAAAACATTACAGCCTCAACTTATGTAATTTAGTTGTTACAGTTTCAGGCAAAAAAACCCACTTGTTTCTTATAACTTTAGTTTGAGCATGATTTAAAAAGCTCAACATGAAAAAAAAACCCCAAACTTAAAAGCAAAAGACTGTCTCTAGAGTGAACATTTTCCATTAGAACACATTAATATTTGACAGACAGTCTTGAACTGGAAGCGTCTAACTTACAAACAAGATGCAGAAGTATTTAAATATATCTCTGGAATTAAGTCTTCTTTTAAATTAGATGATACTAGTGCTGGAAAAAAAAGTAATTATCATCAGTGTTATTTGCAACTCTGAAATTAAAGCAACCTCTGATTTGGGGCCCTTTGTTACCATATCCTCTCGGTCAAAGAGGGAAGTCAGCATACAGGGGCAGTTTTCTTTCATCTCCCCAAATTTATTCCTATATTCTATTTTCTCAATGAAACATAAAACACACTAAAGCCCACAGTGTTGAATGATAACTGACAGAAATAAACAGGCAATTTTCTTACTGAGGAAAAAAAAGCTACTTCTGGTCTAGTTTTAAATGTAGCCTGAAGATCCTATTCTTGTCATAAAGACAAGAATTTTGTAGCTGAAGTGCAACTTATGTTTTATTTATTATTTAACTTCCTTTGATTATTGTGTACTGACTTGTCCACAGAATCCAGCACAGACACTTTAATCCTCTGATGGCAACAGAAACTAAATTATTCATAGTTTAAAATTTTTGTCCACTACATTTAAATCAATGCTACAAACACCGATTCAGAATCGACGACCCGAGTTCCTACATAATCCAAATATACGGCAAAACTTAAGGTTCATTCAAAAGTTAACAAAGTTAATTGTTTCCACTACATTCATTTTTTCCTATGCAGCTTCTACGAGTCTGTTCAAGAAAAATGGTTTCTTTGATACATGTTTATGTATATACTCACACAAAATATGTATTTTTCTTCTTTTAAAGTTTACTTTCCACACACCCTTTTCATATAGTTGGTGTTCAGACATAAGTCAACTTCCATTCCCTTTTAATGGGGCCAAAATTTCACGTGTGGTGCAGCTGGATGGATACGACTAACAGTAAAAGGAAAGCAGACCTACAATAACAAAGGTTTATCTAACCATTGGATAGAAGTGCTTACTAATGACTGAAAAAGAGACAAAGGATTTGCCTTTTTTTTTTTTTTTATCTTTCTTTCTTTCTTACAGCTACCTTATCAGGTACAGAAACTGTTTATTTCAGACGGATTTAATAAAATGCAAATGTTCTGGATCTTTGTATTTTTTTCTTTTAACCTAACGAACAAACTATTTGCATGACTAGCAGGATGTATTGTTTATGCCACTTTTTTCCTCTCCCCTGAAAGTTAAGGATCGCTCCATCAGCTGCCAGCTGTTATTTATAACAGCCAGCTGTATAACTTCAAAGATCCTGCAATGAAAAGATTTTATAGTAATGTTGCACTGATACAACAAGATATAGAAAAGGAAAAAACTCAATAAATTCAGACTATCCTCAAAATATTAACTTCTGTGAGATAGATCACCTTTGACTTCCAATGAAGGACAAGTAAAACATTTTCTTATATATATAAAAAACTATTTACATCATTAGGTCAGTAATTAATTTTACAGGCAAAGTAAAAGTCAGGCAAAGGAACACCCAAAATAAGTCTGTAAATACATTATGTGTTCAAAGAAACTATGGTGAGACATTTCATCAAATGGTGTAACAATTTAGTATAACCATTTAGTGCTATTTGTGTCAGTTCTGTACATTGTATACTTGAAGACAACATGCCTTACAATGTACACTGTATATACAAATAACTGAAAACATTAAATTAAAAAATCCTCAAAAATTAGATAAACATCTGAAACTCTCATTTCATGTAACTCATACTATTTTCCCACAACGTAATTATATAACACAATTCTTCTCAGACAGTAACTAGAAAATGGTATTTCTCATATTCCAGTTCCCATATTTCAGTTCCCTGTGAGCGACCAGTAGCCATAAACATGATAGCAACAATTTCTAGCCAGCTGAGAGAAAAATTTACGAGTCTACTGCTTTCTACTGCTTTTACGATTATTTTAACCTTTGCAATGCAAGCACCAACACTGTTTCTTCTCACTCCTATAACATTTCTTCTGAGCAAGTTTCCTGGTGGTGCATATGCACACATAAAATAAAGCCGCTTCCCTCGGCAATTGTCCAGGAAAGGAACCACACATTTCAGAACATTCAGCAGGTGGCAAATGACGTCCCATTCTCTGCAAGCATTTGCTAGCATTATGCTGATCCTGTAATACTAAGCAGTCGGCTTCATTAAGTACTCGGGGACCACTGTTTTTAACCCAGGCTTAGCCTGTCTAACGAGAAAGAAGACGGCCAACACTCCGGAAATACTTTGATGTTACAATGTCAGTGACAAAAGTTCAGGGACCCGTGACTCCTTTAAAGCTACAGTAATAATATGTAATGGTCCTATTTGCCTCCTGTTACAGTGATATTTAGGAACTCTATTTTCAAATACTTATTTGTTTTAAAATTATTACCAAGACTGCCATCAACACACATACCATACAGGTCTGGCAAAAAACAATTACTTGGACAATCTTATGCAAAACAGAGTTTCCAGATTTCTTTTACAGTGGATTAGAAAAACCTCTAGCCAGACAAGACGACTAAGGAAGCACCAAAACCAGCTCAACAGCATCTATGGTTTCTTATCCAGAGTACTCTTCATACAAAATTTAGCTGGATCAGAGACTGTGTTTCACCATTTTGTATTAATAGATATAACTGCAGGATGATTTTTTAAAAAACAAATGGAGTATGGTACCCACCTCTACACTACCATATTCCAAGTTATTACTACAACATTAGTTCACAGACATGAAGCATCAGAACTTCTATAATACTGTGTGCCATTTAAAGCACTTCTTAGATTCATAAAGGAATTTGTTCCAAAAGGTTTCAATTTAGCTTACTTATCTGCATAAAGCCAAGGCAAAAAACAGTTCACAATATAAACCCAGAAGAAATCACTATCAGCTGTTTCTCTCTAACAAATCTAAGTTTCTTAGGTACACATTTCAAGGACAGGACTTGTTTAAAGAGCGTCATTTATCTGAAGTCTGTTTCCTGCTAACCAGCTGACAGATCAAAGGTAATTCTCAGTCCTACCATTTGTTCCCATTTTTCCCTCTTTTTCAACTTAGTCAAAATTTTAAATTTAATACATTTAAAATTTATTTAAAAATTGATCCTTTCATCCTTTTCAGTCTTCTATTCCTTACTTTTTATGTTCCACAAAGTTTTCCTGTGACATCTCTCAAATACTGGAATCCATGCCATTGAAGTCTTTGGGTTACTTAGCTACATGAAATTAAGCACAGGTATAAGTCTCTGTAAGATTAAAGAATGCTAAGATGTAAGCTTTTGAGAGCCTGAACCTTTTAAGTACTTTGTAAAATATACACTGTTGTATAAATTATTGTGCACATACAGTGGGACAATTTAATATCTAAAAGATGCCTTTATATACAAACCTGGTACATTTTACAAATTAAACATTGGTTCATATACATCCATTTTTTCAATTGCTGGACTTTTTTGCTGCCGCATACTGGTAATTTATTTCATTATCTCAGTGATATGCAAAAAACATTTCAATAAAGATTAAACAAAATATACTGTCTTACAGTTAAAACAGCTACAATGCAATACGCTTAGGTAAATAATTTGTCAATACTTGACTTTATAAAATGTACTCACCTGTACTCAGTTACTATGGAAACAATGATCATAAAATTGATCATAGTTTAGTTTCACAACTTTCTAACATTGTAACTTGATTATCTGCCTTCCAGTCCAATATACAGATCAAACACCTGGAATAATGCAGCTGAGTAAAGAGACATGCTAGGAATAGACTTGCTTCCACTGTGTCCAAATTTTTTTTCTTCAGAAGTTAAACATAAGGACCTCAATATTTTTCTACTTGCTTTTCCCAGTTCGAAAACAAATGCCAGTGCAGTGTTAGACGTCTCAAAACGAGATTCTTAAAAATCTCCAAAAGTTAAGGATTCTTAAGCACCTTTTCCCAGACATGCCAGCTCACAGGAGGTTTAAAAAAAAACCCAACAAAACCAAACAACCCAAAAAACTGAGCAAACCCCAAAGCCTTTTCCTGTTTATTTCCGCATCTATTACTGACTTGATGATCTCCAGTAAATCACTTTTCTGCTCTTAATCTCAATTTTACCACCTCTATAACAGAACACCACTATTAACACTGATTTGTGAAAGTACACTGACCTAAACATATACCTAAAAAGAGCAGAATATGTGATGAGGTTTGAAACAAATATGAAGAGCCACATGAATCTCAACTATGCTTTATCCTTTTAAAAAACCGAATACCTCCATCTCAGAAATACTGAGTTTTATGATGAATGAGTTAGATCTATTCAGTGTCATCTGAAAATGTTCAGATAGGTAGAGAGATGGATAGAGAGGGCAGAAGAGAGAGCGCGATATATGCATTTCTGTGGAACATAGGGTATAAGCATGGTATACATCGAAATGAAATTAAACATACTGAGATCTCAAGCCTCTAAACAATCAAGCATCTGTACGGTTTTTGCACCGATACTGGTTTTGTACCTAATAGTATGTAATTATACGTACACACTTTGCAGTTTCTGGACTAAACTCCCATATACTGGTTAGCTATGTTTGCTAGCAGCCAAGTAAAGCACACTTCTACTTTTGGGAAGGAACGGGAAGAGAACAGGTACTGCTATAGACATGATTTTTCTAGTTTTTTTGTATTATGCCATACAAAATTTTATGAATATTTAGTTATTTTATGTTTATTTATACAACATTCTGGTCAACTGATGGTTGCTGGTTTATCCCAAGTATTTATTTTAACTATACACTTCGCGTCAAAAGAGCCACCTGCACCCTGATGCTAAATCCGCTAGCTTGGATTGTCTGTAAATTCTGAGAGCTTCATCATAGCCCATCACCTAGAGGTACGCTCTACACATCATCTTGTCAGTGACATGTATTTCCTTCCTTCCTTCCCCAAAGAGGCTGTATTTTCTGTTTTCATAAATATGAAAGGAACACATTTCAGAAAATACTGTACATTTTTTGCCTTCACTGTTAACATCCCACAGCAGGATCAGAACTTAATTGCCAGACTGGGTGAGACCACTGGGTGTCAAAATGTTTTTATAGCTCAAGAAGTAATAAACTAACGAGAAGAAGTACAAACTTCCTTTGCAGTCGATTCCTACAGTATTGGGAAATGAAAACAAGTCTCCCGTTCATCAGTGTACTGCCCACTGTCAATTTTCACATAAAAAATAATTTGCCTCCTTTCTGAATGAATTAGTTGTAATCTACTCCTCTCCTCTCCAAAATTTTCATGCGTCTGAGTGATTTTTCAGTTTATCCCTGGTCACTGTAGGATATTATAGGAACACCAACATTCTCCAACGTAACGTTATCGATATGAAAGCTAATAAAATGCACGTCTCTCTATTTCCCCCTAACTGTCATAGATCTTTGACACATGGGGCTTTAAGTAGGTCTGTGGACCACTGTTCTGATCCAAGGAAATTATAACTTAGCTCAATTATTCAACTTGATTTTGTTTTGTAAGACATAATTCATTCATAAAGCAAGATTTTTAAGATCTTCATCATTTTTAATCACTTTCAGGATTCTTCCTCCTTAAAAACCATTATACACTTTGTAGCAAAAATACTGTCTGCCATGTCAGGTCTGACGCTTTCAACAGCAATATGACAAAGGAAACTAGAATCTCCGGAATGAAGTATTGCCTTTCTAGACAGCCTGTTTTACTGTCTAGCATTATAAGGTTTTACATTCTGTAATCTGCACCAAGCACCGTAAGGAGAGGCATGATTAGATCTTCAAAAGATACTGCTCTTTCAGGGATTTTCTACAATCAAAGTTCTTCTGTTATAGTGGTTCCAGAGGATTTAAGGAATACAATACTTCTACTTTGGCCACAATTTATTTCAGTGCTGAAGAAGAACACGACACAGCACTTAGCCTCGTAGAGGTACCATTATGACTCTCTGCATAGAACCAAACAAGTTAATCCAGAACCCACGCTAAAAATTCTGCTGGTATGAAATACCTGGGGATCACATGCTAGGAAGCCATAGTAACCTTTCCAATGATGCGTACCTCTACTTTTTTTTTTTTTTTTTTTTTTCTCTCAGTTCAGAAACAGCAAGCTAAATCAACACTGATTTTCATCTTACGATGAAGTTTCCTGTAAGTAAGTCAGAAACACTGCCTATGTGTCATGTACCCATTAATGTAGGCTGTTCTTTAGAAAGTTTACTAAGATAAAGTTAAAAGTCTGAAAATAAAAGATGCAAGTGTCTGTAAAAGTAATGTTTTTCTTTTAACAGATGGGTAATGTTTCATGATAAAAAAATGTTTGCATTGAATGTATTAAGATTAATTATTAATAAGGAAGCAAGTATATTTTCATAGGGCTACAGCTTCAGGATTCAGTTGCAAAATTAACAGTTCAGTTTGCTCAGTGGATGAAGTTAAAATACATTTAGTTTAAAACTAAGTTTAGGGCAGCTGTTAACAGTGTGGATTACTCAAGTCTTACATGCAGCATTAGTTCAGAACTGTCTATATTACCCTCTAACTGTACAATTTACTCTGCGCTATGACATGACTTCCAATAACCAAAGCTGTATGCAGCAATTATGGAAGGAGGAAAAACACGACATTGCAAAAGACACCTTCTAAATGTACACCTTTTCAAGAAATATAAATTTAAAACAGTTCTCTCTCTAACAGGGCTGGGCAATTTTTCCATCTGCTTGATCAGCACATAGTTGTGGCATAGAGTTCAATAGGACATGAACTCCACTGACCGAGTTAGCTCCCCAAAGAGTCAACATGATAAAGCAGTCTTCCGAAAATCTAGCATGCTATCTTTCAGAGGGCTGAAACAGAAGTTGCAACAAAAATCTCCTGTTTACTCACACAAAAGGCAAAAATGAAGTGGCGGAGGAAAGTACTTTCCCTACTACCATATTCTTAATTCACATTTGCAATATGAAGCTCCCAAAGGCGACTAAAGCAGAAGATCCAAAATTATGCTCAACATAAAAGTATTTCTAGATTCTAACAAAAAGATTAGTCAGAACACCACCATGAAGGACAATTTGTAACTGATGATGCACTTTGCACACCAGCTCTGCACAGTTGGGCATGACTTCAATCTGAATGCCCACACATACAGCTGCTGGGAACACGTAGATTTTTATCTCTTGGAGGGATTTCCAAGACACTTGGCAGAAAGCCGTGACCCTGCTCTTCCCTTGCATTGGGCAGCACAACTGGCAGGTGCAGAGGAGCCAGCTTTCTGAGCCAACCCCCCTAACTCCACGCAACAGAGGTCCAGGAGACAGTGCACGCTAAGGCTCCATTCCTGCTGATGAGGTCAAGGACCAGAACTGTAACAGGGAACTAATTATCCTGGACTCACCTCAGAGAGTTTGTGCTGGGCATGCATGAAAGTTACACAGCACATCCAAATCTCCCATTCAGAAGGCTATCCACGAGAAATACTAGAATGGAGAAAGACTGCAGCTGTGTGTGCTGCAATGAAATCCACAGGGTCACTTTCCTGCGTAACAGCACTACAGCAACACCGTGGGGGTTTTTTTGTATAAGGAGAAACACCTTCTTTGAAACTGCTAAGGTTTCTTCTTCTATTTTCTCCCTTAGAAATGATGAAGATATTTAATTAATTTTAAAGTTGGCACTGATTAATGTCCCAATTAACAACACTGCACATCCCTCAAAATACTGTTCTATATCTGTTTCCTAAGTAATACTGGAACATGCTAGGAGGAAGTAAAGTAATACTCATCTCCTCCACAATATGCCAAATAAGCAGATTTGAATTTGCTTAGAAAGTGCTGATAAATAAGAACTGCTTAACAGAAAACCTATTTGAGTTCACAGTTACCAAATGACAATCTCAAATTATTAAGAGAGAAAAAGGGAAGAACATACTTTTTAATTTTTTAACGTGTTAAGACAAACTTGCCTTTTCTCTGTTTCACACGCTAATCTAACTCTACAGACAGAGACCAAGAGTAGAGACAATACTATGACCACATTCAAACACTTTTATAAAGAGTTTTTGGATTTTTGGTCCTACAAACTCTGTTTCAAAATGGGAAATAATTATATTTCAGGCTTAACAACAAATGATTTTTCTCAGCTGAAACCTGGAACCAATCTTCTATCATCAGACTTGCTAAATAAAAGATCATCCAGCTGACTTGTGTGTGGTTTCTATAGGAAAAAGAGTCACTCTGCAAGTCTGATTCATATCCAACATGTATTTATACATTAGATTTGTACATTTCAAACATTCAGACATTTTCAGACAAGAACACAGTAGCGGTATCACAAGCATCTGAATTCCTCTTAAAATAATCTAGAAACGCCAGTGTTGAGCAATAGATGGGCTCTTGTGTGCAAAGAGTAAAAACGCATACTTGAAC
Source organism: Platalea leucorodia (assembly GCF_965183815.1). Classification (NCBI taxonomy): domain Eukaryota; kingdom Metazoa; phylum Chordata; class Aves; order Pelecaniformes; family Threskiornithidae; genus Platalea; species Platalea leucorodia. The sequence continues at coordinate 39,630,269 of NC_138827.1, read as the reverse complement.
TCAAGATTCTCCAGTTCCTGGACTGTTATCTCCGAGAGAGTAAACCTCTAGAGTACATCTCCACACGACACATTTATCTAAAGTGGCTGCACACATATAATGATGGCTTTTGTTTAGTGATCATGGCCATTTTGTGTTTGTTTAAATACTGCAGCCGAATGCTTATAAACTAATCCCAGAACATTTTGAAATGCTTCAAAGCTTTTAGCGGGGGAATCTCTTGCATAGGCTTTGTAGATGATGCTGACCACAGTTCACTGGAACCAGCCAGCTCAGATAAGTAAGATGAAAGCAGACATTTCCTGAAAATATCTTGAAAGCTTTCCATTAGACTGTACCAGGGGTATACACTAAAAACAGCAAGTGCCCATGCTTGTATAGCAACCAATCTTCCACTGCTTTCTCCATTCTTTCCTGAACTACTGTATTTGTATCTATTTATCTGCTTCATTTGATATCTTGCAAAGTTCTTTGGGGGAAAAAAGATGCAACTTCTGTATTCTAGTTTACCATATATTATAAAGCAGCTATTACTATAATAATTCTGCTTTACATACTAAACATTGCAACAGGAAGACACAGAAATCTACCACTGCCAAAATTATTACAAATGACAAATGAATACGAAATTTTATTTACAGATCACTCTAAAGAGTCACCCACTCCATGGCAGGCATGAATGCAATTACTTGAACATAATTCTCTGGCTGTCAAAGTGTACTCTAAGAAGGTCGATACAGCATTGCTGAATGTGCTGGTCATAAAGATAGGAGTGCCTCAGGCTAGATTTTCAATAAAGGCTGAGACTGACTGTTCATATTTTATACGATAATTTGATTGAATAAATCCAGCTGTTCACTAGGAACAGGAAATGCTCCACTGTTGTGATCTCCAACATCTTATACTTCGAGAAAGACAGTCACACTGTCTAGTTTCAGGCACTTTATTTCAGAACAATGAATTAGAAGCCCACGTTTCTTTAATAGTCAGTAGACTCAAGGGCGTGTAAGTACTTTCAATAGCTTCTCAAGGACCAGCAGACTATAAAGGGAGCCTAGGTCTAATTTAAGCACCAAAATTAGGTATTATGACTATCCAACATGCTGTATCCTATGAAGAGTTAATATGCACACTCCAATGAAGAGAGGACAGCATTACCATAACATAATACAAAGTATTAAGCAGTGATGACACTCGAATTCAAGACAGCAGTAATAATAGTTATTCTGCCCACTAGCATATCACAAAAAAGGTCGGGGCACTCTGAAAGTGCACTGTGAAGTTAAGTAAAGTACACTGTTTGAGTCCTCAGCACACGCTAGCCATATATGAGAAGGAAGTGGTGAGCCACAATATCGGTGCACAAAATGGGGTACAAGCAAAGTCCAACAGTTGCTACTTTAAAAAAAAACAACCCTGCCCGCTTCCAAACAAAACAAAAAAAATACTTGAGGTCTTAACAGTTTCTTTTGAGGTATACCCTGAAATCCCATGCTCACTCTGCCTTCTGTAGTCTCTGTTCTTACACCTCCTGCACCCCTGGGTACCTGTAATATGGTCTTTTGTCCTCCTGGAAAGAGGAAGTAGTATCCTCTTTCAGGGTGCTGCTTATGCTACTTCATCGTTTAGCGTTAGGAGTAAAATGGCCATTCTGTGCCCGGGCCCAGGTCAAGACCTCGGAATACATATTCTGAAAGTGTGCTCCTCTTTCAGTGACAGAAGCTGTAAAGAGCCACTCTGACTCAGGCCCCGTACAACTCTGCGATCTAAATGACATTACATGTGCTGCAACATGCATCATCTCTCAGTGTAGCTAAGGGGAAGCCAGAGAAGACTTTAATAGAGTGTAACTCTTTTTATGAGCAATATTAGTAAGATATGACAGATTCCTTTGCAGACTGCAGGAGGCGAGAAAGGGCCACAATCTGAGGACCTGTCTGCAAGGAGTTGCCCAGGTCCTCAGTAGCCTTTCCCTGCACACTTCTGGCTCCCACTAAATATTCAAGTTTGATTAGAATTCCTAAATAATTAATGTTCTGTTTTAATCTTTCCGGAAATGATGCAAGACTCATCATCTTAGAGCAATCTTAACACTCATTCTACCCCATCTACATTCTTCCACATCCTCTCCTAAGAGGGGGCTGAGAGTTGTTGTTCAAAATCTGAAGATCATGAGCTTGCAAGAACCTTACAATAAGCTGAAGTCAACAGGAGTTTTATTCATTTCACTAGAATAACATTAGAAATAAAATCTACTCTATTTTAGGATCAAATATAACTAATTTGTTTGGGGGTGGACCCTCAGAAAGCAAAAGTAAAAAGAGACTTGGTTCTCTGCTTCTACTAATTGTTGCCAAGACTGCCTGCTACTTGTATAACATTTTAAAGCAATTGTAAAGCAGTCATTAGGTATGTAAACATTTAGGGCTCATCATATGCAGAGAGACCAGCAACATATTTTAACTTCTGATCAAAAGAGTCACCATTTCCTTAAATGTACAGAAACTACTTGAAAAATTCATAAGATCTGTTTCACAAATTGCCAATTCAACCATAAGAATATATAGTAAAAATGACAAAAGATTTGTTCTTATAGTTGATAAAAAATTTATGCCAAGGCATTCAAATAAAGTTACTTTCTGTGTTCTGATTTAATGAATCATTTGAGCGGTATCTGGCTGGGTGACACAGATGTAAGGCTCGCTGAAGCCTACTCTAATGCCTGCTGGTATAGTCTTCCTTGGGACAGTAAAGCCGGAACAACGTGTCAGACTGAAGTAATATCAAGGAAAGTAAGTGCAGTACTGGGGATGCTATGAGGTTGGCCCACAACACTTCTTGACCTGTGAATGTCTGTAAGTACTTCTCTGTCCTACAGGCTCCAGTGACCCAGGAAGCCCAAAAGAAGCAGCAGCAGTGCGGTAATAAATAGTCTCTGGAATAAGGTTTTTGCAAGCTTGTAATTCAAGCTGAAAGACATACAAGGATTGCGTGATGGTTTAACCCTACTGAAAAGCAGGACCTGACACTGTGTGAAACCACCAGTGATTTCTTAAAAGGTGAACTAATGTTTACTGTTTAATATCAATTTGTGAGAGAACCGCCTGTTTTACACACTGCAAAGTTTATATCTTTAACTTCAGAAATGTACATGAATTTGGAAAATATAAATTAAGGAAGTTACTTGATGCATATGACTACAGCTTTTATAGATCATGCCTCTGTGTTTACTGAAAGACACTATAATAAAATCACGCTTCCCATTAGGAAAACCCTGGGAAAGAATTTAATTCTACAGTAAGTAGAACAAAGCTAAGGAGGACTGTAGGCACTGTAGTATCATAATCTTAAGCAGTAAAGCTAATCCTCATAAAAATAAAATACTGGGTCCCAGTATGCCTTTCAGAAATTTGGGAGTTGCTAAAAAAGCTTTCCCCCTCTCAAAGAAGTTTGCTAGAATATTCAAACATATTTAGAAGTACATCATATCTTTATGGAAAAAATTTGACTTTAATCGTGAAAGTGAAATCTTGTAAGAAATTAGAAGTAAAATGAGAAATGAAAAGTGTAACAGTTATGCCAAATCCAAGTAATACAATACACGTCATTTTGCACTACTGTCAGAGAGGGAAAGAATGTCTGTCAGCAGCAAATGGAAGAGAGTGAAGTATACTCCTCCTTCACCCCACCAGCCCTCTTTAAAAATTTCTAAAGCTTAACTTTTCTTTTTTAAACATAACATTAAGTTTGTCCATTGTTAACATGCTGTTGCAAGTGGAACAATCCTGTTTTGTCAAGACGATTTAGTTAATTTGCATGAAAAAATAATTCTATTGATTTCCCCAGTTAATTTAAAGAAATCTTTCCCTCCTTTCATCTGATAATTAAATCTTGCCTTGATAGGCTAGTTAAGACAGCTATGAGAATATTTGACATTAAAGGGTACTTACACAGATAACAAAACAATAGCAATTAGAGTCCATTCAGGCATTTTGTGAATAATATTTCTGTTTGTTAACCTGAAAAATAATTAAAAAAAAAGATCAGAACATTTCAGAGTGAAAGTAAACAGATTTTAACTGCTGAGTTTTAACTTGTCTACCATTAAAAGACTTAATACAGTGAGTTACAATGTAGCAATTACAGCTGTATCTGAGCAATTCACCAACTTTCAGGCTTCTCCGGCATCTTATCCTGTAACGGAGGAACTGCAGAATTCCCAATATGTCTCTTTTTTTCTATACGAAAGTGAGATGGGGAAGACTGCACAGAAGCTAATTCTTTGAATTAGCTTGCAAATAGTCCGGGCTGCTGTGAGGGCTCAGCTCTCACTCATTCCCACTGGGAAATTCTCAGGAACTGCACATGCGTTTCTGAAGAGACGGGCCTTCCTACACTTAGTTTCCCCCCTGTTGGCTTCAGATCCAGATTTGCTGTAAAAGCTAATGTTGCGGAAACAGACTGGATTTTATAAGATACTGGAGACAATCCTCTGATGATTCTTATTTTTAAAATGGAAACCCAGAATTCTAACTTATCCAATGGGAGCTAGTGCAGATGTGAGAGCGAGAAAATGAGGTGTGAATCAAGAACCACATGGGTGCTCAACAAAAGTGCTGCTGCATTTTATACCTGCTGACCCATCTGGCTGAACTTCGTAATAAGACAGATCTGCTTTAAGTTGTATGTTAATCTGACTTAAAACAATTCACGTGTGAGTTGCTAAGGCTGAATTTAGGCATGACCCATGGTGTTCAACTTCATGCAGAAGTCACAGCTAAAAACAAAGCTGTGGCTATGCAGCACCCAAAAAGGCTGGCAGAATTAATTTTACCCAGACAGATGGCGCCATCCAACAGAAATACGGAGGGGCACGTGCCTCCCTACGTCGGCTTCCTTCTTGCTCTCAGCTTCCCTGCTATGCAGCCTCATATAAATTCAAATCCAGAATGAAGCTACCCTGTCATTCATACCCACTTCTACAGGCACCGGTGAAGATGGGAGGTTGCTTAAAATGAAATACCTGGCAACAAATTAAAATCCAGGGCTTTCTTCCCCAGTAAGGTTTCTTTTTCTTTTTAATTTCTTTGGGCAAGTATATAGTTACCCCCAAAAAAGTGTTAAAAAATGGAAAAATAAAAGTATTTGTACTTGCTATTGTTAAAATTAAAATTCTTTTAACTCATTCCCCAGAATTATAATAAAAATGGTCATTAAAAATGCAGTTATTAATAAGATGTTTTATAGGATCATTTTGCATTTCCCTATTTCAGAACAATATTAAAAAATAATAAAATTAATTTTTCTTTAAGGATAGTAATGATTAAAGCAATATTATCCTATTCTTCTCCTCAAATCTCCAAGTCTTCCAACCAAAATAAGATTCTGAAGCAATGAGTACTCAAATAGTGTCTCAACAGCCTGAGTTTTGTTAAATGACGAAAGGAAATGCAATGTTTTGAACTACATGTACAGGAACTGTCACATCAAACTAGAACCAATAGCTCTGGCAAATACAGATTATTTTTGTTATTAAAAGATTCATGTTTCCCAATTACTATTTGAAATAGCTAAAGGTGTTAGCTGGCAACAAAGCTCGTACCTGGTAAACTGTTACATTTTTCTGGCTATAGAACAAGAGACAAAACAAAAGCTGAAGGTCTTGACTCAATACTGATGACAGTGATAACCACTACCAAGAAATGCTTGATGGAATCATCTTGACAAGCAATTCATATGTAACATTCCAGTTAATCTGCTATGATGAGACACAATGGAAGAGACAGCTCCAAGCCACCTGGGAAAACTCTGTCAAATAGAGAAAGCAGCTTTATTTCAATGCTCTACAAGGAGTTATTATTGATTAGAGCACAGGAAGGTGTCATTCTTGTACACAAACTGAGAGATGCAGTTATTTGTGTCAATTAACTCTTACTCAATGTTAGTATTGATTGGCAAGGTCTGAACACTACTCATTGCCATCAATATGCTATTTATGAAGGAGGTGGTCAAAAGACACAGATAACCAGCAGGATACAGCAATATGGGTCTGCTGATGTACTACTGTCACTGCACTGGATGAACAGTCAAGTCAGGCTTCCACAATGAGTAACCTTTCAGTACAACACCTGTCCTAAAGCACTTGTGCAGCTGAAAAAAAGCATTTCAGGCAGATCAGACTAAAGCTAGGAACCTACAGGTGTGAAGCCTTAAATAATAAGGAGCAGTGGAAGGGCAGTCACTTTCAAAAACAAGCTGTGTGTCAACGCTGAGGCCTCTGAAGGGCAAAGCTTTCAGAGAACAGGGAAGTGCAAGTCCTCTGTAAAAATGGTTCATTAATTCTTTGTCTCGCCTCTAGCCAAAACTGTTACTTCAGAACAATCCATGAAAGAGGTCACTAGATTTCTGTCATAAACATATAATGTGGAAATGTTAAAACTCTACAAAACTTTGTGTACATGATTTGAGTTTTGCAGTGAAATATTTTCTGTTAAAAGAGTTTGGCTAAGCTCTCCCTCACCTACCCAAAGAAAGAAAACAATGTGCAATTTTTCAAAACAGAATGTCTCTACTTTCTTGGCCTCTGTAGGGCAGGATAGGTAAGCCAAGAAGGTTGGATGATCCCAAATAGCTGTGTGGGTCGCTTAGTTGCTAGTTTGTGGGTGTTGTGGTTCACCCCAGCAAGATGCACTGCAGCTGGACTTGACTGCTTCCACCATCCAGTAGGCAGCAGGACTTGTGCAGCAGTTTTAATCCTCTATGAAGCAGCTCAGACTGAGCTGATGGCTCCAAGTGCCAGAAGCTGACAGGATAAAGGACTAAAGAGTAAGATGCATAAAAATTCCATCCCAAATGACCTCCCAATAACTGACTAGTGCCCAGCCTGCAAAGAAAGTGAACTGCAATACGGAAGTTGTAGGAATGCAGGGGAGTCCAAGGTTAAAGTAATCAGTAAATAAAAAAATAAACCCAAAAATGACAGAAAAAGAGCATACACAGTTAGTTCTACTTCTTTTTCTTTAGTTGTCTTTCCATTTAATTACTGTCAGCTGCAAATTTTGCTAGCAGAACTCCATTAGCAAATGATGGCCCAATTTGTAAACAGTGCCTGCTGTGGCAGCAGATTTAAGCACATCCCTAAGTAAGCGCCTTGTGCAAGAACTTGAACAGGGACCACAACAAACTTGAAGTTATAGGAAAGAAACTCAGGAATGCAGGAGCTCACCACCCTTTCCTCAGCAGAATTACATCTCCTGGGATTTCCAGGAAACAATTTGATAACAGGAACCCTGTCCAATGGGGAATGGCAGATGCACAGCTGATTATTATGCTAAATAGTTATCCCCTAACAGGCCCCTAGCATCAGATATTATGAACAAGAAGCAAGAAAATGTAACTGGTTAATATAAAACAATCTTTTTAAAGTATATTTTTCTTTATACCTATTTATAAATTATAGTCTTGAGTGTTATTTCCTTCTCTAGAAGTTTGTTTATCCTTACAGTGAGAATATAGCTGTCATCTATGAATCTGTGAGGTCAATTTTTAACATGTTACTGTGAATTTGACTAATAGTAGCAATGAGTTATTGGTACTAAATGTACATTTGGTGAAAAAACTCCTTTGAACAGGTCCATGCTTGCTGTCTTTCAGTTTTACCCAGTATGTCTGTGTCCTTACACTGGGAGAAAAAGAAAAAAAATGTGCCCCAAATGGAGAATATTTTCTTTCTTTCCTTCTTTCTTTCCTTTGTTTTACAATTTATCTTTGTTGCAAAGTGAAGTCATCAGCATCTTTGCAAATGAAGCAGCCTTTTTGTTCACACATCCAGATTCCCAGGTGTAATAGGTAACTTCAGTTCAAGAATCTGACCTGTTAGTTGCCTATTCTGTAAGGCAGCAAGCTGACTTCATGGGATTAGGACAAAGTTGTGACTTTAGGGGACCTCAGCTATCTATAATTCTTCCAAAACTTGCACTAAGATGAGTGAAGTTTAACTAACCCAGGTCAGCACAGGCAAATATGAGAGCATAGATTGTTTTTCTTTAGGCTTCAACTAAACCAATTTAACCATAAAACACACCTCCTCTACTCCCTGAAAAAGAGCAACATATTTAGGTACTGTACTATAATTTAGTTTGATGACAACCAGCAAAAATGAGCTACTATTATAACTTTAGGCTCTCTTCAGGAGAAGCCCATTTACTTGAGAAAAGGTCATTAATGTTCTGGTACTTTCACGTTTCCATACAGAACCTTGTCTACGACAAAGTATTGCTGATTGACTTGAAACCCAGAACCTAAAATTCCACTTAACAGGGGTAATAGGTAAAAGCCTATTAGTGAGTGTATACACTAGCTAACATACACTCACGATACCTATTTAAAAGCTAAAATATTGTCTTGGAAACAAGATAAGACAAAGCTGTAATAAAAAGTCTTGAACACATCTTCAGGAAGCAACTGTATCATATTCATTGACAGAGTTCAATGTCAATGATAAGCTCCACAAAAGGAATTAAAATACTTCCAACCATAAGATATAGACAAAATTCTATTTTAAATATGGAATATTATGCTTAAAAAAAAGAAAAACAACCACACATTCACAAGCATAATAATTTAGCCTTGATTTATATATAAATAGCTAATTTTCTCTTGATCTTTTAACACAGTGCCCTTACACACTCTGGAGAATTATCTGACATCTCAGTTTTCGTAACAAAAGCTTACAGGCACTGAGGGACTTTGTTTGGGAAGAGCTCTAACCATTCTAAAATGTCTCTTGAGATCCCTCTAGTGCGTTTCCCAGCAGTGGTGATTGAATAAAATGCTGCCCAAAGGAGGCTGAACTGCAAGTGTTCCTTTAAAAACCAATGGAGCTGAAAATCGTTGTTTCTTAGTTCACCACATGCTCTTTTACCCTTCTTCAGCTAAGCTCTACTACAGCCATGTGTTTTATCTCCTACCCTCTTTGGCAAGTTCTTCAGCCTGAAATATTTCCAGTACGAAAAGCAGGAAACAGCACTAGCATTTGTCAGTGCTCCCTCCATAGTCATTAAGCATTTCACCCACATTAACAAAGAAAGTAATGTTTCAATTTCTATAACCTGCAAACATAAATACCATTTAAAATTTATCCCAGGTCCCCCTGCCAAAGCATTCAACCTAAAATCAGAGAGACCACTCATATTAAGTAAATTTAAACCTACGTACAGAACTGGAGATTCAAACCTATGCCTTCATCTTAATATCCATGAGCTACCTTTTGTGTATCAACAGACCCTTCCATATCAGAAATGCAAGAAAAGGGCCCAAATTTTTATTGCTTCCCTATTTCCTGTATTTTTGTATTATTTTACTATCAGTGACAATAAAACTCCATTTATTTTGAGATATATGTACATATAAAGGCATGTACAAATTCTTGTGTAGTGCCCACAACTGTCTTCAACCATCCTCTGCCCAAAATGCTGAATTTCTAAGCACTTTATCTGGAATCTTAACAGTAACAGAGCCACAAGAACTTGCTACCATTACTTTCAACTTTCTTCCTAACAAAAAAGACTTAAAAATAAACTCACGAAGTGCTATCTATCTAAGGGATCAGAAATAGATCAGGGGAGACATTTAAAACATGATAAATTATTGGTACATGAGCCAGGTATTGGGATCAAAGTCCAAATTAATTAGATTTGGTTCCATTCTGTAAATCCACAGGTGTACATATATATGAGTTTTTAGAACTTAATTTTGGCTTCAAGGCTCCTTTGCTATAAACCACTTTTAAAAGTTCATATTCAGGTCACATTGTCTTTCAATAGCAAAAATTATTTAAAATATAAGTAAGTTCTGCTTTTGAGAACCTCCAGGACTTCTTACATAATCAGTCATACAAAGGTAGATTGAAAGAGACCAAATGTAGTTTTTCCAGTTCGATCAATCCATAAGCTGAAGTGACTATTAAGCATTTAGACTGCAGAGCAACAAAAATGTTTTAAGACACAAAGATCTTATTCAAATACTAGGTATACATACAGTATATACATGCTGCTCCAATTTAACCAAAAATATCTTCCCTGGTTTCAGTGTTGTTAAAATAAAAGGTTAATCACAACTTAAAAGACTGCAATTACGGAATCAAGTTCAAACACTAACAATTCTTTTAAATAAAAGACATCATGCACAGAGTCACTAGAAAAGAAGAGTATCTTCCATAGTAAGAAATCCTGCATATAGAGATCTGTGTTTTAGTGGCATCCTTCCAGACCTCAGATAAATCACAAGGCCATCAGGTAGAGCTGCGTTTCTATTCACCAAAGCCTAGATTCCTTGTGACAAACATCACATGACTGAGTTTTGGAAAATTTACATGTAAACCTCAAGCAGGTTGGGGATGTGGGGGGGAAGTTTCAAGAGTGGCAACGTACACAGAGTTAGCAACTGTTGTTGCTCCTTTTCCTGACAATACTTCAAGATGTAGGACATGATCTAGGTCCAAGTTATGAGAGTTTTGTCCCAAAGAAAACCTAAAAATGTTCAGAGAAGTTACCACCATTCTGTTTTCCCTCCGTCTTTATCCCAGTGTTTCCAGATACTATCTTTAGTGCTTCTGACTAAAGCAGAAACTTCATTTGTGGTGATAAAGTGTCCACTACATCTACGTCCCCTTGAACTCAGGAAGAAGACAGGTCAAACTGGACCTTCTTCCTGGCTCTAGAAGTTAGTGGGAACAATTATTAACCACATTAAAACCATTTAAGCCTGGCTGTAGGGAGCCAGAGCAAAAGAAAGTGACAGATCTCAGAAACTCACGCTTAATAGGAGGTGACGAGGTAGCAGAACCTTTAAAAGACTCACCATCATCCTCCAGAGACCACTGGCCTAGTTTTTAAAAATCTACAAATACTCCTGGTGACCCAGCCACTGTCAGGAGCAGGGAAAGGGTTGACTTGTTAGTCCACAGGGAATGTGACATTACCTACCTGAACACACAGCTAGAAAAGGGCAGATCTGCAATGGGGCCTTCTCTGTGCCCAAATCACAAATCATTCAACAGCATGTTTAATTAATCAATCAAGAAGAATCTCTAAATAAAGACCAATACTCACCGGAAAGTTTTGACAAGATTTTTTAGCTCTGTGTAAACATCACCTGGAGTAATCTGAAGAGGGCCCAAAACTGCAGGTAATCTAGAAGGCAAAAGACCCTCATCAATATACATTTTTCTCTCTCATTTCTTCTCAGGTAAGATTTCCACCAAAGTTAATGACAGTTAATAAAAAGAGATTGACTTTTGTGCAGCAGATCAGGCCTGTAGTTTACATTTCAGATTCCTCTGAGTGGTGTTTGGGCAACACCTTCACTTTACAACAGCTTGTTTTTAAAAATAAGAAGCTCTAGCTCAGTGTGAACGTGAAGAAGAAATTAAATATAGTTTTACATGCATGTTCCATTAACTTCACATTTCAGTTCTGACAAGACATTCTTACCAAAAAATCAAAGTGTTTACATTATGAGGATTAGAACTCCAGGCCTCATAAATGTTTCAAATACTTACATTTACTTGGTTCAAAAATAACAATACAAAAGGAAACTACATGTCTAAATGAGGTTTGCACAGAGAATACATCTGCTAACCTCAGATTCACATAGTTTCAACAGAAATAACATTCTACTGTAAGCCTGATAGTTGGAATCAACATGATAGTAGGGTAATTAGAAAATTTCAAAAGAAAGAAAAAGACAGATTGCCTCCCTACTTGACTTTGTGTAAAAATTGATACAGCACACAACAAACGGCACATACTGTTTAACTAGTTGTCAGTATCCCCAAATGCTGGAAATAACATGCATTGTTTTCCACATTTAGGATGAAACTTTTGCATCTATTTACTTGATTGATAGTTAATATCCTCTTGTATTTGAATATCCAGTTATTTACATTTATATGCATATATGCACATGGTGCATTAATATTGTTGGAAGAATCAAGATTTCTGTTCTCCTTTACACCCCTGCATGTTTTACAAAAACTGAGCACAGGACTCTTATGATGCTGGGCATTTTTATATTCCCACTAACTTCATCTGAACACACCAAGAAATCATTAATCATTGCTTTATCACAATGAAAATTGTCTCTCTTACTTGAGTGTGACAGGACTACTGCATCACCTCATAAAATTTAAAAAGACCAGCTAGAGAAGGGGATAGTCAAGAACAAAACCTTTGAAGAAATTAAGCAAAAAAACATTCCTTCTTATCCTCTATTCATGGAGTACCAGACTTCTAAGTTCAACAGAAATTTTGCTAGAAGCTGATAATGACTGACAAATTTGTGGAAAAATTTGAAGGAGCAGAGAACTGCTTTACCATACAGTAGTAGTCCTTGGAATCTATGTGACATTGACACTCACAGAAAGATCAGAGATAGCCACCTTTTTTGCAGCATGGTTTGAGTCCATGTTTGTGGCCTGTCCACACTTGTTGCAGGTAGAGAGAAACAGAAGAAAGTTGGGGTTTTTTTATTTTGGGGGGAGTTTTGGTTGTGTTTTTTTTAAGTTTAAAAAAAAAAAAAAAAAAAAAAAAAAAGCTTCTGCAAAATCTAGTTTGGCTAGTTAACACAAACTACAACCACAGAAAAGCAAAATACCCCTAACAAAAACACCACAATCATGGCCTTCAAACACTCATTTATCTGCATTGCCTTGATAACAGGTGTATTTTCAAAGTCCTCTCAACTTTGACAATCTAATCATTTAACAGCTACAGCAGAGATGCCTCAATCTCTTTTCTGGGACTCCAAAGCCCTTTTATGTATGTGAAAAAGGTCTGGTGTTTAGAAAGTTTTAAGATTCCACTGTGAGGGCCTTTAATGGTTGCAGCTAGAGGCATACTGATACCAGCCATCCAAACACGGACTAGAAACTCTTTTAGCAAGACCTTTGCTTAAACTACTAAGAGGTTTGAAAACACCACTTCCTTCTGTGTAGATTTGTTTACCAGTAACAGTATGCTTAACATACAGGACAAATATTTGCACTCCTCCCAATCAACTTCAAGTTTTTCAGTTTAGACTTGAGCAGTTGGAACATTCAGCTATTTAAATATTTCATATTTTATGTCCATCGGAATCTGCTTTTAAATAACCTACAAGAATCTAAATAGTTCAGATTATTTCCAGATAACTGAGGGAAAGGAGGATGATAAATAAAGGGCTTGCTGTGGAATTTTTTTTTCTTTTGAAGCACATATTGTCATTTTAAGCTCCGTGTGTTATACCAACATTTACATCCAAAAACCACAGAGATTTTCAGTGTAACAGCACAATTGCGTTGACTTCTGCCAGCTACCGAAGAGTGGGAACATGTTGTCATGCCAGCCTGGAATGCCATCAACTACAAGCTCCGATGCTTGCAGGAAGGGATGGGTTTCTTCCAGAGAACACCTTAGTAGTGAGATTCTGACATCTACCTCAGCAGGCTGTGCAACTGTACCACAGATGACTGTCTCAGAAATAAATAAGTTCTTTAGGGCAATAACGGCTTTGAGTTATGACTAAGGCCACCTAGAAAAAGCCAGAATGTCCTTGCATAGTGTTTGTTTCTTAAAATGATGATGAATGAGCACCAACTTCAGCTTGATATTTACCAAAGTAAAGGATACTTACGCTTTTCTCAGTTTTTCAAGGACGATTCGCTTTCTAATCTGCATTTGTGCATTTGAATCAACAAGTGGGAAGGTGAGATCTTCCTGTTGATCATCCTATTTTAGACAAAAAACTTTTAACAGCTATAACCTAGTATTTAATTAAATTCAATGCATCACAATAGTTACAGGTTATCAATAAATGTTTAAACATAAGAAAACTCTTATCACTGAATAGAAAAAAAACCCAACCACTAATTTCTTAATGGACAGAAGTTCGCTTAATCTGACCCAATACACAGTGGGCAGCTAACCTACTTTTCCCCTTCCCTATGCTAGATACTTTAATTCAACTAATGGTAATTCCTTCAAAACTTAAGTCAGAGTAAACTTTCTCCAAGAAGCAATGTAATAGCTTTGTTGTACAAGAAGCAGCCTTATGAAAATTATACCCTCTGTTACTAAAATCACACTTGAACTTTAAAAGCAAAAGCAATTTCACATGCCAGTACCAACTGTACAACCTACCTAGCCTAGTCAGCATACTGTTTTTACAGTAGTAACAACAAGACCCGGCTGCTGTTGGCTGGTTTGTCTGAGCTGGAAGGGGTAAAACCTCAGACCACTCTATTTCTTGCAGTCTGCAAATCCTTTTGAGATCTTTTTCCAAATTGTCTAGATTGCAGTAACATATCCAAACAAATCAGTAGGCTCCAACTCAGAGAATTTTAACAATAAGTAATGCCAGAGATCTAGTCTTACTCAAGAGAAGAAAGAAATCCAATCTCAAGTATACTGTCATGAATGAAAGGCAAAAAAATCATTAAATAAAAGAATTATTTAATGAAACAAAGGGCAAGGGGAAAAAAAACCCAAACGTTCCATCCTCACCCAAAGTCTACTCTGTCTTACAACAGATTGTTTCATCTGAGTAAACCTTCCTTACCTTCATGCTTCACAAACTGAAAGACAGCTATCAGAATTAAACATGTCCCAAACAGTCACACAAACTCATTCTCACCAACCTAAAACATGATTCCTCAACCTTATGGGATTGTTGTGAATCTAACCAACCTTCCTTTTACTATTTTACATTAATAGCTTGATGTTACCTTGCGCATATCCAAAGAGCTTATAATAATTCTTTGAAGGCAGGCTTTATACAGCCTCAACACTACTCCACTGGACACTTACTTTGTCTTTGCTTGGATGTTCCTCTGCTTGCGCATGTGTCACCGCCTCTTCAGCCAAAATGCACTTTCCTTTATAGAACTCTTTTACTCGGAGTTCTAAGAACTCTGTTTCTTCTTTTAACTTTTCGTAACTAGGCACAGGCTTAACTATTCCACCTGGGCTTGTGAAAGGTAAAGAATAGTTCAGACTGTTTTCAGACTCTCCAACAGCAACAGTGTTAAGATCATCAGCTGCATCTAAGTCATCCTCATCAAGTTCTTCATTCTGGTTGGCAGATGATAGGCATTCTGATGAGCATAAAGAAGTGTAGTTTGGGCCATAGAGAAATTTTAAAGTTTCCTCAGTTCTCCATTCCATAAGTGTTTGCTTAAGCACTTCTAATAAACTGCCTTTGGAATTAACTGGATCCCTCAGTTCAGTTTTTTTATGTTCTTTTGAGTTAGCTAGCGTTCTTTTAAGATGTTCTGCCCCTCTTTTGCTCACACCTAGAAAAACTATCTGTGAACCACTACAGGTGTTTGCATAGTTTTCTGAAGCACCTGATTTTCCTAGAGTAGTATTTTTTGAAGGCGTTGCAGTTATTTTATTATGAACAGAGCAAGCATAATTTTCTTCCTGAGCATCTAATTTACAATTAGATAGTCGTTCAGTGGCTTCTACCACAGCTGAGTCTTCAGGTTTAGGGCTGGAATAGACTTTCTGAGCAGGCTTCTTTTTGAGGATGCTGTTTCTGTGCAACTGCTGTGCAAAACTGGCTGAACTTGACTGACTTCCGGGTAAGACAGAAGAAACAAATTCTTGTTCTGTATCACTACTGCTGTCACTAGCTGTGTCATGAGAACCAGATTCACATGGATTTGAAGATATCCTAGGATTTTCAATGTCAGAAGCTTTAATTACTTCATCACATAGTTTCACCTCTTCTCCAGACTGTCCACTGTAACAGAAAACACAAGCTATCAACAAAATAAGAAACAGGTGTTACCTGTAATAGCTTTTCATTCTCGTATAAGAAACATAAATAAAGCATTTTTGCCTTATAATAAAAGTGTACTTTTTTGCTTTAAGAATCATGGCTGCTCTTCTAAAAGCTTTCTCAAACTGAAGGAGTTGTAATGTTCTGCAATCAAGATGACAAATATAGACACTATTTGGAGAAGGGAATTCTCAGTTGCTTACTGGCAGTTAGAAAAGAATAGTAAACAACATATTATTAAAGACAACAGAAGAATGTCAGACAGCATGATGAACAGTGCAATTTTAAAATGAAGATAGACAACATATATGTGAATATAAGACCCTAAAATCAGGGGGACAGCAGAGCTGGTTTTAGTATATACAAGTTTGCCACCTAAAGGCCATGTGTTGCAAAAGAAAACAAACAAAAAGTCACAATACACAGCAAGGTACAGAGAGATGACAGAATAGTATGATTTCATTTTAGCTGATATGGATGTTTTAGATTAAGAAGTACAGAAGCTTTCATCACATATAATTGGTACCATTTTCTTTATAAAGAATAGATGCTATAAAATATGCAAAGTACAAACAGTGTATTTGTTTCAGATTTCAACAGCTCAATTAAGACATGCAGGCCAAGAGCAGCTGTACACTAAATCATACAGATCAAATATGCTGGTTTAGAATCACAAAGGAAAAAAATAAACAAGACAAATAATCCTTTGTGTACATTCTAATAAGGTCTTGTCTATAACACAGGAAATCAAAGACTCCCCTTTCACCTGATATGATGCTCATATTTCTAACTATAAGTGCATCTAACAAAAAAAAAAAAAAATATTGTTCAGTGTACCTCTGTCCCTCCTTCAGCAGCTCTATGTCTGGTGGTCTGCAAAAAGAAGATACAGAATGAAGATTTTCCTGCTAAATCAATGCTCTTGAAATACACACTAATACATAAAATTCATAGTTGATGTTGGAAGGGATGTCTGAGGATCTTCTAGTCCAACACCCTCTGTTCAAAGCAGGGTTAGTGAGAGCAGGTTTATACATACACGTTCACAGAGCATGACTCATGTGCCTGCAACACAGTCCTGTTCTGTTGAACAACATTTAACAGAATCAACAAGTCACACAAACGTTAGCCAGAAAGGACCTCTGGAGGTCTCTAGTCTGACCTCCTGCTTGTAATGCAATTGTCACCAGCACTAGATTAGGTCAGTCACAAATTCAAGAAGTTTAAATCTTGAAAACCTCCAAAGATGGAGATTTCAAAACATTGCTGACTATCCTGTTTCATTCCACCATAACCTTAGTGCAATTTTTTTCCCAATGCCCAACCTGAACCATCCGTGTGATAATTTGTGGCCATTGCCCTTATTTTCTGCCATCAACCAAGAATAGTTTGGCTCTGTAATCTTTGTAACTTTTTTTCAAGTAGTAGTAGACTGCTTTCAGATCACCCTTTGGTCTCCTCTTCGACAAAGTAAACATGCAAAGATCCTCTCAGGTCACAAAGTTCCTATAGTAAAAACAACCCTGGGCCATTTATAGGAAAATGCTCCAAATTAATGCAAAAAATATGAATATTCAGGCTATCTTTACTTATTTAAAATTTTGTTAAAAATTAGGCTATCAAGTTATACTGCTTTAAGAAAATGGAGTTCAAAGGTTTCCAGAAACTCTAAGAACCATAACTACACAAATTCTGACGGGTTTCTTTCCAAAGATCTACTTGCAGTTAATCTGCTGCAATTCAGTTCTGAGGCAGCATCACAATGCTATTCATTTTATCCAACACTACATGCTGAAATCCTTACCCACCTGTCCTATGAATGAAAGAAAACCTTTTAAGCATGCATTAAATGCAAGTCAATGCACTAATACCTCTCAGATGGTATACAAAAAACCCCACAGGTTTAAAAAGATGAAAGCTGCACCACTTGTGAGTGAATTGAGTTTGGAAACTACAGGTGATAACATACAATGATCTAAATTATTAACTCCATATAACTCTCCTTCAGAGTTTTAAGTGGAGCTTGTAGTCTTTTCTGTCAAAAGAATTTCAGATATCCTCACGTGTAAATGTTTATCAGTGTGTGCACATGTATGTGGTTGTGCAAACTGACATACCTAGCTATGAACTATCTGGGGTTTTGTCTGAACTATATACTTCGATGTTAAGAATAAAGGGAGATTTTAGAAATACTTTCTTTAAAGACAGCAAAACAAGAGCACAAAAATACTGGTAAACTTACTTAAACATTTAATGAAGAGACTGGTTTTACCGTCCGGAATCCCTCAGATCAGGCTGCTCTAAGCCTCTTCTCTCATTGATCAGATATTTCATACGACTGATCTGAACTGTGAAACCAAGCTCACACACATAATTTCAGCTAGTTTCTTCTGTTGAAAACCAGGAGACTATGAAAAGCAGTGTCTTGGAGAATGAAAGCTGAATAAATTCAGCTGAACATTCTCTAGGCAAGTATTTCTTGTTAAACAGTGACACCCATTGGCTCAATTCATTATTTGCAAGCCTGTGTTTCCTGAGCTAGGAACATGGACTGCATCACACTGTTCCAAAATGTGTATTGCAGTAACAGCAGGAAATGGGCAATCTGAAATTAGAGTTCTAGCCAGGATAAAGAACTTCTTCATGTTATAGTCTGCTTTCAGGTGCAAGCATTCACAGTCTAACCTTAAGACCAATGCCAAGTGCTCTGCTAAAATTAGAAAATCTCTTTTAACAGGAAAGATTAATTCATCCTGTACATTATATGGTTTGTAAAAATCCAATCCTAGTAAGTACATTTTAAAGTTAATAGGAGTTGACTATTACTTAAGACTAGTCTGCCCTCTAAACGAACATGGTCATATCTACTGAGTAGTCGTAAGTAGTACTGAGTTATGTCAATTATTACGATCAATATGGCAACAACACTTTTAACACGAACACCATGCTAAGCTAACATGTTAACATCAGTTACTTCTGCTTCAGCCTAATCATTTTGATGCATTGCAGCTAATTAATTAGCATTGCAGCTTGGATAGAAACATTCTCAAAAGCAGCAATGAATGTATAAGGTTATACTTACTTTTCTTCTTCTCGCATCCATACTGGACTTTTGGAAATTTGAGCTTCAAAATACTTAGATGCTCTATAGCAAAAGTTGCTGCAAAAGCACTGGAAATGAGAGAGAAAGCAAGAAAATATGACTACAGACAACTTTAATACTCATAGAAAGGTACAGAAGTCATTGTTTTTTATGCCTGTAAAATTTAAGTACCAATTCACATTTCTTTTTAAGCCTATAACCAGGTTTTTAATTCACCTGAGAAACCAAACCTATCAAATAGGTCTATCCCATTCCCCACAAGCCACTTGAAGCTGCTTTTTTTTTCCCCACTTCTCTGCTTTTTGCACTCTTATTACATGCTGAGAAGCAAACCAGTATTAGATCCTACATAGCTATAATTTAAAAAAAAATCCAAAACTGTTTAAAGAGCAATCTGTAACCCAACCAGATGGTCATAAATACATGCAGTAAAATTCAGGTGTTTAATAATGAAAATTTTGGTTGGCAACAGAACTTGGATATTTTGCAATACTCAGAACAACACCTAAAATTTTGCAGTATCTTTGAAAAATTAACTTGCACACTTGCATCAGGGAACAAGACAAAACATCCCACTTCTTCTCAGAGTCTTGCTTAGTAGCTTGAGAAAGCAATTCCCAGAATTTTATGTATCCCAGAATTATAACCAGAAGAAAGGAATGTATACTAGTGACACTGAAGAAATTTGTTCTGGAACTAGAAACATTTATCCTACAATTTAGCGTATAAGCACCTGTAGGTGATTGCGTATCCTGTGAGCAGGCAAAGACTTTTACTCCACCACACGTATGAATATGCTTAAAGAAAGAAACAGATTTTGTCAAGAGATAGGTTTTGTGTTGAAAAGTCCTCAAAAAAGAACCCTAAATGTAGTCACACTAAGGAATGGGTAAGATGTAACTTGTATTACACTACTGCAAACTTCAGTGAATGAAAAGCATATGCACTTTGACCCTACTGAAGCTCATTGACTATACTGGAGGAAAATAGAGAATGCTTCTTCACAAATGTCTTTAACAGATCAGCTGTACCACATTCAAACTGCTATCCAAGTAAAACTTTCCATGTTATGTTTAAATTTAGAAAAGAAAGTGGTTTTTTGTCTTTCCAAAGAGAGCATCTAGAAACTGAAATGCACAAAAAACTTCATATTCTAACAGTTCATGAAAATGATTTTCATAAGAACCAAACATTGGCTCTGAATCAAGCCACTATATGAATGCTGTTACAAAATGCATTTCTGAGGTTGAGACAACAGTAAATACATTTTAGAAATAGACTTGCTACCATACCTTTCTTTCAGTGATATCATAAACTCTGTTCGTTTTTGTTGAAATTCTGTACTTCTGTTTTGGCACCTAAAACAATACGCTTTCATCAGCAAGACTTACTTCCATCATGAATTTACAGAAAACTTCATTCTTAATTCACATATTTTAATACGTGCAATATGTTCCGTTTTAACTGAATTGCATATTACAACCACCTTTTCCCTCAATTCTTCTGGTGTTGTACCTTCTCAGATGTAAGAATGGCAATTTACCTTTAATCATTTACATCTCACTATCAGTAAAAGACAACTTCAGATCTACAAGAAAGCCAGCGCTGAACATAAAACAATGGAGCTGCCGTGGTAGGAACTTTACTCATGGATAAGAGTCAGGCAATTACAGACAGGTCCTTCCTTAATCCATGTCTATGTATATGCATGCGAGACTGTACTGTCAGAGACCCCTGCCACTACCCAGACAAACCCAGAGAGGAACTTACATAAAATATAATACAGCTTCCAAGTGAATTTCTGTGGGGACATATTAAGTCCGAAACAGTAAAATTTTTTGTACTTGAGTAGATTTTTTTCAGATAATCAGGCGTACCACAACTGGTACTACATCACAGGTTATCTAACTGAACTCTGAGCTGTGCTTAAGCTCTGTCATACCATACTCAAATAAGTGTGAATATGATTTTGACACAGGTAACGTACATTTTTAGAGCAGATGTATATGCATTCACATAGTGATATCCCTGCATTGTATTATTTTTTCACTTCAATCCTTCCCAAAGAGATACGTAGTTACACTGAAGAAGGAACAAGATTAGAAAGTTTCTGCATGCACAAAGGACAGACATGAAGCCATACCTCATTCATCTTTATTACTGTCAAAGTAGATGCTAATTGATTCTGTCATACAGTAATGGTTGTCAACTGATCAAATTTTACATTTTACTTCAGAAGGATTATATTGAAATGGAATGGTATGTTGCCTGGCCCATTACTTTATAGTATTTTAATCTATGTTTAATATTGTAAGTTTAAAATTAAAGAGAAAATGCAAGGGAATAAAAATCATTAAGAGATTCTTATGATAACAGCATTAATAAAAAGCAACTTACATTTTCCAGTTTATTTGGACATAGAGGATAACCACAAAGTTTGATGATAGACCGTTCATCAACAATGTCTTTATAGTGAGATGGAGTAATAAATTTTCCCTAAAATGACAAGAAAATAGTTCAACAACAGACACTGGAAAATCTGTCACTGTTCATACTGAAAACATCTCATAAACAAATAAGTATTTTTAATTTTGTAACAGTTATCTGGTAAGTTTAATAAACAGCATTCAGAACCTACACAGTAAAAATAGTAAAAGGGTAAACAGGGAAAGAAGAAAGACATGGGCATTTCTTTTTACATACAGAAAAGCCTCATAATTTTGCCTCTATTTGCACCTATTTTCATAATTCTCCTCTATTTACATGCTTTGTACACCTATTTACCAGCCTATTTACAACCTTAACAGGAGTAATCATCACACCATTCCAGAAAAAACTGTGCTGCCAGATAAACGGTGGGGCATTATGTCTAAATTCACAGATGATGTGATGTGGACCTAAATTTTTATACTTAACCTATCAGTCCAGAACCACAGAGGCATAAACAAAAACTGAGGTAATAAAGTGAGGATTCATAAATGTATACAGTCCTGCAAAACTAGGCCATGTTTTCACTGCAGAACCCTTGAAAACAAGGCAATCATCATCAGAGCTGACAAGAGACAAATAAATTTTTTGTCTACTTTAAACTGCAGCAAATTGTTCCAAGAACTTTAAAAAAAAAGGTTGAACACTGAGATACAAAATAGTATAAAAACTTGCAACACCTACGGAATTCAGAAGGAACTCTTCAGTAATGTTCTCTTCCAGGAGTTGTTCAACAATATACAATGCTTTTTTCTCAAATTCAATCTTCTTTCTCATAGCAGCCTCCAGAGCTGCTTTCCTGTAACAGAACAGACACTGAATGACATAGAGGGCAGATTTCCATAAACAATTCTCCAAACCTATCTTTGTTTTTTTTCTGAAATACAGTAGCTTACATTTTTCTGCATCACACCATGTTGGCCAAACAAAGCAACAAGTAACTGGACTAGAACTCTGTAATAACCACAAAGGAGTGTCCAACCTTGGTTTGCTTTATTTCCACTCACGTCAAGAAAAGTAGAGACTCTAATTGCATTGCACTACTTCCATACAAGGTTACCCAACTCTTCTTGCAAGAGAGGGAAACCCAGAACCGGCTGGACAGAGCCTGGGACCAACAATTTATGGAGTGTTGCCAGGAGAATGGGAGCTGGGTAAGACATGAAGAGTGGGAAGAAAAAAGGACTGGGACAAGACTGAGTGTGAGGGTACAAACTAAAGGAAGGAATAAATCAAACAAATCCCACTACAGTAGATTTCCTGAGTGTTCCAGAGTCTTGCCACTATTCTATTGTCAGCAGATACCCAGAGAGCAACCGTCTAGGTGTCTCTGATCTCCATTTGGCAGCGCTTCCCACAGAGGTCATCAATGTACAGTCATTCTGCTGTCTTAACTGACAGACGTCTATGCTATTCACCTGGAAGTCTAGGTCTACTACAGAGTCAAATGAATATTTAGGTAATTGTCCATGGCAGAAAGTGTTTCTTCCTCTCAAGTTTGGTTTTTAAAGTGAATAAAGAAAAAAGGCGGGTATGCAAAGAAGTTAAGATGGCAAAATGCAAGCACTACAGACTAAGGAAATATAACTGTGGAGGTGAGATTCATAAACTTTTAGCATATTATACAATGTACATGTGTGCATGCTGTTAGAAGTTACATAGCATCACTGCAGAGAAGCCTGCATGATGTTGATGCTGGCAGTCTCCTGAAGTTAGTCATGGTACTCTGAGAAAGCAAAAAAACACGCGAGGCAGAGAATGCGATTTCAAAGTGAGGCAAAACAACATGAATGCCACATATTATTAGTTAGAAATTATACCTTTGAGCAGCATCTTCATTCTTCAGAGCAGCTGAATGCTTATTTCCTAGAAATCAAATATACAAATGCAGAAATGCAGAAATTAGTGTACTTTCTTCCTTTAACAGTGGAAAATATCAGAACCTTAAAAATATTACAACCTCTAAACTGTAAGCATAATCAGGAGACTTGCCTAGAAACTTGCTTTTGGTGGCTGAGAGTGACTTCAGTAAGCTGGCAACCATTCAGCAACTCATTAGACAGGCTTTTTATAAGCGTGAGGACAGACAGGCCCAACTGCCTTCATAACTCTCATTCACCATGTTCTGTATAGTCAGAAAGCTACAGGAAAAATAATTCTGACAATTTTGTGCCAACCACGCGCACCCCGGTTCTCCACTGGCTCTCCAGCCCAGCTTTACCCCTGCACCCCACTGCTGGGAAACGCTGTCCTTTTCAGCGGCCCCACCACTGGATTTTGCTCCGGGCGGGACTCGACAGCACGGCCTCGACGCCGGCACCTCGCCCCCCAGCCGCCCCGGTCGCCCTCCCTGCCTCCCGCTCGCCTCCGCCGACTGCCCCGGGCCTCCGCCCGCCCTGACCCGGCTACCGGCATGGAGGACTCGGGCAGCCGCTCCCTTGGGACAAGGGCAACAGGGAGGGAAAATAACGGACTGTTGGGCTGAAAACACGAGGACGCAGTTTGCTGACCAGCTGCGCGATCGCTGTCACGCCCGGCGCGCCTGACGCTCAGAGCGGGGCGGGCTGCCGGCGCTGCAGCAGCCAGGCGCGCAGCCCCCAGGCGCGCAGCCCCCGCGCAGCCTGAGGGGACAGCGGGGCGCTCGGCCCCGCCTCGTTCGGCCGGCAGCCGCCGCTCGCCGGCCCCGGCCCCGACCACGCAGCCGGCTCGGCCCGGCTGAGGCCCGCCGAGCCCGCGGCAGCGTCCCCGCACCGCTGACCGCGACAACCCCGTTGCTCCCCCCGGTACAGCGAGTTGGGCGAATCCGCTGTGCTGGCTGGAGGGCACAGGGAGAGCCCAAAGCGCCGGGCAGGGGGAGCGGCGCGGGGAGCCCGGAGCCTACCTGCGCGCCGCCGGCTGGGCTTCCCCTTCGCGCCGCCCTGCGGCTTCCCGGCCGCCATCATCGTGGCGGCCCGCTCCCTCCCTCCGACCTCTCACCCGGGAGGCGGAGCCGCCGTCGCGGCGTGGCCCGGGCCGGGAGCGGGGAGAGGCGGCGGCGGGGTCCTGTGGAGCGGCGGGCGCGAAGGGGAACGGCCGGTCGGGGCGGCGGGGCGGAGCGCGGCGCCAGCGGCGGCCCGCTGAGGTGAGGGGAGGGGAGGGGAGAGTGGCCTTGTGCTTTTTTTTTTATAATTCATCCGTGTGTTAAAGGCTTGCGTTGGCAGCCTCTTTGTACTGGCCCGCGCGTTGTACCCCGCCTAGGGAAGGGGCTGAGGTATATGCTCATCGGAGAGGAGGGGGTTTGGTGAGTATTAATAGTAGAAAGTTTCACATGACTCCAGTGGCTGTCCAGTTGCCGCTGAAACCTCTGAAAAGATCGAATTAGAAACTGGATTAAGTATTAAGGCCTGAGACCGTCTGTGAGCTCAGCTGGTAAATCTCTGGAACAACACGGTGGGTGCTCAGGGCATGTTTCAAGGCTGTAAGTACATTGCAGAGTTACCGAGGGCTGAAAATGCAAGAATATTAGCGGTCAAAAGTATATTTAAGTTGTTTTGGGAGGATTAATAACATCCTGTAAAATTAAGAGCTTGAGCAGTACAACGTGTGATAATAAAGTATATGATAATGGCCAAATTAAGAGGACAGGCTAGATACATTGCTAGATTGCAGTGGCGTAAAAATGTTAAAAAAGGCTGTTGAGAATAGAAAGTGAGTTGTTTATTCTCTGAGCAATAAAATTCACACACAGATGCTTTTTAAGCTTTTGTGAGTTGCCTGTTTTTTGTAAACATCGAGGTAGCTTAGTTATCTACATGTTGTGTGATGTAGCAGAGGTCAAACATAAGAGGAAAGATTGAGTACGTTACATTTGGATGTCTGTATAAATATGGAACTTGGGTGTTTTGATGAATAGTTAGCTAATTGTCCAGGTGTAGAGGTAGTTGACATTCATAGTGATCTTATAACTGGGTTTAGGCACATGGAATTTCTTAAAACTATAAGGATTATGACTGCTGCTATGATATATCACATGGATAACCAAGCCTGATGGTTTTTTTTTTTGTAGTTCATCATCCTGACTGTGTAAAACTTTGTACTTAACATTACTCAAATGTTTAACTTAACTGTTTTTAGCAAGAAAGTTTTAAATTATAGTGTCTAGAGGTAAAAGGCCACTGAACTAGCCCAGCCTAGACACTAGAAAGAAATAAATGATATTGCATATGTAATCTTGATTGGACTGTTGATATAAACTGGCACGGCGGTCGGATCAGTTGTGCACATCCCAGGCATCGGGTTAGAGTGTTTCAGTCACAGCTGAGCAGGAGCTCCGCTGGTGAGAATAGTCACAGAAAACGTAGTGTATCATGGGCATCCACGCTTGGTGTGCAGTGAGACCAGACTTGCTCTGTATTAGCTGCAGTTTTCAATGTATCTGCCTAAGTAGTAGCTGAGGCCTCCTGACTTCTTAAGATGACCCTGATACTACTTGAAAAATTGCTTGCCTGTACATAGAATGCAGGTTGTTTCCTGTCTGTAGAGCTGTCTCCCGCACATATAGGGAGTAGAATAATACAGTGTACAGTTCTTAAATGCGTTTTTCCTGTTTTTTTAAATCATGTGGTCTTCGTAATATCTGTCTGTTTAGGTTGTTCTCATTCTTCTATTGGCACTTTTTTGAATAATGTGATTATTTTTCAGTCTCTGTTTTTACTTCATGTGTTTTAATACTGCACCCTTTAATTTATAATAGTTTTCAATGCCAGAAGAACAAAGTCAAGCTATAATGGCAGTTGATGAACTTCAAGCCATCATACAAAGATGCGTAAGTAGTTTTCTTTCCATAAAAGTAACAAGTGTAAGCAGTGTGTGTTTCTCTTCATATATTATAATTAAAACCAAAATGACCCCAGAACACAATACGGTTGTTAGGAGAACTCCTCATTGGGCAGCTAAGTTCAGTCTCCATGCTTCATTGACTTTTCTGTGGTGCTTATCGCAAGATGCTTGATAACTTCTGCTTCTTGGAGAAAGAAGTGTTCTTGTACTCAACAGTAACTGTCTGAAGTAACAAAATCCTAGCAGGTTGTTGTAGAAAATACATCTTCCAAACAATGTGCTGTAGTCTAGACTTAGAAAGTGCTGTTGGAATACTGCTTTGTCTTCTGTAGTAGCTCTTCGTAGCTTTTTAATATGTGAAAGATGTTATACAAGAAAAGATAAGTTACAATGACACTACGTTTAATTTTGATGTGAAAGCTTGGATTTTCTTATTTGCCTTCTATAAGTATGGAGTTAAACGTGCATATTTTCTTTCTAGCAAATTCTGGAAGAAGCTGATTTCAAAGGAGAAGACTTCAATCTGTTTCAGGTAGCAGGTCAGAAATGTTTAGAAGATGGGTATGCAGCTCAGTTATTAGAAGTAATTCAAAATGAGAAAAATAAGGTGAGTTTAAGTTTACTCTATATATTAGTTGTGCACTAACATAATGTTAAATAGATAAAACTGCTTACTAAAAAGGGAAAGCTACTTTCACTGTGGAGCAAGCCTGTACATATGAATAGTTAATATGTTGCTCTGTGTTAAGTGCACATTCTTGTGTAACTTCAGGTAGCTCACAGAAACCAAGTCACAATAATCTTAACAAAACCATTAATAACTATTTTTCAGGGAGTTAAGCAAAGAGAAAAGAGAGGACTAAAGCGTAATTAAGAGAAAGTGACAGTTTTGGCCTTCATATGTACAATCTTTCTGGGTTTAGAAGATGTCTAGTTTTGGTTTATTCTCTGAAAATCTGGTTTTTAGGTTATCATCAAGAATATGGGTTGGAATCTCATCTCTCCTCTTGTTAGATGTATTTTCATGTATAAACAGGAAGATGATAAGCGAGAACACTGCCTGAAGATACTAGATCAGTTGGCACAGGTATGTTTTTGAAATATATGGTTATAATACAATAATTGTAGGGAAGGGAGAGATCTTAATTTCCCCTCTGATTTCTAAAGGGAATAAGGCATGAATACTTCTGGGTTCTTCGGTCTGTTTCTCATAGCTTTTAAACTCATGGGCCAGTTTCATCTGAAGTAGACACAGGCTTAGTGTTCTCAGAGATGATTAACCTCTTACAAATCTTGTGAAATTAGTAACTGGGCAAAACAAAGAGACATAATGTTACCCAGAAGAAAAAGGCAGATAGAACTCATAAAGTTTTTGACAGCCATCTGCAGTCAGAGCAGCCACAGCAATACTACCTCTTGTTTACTGCAGATACAGTATGACAATGAGTACCTGATGACTCTGATGGAGTGGTAGGGGAAAAAAGTTTTAATCTCTAGAAAACTAGTTCCCTTTCATTCATGTACTTAAAAAACAACTTGCAAACTCTATAGCTTGAGTTAAATTCACACTGAAGTTTTTCGTTTCTTTTTATGCTGAAGGATTACTTTGCTAAGGTACTGTGAGGTTTTTATAGATCATAAAAATCAAGTTTAGTGTTATTATTTATTATTATATGTTTTCAACTTATATGAAAGTGTACATACATATACAATCTACGGAAGATGTTAATTGTAGGGAAGTACTTATTGTTTCATATTTGTTTCCTTAAAGATTATCTTGGATGTTCAGATCTGCTTTCTTGATGTTCAGGAACTTCTGTACTGAAGTTTGCTTGTGATGAATTTTTTAGCTTATGACCATGGTGATTAAAAAATACGCATTGTTCCTCTCCTGCAGCTATGCAATCCGAAGGAACTTTTTTTAGGTTTACTCGAGCAGATTGAGCAGACCTCTGGAGAGCAGGTGTGCCAGACTGTCATGTTATTGCTTCAGCCTTTGCAGACAGGTAAGATGCACTTTCTCGTGTGATTTCTGAATTAAATTATTTTCTCATTTATTTATCAAATCAGTTTAGCCTTTGCTGGAATAGTTTCAGAGTATGTCTGTCCTGACAGGCTTTACAGCCCATTATATTCTGCAAAAAAACAGAAGGTATAATTTTCATGCTTATATTGGCCTGTTAGAAAAAGATTTTAGATGGGATTAATGGCATAAGTTGAAAAATAAATATTCGGCTATTTTTCATCATTTACAAGAATGTGGTCCTGTGACAGTTCTATTTAGAGGTGTAAACTATTCATACTGTTGTTTCAGAAACAGAGAATTACATGTATTTGTGAAATTCTTCATTATTTAACTTCTAAAATACACAATTCCATATTTTCATAGTATAAACCTTTTATTTCAGATTGAAGCACGTTGAAATATTTGATTGGTGGGGGGGGAAGCATTCTTCTGGCTTATAAGTAAAACCTAAAAATGTTGGTTTTGGACACCCACTAAGTAGGTAACAAGTAGTAGTTTTTGTTGTGATATGTGAGATGAAATCAGGTGTCTTGTATCAAGTTTAAGTCTGATTGTACCAGTCTCTGAGATGTGTTACTGAATTATGTTAGAATTTAACAAGAATTTAACATTTTGGTAATTAGAAGTATATGTTTTTTTGGATAGCCAATCTGCAGACAGCCTGCACTGAGTGCAGTTTAAGTGGAGAGCCACTTGTGCTATATCCTCAGCCTGGGAGCCCCTCTGTTGGTTCTGCTGTGGAGTATAGAACAGTTCTGAGCTGCTTCAGGTAGAGTCAGATCTCAGCAGAAAGGTTGGGCCATTGCCTCTGGTTTTGCCAAGGACAGAAGGAGTCAAGCAATAAAGCAAGAATAAATCAGTTTTCCAGGTCAGATAAATGAATATTATTTCTCTTAGACTAGTTCTAGAAAGACAGATTTTTTTTCAGTCCTTATCACGGTGCTACAGAGAAAGGAAGAATGTGTTGAAATGCATGGCTGCTTTAGTATTTGTCATTCTCAAATATATGGTCATCTGAACTACAGCACATTAAAGTAGCTGATGATGTTTAGTCTTGCTGGATTTGCTCATGTGATTTCAGGTATCGTTCCTTCTTGCCTGAAACTAAAGGATTTCTTATGTAGTCACATTGTTTTTCTTCATGTTTTCCTCTAAGTAATAACTTAATGTCTCAAAATATTCTCTCTCTTTCTCTCTTTCTCTCCCCGCCCCTTTCTCCCAGTGCTTTTGAAACTTCAGAACAAGAAGGCCTACTCAGTGGGTTTATCTTTGGCCATGATTATGAATCAGCTTACTCCCTTACCTGTACCTTATACAAAACAGCAAATACAAGAAGATAAACTTGGTCTCTGTCAATGTTGTAAGGCAGTGGTGGACTTTGCTAAACCTTTTGTGAATGAAGTTGTTAAAAACATGGAAAAGTCATCAGAATACAATGACATGGAGCTGAAAGAAGAATTATTAAAATTGTGAGCGTTTTATGTTAGTGTAATATATTCCTATAACTTAATAAAATGAACTTGGCATTTATTACATAGGCAGTAAATAAATCATCTTATTAGTGTTTTATAATGCTGCCAACTTTATATTAACTAATGTGTTATTTCAAAAAAGAAAAGCCCTAAATATGCCTTACATATTTGTGAAGTGAGAGAAGAAAGGTAAAAATAATTATTTTTTGTTTTAGTACAGGGAAATGGTAAAGAAATACTAGTCTCTGTGCTGTGAAGCTGTTCTGGTATTCTTCTGCTTCCCCTCAAATTTACAACAGTGAGGATAATCGTATTCTGGAAGTGAAGTCTAAGGAATGCTTCTTCAGGAGATGTTCTTTTTTATTCTCCTTGGAATATCAGGAATGGCAGCAGCTAATACGAACATAGACTTTATTCTTGGTCATCAATGACACTATTATAATCTGTGTTTGTGACCTTATTGGTGATTTAGTTTCACCTCTTTTTATTTCAGCTGTATGAAAAGCCTGAAATACCCATTATTGACAGCTCAGCTTGAGCAACTTGAAGGCATTGAAGAGCATCCCTTTCGGCATTTTGCAACTGAAATTATAGTAAGTGCAGTCAAAATTAATTGCAGTGTTTGCAAAACCAGTGGTCTAGTTCAGAATTACCTATAATTTGTTCTAGAGCTCATTTTGGTTCCTTTATTGGTGAGTGGGATGATTTACTGGGCCTTGTAAGATAACGCAGGTAGATAAAGGTCTAGAACAGTTCCACGTCTCATCTCTGGAAATTACAAATCTTGCAGATACAGTTTTGCTCCTTATAAACCAGTCTGGACTGCTCTCTGAATCAGCAGCTGCTACTTTGCTGTAACAGCTGCATTTTCTTGGTGGTGTATGATTTTATTAGAATATCTAAAGGATTGTCTTTGCTGCAGTATTATGTCAAGGCAAAATCTACATGTTACCTTTAATCCAAGTGTTGCACAGAGAGAAATCTCTAATATGCCTAGTGCAGTGCCTGCTGACTATTAAAGAATATAAATTGATGCTTGACTGCTGCTGATGCTATAGCTGGAAATTCATCAGGAACACGTCCACTCCATGCTACCAATGCAGTTACTCTGGTTTTGAATGTTTTACATAGCACCTATGTTTTATTAGAGCAAGATTATTGTGGGTATAGATAATTTTACTTAAATTTGCAGCAAAACCAAGCCTTATAAGGACATAGTCAAGTACAGTCCACGTGTATGTTGGAACACACAATATGTGTATGTTTTCAGAAATAGGACTAGGTGTGATTAATAAAGTTACAGCAGGTAGAGCTGTGCTTTGTTCATGTTTTGAATGTGGTAAAGAATATTTCCTCACCTGCATGTACCCAAATGTAGTGGCTTGACCCCAGCTGGTAGCAAAGCCCCCACCCAGTCACTGAGCTACCCCCCCCCCCCCCCCCCCCCCCGCAGCAGAATGGGGAAGAGAATCTGAAGGGCAAAGGCAAGAAAAACTCATGGGTTGAGAAAAAGACAATTTAATAAGTGAAGGAAAAAACCACAAGTGATGCAATCAATGGCAGTCGCTTACCACCTCCTACCAGCAGACTGATGCCCAGCCAGTCTCTGAACAACAGTTAATCTGAAAAATACTACCTCCCCCACACAATGTGTTGCTGAGCGTGATGTTATATGGTATGGAATATCTCTTTGATCGGTTTGGGTCAGTTGTCCCAGCTGTGTCCCCTCGCAGCTTCTCACGCCCCCTCTGCTTGCTCGCTGAGGGGCAGAGTAAGAAACAGAAGGCCTTGACGCTGTGCAAGCACTCTTCAGCCATAGCTGAAACACTGGTGTGTTATCAACACTGTTTTGGTCACAAATCTAAAACACAGCACCATGTGGGCTGCCATGAAGAAAATCAACTCCATGCCAGCCAGACCCAGTGCACCGAATTTAAAATACCTGTAAATACCAGTTGTCTCTCATTTTCAAATGTGTGGTTATACAATGACTTTGTGTTGGGCTGATGAAATGAAAGAACCTTCTTGACAGCCAGGTGCTGGATTATTTTGTAACAGTTTATTCAGAAACAGGCTGGTAAATCTTACAGTGAAATATAAGGGCGGAAAATATTCCCAGTACTAAATGGAGTCTTCCCTCAGGATAGCCAATGTTCGGTAACACTGAGTAGACAGTAACAGCTCATTTGTATCACGATTGCAGCTCACGTCTTCAACTCTTATAAAACAAGCTGACCTTTTTAAACGTATAGGAGAACTGAGCATTAAATAACTATTAACTGGTTATTAATATTTACTGTTAACAAAAATACAATTCTGGTTTTGATAACTGGCCATTACAATTCTTTTCTGTAAGTTGTTTTATTAACTATGGGTACACTTGTTTCTCATGTTAACATCGACTGTATTAAAGAACAAAGTTAGGTTTGAGCTTTGGACTTTGTTCTACCTTGTTATCCCTGGTTAAAGGAGGAAAATTCACAAGTTGAATACAGAAGGACAGAAGTCAAAGAATGCCTGGAGCTATGTGAGAGGGAAATGGAAGTTACAGAGAAGGTAGAGTGGGGGTGAAGCTGGCTGAGGGACAGAGGAAATCCAGCTATTGGAGGAACATGGCTGAAATGGCTGTGAACTATGAACTAGGGAGTCAGAAGAAAGACAGCTTTTTATATGATACAGTGGAGGAATTAGTCCTAGAAGAGCAGAGAGACTGGGTCAGAGTGTCATTTTGGGGGAGGGAATGGCACTCTAAGACTTGATGAGTTTCAAAAGGAAGACTTGGAGCCAGCTGGGATGAGGAAAGCACACATAAATACACTCTGTATGTGTGTGCAAATGTGCATGCATGCAGAGGAAGTCTGGAGGTTGCCATGTGATGCAACCCTGTTTCTTCTGGAATTTGTGTTTAAAAATCTAAGCATTTTTGCACTCAAAATTCTATATCCAAATGTTAAGATTGTAAAGTGAAGCACACTAAGCAGTTAGCAAAACTTTTGGTTGTTTTTCAACCATAATTAGGTTTTCTGTCGTGATCACATCCATTTTTTTCCACAGCATGTCTCAGCATAGGATGGAACTGCTGTGTGATCGATCAGGGTTGTGCAATGAAAGAGAATCTTGTCTCTGACACCTTTATTTCATTTATTGCAGGACTTTCAGGGTATGCAGTGAAGGAGGCAGGGATTACCAGAACATGATCTCATGGTTAAGATAGTTGAAGGGTGCTGTGAGAAACTGGCTTTTTATCCTGCCTCTCCTGTTGAGCACAGTCTGAAACCATGTTTTTTATGCTAATTATGAATTACCTTTTCTTCATTTTCTCAAGAAATTCACTTTTGCTGTTTGTGGAATTGGGTAATGAGAGCTGCAGCTAAGGTTAGTAACGTCATGCTTTGACTATATGACATCTTGTGTAATCCTGATTTTCCAAAATGAGATCCCAGATATTCAGTTTGGACAACCCCAGAAGAGTGAGTTAACATTGGTCTCGCTGTTTCTTCATAATATGTACAATAAGAGTTATGCTGCCTCCTAATCCACATGAATGTGTGTGGCGGGGGAAAAAACGCACTAGTATTTGTGAAGTACTCAGGTGTCATTGTATTGTGCATCACTGGAAAGAAAGGCCATACAGAGCATTCTGATTTTACAGCAGGACTTGCCTTTAGCAGATAAACATTGTGTTGCATATTGATTAGTGAGCAGAAAACAAAATACTGAGTATTCCGTGATCTGAAAAACACGGGTCCTGTCGCATAATGTGATCACGAAGCT
This sequence comes from Platalea leucorodia, assembly GCF_965183815.1. Classification (NCBI taxonomy): domain Eukaryota; kingdom Metazoa; phylum Chordata; class Aves; order Pelecaniformes; family Threskiornithidae; genus Platalea; species Platalea leucorodia. Next base: position 39,596,770 of record NC_138827.1, on the reverse strand, counting down.
CTCATTATTCATAGCATTGTGGATAAGGGAGTCAAACTAGGGTTTTGCAGGGTGACTTTGTTTTGTGTTTTGCTAACTTTTGAGTGCTTGACTTTGCTATCTTAGTATCATTCTTCTAACAGTAGTTATTTTTCCTGCAGGGTCTTTTTTGTGTATATATCATAAATACAAAATATTTATATTCATTTATACGTATGCTATGTAAGAGAATTTACTGTAAATACAGTTAAAGCTTTGAAACTTAATTGGTATACAGGTCCTTTAAAGGCAACTATAGTCAATCTATCTTTCTGTTTTAGGACATTTTGTGGGATATAAGAGAATTGATACCGTTAGTGTTTTTGCATTGTAAAGACAAAAGTCCACACTGGGAGAATGAGGAGTTTGCGGACATAGAGCGAAAGAATTCTGCAGATTCTTTGGCATGTCTGTCATATCTGATGTTTGTTCAGCATTTTGGTATTGATTGCTTTCCAGTGGTATTTAGGTAAGAACTATTCTTCCTCACTTATCGTAAGTCTGTACTTTGAAGATTCTTTCTGAGCAGAAGAAAACTTTTTAATGTGTGAAGTTATGAATGAAAACTGTGTATTTCACGAGTACTTGCTTTATGTCCACCTTTATGCATTTATATTTTATGTAGCTTATATTATATACATAAGAACATACCCCAGTCCTGCAGATTACTCTATTACAGTTTAATTTTAGATGAGCTGTCCTTTTAAAGAAACTGGTAGGGTTAGTCACATGCTGAAAATTAACATGTATTAAATTTTCAGTTGCATATTTATAGACAGTTTCCACGTAAGAGTTATTAACAGCAATTTGACTTACTATTTTGTGTCTATTTCAAAATTATTAATTTTATATTTTCAGAAATTGAAAAAAAAATACTAATCCTGTCAAATATATTAACTATGTGCAAATGTATATGGCTTATGCAGTTTAATGTAAACCTAATTTTTCTCTTTTAGTCCATCATACCTTCTGCAATGCAATATGACTCATATTGAAGTGCTACTGAAAAGGTAGGGTTTGTGGTATTTGGAGTTCTAAACAGTGGGTGTGATCTTTTATAGTAATTCATAGAATCAAATTTCGAATATACCAGATAAGTTCAGAGGAGGTTTTTAAATGTGAGAATTAAAATGGCAAGTTCCACAAGATGGCTTCTTTTACTAAGAAGTATAAAAAGTTGTCTAAAACATTGATTTATTGTTTTCAGCTTGTATTGTGGTATCATTTTTAGAAACTTTATTCTGAAAATGCAAAATTAACGTCTCTTAAACACATGCAGAATAATTAGAGTGTATATTTACTTGTACTTCTGTAACAATTAGTTTACAACTAGAGAAGACTATCGTGATAGTATTTATTTGAATGTATTCTGATACGATATGCAATCTGATTAAAGGTCAGGCTTTCTAAAGGAAACCAGACTTTTCTATATACTGTGATTATTTCACCTTCCATAATCAGCAGTGTTGACCAAATAGTTTCTAGCACTGCTATAGAAGGGAAGTTTCGCATTATGACTGCTTACCTGGTAAAATTTAAACAAAACTTCCTGGTCTTTTCAGTTTAGGATCTGCTGTGTTTTTCTTAGGCTTGCAGGACTATGCAAATGGAATCATCTAGGAAAAGTTTAATTTTCTTTGTTAATCAATGTCTTGGTACCTGTGAGATATGAGATGTTACTTTTGAGCATTTATAAATATTGAGGAAAAAAAAAAAGTCATTTTTGACCCTGAAGAGTCTGATTTTCAACTTTTCATCAGCCAGTTTATTTTAAAAATCTTTGAGAGGAATAATGAAGATACTGTATTTAGAAAATAGAATGAAAAATGTTGAGGGACAAGTTCTTTTTGATGTCTGTTCTAGTATTTCGTCTGAAATATTAACAGTGTCTTTTTAATTAACTTAAATTTGATAATGTTTCTTTTTTTCTAGAACAGAAGAATCTATGTTATCTAAAGGACTTGTAAGTTTTCTTTTAATCAAATTTTCAATGTTAGAATGTTTATTTTTTTCCAGTTTAAGTAATGGTAAAACTTGAGTTTCCCTTTCTAAGAAAGGTACAAATGATAGTTCAGATAATAGTTTCAGAAATATTTTGAGGCTTAATTAGGTATTCTTCAGTTTTACAAACACTTATATTTATTGAACTTTACACACATGCGTAAATGTTTAAATTACCATTATCATTTACATTTGTAGCTCCTAGGAACTTTGGATATGTGAATGAGCATTTATAGTGAAGGCGGTTTTAGCCATGAAATGTTAAGCATATAGATTAATGTCTTATACATGTGCAAAATGTTGGCAGCTTTTTTTTTTTCCCCCACCTGCAGGACCTGTTTGAGAGCTGTTTATTGAGAATAGAAGATAATAGCCTTCTCCATCAGTATTTAGAATTCAGAGATTTTATTAACGTACCTCAGGTAATAAGAAGCAGTGTACAGAAGTCTTTAAAGTTTGAGTATAAATAATATCTAGCTGTCTTGTAGCTGTTTGAGAGAGGACATACTACTGAACCTTTGTATGCTTGTGTCGTTAAATTGAAACCTTCAGTGTCGTGCTATACAGAATTGATTGTCTTTTCTACCTGCTACAGCATGACGTTTCAGTGACAAAATATACTTAGTGTATGTACAGGCCATTGAGGCAGGTGGGCACTGATCTTAGCTGAAAGATGATGCTTGCTCATTTTTGCCTCTTCCTTGCAAATCTGCTGCTTGACTGCATTCTTATTTGGACCCAACAGTATGAGAATAGTAGTCTTGTGTATCAGCCCTGGGATTTCAACCACTGAAGCTAACGTGAATTTCTCTGATGAGAATCTTCTCATAGGCATGGTTTTGTGGGCTGTGGGTTTTTTGGTTTTGGTTGTGGGTGTTTTTTTTTTAATGTCTTGAATAGATTTTACTTAGTGTGATGTAATGTAATAATGTATGTAACTAGAAATTATGTTTTCTCTGTCTAACTGCAGGATTTGGTGAAAGTTATGACCCTTTGTCCCATAGAACATCTGGTATGTAATGGGACCTACAGAATCAGTTAAATGCTGAATTTATTTAATTAGAATTAATCTGATAACATCTTTTTTTTTTTTTTTTTTAGAGAAAGAAGAGTTTAAATATTTTGCAGTTGTTCATAGACAAGTTTGATGCAGAGGGAAAATATACATTATTCAGGTATGCATCCAAATTACTGTAGGCTGTGTAATATCAGCTTTATCACAGCTTAATTGCATAGATACAATGATTTCTGACAGAGTTTTTATCTGGTAAACCACATTAATTTTACTATGTTAATTTTTTTAATAAATAATGAATTACAATTTTCTCACATAAAATCAGCTGTCTTATGTAAGCTTGTGTTTAAAGGTTACATAGTCATTTTGCTGTGGTAAAACTCCCACTTAGTGCATAAGGCCATAATGTTATCCAAGTTTTGAGCTAACTATATAGGCAGCTTTGAAGAGGTAATATCATTTTTTGTTTGTTTGTTTGTTTGAAGGTGTTTACTGAAGACAAGCAACCATGCTGGTGTGGAAGGATACATTATTAAAAACATAAAAGATCAGATTCACTTATCGTTAACGGTGAGGCTATTACCAGTAAAAAACAAGTTGCCATCTCAAAATTCTATTGGTATTATGTTGAGAAAATGTGTACACCTTAAGCTTTGAGTGATGCATTAAAAAAAATACACTTTGAAAAGAAACGTAAGATTGGGAAAACATGTAATTAAAATATTAACCTTTTCTACATATGTATTTTTACATTATAATTTTACAAATCTGTCTTTTAATTGCACAATCTTACTGTATTTTTCTAAGAAGTTATTATCTTTTCTGTGCTTGAAAATACATGCTTCTTTCTTAAAGAGGAACTACTTAGTATATTGTTTTATCGTCACAGTTCCTCATTTCTTGAATATAATTCAAATGCTACAGTCCAGACAGAATTATTAATTCTTTCTTGGTTTTTATGATGACAGTCAGCCTTATATTATGAGTGCTTCACAAATGTTAAATTCATCAGAAAGGGTTGAGGTAGATCAAAGCCATTTAAATCTTATATTTTATAATCATTTATACTGGGAAGTTGGAAAAATTAATTAAAAATAAATTATTAACTCTCTCTCTTTCTCTTTTTTTTTTTTTTTTTTTAACTGCTTAGGGCCTTTTCCAAACCAAATTTGATTCTCAAGGATACTGCCTTTTGTCAAATAGGACAATATAATAAATTCATGTATATTTTATGCTAGCAAAATTATGTTAGAAAACAGGAAATTACTATTTATTAGATCATGGTCTGTCCTGTATATTGAATCAGCAGGGGTGAAGAAGATGATAATACGAAAACGGTTACAAAAGGGGCTTGCACCAAAATTGAATAAGTAAAAGTATATTCTGAAATTTCCTTACTAATTAATTTTTTGACTATGCAGCTTCATAATTCTCTTAATACATTTCTTCCGCGTAGAGTTCCCTGGCTGTCAAAAAGACAAATAATTTTAAAATTTCATCATATGAATTTGAATATTCCTGGGTTGTTGCAAAGAATTCTGCTATAGACATAAGGATAACAATTTCCTATTGCTATCCATTTATTTCATCTTAGTTTTTGTGCCCAGCTAGTCTTAAATCTTTCCAGGACCCTCACCTGATCTGACTTAACAAACCGTTACCCTTCATGTCTACTTATCTAATCTCAGTTTTCCTTCCAATCCATTTCTGGCTTTGTCCTGGTTTCTCCTCTTGTCTAGCTTTTGCCCTGTGTATGATATCTCTTCCCCCACCCCTCCCCACCTTTACCTGGGATAAGGACGTGGCCAACATGGGATCTCTGCAACAACTCCGTGCTTTCAGCTTCATTGTACTGATGTGAAATAGCCTTCTGAAGAGGCTGCAAAACTTTCAGAGAGAAGTGGGCTCACTTGCTCTTTGGGAATGATGGGCGCACCCTTAAGTTAGCACCAGTGCAGGGAGGCTCAACCATCCTCACTGAGGAGGGAATTTTCAGGGGTCTTAGCTGCAAGGCCTTAAAAAACTTCCAGTAAGCAAGTGAGAAAGGTGGGGGTTTTTTGTTATTTTGCCCCTCCTCACTTCATAATTTGTTGTAATTTAGGGGAATTTTTGTGAAAATAGCGAGTGGTCTGTCTGTGATGCACAAGACATCAGAATAATTATGTTCTGCCACTTCAAAACCTAGTACTCTCCATCTTATGCTTAAATGATTCTCCCTTCCGTCCTCTCCCTGCTCCCTCTTTCAGAAGAAAGTAACTGACTGCCCTTCCTCTATCAAAGAACCATAGAGTTGAAGGTCTGCTTTACTTGAAAACATTGCTAGGAGTTGTGGGTTTAGAAATATGCAAAGAAAACTTAAAACACCTTATCTTTAAAAAAAATTGTGACACTACTATTAGGAAATTAATAGAGTCTCTGGTAAAGATAGCTAATTGTTCCAAACCTCAGTATAAAAAAAGAGAGTGCCTGGTACAATTTGCTAAGTTTATGTAAGCAAATATTAACTATATAGATGGTGATATGGTGATAAGGTGGACAATCTATTCTGATCAAACTGAGAAGAACAGCTTGGCATGAAGAGACAAAGTGGAGAGGATTATGAAGAGACTAGTTTGCATACTTCAATCACATGTACTAATAAGAAAATATTGCTTCCAGTGTTTGATTTCTTTTTTTTTTTTGCTTTTCTGTTTTCCCAAAATTGTTGTTAAATTATTTAAGATTTATTTAAGATATCTTTAAGATTTAAATTTTGCACTCAGCTAAACTTTTTGTCTCATTTTTTCAGAAGCCATGTGACAACATTTGGTTTACAGGACATCACCTGATCTCCCTTCTCGATTTAGTGCTTTTGCTTCCAGAAGGTGCTGAGACAGATCTTCTGCAAAACTCAGATAGGTGAGTTGTAATCACAGTTAGAGGCTTCTCTCCTTTTTAATCACTCAAAAAGACTTCAAACTACCTTACTACAATGGGAGGTACGCTGTCATGTAATTAATGAGGTGACAGCATCAGTGTATTTTAAACTAGAAAAGTGATCACTTATTTCAACCATCCTTTCAACTAACTCTGTACAGAAGAATGTCACAATGCTATTACATTGGTTTTAACAGTAAGAAAGGAATTCCTTCTCCATTCCCTGAGGATATAAGGCCTCAGATGTCAAATTACAGAACTAATTGGTAAAGCGTTATTTGTTCAGGACTGTATGGTTTGTCAGCTTTCTGCAGAAGCAATTGGAGGAACAAAAGAAATGCGGTATGTTGTCTTACGTGACACAGGGGAATAACAATTATCGGATACAATTTACAGCACACAGCCTTTTTGAGCCTGTTTCACAGATTGCTGCTGGGAATCCGTATCTCAGGAGTGGGAATACAGAGCCACCTGAACAGCAAACACTTGCATTAAGTAATATAAAAATAACTGGAAATGTCTCTGAACATCTCTTGTATAGGACAAGTCTCTTCCTATATGATGAGTAAAGGTTGGGCTTGTAAGTCAGTAGGGTGATACCGTCCAGATGGACACGTAACTACTTAAAAACCCAGATGTGTGATCTGTACTTGCACTGTCTACCTGGAAAAGGCAATAAATAGTTTCTGCTAAACAGTATGGTAAAAGAAAAGCAAAAAGCATATTTTTAAAAAGCACTCAAAAGTAAAAATTAAATATGATAATGAAGAGAACTGTCACACTAGTTTCATACCAACTTTGGATCACCAGTGATGCATATTACAAATTCTGTAATAAGGTTCTGTCTCTTCAGAGAACTTTTTCCTTCACAATCCCCAGCCTTCTCCAATCTGCTGACAGTTTTAATCTTACTTGCAAAGAGTCAGCTGTTGTAACATGGATGTTACTGCACGCTGGTGCTCTAGACTAAGCTATATTGGTCAACAGATGAGTGATTGCATTTTGTACAGGCGGGTATTTTTAGGATGTCTGGGTAATGGACAATTTAAATTATCCCTGTAATATATATCTGTGTTCTAAATAATAGTGTATTTTTAATTCACAGGATTATGGCATCACTAAATCTACTAAGATACTTAGTCATTAAGGATTGTGAAAGTGATAATCAAGTAAGTACTAATTGATTTGAAAATGATTGATTAGCTAAGGGCTGAGAGCTGGATTCATGTGAATGCTGTTATCCTTGATTCAAAAACATGGGTTTTGGATTTTTCTTTGCAATGGTCAGTAGTCCAGAAGTGATGTTTTTATTAACTACATTAGGAGATACGTGATGTGCTATTTTATTCTGATGAAATTTGATTGCATTCATACTTAACTGTTACTGTAAACAAGCTAATCCTTTTACTCTTCCTGATGAACTGTGGTCTATGTCCATAATTTTAGAGTGTGTCACCATAAAATAACATCTCTATCAAGTATTCCCATGAGAAAAAATATTTGTTACTCTTGCTTATTGATTCGGTGGTATCCCTCAAGCCTCCAAGTGGATTTCTCTATTATAATAATAATAATAATAATAATAATAATAATAATAATAATAATAATACAAACCTTTGCAGTTCAAGAGATCCATTTTAGTCATCTTTACGCAAAGTACTTTTTGTGTAATATGCTGAAAGTTAATAGTATTAAGATTTCTGAGAAAGTATTTAATAATCATATTTAAATAGTTTTTAGCTGGGCAAAACCATCCTATATTTAGAGTAACTGTGCAGCCGTATCATAGGTACATGTTAAAAGCTTCTCTAGGTATTAGCATCAAAAAAATCCTTGTCTGTAAGATCCATCTCCTCAGGTAACAAAAGGAATGGCCACACCTACCCAATTTTCTGCTACATTGCTTTACTGGGTACAACCTAGAATGTTTTATGCACAAAGGTAACTTGCCAGCCTAAACTGCCCACCACTGTAGTTTACCTATGTTTTTATTATAGGTATACCTCTTTACATTCATTTCTCCTATGTGTGGATGTTTGAATATTTCAGAAATACTCTGCATATTTAAACCTTGCAGTATATTTAAAAAATTGAAACTGCCCTTACGTATTTTACCCATATAATATTGCACTACCTCAGTTTAAAGCAGGATTTTATAGCTTTAGTTGTAAACCCCACCTCCTTCTTCTCTATTTTTTTTCTTGTTGTTCTTTTTTTTTAGCTCTTTTCTGGCTGAAGCAGTCAGCAACATTTGTTACTGGTAGCTCAGTGCAAGCTGTATTTGTTATTCAACTGCTGTATGGCTTTTCAGCGTCACATATTATGATGGATCTGCTGTTTTTGTGTACGGTCAGTCCTGTCCACCTGCGGTTGATGGAAATGTGTTCCTGGATACTCGAAGGGGAAACTTGTTTGAATTTAACAACTGGGTCGATATATGGATTCCATATTCTAGCAGCTGATTTATAAGTGCTCTGACTTGCATTGTGTCGCTACAGCATTGAAGAGCCAATGGAATTATTGGTGTTTACTTTTCCAATTACATTCCACTACCAAATGGCTACTTATTCTAATAGTAAATGCAACTTCTGTTGACTCTTTCAAATCATTGTGTTCCACTGTTCCTCTAACTTATGCAATTCAGTAGCTTTTTATCCACTGTATCATGCAGCGAACAAGTATCACCTGATCTAGTTGAAGATGTCCATGCTCATTGCAGAGGGGTTGGACTAGATGACCTTTAAAGGTCCCTCCCAACCCAAACCGTTCTATGATCTCCTTAGTACTAAATGTTTTCATTTTTGCATTAAAATAGTTTTTTAAATCGGTGACCATTTAAAGAAAAACTGATTTTCTGTTTTAAAGTACAGTAAAGCTTTTCCTGACTTGAATAAGCAATATCATGGTCAGATGAATATTCTAACCAGCAGATAAGCATCCTAAGGTGTTTTGTTGTTCTCCCCCAGTTCCTTGACTTTCTTTATGATTTGGAGTAATAGAATTCAGCATACCATTTTCTGTTTTCTAAAACACAGAAAAAATTCTAATCTACTTTTAGAGCACTTTGAGATCTATGAATACAAGTTTTATAAGTGCCTAATGACGTTATTAGTCTAAGTAGAAGAATAATGTAGCTTGCACTGATTACCAAAACCGTAATGAAAATGAATAGTAAAAATAGCTTTCAATTGGTGCATTTCTAATTTACTATTTATGTAATTGGTTAGTATCAATAGACTATATCCATTTCTCAGATTTACAGAGTGATTACTATTTAAGTGCTCATTATGGTCCACTCAGTTTCATGTAAATGCATAGCTTCATAACAAAAGAGAATATTCCTCTTTTATTATGATTAAAAATTTATACTTAGTAGCGCACAATTGCTGTAACAATGTTCTCTAGTACCTGGCATAAAGAATGTCCCTACAGTTTGAGGAGAAAATAGCATCACCTCTTCTGCAGTTTTCCCTTAAATTTAAGCCCTGCCAGTTCTTCTTGACTTCCTCCCTGTCTCCCTTCATATAGTGCAAGTGGGGCAGAAAGAAAATGCTTCCTTTCATGTCAGTTCAGATATTTTGATTGCTGTGTAACAAGCACTTTCATTAATCAAGTTTAAAAATCAGTATTTTTCTGGAAAGTTAGTTCTTCATTTTTAGCCCCATTGTGGTGGAAGTAATTACCGGTTTTCTTATTTGACCAGTTAACTTTGTGTCATTTAGCATTAAAATTTGGTGAATTTTCCGCTGTAATCAACAATACTATTTAATGTTGAGAATTCTTATTTTTATCATCCTTACTCTGCCCTTTGAGGATACTGCCTGAAGAAAGGAGTCATATAAATGGCTCCTATATCTAAAGTCACAAAGACTGCTTTATATTTGTTTCCTTCTACGGCAGTTTTGTAACTACAAGCTTATAAGGTGCCAAGGCAGAGAAGTTTTCCTCTCATGCTGTGTAACTGTGAACAGCCTTGCTTTTGAGCATCTTTTCTTTGTATCTCTTCCTTCCTGAGTGCCATCGTTGCAACGCCTTTCACCCATACCAAAGCAGGGAGAAGTTCATGTGTCACTTTGGCTACTGCGCCTAAGGATGGGCTAGCAGCATATCTAGTTACATTCCTACAAGGCTTTTTCAACTGAATGCAATATAGACAAGATCCTTATATTTGGGGAGCATGACATTTATCAGAGCTTTCATTTGGCATAGCAATACAGCGTTAATTTGGGAATATGAATTTAAATATTTGTGCCATTTTGCTGCTGAATTATCTCAGAGGAATTTACAACTGCTGTTTACTCACTGTAGAGATTCTAGCCTGAGAAAGTAGCTAGTACCCCCCCCAACATGCCAAGATCCTTTCAGCTTTGCATACAAGAACAAGTTGATGATGTGCGTTTCCATTGCTGTAGTTATCAGCCTCCACACTAAGCTTCCCCCTGCTCCGTTTTTTTTTTTCTGTCTGCTTCATCCTCCAAGTTTCAACAAATAATGTTGAAAATGTAAGAGAGAGGGCGAGGAGCTTAAATGTCCATCATGATGCTATTCATGCTTAAATGGATGAGTCTAAATTCTTTTTTTCTTTTTCCTCCCAGCACAGAAGCGTATGTTATGAAGACTAGTCCAAAAACTCGTGCTCAAAAACTTACCGTTGCAATGCTCCATTAAAACTAATTTGTGACCTTCTCTCTTGTGCTTGAATAGACTGGTGTATGGACCACACTTGCCAAGATTGAGCAAAATTTTTTAAAACCACTGCATGTAGGACTCAATATGTCAAAAGCACACTATGAAGCAGAAATAAAGAATAAGAAAGAAAACAGAAGAGGTTAGTTCTTTTCTTTTTTTCTTTGCTTTGTTCATATTTAGAAACTTTGGAAATCCTTTGGAAACAACAAATTGATGAGTGCTGTATAGATCACGTTTTATTTAACTGCTGACACTATTCCAAATTTCAAATAATTCAGTAGTTGCTATATTTGCTATTAATAATTTTTGTAATTGGTCAGAAAAATCTGAACTCGTTTATCTCTCATCGTATTTGTAAACCTGATAGAAATGTCACATGAAGATCTTCAAAGCTTGTTCTGCATTTATGCTTTTGATGTTAAGGTTAGACAGGAGCATCTAAGTCTCTCTGTGAACATATAGCCCTTAGGTTTCATACTAGGTGTGGGAAGGTTAACAAGAGAAGAAATAATATCTGAAGGATTATATCAGAAATACCCTCTTCTGTGTTGTAAACTGTATCAGGCAGAGAAGGGGAATTTTTGTGAAGGTAACCTGTGGATATCTTTCTAAAGGGAATCCTTTAAAATGAATCGGGAAGCTTTTTCTCTAAGTCCCTCTTAACATTTCTCTAGCCTTTGACAAAGCATAAAGAGATTTGACTTCAGGAGAGAACATCTAGCTCATAATAGTAAATGGTTTAGCCTTTTTTCCCCCAATGTATAATCTTTGTAAGCATTATGCTGAATTTCAAATATGTGGTCTGAATGTAAGAGTTTTTCCCCTTAGTTTTCAGACTTGTCCTTGTAGTTTTGCCGGCTGCAAATAATCTGCCTGAAACAGAGAAGCCTGCAGCCTTTTCTTAATAAAATAACTATTTCATGTCTGGATTCATTAAGTCAAGCTAAAGAACCTTCTTCTATCTCTCTGGATGTGGAAATATTAAAAATGTATCCAAAAAAAGATGAGATGTAAGGTTTTTTTTCCTTTTAAGGAGCATTTTAGCTGTATAAAATTGTTTTGAATTGCAGATATTGCCTGTTTAGTAATGTAGTCATATGTGATATAGAAAGCGTAGAGACAGCATCCAGCTCAAACTGTCTTCCCTCTTAAGGGTCAGCACCTTCAGCCCTGTGTTTGGTCAATCCCTAGCTTTGTGTTTTTTAACAATTACTGTCTAGAAATGCTAATATATTAAATATTCTTTTGATTCTAAAAGTTATGTGAAACAGCAGCCTCATCTCTGGTTGGTTATTTTCTTCTACAGAGGCCCACAGTTCTAACACAGTTTGTTCTGTAACTGTTGGTGGGGAAAAGATGCCTGCCATGACTACTGAAATGCAGCTTCAGGTGAGTTAGCTTTTCCTTCAAAGTTATTCAGAAGTGTTGAATCTGGAGAAAAATGTCCAGGTACAGTGGGGGAAAAAACAAACCAAAAAAAATTCTTCTAATAAAAATAACATTAATCTCTTTTGCCATTTCAGGTTTTACACTCGGCTCTCTTCACATTTGATTTAATAGAAAGTGTTCTAGCTCGAGTTGAAGAACTCATTGAAGTGAAAATAAAAGCTGTAATGGATGGAAATAGTTAGGTCAGCTGACGTATTTGAATTAACGTACTACTTACAAGATTATTTTGACTATGAGACTTTAGTTGGAAGCTACCAGCCTTTAAAGAAGAGCAATGTAGAGTGGGCTCCTCTAGAAGAATTGCAAATGCTGCTCTTCCATAAGGCTTGTTGCTGTTCTTTTTTATTTTCTTTTGCTATTGTATGCGATTCAGAGAGATGACCTATTTACTGAAGTACTTCTCTTCAGAATCTGATGCTTTTTCTTCAGTTTAGAAACTAAAAACAAGGGGATTTTTTTGTTCTTATGCTGTGGCAGGGAGGTATGGTTGTGCATTTATTTTTCTGTTAATTTTCAAAATTTGTTAGATAAGAGTTGCTGACTGGTGTTGTGAATTACAAAGATTTTTATAAAGTGGCTGGAGAACCATTAATTAAAAAGCACTGTTTAAGCACAAGGTATTTTTATTAGCACTTTTTAATGTTGAACAAACAAGCTTCTGTGTTTACAAACAGGACTGTAAGGTATAGATAGATAATAGTAGAAACACTATGGCAAAGGAAACCAGGTTTAAAGAAAAACATGTCAACTTTGAGCCAAATAAGATGTTAAAACTTAGTAACACAACACACACACAGTGTGTTTTTTAAACACAAGTGTTAAGATTTCATACGTATACCTGTTTATGCATGGGAAACCTATATTTTGGAATTGTTTTGATCATCCTTATCTTTCATGATAAAGTTTTCCTTAAGATATATTAAATATTTTGGGAAATTATTATAAACAGATGAGCTCATAGTTTCAGAATCAAGTTAAAAATAAGGATGGCTTTTCTATAGTGCAGTTAAATCACTTTTTTTTTTTTTTTTTCTTAGAATGCACATTTGGTATAATGTATGCTATTTTTCACTGTATAGTTATTTAATATAAATTCTCATTCCAAATGCATAAGTTGTATATACAGTCTTTGGAAATGTAACTATATTTTTAAGAACATTCTATATTTTGTTTAAAATGTAGCCACGCTATTTATGAATAAAAAACCCAAACACTAAATTAATTACAATGCAACTGGTACTCCTGACGCATCTTCCAAACTGGACTGTTTTCTATTATTTGGGCTTTTATCATTGCCATTTTGTATCGAATATCATCTGCTCGTGGCTTGGAAGTTATCTTGGAGAAAAGAAAAACATTATGAGTAGGACACAGTAACTCTTGGGTAACAGAATATGCAACATCTTATTTTTCAAATAGTGCAAATGTAAAATTATTCAGCAGTGAACTTTGAATCATGTTTTCTGAAGTAGATATTCAGGAATGATGCACACAGAGATGACTTGCTCTATCCCTTTAGGTTCAAGACCAGTCCTAAAATAACCTGCCCTGTCAGCATTGGATCTGATTATCTGGATAGTATTTCAACATGAGTCAGGTATGGTAGCTCAGGATTAGTTGGATGGTATTGTTCCCTTGGCCACATCTGTTAACCTGCGGCAAAAAAGTTCATTTTTCAGGCCCTATACCAGTTAGGGATTCTCTGCCAAAAGATGAGCTCATTAAACTGGCTTTGCACTGCATTGGTAAGAAATAATATAACAATATAATGGCAACCAACAGATTTGTCGTATATACTATCATCACTTCTTAAGGGGCTCTCCTGTTGAAGTTTAGTGTAAACATTCCAAACAAGTAGAAAAGTAAATTCAAGCAGTAATCTTGAAAGCTTTTAGGTTAATGCTGTATTAAGAGATTGGGCCAGACATCAGTAGATTCCATAAAAAGTTTAAGTACAATGTTCAACATTGTCATAAGAATTGAACAACGTTTGCCATATAGTAAGTGAGATGTAGCTTACACACTTTTAAAATGATGAATACTCTGAATAGGTTAACGCTTATTATTTTGAGATGCCCACTTCAGGAAAGGACAAAATGTAGATTCATGTTTGATTCCTAACATGTCATTCAACCTGCTCTTTTTATTTTTGGTACATGGGATGCTGCTAGTACTGTTAAAGTTAGTATCTAAGTTAGAATTTTCATAGAAAAATGTTCTTTAAAGAGGTTCAGTAAACGGATTTAATTAACAATGTGCTGATGCATACAGGATATGTTGCAGATACACAGATAAATTACACTCATTAGGCTGTAGAAATAATATACTAGTATGTGCATCATTAAAAATCCACAAGTAGCTAGTTTTCAGACTGGCATTTTTACTTTAAGTTGAAGTCATTACATATCTAGATCTCATGCTGGTTCTGCACTTGTAAATGAAGTAAAGACATCTTAATTTAAGAGCCGAATTAGCTCTTAAATATCTAATTTGTCTTCATAGATGCTATTAAGAGCTTTTAAAGTTACCCTTACCAATAGTTTAAGGACTCGGCTAAAGCATGAGAGTAACAGTCTTACCTCAATGTATTACATGGATTGTGGTCAATATGACCCAAAAAGTTCCACTAAGGAAAAATAAATATTTTGTAGTTCTTGGCTTTTCCTGGCTAATATACTTACTTCTGAAGAACTAATATTTTTAAGTATATGCAACCAGACTTACCTTAGCTACAGTTAGCATTAACTTAACAGTTTCAGCAGTATTATGAACTGGTATTATACGTAAATTACTGCCCAGGAATCTGCACATAAAAATAAATTAAGGCTAAGGTTACTTTTAGAATGGACATTTAATTTGTGATGCCATAAAACTCGAAAAGCATTCCCACATGATGTAAACAACTTCTTACTGTGCCTTCACCACAAGTACATAGAAGATTGCTTTTATCTTTAAAGGCAACCGGAGAGTTCATGCTGTTGGTATAGCCATCTGTCCCATTTCTGTAACACTCGTTTAGGTGGGATTTGGAAGGGCTCATTTCTCTTTCTAGGACTCTTTGACAATCAATCAATCAACACTTCTTAAGCATGTGTACATTCAGAGAGAACTAAACCCTCTTCTGCTATATTGTTGAAGACTCTTCTCAGTGCCAGTAAACAAATGTTTGGGTTTTTTAATGGCTTTGGAGGAATACAGAAAAGTATCTAAAAACACTGTGCTAAAAATACTTCAGAATTTGAACTAAATCTTTGTAGCGTACTGTCTAAATAGAGCAATCTGTACGTCAGATGCGATTAAGATAATGGGATAATTCTGCTAAGAATTTCATGTAAATACTTGTCCGTTCAAATAACTTAACCTAAAATTCATTCTCTTCCTATAAATAATGTTATTCATATGCATTCATTCTTGAGAATGGAATCTGAAGGTGTAAAATACTAGCGTCAGTTGTCATTCAGTGCAGTCATGGAAGAGAGAAAGATCACAGCTTAGGCAAGCACAGAGCCTCTCCTTAAGACTTGTATCTTAAGTAAGTGTGTTGTAACAATGACAGCAAAGTTAGCATTGCTGCTGTTCTCTATTGTGGAGCTAGAACACAGTAGGGACTTAACAAGAAAGAATGAGGAATTTTTAAATAATCAAAAATTTAATCCAAACAAAGTGCCCAGCTGCTCCGTTGTACACTCCCCTGTGGCCTCCCCTTGTGCCTACCACCTGTTCCTCCCCTCAGTCTGTTTGATGACTTGAAGACCCATGCTGGTTAGATATCTGGTCTGCACTTGGCTGCCCATTCTTCCAGTGAGCAAAAATAAATGTTATAGCTAGCGTCCCTCCCTAAGAGTAGGTACTCGGGTCACTCTTGAGTTTTGCTAAAATCTGATGCAGAAAGTGTGGTTTGATTTACATTTAGGGATTAGGAAAATAAATAGATGCAACTTTGCTAATACTAGCAATGGGCTAAGCAAAGTGTGAATGAACGAAGTGCAACAATTACGTGTACATACCTAGATCACGAAAATCCATTTCTGTCAATAGTTTTGCTTCCAATTACAGCAGCTCTAAATTTAGTTTTTATTTTATTCATTTGATCAACGGGCAGAATACTGCCCATTAGAACACATGGCTGGTCTTTGCTCCAAGGTGTTTAAAAATTAACCTACAGATTTACTGGAGGATATTAGTGGAATGCTCATTTGAGCTGTGATGATAAAGATGATTGCTTTTCTCCTCCTTCCCCCATGATATATGCAACCCTACATAAAATGTTCATGGTGCTGAACAACAATCCTATAATGTTCTTGTTAATAAAAAAAAAAATCTTTCCCAATTGCAACAAAACCACAGATAAGCAGAAAGAAATGGTAATACAGGGAGACTGGAAAATACCAGGGGACTCTGTTTTTTAACAAATCCAACAGGTGACTTGTAGTTTGAGAGAATATGGCACAAGTTTCAACCCCACCAATGCAAAAGCTCAGTCACAGATTTACATACAATAGCAGAACTCCAAGCTGCCAGGCAGTAACAAAGCACATGCATCTAAAATATAATTGTGCCTTGTCAACATCAATTTGGTATGGCCTACAACGACAAAACTATTATTTTTATTTTAATAAAATTACTGACTTGCCAAATGGAATACAGTTTCAAAACACCACATTTGTTAGGGATCAACACGTGCAGAAAATCTGTTGTACATAACCACAGAGTAGACGGAGAATTAGCATTGCCAGCAGCTGAATAACGTGTTCTTGCTGAATGGTGGCAGAGCTTTTAAGACCTCTCATGAAAATTTATGGAATTTTCACAAATGGGTAATAGATTTCCTACATTTCATCCCATACACTCTGCTACTCATCAGCATTTGGCAGCGTGCCCAGGATTTAACGAAACTGGTGCTAGTTTCGAGGAGGTAAAGATCAAAGACTCCATTAGGTTAGTCACTTCTTTGATGTCAAGAGTGAAAAGCAACTGCAGTTAGGACTACTGTACCTACCAGAAAATAGTTTTGACTCCAAGTATGGAGCACAATCTGATGACTCTTGTCAGCAGGGATGTGCAGAAACACGCAAGTTTTCAGGCTTCATTAGAAAACACAGATAAAGCTTTAATGTCCAGTTTTATACTTTTGGTGTAAAATAACATTGATTATTTCAATTGTTACTGTTAGCTCTGTATAATAGACACTGTTCCAAGTAAACAGATTTTAAAAGCTGGTCAAGAATCTGTACTTTACAATAAAGCCTCTTCTCATGAAAGAAACTTGCCTGTTCTGTTTTGAAAATGACCATGAAAAGATGCTGACAGAGCTAAGAAAATTGCCTAATTTTCCAGTTCAAGAGAAAACTTTAAAAAGAATTACGTTACATAGCCCTAAAGTGATTGAAAGGGATGTTATTTGCTGTTTTGAGGAACGTCCCCTTTTGTTACCTGTGACACATCAGATTGATTCACTTAGCATTCTTTTCATTTGCCTTTAATAAACATAGGCTTTCAATAATTTTCCAGTGCATTAGCAAAATAGAATTCATATTCCTGAAAATAATTCTGAAAATAATTCCTAAAATAACATTCCCAAATCTAGGGCTGCTACTTCATTTCTTCCTAGCAATAAAAATTTCGGTTTGATGTTGAAATCATACCTTCTCTGAATCCTAAACATGACATTCCATTCTTCTGGTCCATGAAGAGCAGCTGACAAAACCAAAAAACTGTTCCGGTGAATGTTTATGAACTTCTGAATTCTTTTGAAAAACTGTTCTTCCCCTGTCATCAGCAAGTCTTGAGTGTCTGCCAGTATAAATGCAACACCTAATTGAAGAAATTGATATAAATGTGTATGTCATGGCAGTAACATGATTAAGTTCTCACCACAAACCAGGAAGCAGAATTCTTATTCAAACAGTTTAAAAGGCGATGGAACAAAACACATGAATGAATTTACACATCTTGAAGTGAAATGCAGTCATCAGATCTGGCCAGTGATGACTAGTATTTTTAAGATAAAACTACAAATAACTCACAGGTTATTTTCCACTATAATATATTAAAAAAAAAAACCCAACTATTCAATCCACTCAAAATACAGACATCTGAATGCCTCTGAAAGCACATGCTTCAGCAACAAGCAGCTGCTATGATGGAATGAATTTAGGGCAAATGCAAAGACTGATTGAAGAGCTCAGCAAGTCCCGTTTCTAAATGAGATAAACAAACACACCTGTAGCATCTTAAAAGCAAGCTAAACTGTCTACCATGAAAAATGAAATTATAACCCCATCAACTAAGTTATTCTGAAAGGGAAAGTTAAGAAGGCTGAAGTTCAGGAGGCTTAACAATCAACGATACAAATGACTAGGCCAATGTGTGCCTCGTTAATCCTTATAGTTCAGGAAAGCTTCAGCCTAAGGATCTCATCTACCTGTCTAAAGCATCTTCTGCTCTAAAAAGGAAGGATAGATACCTCATGTTTGCAGTTTCAGTGATTTCCTTATCAAACCTGCTCAAAGCGTCCTTTCCCTAACTCCTCTGCTACCACCAGGTCTGAAAAATCAACTTGGAAGATGAAAGCCAAGGGTCTTGGTTCACTCTTGTGTTTACAGCCATGAATACTAAAAATGTTGATGGCTGTCTTACATGTCAGTGGCACTCAACGTGTCTGCTCAGGTATAACAAGAATTTACTAAACTGTTCAGCTGATAATCGCCAAATCTAACATAGCTGTTCTACAAGACATCCAGAAAAAGTAAAAACCAATGAACATGTTTCATCCTCAAAGTTCTCTGCTCCATCCTGGTTTACATGCAATCACAGCACAGCTCCTTCCCCTATTGCACCACAGTCCAACAAAGCAGCTTTTATGCAGTTTAGTGTAGCCTACAACAGGGCTTGATCTCATACCTCGTTAGGGCTTATGAGTTTAAAAACATGAACTTCAAAGTACTGTACCAGAAAGAGAAAAAATCACGGATCCAATTTCCACCGATTCTGAATATCGAACTCGGTGTTGTTGCCTCTGTAGAATTGTGGATATTTCATGATTCTAAATAAATTTTAAAAGGTTATTTTTAAAATACGTTCTCAGCCAACAAGTTAGCTAGATAGAAATATTCTTAAAGCATTATCTGAACCATTATAGATAGAACTTGAGCATCATTGTTTAAAAAATATTTTTTATTCCACTTGCAATAAAAAAGTAGTAAAATGGTAATTAAACATTTTCAGTTAATGAAATTTTGAAATATTTGTATTGGAAGTTATCAAACATTGAATGACAATTTTATATGCATACGTTCAGTTTGCCACAGGAAACTCTTGCATAATACATAAAGAAGCTCAAACATTTTACAGTCTATTTTTGTAAGATGTGCTAAAGGAGGATTTGCAGAAGTGAGGAACATACAGTAGCGTGTTTCTATGACTCCGGTTAATTAGACTGCATTATTTTCACAGATGTCAGCATTTCATTTGGAAGATAGTTCAGAAAATCTGTATGGGACATGATTTTCTTTAAAGCTTTTCTACAGAATGCAATCCACTCAGGAAAAGTAGAACGCGGCACTATGCAACATAATCATCTACAGAATGGAGTGGGTTGGATGGATTTTTCAGCCTGCAAAAAGCATTTCTGCAGTATGTTCTACAGAAGCTGCTCAAACACACGCATTTTAAAAATTTAATCACTGAATCCTTTTTAGCTAATAACATGTTCTTTAACCTATCCATTTAAAATGTAGCCAACTTGCCTACAAAGGGAAGTGTGATTTAGTGGAAGAGTACAAAATAAAGTCAGCATAGCAAGTGAACCCTGAAGGAGACAGTAATCAGAAATGTTATGCTTTCAAGGGGTCTGAAAGGGGAACACTCAATGACAGCTGCTTATGAGGTATAACTACAATTTTGGAAAAATTCTCTGCTTCAAAGCCGCTGCTGACAGTGAATTATTTAATGCACAAATATAAATAACAGCTATAAGAAAAGGATAGCTGCACAGGGAAAAGAGAAAGCTCATAACCCAAAGTGATAGACAGCAATGCCTCTGTAAAAGAAAAGCCATCTTAGATTTGTATTCAGCTATTTCCATATCTTTGCTCACTGGGAGACCTTACCAACAGCAATAGTTTTGAGTAGAGGTGGGGCTCCTATTAATAGGAGTGAGTTACACTGGTATAGCTGATGAGATCACTGCCCTCCGATACCTCTCACCATATTATGGATTAAGTTGCTCTTGAAGCAGTTCCCAAACTGGGAGTTCACAGGCTGTCATTCCAAGACAAGCAGGCAAATAAGAACAGGCTTTCAACTAAGGTGATTCAGGAATTACTTCGACACCGTTCACCCATTTATAGAGCAGAGATGGGGTGATAACCTTATCAGCCAAGCTAGCATAAGATATCCTTGCTTGTGAATCAAAGCCCTCTTGC
The DNA here is from genome assembly GCF_965183815.1 of Platalea leucorodia. Lineage (NCBI taxonomy): Eukaryota > Metazoa > Chordata > Aves > Pelecaniformes > Threskiornithidae > Platalea > Platalea leucorodia. The sequence goes on along the minus strand of NC_138827.1, from coordinate 39,576,256 downwards.
CTCTAAATTCTCTCCAGCTGGCATGAAATTGGTCTCAGCTGCAGGAACTAATTACCAGCTCCTTGACATACCCTTTCACTTTACTGAGGAACACAGTCCAGGCTTCTGATATTAACGGATATAAATATACATCAATATCTGTAAGAACCACTATTTTAAACTGAATTGCATACTTACTGAGTAATAATCTACCTCAATGTTGATACTGTAGAGTAGAAAACAAAGTGTTTAGGGAGAAACCCATAAAATTAAAAACATTTCTGATGGAATTATTCATAGTGCTAATTGAAAGCAGCATCAGGGCAGTGCAAAAATGATGACTCAGGAGGACAATCCTAAAGCAGTGTAACTCAGAATAGCAGGTGGCAAGAATACTAAATAGGTACAGAAGTAGCTAGGAGAAAAAAAACACACACACAAAAAGAACCAGTAGTATAGTAGAAACAACTTCAAGCTAATGTCACTGTTTTATCCTCAAAAAATTATATTCATTGACATTGCATAAAATATTTCCAAATATAGAATATAGGAAATGCTTCTTCCAGCGTTTCTTAGTGAGTCAGATGCTGCTCTTGACAAGTGGTATTGTACCTGCAGAGCTGTACTCATAATAACTGTTGTTATCCATCTTGACTGTTCCTGCCCACCACTTTCTGTCATTTTTGTCAAGTGTTTAAAGGCTCTGCAGTGGAATCTCAGCTGCCACCTTCTGAAAAGCTTGGAAAAAGAATGACGACAAATATTACCTGCCAATTACAGAGGTGAAATGTTTAAGGCACACAGATCCATTAAAGATCTGATTAAAAACCAGGGCACTACCCAGTTCTCCAAAATGTACACAGGTGCCCACTACCACTGAACTCATTTAAGATGGCAATTAGATACCTAAATGGCTTTAAAGAATCTGCATCTGAGAGGGCTTCCTCTGTGAGGCATAACAGTGAGAGCACCATAGTAAATGACTTCAGAAAAACATTCCTAAAAGCACTTAAAACGACTAAGGAACGTTTGCCCCATTTTCAAAGAGCACATTTGTCACTGTGCACCTGTAACACTAAGATACTTTTGGGAAGACTGCCCCAGGCGTCCTGCCCAGCCTGGAGCAGCCTACCATGCCGCGGGCCTGAGCAGTAGCTCTTTTCGTATACGTTTGCATTTCACTCTTCTGAAAATATTCCTGGATATCCAGCTTGGCAGGCGTTTCTATTTCAGTAAGGCTCATGTGGTGCAGCTGGGGACACCGAAGCTCCCTGGCAAGAGTGCAAGGCAGCCAAGCAGCCTGGAGGCCTCGCCTCACACCTCCGAGGTGCCCGCCGGGGGCAGGGTGGCGCTGCCTGCCGCGCCGGGGGTCGGGAGAGCTGGTTTCCACAAAACCTTTGTGCCAGCTGGTTCCCAATGTAAGTTTTAATCGGGTCTCTCCGCATTTTAAAAACCTGGTAAGGCGCTAAAATGGAATCCCCCTGGCCCCGCGGGGCCGGCCGCAAGGCGGAGCAGCGGGAGCCCCGGCTGAGGCGACAACAGGGACAGCCCGCCCCGCGCTTCCCGCCCGCCGGGCAGCCCCGCCGGGCCGCCTCCTCCGGGCCGCCTCCTCCGGGCCCGCGGTGTCTCTCGGCCTCGCAGCTGGGCGCGGAGCACGGAGCGGGTCCGTCCTCGGCGGGGCCGGTGGCCGGGCCTCTCCGGGGCCCCCGTCTCCTTCCCGCGGCCCTCAGGAGGAACGGCGGCTGCTCCTTACCGGCGACGTGCGGCAGCTGAAAGCACCCTTGCCTCACAGGTCTGAGGAATTAAGAGATGGCACACAAAAGCTCCCACCAACCAAATGCAGTGCACGTAACCTACTGCTGAGAAAATAACTCGGGCCTTGGTGGGAAGTGAGGAAGCACCGAAGCCGGTTGCCTTTCCTCCATCCCGGTCGACTCCTGTCTGCTGCTCCGCGTTGCCCTGCAGCATACGAGGACTGGCTTCTCCTGGGATGCTGCTGAAAGCCCCATCCTCTTGTCAGTGTCCCCATAAAAGTCTTCCAGAAAGTTGGTGTTGGCCTGAGAGACTGCTGCCATGCAAGTATACATTGTGTGACATTTTTAGATGATAAAAAGGACTGGAAGGATACCAGGCAGAACAAGTGGGTGTAATAAACAATAATGGTAATAAGTCTACTTTTGCATAGGAAAAAATCTTGAGGGAGTGTTTTTAATGGACAGCTAATTCTGCAGCTGTTTCTGGGGAAGAATATTCCAAATTATTTTCTATGATATACTAAATATAGAAGTTATACAGTACAAAAATGTGAAAGCAAGAAACAGCACCACTTTCAGTGAAAGAGAAGTACTGAGAATGTTGGAGCTTCTTTTTTTATCCTGTAAGAGGAAACAGTACTTCTTTTATATGATAAAGAAGAGCTGGAGTGTAGAGTCATTAAAAGTACTGAAAAAGAACATTGATTTCCAGCTCTGCTCTTTACCCAGTATATGAATCTAGACTCATGCCTATCTACTGAAACTGGTATTTTTACTGAAAATCTGAGACGGCAGTAAAAGCTTTTCCTTTTTAAACTCTTTTTAGAGCATTTCAAAATAGAAGAAAGTGACCTCACTTATATATTAAAAATTATACACTTAAATAGCAAATTGTCTGGCTTGCTTAGAAATAATTAGACGTAGTGATTTAAAGATTACTCTTGTTTTTGTTTCAGACAAATAAGAAGTGGATTCACATCTGATTTCCTGCTTCTGTTGGTCAGATGCACCAGAGTTACAGTTGCCCCTCACTGCAAGGGTATGGACACGTCATGCTACTTTTGATAGTGAGTCAAATATTTCTAATACTGAATTTTTAAATTTCTGTGGAGTGCAAATGTGAAAATCAGCAAATTAAAGGAAAATAACAGATGTATGAGGTATCCCAGCTACAGTGGTCTGGAGAGCTGTGCCAGGACCAACAAACTGTAAAGCTGTTTCCTTGTAACACAGTGGAGCCATGTGCTCTGACTGCACACAAAAATCAGGGAGTTAAGAACATCAGGAATTATTTTAAAATACAATTATAAAATAATAAGGCAGTTTTGTGATGAGGAATGATGATCCCGCTGACATCTGCCAACGTGAAGTTTGAATTCATGCACACTATGCATGAATTTGTGTTTCAGTACTAGAGGAATCCCAGCGGTAAAGAGTAGGAACTGGTTTGTTGTCGTGGTTATGCTTGATTTATAACACTGTAGTGTATCTGAATTGATATTTTGGAATATGTCTAATATGTACATGCATTAATTGAATTGCAACAATTCAGATGGAGAAAAAATAACAGGAGGGAATAGAATAGAATAAAAAGACGATTCACAATGTAAATATCTTTAACAAGTGAGTAAATTTTTGTTTCCTTCAGTGTAATACTGTTAGAAATGTAAGGTACATAAAAGGATAAATAATTACATTTAAAAAAAAAGAAATTTAAACAGTGGATTTAGGCTCCTGGCATACCAGCAGATGCCTTTTTCCCCTATAGCCATTTATCGTACTTGAAGTTGGACACCTCCCACCCCCCAACTCAAAATACCCACTTGAGAGACATCAAAGTACAATGATGGATAAGTGCGGGACAATGAGAAAACCCAAAACCTTAGCAGAAGCATCTTCCTGTCAGTATTTTAATTCCAGTTGTTATATTTTAACTTGCATAAATTCTGTGTATCTATCTTAACTTCAGTTGGCAAAAAGTTATACTGGAAACTTAATATATTTCTGCCTGTCATTACATTTGACAATAGTTCACGTTTGAAAGGAAATAAGAATCCTTCTGAGTTAGAAAGTTCTGAGGGGAACGGACCCCACTGCCTCCTGTGTAAGAGCTACCCCAGCCTAACACTCGTCTGGTCCAAGTCTTACACAATGGGACGTGCTGAGCCCTTGGGCTAGGAACCGCTCAAGGGACAATTCTGGTCGTATTTTGTTTTGCAATGCCGTTTGAGTGCAAATCTCACTGCATGACTTGGCTTTCTCTTTTTATGAGCCTAATGTCAGAAAGCTAATTACATAGAGCTTGGACTTGAAGAAAATAGGTTTTTCTGGATTGCATATGCTTCAGAGCATTCTTCTCCCCAGCAGTTTCCCTTCCAAAAAGTGACTTTGAGGGATCCTATGCTACCTGATACTATGAGCTAAATTTATTTTACTACTTACAGTTATCTCTGTTGTGACAGTTTCTGACATTTTGCTAGTCTTAGCTTTAAATCTCAGAAGCATTCCTTTTCCACATACCTATATGGTGCATTTCACATACAGCTGAAGCTGCAAGAGAGAGAAAGAACAGGGCTGTGTCTGGCAGCACATCAAATAACTCCTGGGAGCAGAGCAGAGAACCTCATTTAGGCAGGAATAGAAGGATCTTGGGATTAGAACTCCCATATGATGAAGATAATGGTTTAAGCATTTGGATGAATAACTAATTTATGACAAGGCAAAATCTTTCATTAAATTAGTGTTTCTCTACACTCTCCTGGGCCATATCCTGTATGTTTTAAATCAGCACAATTTTTTGATTTTGTAGGGCAGTTGCATAGGTATCTCCCTTCTCTATAGATTTTTATATGAGAACTGATTGTTCGTCTTCACGCACATCACCTGTCTTGTTCTCCAGTGACATGATCCAAGAAAAAGTAGTTTTTTCCTTTTAGAGGAGAAAAAGGAGGTCCACTAAACAGATAGAAAAGTAACACTTTTTTTTTCAATTCACAGAGCACAAATAAAAATTGATGGCCGCAGTCCACAAGGTCAATGAAGTACAATGACTCAGCATTTTAAGTTACACATAGGATTTATTATTTTCTGTCATACAGAAATCAACTAAGAATCTTCAGCATGTAGCATGGGGAAGAAAGCTTGTGGGATTATGCAACCGTACAGAGATTCTGGAAACAGAAGACCATGTTCACAAGGGGTTATTTGGAAATATGGTTACTTAGGCCCCAGCTAATTATCTAGGTTTAAAAAGCAAGCAGGTGGAAAACATGCAAGCATTCAGTTTGAGAGCTTAACATCCCCCCTCACCTTCCCAAAGACTGAGAGGTCAAAATATTCTAGGACCGTAAAGCCATGGACTACAGGTAGTGACTCAAACTTTTCTCCAAATGCATCCCATTATACAGATATAGAATTAATCTTGGTTACTAGAACACAATAATCCAGAAAATAGAAATTGAAATTTCCTTCTCTACCACAAAGATAACAGGAGAACATTTTGTTACAGCTGGGAAGCTTGACTTATAGGTGGGTCTCATGTTCATGGACATGAAAATTACCTCATTCTATGAAGTAACAAAAAGTTTTTACGCTACCTACACTGGATCTGGCATGTACATACGGTTTGTCCTATCTTAAGCACATCATTAATATAATTCTGCTGAGAGGCAGGATGCCATATCCCACTCAAAAGAGGGTTATAAAAAAAAGTGAAGAACTTAAATGATTTCATTAAACACAAGTGTAAGAAAATCACACAAATGACTAAATAAGGATTGCATAAATGAGGACACCGTAGATTTAAGTCATTTGGTGCGATCAGTCTCAAAACTGTTAGAAAGTAAATTACATGAGCCAAAATTTTTACTGGGGTTACCAGTCTTTCTGTTCAGACACTTAAAAATATCCTGGTTTTTATAAATGTGGATCTGATAGCACTCACACCAATTTCAGTGGGCACTGAGAAAAAGTCAGAGTCACTTTTACTTGCGTGCATAAATATAAAACCTCATGGACTACCTGGGTAATTGGGCTCAGTCCCTGAATTTGTACATGTGAGCCTCTGTTCAGGTTCACCAGAAATGCACTCTCTAATCCAGTTAACAGTCATCTTCTGTTAGCATACAATACCTATTTTGACCATCAATGTCCTTGTTAAATATATCTAGTTACTGAGTTATAGTCAACCCCCCCAAATATTGAGGCTTCAGTTATTGACGATCTGATCAGTATTCATATTTTACTGTGCAATAGTGAAATATCTTTGGTTGCACAAAACGCAAAAAGTTAGATTTCTTAGGACTTTGATTTCTCTAATGGACCAGTCTTCTGAGCTGGGAACTTCAGCAATAAATCAAGGAGAACAAGGAAGCAACTTAATGGAATTCCATTATTAATTATTTCATACTTTAACTGCATCCAGATGGTTCATCAGGATTAGAACCTCATTAAGTTGAGTACCATATAAAACCACAAGTATGCACGGTGCCTGCCCCCAGTGCCAGTTCCATTACCCTTTCTGAAAAGTGAACGTTAACCTGAAAGCCAATCCACAAATGTTTAAGTAGATTTGCTCCTATGTTTGCAGAACTGTGGTCTAATTGACTATGCAGTATAGACTGCAAAGTAAAGTATAAAAGGAAGGTCAAATGCAAGAAATAAACAGGTGTGTGTGCATGCATGCACTGTATAGCTTCTTCAGTTATTAGTTACCAAAGGTAAAAAAAACAAAACAAAACCCACAACAAAAAAACCCCAACTATCAAACCCAGTATTTTTCTCTAATTGATATCCACTTTTTATATAAATCACTTTCCTCTGTTACAGGTTTAGTTTCCTTAAACACACGTAGTAGTTGTCAATAGGAAGCTTGGTTTTAAATTAGCCAAAGAATAGATTTGAGTTGTAGTTTTTCCAAAATAGAACACATTAAAGCTTATTTTCAAAAATAGCATATATATCTTGTGTTCAAGATAGAAAGCTGAAAACCAGTATGGATTTTCTGCAAGAGATGAAAGCTTCTAATTATATTGGATTTAAAATCTGAAAGCCCATTTCCATGGAATCATCTGTTGTAACAAAGCTGCTACTTCTCATTATATCTTTTGTCCTCAGTTCCTATGTAGTCCTGGCAAGAATGTCATCTATCAGTGTAAAAATGTTAAATCACCCCAGTCATGAAATATTAACAGAATGCATACAATTATGACTCCTAAATTGAAGTCTTTCTAGCTGCAATTTGTCACATCTACAATTGTACAATGATGTTATTAATAGAGTAAAACTAGAAAACTATGAAATAGATATATTGGAAAAATAGCATTTCTAGTACATGCATTTAATATAGATAAGCCCTGAACCTGCTTCAGCTGAGGTCAACAGGAGTTTTTCCTTTGACGTTAGTGGAAGCAAAATAATGACTTCTTAAATGTCTTGGTTCTGAGCAACAGATGAACAACATAATAGCAGTTCCTAATTCCTTCATGCGAAGATTTAGATTTTCTGGAGCAAAGTAGATTGAGCATGCTACTAATTATTTTCCAGATGGCAATAATATATATTCAAAGTTTTAAAACAGTCTCCTGCAATCTGTACCTAGAACAGGAGCATTAATTTTTTTTTTTTTTTTTTTTAACATATTCCCTGAAAGAAACCAAGATAGATAGATAGATAGACAATGCTAGGGGAACAGATCCTATGGACAGTTTTTGTGTGAGAAACACGGAAAATTCTCTTGCCCACTGGTTCCTCCAAAATAATAATAAAATTTGCAAACTCAAAAATTCAGCGTAATTTTGAAATAATTTACAACCTTAAAAAGTAAAGCATGGAATAAGATTATTAAATGTGTACAGTTCTGTCACATATCATCCAGAACTTAAAAATATTGCAAGCAAGCCATATTTCTTGTACTTCATTACTAATCTTTTCCAACAATACTCACAGTAGTTTTATTATAATGAGAATATTTTTTTATCTCAAATAACTCTTTCCTGTGAGCACCATGTTCCTGCCTGCTGACTTTATTGCCATTTTACATGCTAGGGACCTTGATATGGCCCTAACAACCTGATCTAACTTCGAAGTTACCCCTGCTTTTAGCAGCAGGTTGGACTTGAGACCTTTAGACCACAAAAGCAGATGTTAGTCTTTTCTTATGCTCTTATCTGATCACTTGTGGTAGCAGCCAGACTGCCTGCTGATCTCATTTCATGCATGCTTATCTCTCCTGATCTTCACTTTAGGTCTTAGTCTCCTCATTTCTTTTGCTACACTATATAAATATGGTATAATATCTCATGCATTTAAAAAACAAACCAAAATATATTAACTGATGTGTTTTTCTAACTGTTGCCTCTCTCTTAATGGTTTAGCTCAGTTTCCTTCCTGCAATTCTGTCACATTCTACCAAACTGGCATCTACCTGCCTTTCATTCTGAGGAAGCCAATATCTCATTTTGATCACGGTCCATAAGAACATGTTCTTAACCACCCTCAAAACAGCTATTTTGTACTCATCTGTCTCGTGGGCCATCTTCAATGAAGCCAACAGTGCTTTTTCCCTTATATCCTGTCATCCTCATTTGACTCCTGTCACTATCTTTGTTTATTTCTTTTGCTTCCCTAATTGTTTTTTTGAGCAGACCATTTGGAAGAACCTCCACTTTCCTCAGTTTCCTGTAGTGGTCCAAGTGTTTGGGGCTCAATTTCCTTCTCTTTTCCATCCGCAATGTGTCTGTTGGTGATTTATTCCACAGATGCTATTTTAGCTAGCATCTATATGTGAAAAACCTGCGGAGCTGCTTCTCCAGTCCAGACTAGACTCTAATTTTCCAATCAAAAACGTAATTATGCCTATTGACATTACCTTTGGAGGTCTAGCCTATTTTAATACATCCATACATGTAAAACACCCTTCCTTATTTTTCAGTTTCATAACATGTCATTCAAGGTAGGCAAAACCAGGGTCATTATCTTAAACTCTAATTTCCTAGTTCTTTCCTTTAAATTTCTTGTTACTACTTGTAGGATACAGACATCTTTACCCATTCACATAACAATGTCATGTAAGCTGTCAGTATCGCCTGTTGACTGCAACATTGTCTTCTCAGGCTTTGACAAAGTAATTTCATTGCTCTTGCTCATTCAAAATATTCCTACAAAGATAAATACTTAAACATTATTTTGAGTATGCCATCTCTTTCTTTAGTTTCTTCACTGATGCCCTTTCACTGTTTCATCAGATGTACATCCCTTATCTTTACTTTAGAGGTCATTCAGGACCTCTTAATCACTGTTCACTTGGAGCCCATGACACTAGCTTTGATTGTTTGTATAGGAAGTTTTCAAACAAACCTTTGTCCATGCTCTCATGTTTTGAAGAAGAGGCCAATACAGTGGCAAAATCACTATCAGGAGGCATGAGCAGGACTCCAGAGAACTCAAGAGACTGATACTATTAAACAGATAGATAGCCACCCACATCTGCTTAAAGCTTGAACATCCTTCTGAAGGAAGAGGGACTACTGAACACGGTCAAACAGGAACAGAGTTTGGATGACACACAGGGCTGGTCAGGAATATAGATCCTTACAGCTCCCTCATTATCCAGCTTCCAAATCTCACCCTCTGATTTCCCCTTCTCATAATGCATACAGAATAAAAAAATGACAATATTTAAACTGATGGTGTGCTAAAACCATTGCTAATCAGCTAGACAAATATTGACACTCTCGTTTTACCTTTCCAGCTGTTTTTTTTTCCTTTTGTCTTAACTTGGATTATAACCACTCTGTGGGAAGTCCTTGTTTTTGTTCTGTGTTTGTACAATGTCTAGCCAGTGGGATGCTGGTCTGATTAAGCATCGCAGGCACTCTGGTAACGCGATTTAAAAACAATACTGCTTTCTATTCCTGTTACTTCTACAGAGACTATTTGGCTGTGGGAAGCTGAATTCTACGGCTGCATAGGTACCAACTGAACAATACACCAAATCCTAATCACTGGTCTACTGCAAAGCTATTAAAAGAATTGCAACAACATCATTGGGGACTTGAAAGGGAAACTAATTTAATTTTCATACAACTGGAAAAGTAAATGCAAAGAAAAAAAAACAATTAAAAAAACCCCTCTCTGTGATTTTATTTCCTGTGACAAACATGGAACTTTGTGTGCCGCTTTTCAATGTTACTTTTTCAATTCAGTAGGAAGTTAAAAATACGAGTAAAGCAAAAAAATAGACAAAAGGGACCCTTCTTTCACTTTCTGTCACTTTTCCTAATTAAACTTTATTTTAAACAACTTTTACTTTAGTCTTTCACACAGAAATTGAGAAAACATCATTCCTTGGCCTTCTGTAGGAGCTTCTCTAGAGTTTCATCTTTTACTACAGCTAATACTATAGTTCTTTCATTTATGCAAAAGATTATCCACTGTCAATATACCTTGTAAACTTGAAGGTGAAAAATAGATTTTCTTGATGATTTGCACTTCTAAAGGTTCTTCTAACTCACCGAATATGAAGACTGGGGTAAATGCAGCATATTACATTTCAAATATTTTGAATTATAATATCTCAGACTATTTATGCTGCTAAAAGCTAAAAAAAGTAGGGGAAAGATTATTATTATGAGACTGAACATCTTCCTTCCATAAGTTTCAAGTCCTCCTTCTTCATTGACGTAAAGAGAAAGGAAGGCTTTCCTTTTTTTCCCAGGCTTGATATTAAAGAATGATATAAAATCCTTCCTCCATTTAATTTGGGGAAAATAAAACATCACTTTTACTTCTGTGTCCTAAGTTCAACAAAGTGGCATTCTAGATAAACTATTTTGCCTCAAAAGCTCTTGATTATGTCAAGTCCAAAGATAAGACAAGTCGTAACTTCTTTAGGCATATGCTGGGGCAACTTCATATTTCCATACAACTGTGTTTCTGACTATGAACAAAAAGAAATGACGTTTCTAAAGAAAATTAAGGTGCACTGTTGGAATTGTGCAAAAGCTTGCAAAACCGACCATATTATCAGTGGTTACAGCTAGCTTAAGCTGTGCACTTATCTTAAATAGTTTTAACAGCAAAAAAATCTTAGTAGCCTTTTACTGCCATATGGCACCTACTTCTGAAGGCACTTCTGTTAATGACTAAGAGGAGGCAGAATACTTCCTGTTTAGGTTTTAAGCTGCATGAAAGACAAGCCCTACTGTTTCCATAATGCAGATATCTTGGAGGGCCTAACCTTAGCAGGGAAAAAACCCTGTATGCTTCAGGAGGAGTTCTGACTTGGTAAGAATTACAAATAGTTTCTCACTCCCTTTCTCCCCCATCAAATCAGAAAAGACAATGAACAGTCCTATCCACACCCAAATTAATAGCCAAAACCAGCAGAATGAGCAGTACTGAGGAGTATACCCTGTTTCACTCTTAGTCAGAAGAATGGTTTTGTTAACATTTAGTCTCAAGGTAAAAGCTACACTAGAGGTATTAATGAAGATGCAAGAATCCTGTTACCCCTCCAAAAATGTAGCACCTATGAGAACAAACAAAACCAAATTCCTGAGAGAATCTTGCTATGCCTCAGGCAGTGTCAGAAGAGTGCAAGTGTAATGCATTGAAGCCTGAAGGTAATTCTAGTCAACATCAGACTTCTGATGTAACACTGACCATGACTTCACACTGAGATATACTTTTGGAGATATAAGCCATACTGTTTTTTAGAACTGGACCAGCATTCTACCAACTCCTCTGAATTCAAGCACTATGCCATTAAAAATACTTACTTAAATATGTGCATTTCCAAGAAAGAAACAGTGCTCTTCCTATAGCACAGACCCTCTGAAGTCTTACATTTAAAGGAAAGACAATTTAAAAAATTTATTGGAAACTTCTAAACAAAACAAACCAAAAATACAAAAATCAAATCTGGAAGAAACAGATGAAACAAGCTGCTTATATTAATAAGGCCCAAGGCAGATTCATATTGAAATGTTTTCTTTGAACATGTGTTTCCGTCATTTAAAGCAGCGTTGGCACACATCACCTTTCGACACAACCATTCTGAATCTTTATTGTTGTAAAATGAAGTCACCATATAGAGAGGCAGGAAAAAAGGAGAGGAATAGCTCTACTAATTGTGCAGTCATCTTTAAATTCTTGCTCAATGAGAATATTAAATGTCAGAAAGGAAGATAAAAGGGAGGGGGGAAACCAAGATTTTTCCTTCATGTCATCTAATTTTTCTAACAGCTCTAGAAAATACATGCTCAAAGTTCATTTTTAGAAAAGACATACATTTAAGTCTTGAAAAATTATTGTACTTGTGATTAAATCTAGATTATAAATTAACATATTTACCTCATTATATCAGAAAGATTGCCTCAGTATCAAGAATTGCTCGTTCTTGACTGATGCAGTATTTCGTTATTGTATGGAAACAACTCATCAAAAATAGATTTGGGGAATGGGTTGGAGTTCAGTTGCAAACATTTGATCACCTTAATGATGGGTTTCCAGTTCAAGAATTGTCCATTCCCCTTGAGGGGACGAACAGTCTTCAGATGAAAAGCTTGCCACTGTAATGCTTGCTGAAGAATCATCAAGTGGAGACATTAGTTCAGTCCACCTACTGAATGTGTCAACTTGTGATGTACCCTGAGGATTCGAACCATCTCGTGCCAGAAACAGTGTCTGATTGATAAGACATTGTGCTAAGTTAAGGTCTTCAGGAACAGAGTTTTTGAAACCTATATTTGAGTCCTGCTCAGATAACAATTGCCTGAGAAGAGTCCAGTCCTGTTCTGCAAACTGCTGATCTTCAAAATCCACATCTAGAACTGCTGTTTCTGAATCCATCCTCTGCTCAATTGCTTCTCCAACATCCATCTCATATATTGGAGAAAGGGTTTTTGAAGGCCGATGCTCATACATGCAGGTTTGTGCCATTGTGTCATAATCATCTATGTCTCCTGAAATAATTCACAATACTGTACAATGTAAAAATTGCAGGTGATCCTCCCCTCAGGGCTGTGAGAGCAAAATTTAACTCATTGAGGAAGGACAATCCAACCAGGTTAAAAAAAGGGGGGATGGAGGGTTATACAAAATTGACAAAATTTGAGGCATTTATTTCCTATATAAAAAACAAAGTATGATTTATAAATTAAGTTAAAGCAGCAATCACCACTGGTAATTAACAGTAACCTCCATAATTAAGTTTCTGATACAGAAAATGACAATGTAAATATACACTTAATGCACATGAAAGTTCTCATTTACTACATAAATTAAATTTAGACCAGGAGGTGCATGGAGGGAATTAATAGAGAATGATTACTGAATGGTGACTTAAGCTATGTCAGCTTAGAAGAGAATTAAAACCAAAATTGTTTATCCACAGGCTTATTTCTACACTGCACATGCAAGGGCAGCTGCAGGCAAGGGCAAGCAAACTTAAAAAAAATAGTACAACTTTTAATGTCTTCTTGTTCTGTGGTCTGGCTGAACACAGATCATCACCAGCATTTCATTACTCTTGAATACACAATAGTTGTAATCAACACTATTGTATATTTTTGATGGGATATACAGACTGAATTATTGGTATAAAGAAGACAAAACACAAAACTAGACAAGTATTCATCTAGCTACGTGAAACAAGTTAGAAGTTTTCTGTATATAAGCATTAGTTCTAAGTATAATCTCTCTTTTAGGAAATAAGCTTTTACTGGTAAAATTTAGAATTTTAGACATCTCATAAGCTCTAAATCAGAGTTCAAACCTGCTCCCACTGATGTATATGGCAAATATTCAGTTATAGTCAGTGGGAGAAGGATCCAAATTTGCGTATAATATATAAATAAATAAATTACAACAATAATGCATATAGCTGTTCAGGTAAACAGTTCAGTGCGCTTTAGTTAAGGTTATTACTGTAGTTATTGCACATCCCATTCAGACATACTATATGTTGTCAAGCAGACAAAACAAATACTAAGTTTCCATCAAAAGGTGATGCTGTCAATGTTAGATTGGATCAAAAGTAACCGAAGTACAGGCAACTGCATCCAATCTTTCTTTTAGCATTACATAAAATCTCTTTTCTTGTAGTCAAGTTTCTCATTGAACAGCAGGGTATTGACGGATATTTCAGACAGACAAGCATTCTCTACCCAAGTGAAATACTTAAAAATATTAAATTTAATATAGTTTCAGCCAAAATTACTTCAGTTCAGGATTCCACACAAATTGCCAAAGCTTTCACTACTAATTTGTTTTTGAATGACTGAATGTTTCTATTTCTGTACATTACCTGGAAGTAAATCAGTATTAGCGCATTCAGTAGTTGCTGGTTGACTGTCTCTCACTTGACTTTCCTGAGTGAGTATCTGATTCTTACTGGCTTCTACAGGTTTTGCAGAGTTGCTCTTTTGCACATCAGAATTAGTTTCTCTCTGATGAAGATCCAAATGACATGGTCTTTCTTGAGATTTTGCATCATTGTCTAAGTATTTATTGCACTGGTGAAATTCACTAGCCACCTCATTCTTCATATTTACTTTTTGTTTTTCTCCTGGACATGGACTAGCTGCTGAATAGACTTTCTCTGGGCAATTTTCTTCAGTCACTGAAGCACCTGGATTCTCTTCGCCTGGGATTTCAGCGCCATGAAGATGTAGGAGAGGACTTTCACTTTTATCCGATCTATTGTCTCTATCCTTATGCTGTTTGCAATCCAGGAATCCATCTTCAATTTCCAGTGAGTATCTTGAATAAAAAGTCTTTCCATGGTGCTCTTGAGAAACACTGTCAAATACTTCTGAAGGAGTAAGGGAATCTATTGAATGCTGACGTGAAGTATGAGTTTCCACTCTATCATCAGATCCCAATTCTTCGCATTCATCTACTGAAAGTAAAACAGATCGTTTGAAATTTTTAGTTTTAGAAAACTCCTGACTTGCAGTATCATTTTCTGTTGCATCTTCAAAAGCTAAATTATCGATTCCTTGGAACTGTTGAGTAGGAACATTTGATGGAGGAAAGTTTTCTGCGACATTTTCTGCTTCAGATCTGTCATCTTCTGTTTCATCAGCAGAAGAAGAAACTTGGTCTGCTTCCTGAGTAAACTGTGCATTGCCAAAAGTAGAACTTTTGCTTTCTCTGGTATTGGTCCTTGCACTTTCTTGATGGGACCAAATTTCAGGTCTTTTTCTTGGTATTTCATCATCACTCGTTGAATTAACACGGAAGAGATCAGAACCCTCTTTTTTCATTTTCACTTCTATTCTTAGGCTGCTGTCATAAATTTTTAATTCCTCAGGTGTACTTGTGTCACTGCTGCTTCTTCCAAGAAAATCGTGGCATAACATAGTGCTGCATTTAGAAATCCCTCTTTCATTGGATCCTTCATCATCCTGAGAGCCTCCAGCATCGTAATCTTCTGATCTTGGTTTTATATCATCAGAGGATGTGGTTGCACTGCCAGTATCTGATTCAGGACTCTCTTTTGGATCCAGTGCAGCAGTACTCCAGTGGTCCATGAAGGGAATTTCTGCATTTTCATGGTTTTCTGGCATTTCTGCAGGATCTATAGGCTCTGTGTAACTAGGTGAACATTTTTCTGTTATTTGTTCTGTGGAACATTCTGAAACATCATCTAAATCTGCTGTAGCTGATCTGTATTCAGTCAAGGCTGATGTATCACACAGCTCATCAGCTGTAAGAAATCGCTCCATATGAATCTGAGGAGATGATGTCTCATCCTCTTTATTGGTTAACGTTCTGGAAAAGCTTGGTAAAGCATTTTCACCATAGTTAAGACCTGTTTCAGAGTTTAATTTATCACTTTGTTCAGTACAGACTTTTGCTGCTTTTGAATGTTTCGCTAGTTCTCCTGAAGCAGTAGCCTTTTGATTGGTTTCCTTGGAAAAGTCTGAGTATTCATCACTGGAAGACTCTGCATGACAGTGAAATTCAGCTGTATTATCATCCTTCTCCGTATCTTCAATCTGTTTAATTCCAGTCTGATCTCCACAGATTTGTCTTGCTTCCATTTCATTTTGCAGTGGAACATGCAGTGTAGAAGTAATTTCTTCTGTAATTAGAGGAGAAGAAGATTCAGATTGTATTTTGTATCCCACATTTTCAGAAGGCTCTGATAATTTTTGTTTATTGGGTTGACAGGACGCCAGCAGTTTATCTTCGCTGCTACTTTCCATCACAGATTTTAAAGATTCACTTTGCTTTCCAGAATAGCATTCATTATTGTCATGAAGCTGACCTGCCAAAGCATCAGCCATGTTTTTTTCAAGTTTCTGTCCTGAACTTCCATGCTCAGAGGTGTGCACATTCTTCTGGACAACAGGAGATTCACTCCTTGAATGTTTTTGGGCAGAGGACTGAGATTTTAATACAGATTGCCCAGCTGTTTTCGGTTTTGGGTCTTTATTATTCATAATCTCAGTGTGCTTTGATGGAGCCGGAGTTTTAGGTGTTGTTTTTGCAGTGGCTTTTGCTACAGGTGTTTGTGACTGCTTAACACTCTTCTTCTTGGCTGAAGGATGTTTTTCTGGGCGTGCTGTCTGAACCAGATGTTGTGACACATTTTTTTCTTCAGTATGTTTTGGAGACATTCCTGATTTCAGTGAATTTGGTGATTCCCCCTGAGGTCCTAACAAGCGGTAAAAAAAAAAAAAAAAAAAAAAAAAAGACAACTATAAAGATTGTATATTCCAGTCAAAGTATATTCACCAAATTTATGTTAGTGTTTGTTTATGTTGAGAAGCAATTTACTCAACTTTTTATGTAACTAAAGGATTTAAGGCTTGTTAAACAATTAAGAATTGAGATCTTAAACTAATACCAGACAAAAATACCACCTTGCATTTACATATGCCACCCTTAAAACTAAAGCACTTTATACATAAAGGAATTACTTCAACCTGTAACTGAAGTAGTCATCGCTGCAGTAGAAAGCAGCAGCTATCTAATAGAGCACAGAAACACTGCACAGCAGCTTAGCACAGGAAGTGATGAGTACTATATTAAATTTATATTGTAGAGGAAATGAAAGTAGGCAGAAAAGAATTACATTAGTTATAATGTGATTAGAATACCAGAATTAATATCCCTGCTCTGTCAGAAAATACTGCAAGATCTTTAATGACCACAAATTGACAGGACCTGTGTTTTCTATATCATAATGCATTTAAAATAATGTAACTTGAATATTCAACCCCCTGCCCCTGTAAGTGCCAAGTCCAAATGGGATTAAAAAGAGCTCCATCCTTAACACTTTTTATCGTTATAATGCAGGGTTTCCTCTCTGTGGTCTACAGTGTAATTTCCCGCACTTGATATAAATAGCTGTTGAAATCGAGTATTCGTTTATGGGGTAGGTCAGTATCAGCAGTGCTACTCCTAGGGGGGATCAGCTAAAAAGGAAGGCATAAACTAACAGTTCATGAAGAAGTCTGCAGTCCAGATCTTTGATGCATATTATAAATGACCTACAGAATGTCTGTTGAACTCAGTCATGGTTCCAAGTGCAGAAGTGCAGGGCATCAGCAAATAAAAGACTCTGCAAGGCAGATTAAACAAGCAGAAGAAAACACCAATTGGCAGTGAAGACCATCTTTTAAATATTTTGAAGTTGACACACATTCATTTGCATTTTACAATTTAGGATTGTCAGCAAAAGTGAAACATGGAAAATAAACAGAATTGTTCAGAAGATTTTGCCAAATGCTTGCACTGGGGGAAAAAAAAAAAAAAGCTTTCCATAAAAATGGCAGACCATTTCATTGCTATATGAAACTTTACCTTGGTTCTTGGGAGAATTAGTAGGTGTGTTTTGAGCTTTTTGCTGTGCTGCAGAATTGCTACTCACATTCCCTTTTTTCTTTACAACACCTTGTACATTTTGTTCATTACACCCTTTTCCAGTTGATTTTTTTGTCAGACTGCAAAGAAATTTTTACATCCCATTACTTCCAAGCTTAAGATCTAGCAATGTTTAATTATATTAATTATATTTAAACAAGCAATATATGTATTTTATATATGCACATATATAAACATTGAAATGCAACCTAAAAGGTATATTTCTTGAAAATAAAACCTATGTGTGTGTATATATGTATTTTTATATATGTACACACATATAAATGACTCATTTCACAATTTCACAGTGCTTCAGCTGCCCTCCTGTCCAGTTTAATCTAAGCCATCCCATAAGTGATAAGTTTACAACACCTTGTGTAGTCACTAACTGTTCCAGTGTGCAGAACTCTGAATGACCTATAACAATTTAAAAATTATTAGCATGAAACAAGCCAACACAAAAGCCAAACAAATTCTATCTTTACAGCAATGTTTCCAGTAGCTAACTCAAACTGTTTTGCTAATAACATGCAATAGACAACCATCCTCAGATTAAAAAGAACATGTTGACTTAACAGTAAGTTTAATAGTTCACCTGAAACTGTTTTCACAAACATACACACACACACGTGTAAAAAGCAGCATATTGATTTGTAACATACCTGCTTGTTGTGGTATTAGCCTCAAGCTCAGTCTTTTTTTTTTTGTTAGTGACTCCATTTGGTGTCTTCACAGATGACTTTGTTTTCACTATTGTAAAGTAAGTTCAAAGTTAATTATAGGGGGAAATGCATTGCATATAACTACTGAAAAAATTCTAATATATGAAGATCAGCTATTGAAAACAGCATAGATGCTAAACTTGTAAAAAACTTACCATTTTATATGGCTATCAGTTGATCATAAAATAAAGTTAGTTAATTTAATATTCTTATCTCAAGTTAATA
Source organism: Platalea leucorodia (assembly GCF_965183815.1). Classification (NCBI taxonomy): domain Eukaryota; kingdom Metazoa; phylum Chordata; class Aves; order Pelecaniformes; family Threskiornithidae; genus Platalea; species Platalea leucorodia. The sequence goes on along the minus strand of NC_138827.1, from coordinate 39,557,700 downwards.
TTAATTTACAGGGGAGGAAGGTTACTCATCAATCCATAGTAGATTTCTTTTTAAAGCTTCCCAGGCTGGTTTTCAGTGTATGACCAGCCTGGGAGAAACCAGAAGGGGACTTTAAAAAAAAACAAAAACAGAGAGAGAGAGAGAGAGAGAGAGAATTACCAGTCTGTTTTTTCCCTTCCTCTACCAATTTATCCTCTTTGGGTTCCTCTGTCTGTTCACTGGCAGTCTGAATATCTATGCTTGAGTTTGCTGACTTGCTGGAAGCTCCTGCCACAGTCACTAAGGAGGGAGATTCCTTCCCTGTGGGTTTTTTCAATGGCTTTGTTTTGATCTGCACACTTGAGGTTACTGTCAGCACTTTAGGTCTGGCACCTGCAATTTTTCCTTCATGGTTCTTTAGTCCTTTGCCACTTCCTGAATTTTTTTGTCCACTTGCAGATGATGTCTTTTCTGTATCTTGCTTGGCAAGCACGCTTTCAGCCTTCACATTTCCATTATTTTCTATTTTTGTCTTTATAACAGCTCTAGCCTTTGGTGAAGCAGCTTTTTCCCCAGGTTTTGAATCCTTAGTAATCTTGGAAACTATTTTTTTGCTATCTTTCCCCTTTACATCCTCATGCTTTGAAGCCTTATTAACAGTGTTTCTGCTGGTGCTTGATGTATGTCCAGATGCTCCTAATCCATCAGATTTCATTTTATCCTGATTAGTGGAAGAATCTCCCCAGCAATCTTTCTTGCTGTGTTCTGTCCAGGAAGTATTCCTTATACCACCAGATTCAGTAATAGATTTGTTTAGCTAGAAAAAAAAAGCATCAGGGGGAAAAAAAAAAATGAGAAGACATTTATAACACCAAACTATCCATAATCTTTCATTTCTGAAACACAGCTACTTTTTAAGTAGTACATGAATCTAAAGCAACAAGATTCAGCACAGAAATAATTAAAAAAAAATAATTATATTTTAGCTCAGATTGCTGGCTTTCAAAGATATGAGAGTACCAGAAATAACTAGAGTGCCTAGTAAATCTCATGTGAAATACTGCTCTATATAGAGGATATAGAAATATCTAAGTAGAGTTTTACTTTTACTTTGGACAAATTACTCTGTAATATTTATTTATATTATTAGCATCTGCTGAAGAAAGAAAACTTTTTTTGAGTTATATGTGCATATTTTCCAAAGAGGAATAAAGGCTATGAATTACTACAAACATAAAACCAAAAATTAATTTATAATACATGTGATGTTTTTAACCATTACCAACAGTGTATCCACCAGGTAGGTGACAATACTCATTCTCTCTCAGGTAAAGATACATACTGAAACATGGAGAATTAAGTGCATGAAATGGAATCTTTCTGATACCAGTGTCATTGCAATGTATCCAACACTGTCAAATCATGTGAAACCCATACTGTTTTTCAACCAAACAGTAATGTAGTTTTGAGTGTGTCTCTCAATAGAAGAGATGTTGAGGGCACTAAAAATATTTTTTCAGTGCAGGGAGTGTAACAGACTCAGTGCTGTGGTGGCTTGTGAAAATAGCAGAGATTCATTAGCTCAGTAGCAAACCATTTGCTCTGGGAAACAGATCAGTTTCATTACATAGCAACAGGGGAATGTGAGATTCTGAACACAAATTCCTGTCTTTTATTTGAGCTTATCTGTTTGAAAATGCAGCAGAGCATGGGCTGAGTCCTAAGATGTTTCCAGTAATGGACATTGCTGATTCTGCAGAAATACAAATTTTTCAAAAGCAAGTTCTATTAAATAATATGACAAATTAATATTGAATTTAAAACACATGATGAAAATAGTTCTGTTCGCAAGCTTCTGAGTATTTTTAATGTTTGGATATAAATGTTTACCTGAGAACTAGTGAATACAGGTTTTTTGCCAAGTCTTCGGTCATCACCCTTGTCAAATGCAGCTGTAAAAGGAACAAGCAGTTTCTTTACTATTTAGCAGGGAAGAAGGGAGACAGAAAATAATCCAGCCTACTCAATTAATATAATCTGAAATCAGAAAGCAGTTCTTTGGGTCCTGTAATTATTCTAGGAAGGCTGATTTTGGTGACATGGCAAATGTTAAGTGGAAATACGTGGTTTTATGTTCAGAACAAAAAAATGTGGTATCTGTAATGATGCCACATGGCCACAAGCAAGTTGTTCAACTCTTCTGTTTCCCCATTTCCACACTTTTGTTTATCCAAGCTGAGCTCACTTAAAGCTTGCAGCGCACTGAGACCTTTGAAAGTGTACACAATATACAAAGAGACCTTAAAATTTAGAGTACTAATGACTTTGAAGTGATGTACTGTAATTTCTAGAATATTTATTTACATTATTTAAAGAGACTAATTACATTAAAGTAAATTATATTAGTTTTCAAAAGTGGTAAAGTCAAAATATCAAAATGTACACAGTAAGATCATAGTGCCTCTTTAGCTAGCACGTAGCATAATGTCATGAGAGTTATCCCTGTGATTGTCATGTGGAATTTTCAGGCAGTGAATGCCTTGCCTTTTTTTTTTTTTTTTTTTTTTTGACTTGTCTACTCTGGGAGGGAAGCATTTTTCAATAAAGCCTTTAAATCAATTGCGCTTGTAGAATACAAAAAGGATATTTATAGACACTGTACAGACCCAGAATCGATAAGTTTTCATTTTTGTTTGTATTAATGTTCCAGCTGAAAAAAGGTTTTGCAAAAAATGTATTAAAAAATTCAGGCATTCAGTGACTCATGTTCTGACGTACTATTTATACATAAAAAAATGTATCCGTGTATAACACAAAAAAATTCTGCTGAATTCTTACTGAAGATACTAAAAATAATTTTTATATAGGTCTGTAAAAATCACACAAAAGGTATGCTGAAAATGGCACCCCAGGGATCTAATCCTTTTTCTAGCAATGACTCTGCACATTAATACATACCAATATATTAAGATAAAATCCATATAAACTTGTGCCTAGGAAAACACAAGACATGTTGTGAATGAAAAAACGCACAATATCATATGTCTTCTTTTGGCATTTTTCCTCCTCTATTATAGCCTTCTAATTCTATATAGATTAAATCTCTGGAAGATAAACCATCACCAGAAATCTTTAAGATGAAAGTTGATTTAAGTTATCCTAGACATATTTCACCTGAAGATTAAAATTTGTCTACCAGTATTGTGTGATCATTTTGCTTGCAATTAAAAACAGATAATTTATGCAAACATTTTAGCCTGTTTACATATAAAATGTATGCTAGCTCTGAGTTATAATTTAATCTAAAAGAAAACAAAACAATTTCTGGCAAGATGGAGTTTGGACAACTAAGGCACACCTTGGTCTTAAATATTTTTTTGTATTGAAAGCACGAGTGCAAAGCAGCCTAAACATTATTTACAGTAAGGACACGACCATCCTAAAAATAAAACACCCCAAAACAAAAAGAACCCCACCCTTGTTTCTAAAGCCAGCTCCTCAGCTTCTGAAGGATTTTATAATCCAGAAAGAAAACATAAACCTGTTTTATACAGTAGCAGTGAGATGTTATTTGACTACATCCCTAAATAATGCTTAGAAAGACTGTCACTGCATCTTTCTCTCAGCATGTAATTGTAGCATAAAATTTTCATCTATCTATAGGCGTAAACAATTTTATAATTATAGCTACTAATGCCTTTAACAAAAAGGACACGAAAATGTATATTTCTTCTTTGACTCAAAAGTGATTTGATTTTAGAGAAGTCTTCAACACAGTCTTTTATCACACTGTACTGCCAAAGCTAACATTCAGCCATAACCCGAACTCCATCATCAGTTCTGCACCCTCAGAATACTTGTGTACTTCAAAACAAAGAAACGTTCAGAACAAAAACTCCTTTTTGTTGGAAGTGCTGCCTGTTAAAATTTTGAGAGAACACTATGCAGCTCCTTAGGGGCTCTGTGCAGCAGCATACACAATATCACAATACCAATCAACTGTGAAGCCAAGCTATCTGCATTTACTCACAGTGCACGAGATAAGCCTTATGCAAGAGACAAGCAATACTTATACATGATGTAGAAAACGATAAAGGATAGAAACTGAAGTCATAGAACGGATAATCTGCTTTGTGCACATTTCATTCATCCACAGTGCTTATCTCCTTAAAAATGAGACAGATAAGGTTTTTAATCCTACTGCAATATTTTCAATAATTTAGAGTAGCTGTAAATAAGAATAGAATCAATCTACATTGTTTTGGTTCCTAAAAAGAAAAGCAGGGGAGACTTTTCACAGAAAATGACTTACTGATTTCTACGTTTGAAACTAGCTAAGCATGCTATCATGCTTCTATTGTAAAATACCACTTCAAAGCCCTAGAGCATCACAAATTTTGCTTTAATTTGTATCTGGCTGCACAACACCGCCTACATTTTATCTACTGAACAGATTGCTAAAAAATTCTAATGCCATTTGATGCCAGACATACCTGCTTGTATTTTCTGTTGATGGTCTGGCCTCATCAGCTTCCAGCTTTCTGTGTGACGAACAGCATAAAAAGACTGAACCAGGAAGACCCAGAGCTTATCACGCAGAGCCTGGATCTTGCACGTAAAACCCTGTGTTCAAGTAACAAATCAGCAGCTGGCGAGGGGCATATTGTCATAGCAACCAGTCATTATTCCTTTCAGAATCTACTTACTCCCTAAGCTAGATCAATGATGTCATCACTTATATTTTATAATGGCCTGGTAGATGGAGATGCTGTTTTTGAAGGATTATTGCCCACCACAGTAATTTTTACAATACTTTAAAACCAAGTCACTCCAAGGCATACTACAGCACTAGAAAACACCACATTGCTCTTTTTTTCCTTCCTTTTCTTTCTTTTTTTTTTTTTTTTTTTCTTTTTTAAATGAACCCCATAATAGCTCTTTACTGTCAGCTGTGTCACAACAAGGTCAAATACTCTAGGGAAAAATAATGTATCTGATGATTAAATTTTCATTGCTTTTATCAAGAAGATCTACAGTAGCACCAGATTGCAGTAATTCATTTTGCATTTATTTTTCATTTTTTGCTTGTAGCATCATTCTGGATTTTAATCAGTATGTCATACTATTCATGAATTATCCCCAGCATTACAGTCAACCACAGCTTAAATATCATTATTTAGATTGTGCGGATATACGCAGTATGTTACACACATGGAGACCGACACCTCCCCCAGTCAAAAAACCACACACTAGATTAAGAGGCAGTCCTTGCTTCAGAGGACAGTCTTACACAAAAGCAAACGTAGCTATGACTTTTACAAAAAGGGGGGGGCAAGATATGCAGAGAGAAAGAGAATAAGCTCTCTTTCCCTGTAAGTTTAAGGTAACGCAATATTTTGGTAAGTTTTTCTCCTCACAGCTTTAAAGTGATAGTAAAGATCAACAGGGCAGTGGTGCCCATTGGACTTACATTCTCAGTAATACACAATAATTTTTTTTATTGCCATAGATAGGGTTTCTCTCGAAAAGAAAAAAGTGGTAGTATCCGGTAAACAAATGCCAACATTTTCTGCACTTCCAGCTGCACCTTGGATTTATGCGGATGCTTTTGTGTGTGACCCCCATTGCAGGACTGAGCCACCTGAGCTCAAACCACATCATCTGATTTGAGCCATTACATGAAACAATACCAGAACAGTTTTTGCTACAAACACAGCACGCTGAAAAACCTACCATCTCCTTCACATTTGTGGAGTCCAACAATGTATCCACAGCTACGAGAAGAAAGCAGCTATTTTCATTGTTAATACTTTTTTCAACTGCATTAAAAATTAGTTCTAGAAGGTCAGGTTTGCTGCTCATTGCCTGTGCCTGAGGAAACAACAAAAGACAGCCATTTAAAACAAGAGTGTACTTCATATGCAAATGCATTACTGAGCAGAGAGGATCTGCTATCACGCTGTGCAGGAGGTATTCCAAAGCTGCGCATCTTCCTTTGTATCCATTCCCTAGCCCCAGCCCTCCAGCAAATCATCCCGAGGCCTCTCGCTAACCCACATTTTAGGAGCAAGCACGCTGCGATGAATTTACAGCCACATGCAACTCCAGATTCAAAGACAAAATGTTTTAACATCTCCCTATTTGTTTTTTTTAATCCTCTGTACATATTAAAGCAAAACCTTTCATGGGAGGAATGAACCAGCTAGATGACTACATATGGTCTCACCAGGACCTGCAGCATTGCTACATTCTTGCAACTTGCAACAAAAATCAGTAGAAGTTTGATTATGAGTATTGGGAGTATAGTCATTCTTGTAACTGCGTGCTGTTGTTCCAGGGGTCTGAAAGCTTTTTCAAAGCTTCTGTATATACTTCTCTCTTTGCAATACAGAAACTGTCCCACTAAATGAACTGGAACTTTTGCTTAACTGAGGCACATAACCTGAATGCAGTATCAACCCTGCATATTAATATGCTTTAAAACATCACTGAAAAAAGCATCCCCCAAAAAAGCTTAGCACTGCCTAATTGCTGGTTTGTTGGTTTTTTTTTTCTCATTTTCTACAGAAATGTACTTAAAGCAGAAGTTGAAACTATTTTGATTATTTAGCAGCCTGAACTACCCAAGGTGTGATATAATTCAATTTATTTGGAAGCATACAATAACTTGAGGGCACTTTTACCTGCAACAAAACAGAGAAGCCTTCACTTTGTACTACGTGTAGGAAGTTGGCCACAATAAATGTTAGACACTCTTCTTGTAGCCTAGATGCCAAGGCCACAGCTGCCTCTGTCCATTTCACTTGGGGAAGACTATTGATCAGCCGGTCACTCTCCATCAAAAGGAAAGCAGCATTCTTGTGGTTCTTAAAATAAAACCAGAAATTAGCCCGTTGCCAAGTAATCACCTAAGCAATTGCTGCTCGTAAAATGGCTTCTGTTCAGTTACTGAACACTTACACAAGGATCCAGTCATGTATTAATTTCTCTTCTTTAAATAAATTTGGATTTTGATAATTCTGAGCATGATACCTACCTTCGAAACTAAAGCAGAAAAAGAAAAATCTACTGCTTCTCTTTTGCCTGCTCAAGTTAGGCAGTAAAGTTTTCGGTAGCTTTTATTGTATTTTTTTCAACTGTGTGTCATTACATACTGCAGTCCTGAACAAAATAAGGCAAATGTTAACTGGAGAAACTGAATAGAGGAAAACCTTTTAGGTCACTGAAAGATTGAATAAATAAATCTTGAATAAAATGGGTAAGTGAAAATTTTAGGTGAGTGTGGATGGCCTTGCATTTAGGATACATAAATACCCAAGCATTTTCATAATTATGAATTCTTTTGCTTTGTTTAAAGGAGTCAGACATCAAATATTTGTCTTCCCAGATGGAGTTTTAACTGAACTTACCCTCTTTGTTGTCTAATGTTTCTCTAAGAAATGTAACTGTTATGTTTATAGTTACATTTAAAACAAGCAAACAGATTTCCTAATATTTATTCCCCTGGTCTGTGCTTCTGGTTCTTTCCTACTTGTCTAAGCATTTGCCTTGCCTCATCAGCATGGTACCTGAGGGCAACTTCTACTGGCTAACACATCACTTAAAAAGAACTTGCAATTTAATGTTATTCACATCAGAATGGGTTGAAAGCTCTACTCAACATGACCTAGCAGGTCACTGATAAATTATGCAGTAAGATCAGTAACACTGGAGAAAGCAACAATTCAGATAACTATTTTACACAAAAAACCCTACTGTAAATTCAGATTATAATCATGTTTGTCCCATGCAAAGTGGAAAGAAGGGAGGATTTTCTTCATGCATATTGTAGTTAAACATAAAATCTGGCCAGCCATTATTCAACTATATTTTTTTATTATTTTACTCAGCTGTGCGCAAAACCAGTTTGCATGTATGTATGTAAGGTAAATTAAGGATGAAGTATATGCTTATGGTTTGATCTTGCTCCCGCTGGACTCAATTACAAGCTTTTTGAATTGTCCAGAATTCAGCCTCTGCTCACAAGGCAATAAGCATTTACTCCCATTAGACACTTCCAGTGAAATATAAAATGCCTTCATTGACTTCTGATTATATCAGCACTTTGTAGGAGTGGCTCTAACTGAATTTTACTTCTCTTGTTCTATTTTTTTCCTAACCATTCTGAAGTGAAGTCCACTTATCTATAAAAATGGTAATTTTCTTGCATGTAGTTGAGACACCAGGGATAAGTACCTGAACAGTGTTTTAAACTGCACTCCCATTTTAATGTTTCTGTGTTCATCACTGTGGCTTCCCAGAGATTTTCCAGTCAGCAATCTCCTTTCCTTTGCACCTTTTCTTCCCCTGTGGCTGCCCTACATTAACTAGCTTTCACATTTCCAAGTTTGGTAAATGAAAGGATCGGTAGAGTTCACGCTGTTTAACTGGGTGTAACTGTTTTACAGCAGAGAACTGTAGCAGCAGAGAAAAGAGGATCATAAAACATACAGTAGCCCCTGCAAAATTAATTTTAGACATTTTCTTCTTTCTCCCTCGAGCAACCTTAAGCATTTTTGCAGACTGTGAAAAACTCCACTGGGAATTCCACAAGTTTTTGGACTGGGTGTCTTAAGACCTCAGAGTTAAATGATCACTCACCAGAACTGTTCTGTGGGCAGAAGAGGCTTATGCTTTATGTTTTAACTTTGCAATTCTAAAAGCTTTGTAGGCTTCAGTCCATAAAATACCAGTGAATCTTGCACAGACCCACCAACACAAATTTTAAATCAGTAAAATGGGAACCAAACCACACTTTAGTCCAGACTGCAAAAGTCTTCTGGAGAAGCTGGGTACACAGCTGGAGCAGTAGCAAGTACCACAGTGCCATGACTGTTCTGCAAATGCTGGTAGCTTAAAGATAGCTCACGTATTTCAACACAAACTGTAACCACAGAATCTTGATATATTATAATAGGCACAGAGGGTAAGGAAGGCCTGAAGTGGCTTAGTTTTACCTTTAAGCTGTCCTGATAATGTTGCACAAGGGTGCCTGGAGGGGGGCCTAGAACTGTGTCTACGCTACACACCTGAGCTAGTCTGGAGATGCGTGGTGGTGTAACTATGAACACCTGTAGAACATTCTGATCTGTCGATCAGAATGAACTGATCTATCATCCTAAAAACCTTACTTAAAACTTCTTAAATATTTATACAATATATGACATAAAAAGCTATGTATATATTCTAGGAACAACTGCGTATACTGATCTAATATAATGGCAGAACACCTAGTATCTTAAGAGCTATAGCTACTGTCTTTATTCTGTTAGAAATTATGTATTCTGGTAGAAGGACTGTTCCGTTTTTATAACTGTAGATACTCTCAAGTTTCTCTTGGTACAGCCACATAGCCCTGAAATCTTTTGTTTCTCAGGCTTTCACCAGGATATGCAGTAGCAGCTGCCACTCACAGCTGACCTGCTGGCCTCGGCACTTGATGGGGGTAAGTACTCCATCAAAGAAATCCTGAGAAAAAACAGTCCCAAGCCTTCACAGCCCTTTCAACGAGGGGCAGTTCTTGGCCAGAACCATTTAAGAGTACATCTCTTGAACTAGGGGTATGTTTGGCAGTGTGGGTCGCCATACCTGAGCTATTTAGATTGGATAACAACAGTAACAGAGACAGGGACAAGGACTTCAGCATGAGATATAGGAGTCATCGCATACTTTGCTGTCTGGTGCGTGCTAGAACCAAAATCATCCTGTGAATGTTACCTGAGCTAGCTACATTAAACTTTCTGTATGCCAGTCCACATTACCATCACATAGACACACAGTCATGCTTAGCAGCGGCTGTACAGGCTTACCTTTAGCTCCTACCTGCTCTTCATATTTCTGTTACAATTCTGTGTATTTACAGGCTAATTACTGGGCCAAATTCCTGTTAAAAGTAACTGATTTGAACTAGACCTGTTCAGTCAGCTCTGTCAGCTCTGAGGGTAGTTTTATACAGAAACACAATTACAAAGTATTTAAGTTTAAGCAGATCTAAATTGGAACAATGTAAATATGTGCCACAAAAAATGAACGCTGAGCTTTGAGGGGACCAACTCAGTACTGTTGTCTGAGAAGTAGAAGATATGTATACTATACTGGTACTTTATTTTTGAAAAGTCATCTTGCCTGTAAACAAATGGCTTGTGATCACTGATGACCAGTGATCACCTTAAGTCTGAAAAAAAGTACATTTTTTTCCAGATTAGAATATAGGCAAAGAGGAAAAGACCATCACAAACAGCATATGCCGCCACCTAACATAGAAATTGATACAGCAATTTGCTGTTCCTCACTATCTGAATGCATAATGCCGCACTATGATGTCACAGCTGTGTTTCATGAACTTATTTTGTATTATTATGCTAGACTTTGATGTGATTATCACTAGGCTGTGTGCCATGAAGCATAACAACATCTGCACATCAAAATCTGGTTTTAAATTGTTATTTTAATGGGAACTTTTACATAGTATAAGTGCACTACAGATTTAAAATACTATATTTATTCTCGTAAATTACATTGCACAGCTAAATAAGGAAAAAATTTACAATTGCTCTATTTTTATATAAAGCACACTATATGCTACTTACCAAAGAGTTAACCAACATAACAAGACAGTTGTTCTGAAGTTCAGTAGGTAAACTGGCAAAGCTTCTCTCTGACAAACATTTTGCAAAATGTTTTCCTACCCATCTGTTGAAAAGAGAGCCTTTCTTAGGTAAGGAAGATGAAAAATGTTCTATCTTCACTTGTTAGCATCAGTGATGCTTCTAAAGTATTGTGAATAAAAAATGTTTAAAATGTGAACATTTTATATGACAAAATAAACCCTGTCTCGCAAAGTAAAATAATTTCGACAGAAAGCAGAAAAATTAAAAACATAAACCATAATTTATTTTATTTTACTTACTTCATGCAAGCAGCATACAGGTTTTCTGCTCCCAGTGAATGAGCAATAGCCATGCATTCTAGTACAGGTTGCTGTTTTCCAGGAACAGGCTAGAGTTGTTAGCAAATTATCATAATTATTGTATGTTCTAACTTACAGAAACTATAAAGAAGTAAAAAAATCTTCAGTTCAAACAGAAGTACTGTTAGCAACCATGGTATTTAAGTTTCTTTGCCTTTATGCAGGATAGGGAAGTCATCTGCTTCCACACGTCAATAAAGTAGTATTCAGCCTAGTGAGCCTAATGCATGAAAATGCTCAACTCTAAGCAGTTGTGTGTTTTTAAACTAACTTTAACTGAACAGAAATATTTGCTAAATACATGCCCATGAAATCTTATATGCAAATATATAGTATTTCCGTATTTCTATTAAGAACAATTACATACACAATGGAATGTGTTAAATTATACTCCATGTATATATTGAATTGATCATGTGGAATACTGCTTTTCATCAGTTGTGGTTTATAAGCTTCTGTAAATAGGTGGATGATACCACAGGCCTTACTCCCATCATCAATCCCAGTGAATTTAGCAGATTTACACATAAGAATAGCGTCCGTTGAATTAAGCTAACACCTTGACCACACAGTTGTTAAGTATCTCATCAATATGATATGTAAGTAATAGAACGAAAATTCTTCTTAGGCTTTACGGTTCACAAAGTAGCATGAGAACTGACATACCTTTTGGAAAAAATTGCAGTAATCTCTTTTCAAAATGTAGATAGCTACTTCTTTCAACCCGTCTAGCCCATACATGTCTGCAATGCCCAACATGCGACTAAAGAAAAAGCAGTAGCAACAGGAATCAAAAATAATTGTCATATATGCATTTTGCTTACAAGACAATTTGCATGCTAATTTCACCTTTTTGTTCAGTCAGAATTTACTGCAGAAATAGATTGATAACCAAGTATGAAACTTGCCAAAGAATAATCTTCAAAGAGGAACACATATTGACCTAGTAATAATCTCCCAACCACTGGGTCCAGTCTATATAAAAGTAAGCCTCAGCCGCTGGCTGAGAAACTGTTTAGAAGACTCCCAGTTTCTCTATTTTAAGGGTAGCAAGTGAAAAACATATTTGTGCCAGCAGAGCTTTGGCATTTTGTAGGTTTTTTCCCAGGATTATATAAAATGTTATTGATGACATCGTATCTAAGAATTATGTCCCTTCCAAGTACTAAAAAGCACAGTGAGCAAACTATTAATTATTTTACATAATAATCAATACCACAGTTTTATTTTCTGTATCAATTTATTACCTGAACATTGACATTGGGGCATATTATAAACAATTCCATATTTTTATTTTAGATAGATAAGCTTTGAACAACAATTCCTAACATTAAGAAATTGTAGTGCTTGAACAGCTAATCTATAAGTGGTTTCAGGGAATAATTCACACATTTCAGAACTTACTTCACTAATTCAGGATTATGTATAAAACTGTGATTAAAAACTATCCCAGAAATAAAATGCCAACATTTACATTGGTTGCTATATATCATCTTTTATGGATCTAAGACTAACTACTTAGCCTTCGCATCGACTCAAATGATTATTTAAAAATAAATTCCAAATATTAACTATTATATATTATCACACATTGTACATATTATTCTGAAAACTAAAAGGAAGGTACAGGCAAATTGGGAATTATTTTGGTATAAAACACCCTCCTGTTACTCGCTGTCCTTACATAACATTCCAAAAACGTCTGGCCCACCTTTTCCCGTAGCTGCCAAATAAACAAGATTTCTTCAACAGCTTTATTTTTGGAATTCCCTCAAGTATGTTTAGGTGTAATGATCATTATATTTGACATCTTTGTCTTATTTATACTACATGAACAATTTTCCTTTTGACTTTTAACTGAGAAAATACAGAACAAGCACAAACTGCAATTAATAAAAGTTGACATATACCCAACATCAACTTTGTCTGGGAAGTCCAGAATACCTCCATATATAAAATGCAAGATGACACTCATTTCTACATGGCTTATGCTGCAAAAAAGAAAGGAAAAAAAATAGAAATAAAGACATGTCCAGAATAAAACGCACCACATTTCTTAGCCAAAGGAAGTTGGTCAAAAGGCTGATACACCATCCAGCCATTCTGTTAATGGAAGGTAAATGGTCTGATAAAATTAAAGCTATTTTCAAGATTACTGCAATGTAAAAATATCTGACTGGACTATGTTTTGGGTGAATTTTGCTACTCAATAGTCTTACTGAAACTTTGTAATACTTTAAATCTTTGAAATTAAATCATAAGCAGACTAATACTAGTATCTAGATTATTTACACCGATAAACGCAGAAAGGTTTTTGTTTCATCATCTCCAAGCTCTTTAAAAGTAATAAGTCAATTATTAAGCAACTATATATTTAGAAATTGTTTTATAATAATTATTTTTAATTCTTGATTTTAGGAATATATTCAAGCTTTTCCCACAATAACAGTACATTTGATAGTTTTACTACAACGTGAAGTGGGATTGTTGCATCTCAAAATATTTAGAAAAAGTCTTTATGCCTAGATTCAGATTAAGAAATACAGAATTTCTACACAGAGTTGTGTTTGTATCCTTGCATTGTCCCAGCACCATAACAGGGAAAGGCACGGAATATCTGTTTGAAATGGTGGACACGATCTCCTGAACAATGCATTAATGTACTTAACGTATGTATATCTTGGTGTGCAATCTTCAGAACCCACAAATGCTGTGTACATTAGTATAAATGGAATATAGTCATGCAGATTGAGCTAAGACCCTTTAAAACATTAGACGTGTTTAAGCAACAGACATTGATGAATAAAAAAATAAAAAGGGAAAAAAAGGTTGCAACAGGCTAAGAAGCAAAATCAACACAGTTGTGTCTCTATGTATTAGTACACATGATAGCCATAAAATCAGCAAGAACGAGTTTCCCCACGGTCTTGACAGCTGTTATCTGAGGCAGAATTTTCATTATTTCAGAATAAGCCATATGTACTTTATTTATAAGTGTTTAAAAAGACAGCATAGAAACCTGCACCAAGCAGAAAACTGAACCAGAAAAGGTAAAATAAATGGATATGATTCTTAATAACAGAAATTATGAGGCATTGGCATGAGAATATACTCTCATATAAAGATTAAGTACTTCTCAGAAGAAAGCCTCTATTGAAAAATAGGGATGAAATTTCTTAGCCATACAGAAATCAATTATGGGGAGAGAAGTGTAAATACCAGAGTAATTGTTGACTATCAGCCTCTAAAACATAATATGTATAGCATAAAAGCTAAGGAATCAATTAAAAGCGTATTGTTGTGTAAGTATTAGGGAGTTATAAACAAATCAAGAGATAACCTTCCTGATTTTGCAGCAGTATTATTACACTGACAGAAAACTAAAATTATGAAAATATGAGAAAGTATCACTTGGCCAAGCAATTTTATGTTAAAACAAAGCAGTTATATTTTGCAACACTGTAAAGTACACAGTTCCTTCTGAAGAAACCCGAGTCAGCCAACATCGTGCCTGTCATGTACAAGTATCAGTATTAGTTTGCTTTTAAAGAAAATTTAATATTTCAATTGATTTTTCTGATACTGACTGAAAAGAACTAACCTGGCAGTCCCCCGTTTATCTACAAAGTCTTAAATATTCATCCTACAAGTACAGCTCCATTATTTTCAGCTCTCACACAGAAAGCCATTGCAAACAAGCACAGTAGTCAAAATTGTTTTAGTGTATGATGCTGAAATATCATTATTAAACACTGTTTCAGGAATTTAATTGTTTATTTGTCTTTACATTATACATATACTCTTATTGTACAAATAGGTATGAAAATAAATGTCACTGTTCAGACATCCATTATACTTTTCATGACATGTACAACATGAAGTGAAAGAAGAAAATTGTAAAATAGACTGTGAATACTAAAACATACTCTACAAAAAAGGATTAGTACTCTTCTGCTGATGACAAAGACTTCTTCCCTGAACCATCTGACAACATTAACAAATACACGACACAGGCTGTTTCATACTGAAGTCAAGCCAGTACTCAGGAAATGTATCAGGTTGAAGTGTCAAGGCAGATTAATCTTCAGTACTCTATACACAGCACAGTTGTTACATATGTTTGCAGTGATTTTAAATTGCCTACTTTTGCTCCCACACGACTGGCAAAGACAACACTTACCCTTGAAGAGTGATGTGCTCTTGGGAGCTTTCAGCCCAACTTCCACTCAGCATAGCAGCAAAGTAACTAGATCTGGCACATAAAATGGCCCTGAGAGAGAAAAAGTAAACATTATTCCACTAGATACAAATATTTATTATGAGACTCTTTGATAACTGACTTAAATCTTTGCCCTTTATGCAGTAAGGTGTCATCTGTGTACTGCATGCCTTTTCTTCCAGTATTTTTGGAATTTCAAAATATGCTAAAGAAAAAAAAAAACCCAAAACCAAACAGTATTCTAAATTTCTCACTTAAAGCTTGTTTCTAGTATGACTTTGACATTCACACAGAGGAAATTATTATCACAAGCATTTTCCTTTTATTTAATATAAAATTACAAATTTATTTCTTCTGTGTTTTTTTTTTACCAAATACCAGTAAATAACCTTGTTTATACAGCCCCATTTTAGCTAAATAATTGCATCCTGAATCTCTTAAATTCTTTCTATACTACAAAATGTGTAATTATTAAAGTGAAAAGAGAAGCATAAAACTTCTCTTACTCGAAATTGACTGGCCGCCTACCAGCACATCCTAAAAGTCCAACAGATTTGATAACTAACATATGATACAACAATGTGTGTTGCCAGCACTATTTGAGAAGAGCTATCAATTATTTCTGTTTAGACTTACTACCCTTGTATATTTAAAAGGCATAACTGGCCATAAAGGAGCTAATTCAATTTCCTACTACTTCCATCAAAGACAATAAAGAAACCCCAGACCAGTAGTCTGTGTAGCTCAGTATCTCCTCCAGTATCACAGTCTTCAAAAAAACAGATGAGAAGGCCTTTGCAACAGGAGCTTCTTAAAGTGGAAGTGGAAGGGCAAAAAGGAAGAGAAGACAGTGGGTGAAAACTGCTTTATGATTTCAGCCTTCCAGATTTACACCAGTTATAGTGTTAGCCTTTATGTAGCTTATCTGGGCTACTGCAGCCATAGATAATATTCTCATACATACAATTTTATCCTGACACTTACTAAGCTTCCCATTATTTATAGAACGACCTTACGTCATGTATTTCCTACGGCAGAAAAAGCAAAGTGTTATATTGGCATGAGAATCCTTTCTTTTACATGTATTTGTTGGCTCTTAAAATGTTTCAGAGCACTCTCATTTTGCGTAGGAAGAAGTAAGAAGAACACTATTTATGGTCTCTTTTCTAGTCATTATATATTCTGGAATCTCTCATCTCTCTTCCCTCCTCCTGCTTCAGAAGTCTCAATACTTTAAATTAGCAACTTCTCGTACATTCCTCCTGTGATTCATCTAGCAATAATAATAATGAAACTTTTACAGAATGTTTCATATCTCAGTGAAATATGTCCACATGTAAATGGATATTACATCACAACTTTGAGTATGTGAAAATCTTGTTTTTATAAGATACAATAGCACAATATCATGGAGATATGAAATACACTATCTCCAATTTTGTCATCCTCTTCCAAATAAATTTTAGTAATGAACAGGGCTAGATCAACTGCAAGGGTATAGCTGAAGTGGATATTTCAAAGACTCATTTAAAATAAGATTGCTGCTCCGTAGAATATGGACAAGTACGTATTACCTAAACATACATTGATAAAATTTTAACTTATAAAATACATGGAGATACCAAATGAATTTGAAGTAAATTTATACGTGCTTTCCTACTGTCATGGTTTGTGCCATAAGTTTATTACTGAACAAATTGACTTGCTCCGTTCAGAGCTCTGTAAGAATACAACACAGCACTAGAGAGACCTAACCTGGCAGCTTTCTCAGAGCACTGCTGCTCACACTGTGAAGTCCATTGGAGGTTCATAGGACTTCATGAGAAAGTAAGGAATACTGAGATAAGTGGGTGGGAGAGGGTGGGGGCTTAAACTGTCTCCTGTTCGAGAACTTAAAAAAAACCCTTAAAATAAATAAATCATCCTGGTGCTTTCACCAGAGTTATACCCAAAGTTAGATTTCCATTATTCACTCCTACTGTTCACATGATGCAGTCCTAAAACAAGCAAGTCTTGTGCCTGTTTCAGAACATCCTTGTTTTCTCTGCGATTTACTGCCATATTTTTGGGGGCTGGTTAGACTAGATACATTGCTCCAGGCAATAAGTGGCCTAAATCAAAGAAGCTCTGCTGATAGAATCTTTTTGTTGACTTTCTTTTTGCATTAAAGTATTTGTTTCTCAAAGTTATGGACCTGAGAACATGTCTTCTTATAGTGTAGACCAGAATCAAAAAAACATGCCTAACTACACTACATTCTGGAAATTTAGTATATATCCTAATTCTATTATTTAAAAATAAAATAACACACACCCCCCATTATGACATATCTTCTGTGAAGATGTTTGTTTGTAATGTCAGTAATATAACCCCCACACTGGTTTTGTGTTGAGAAAATACTAAAAATAGTGGAGGTTTTTTATAATAGCTTTCAGTTAGTTACATACTCAAAGGCAACAAAATACAGGCTGTCTAGTTTGTTATGTTAAGCACAGACTCATATCAAAGGTGCAAGGAGTGGTACTGACGCTTTAATTTGCTTTCCTAAGCTACAGAAGTCCAATAAGCCAACGTTCTTAAATGGTCTTGGACTTTAGACCTAATAAAGGCTGCTGACAATCTTTATGTCTACATGACTGAAATAACGAAAGTAAAATCAGATTCTGTATGCACAGATTCTGAAGAGCAGGAGAAAAAAAATTACTACTCCAGAAATTTTCCACATGTAAGATAATTTTATTCATCATTAGCTGCTGAATAGTTTATTAATAGATTTTTCATTTTCTTCAGAGAGCATAGATTATTTAAAAAAAGGTTAGCAAAGAAAACCTATGCAGTATTTATACATGAGTATATACTCATATAATGAGTTTACAATAGCAATCTTAGAAGTGCTAAAAATGCAATTGTTTTCACAATAGTTGCCATTAATGAGATAAATAATTTTCATTTGTATCAAAGTATGGCCACTTCGCACATAAGACCTAAAAACTGTAATGGTTCACAGCTAGATAACAGGACCAGCAATAACTTACTATAGATATACAGCACCAGCAACATTTTATACTAGAAAGATTTTGGTTGAATAACTTGACAGTAAATACTTATGTACCTGTGAGCTTGAAAATCTTTGCCTTCTATGCAAATATTAATATCTGGACAACAGCACTTCTTGTAGAGCATCATTAAGTCTTCTCCTAAGACAGATGCAGTTTCTAGTTTGGAATTACCTGCAGATGGGGAGAAATAGCTATTTTCACTTTGTCTGGTGTAGGCTAGACTATTGACAGTACACAGACAACTTAAAATATTTGAAAAGAAGAATCTGACATAATGAAAAATTTTAATATTGCATATTCAAGCTAGAATTTTCCTTGAAAGGTTTTCCAGACCTTGCATTTTACTTCTTGTTTTGACTTGAGATAATGGCAATTTGACTAATGCTTCATATTTAATATCTATAGAAGAAGTGCTACAGTTAGTCCTTTGCAAGATTATGTAGCCAGTTCATTTTTTCTACAGAGATCTGGTACCTCTGCATTAAAGAAAAGTAGACTCCAAAGAAGTTCAGGGTCAGGTAGTGCTACAAGGTTCTGCCTAAACAGATTTGTTGCTTGATCCTATCTTACTGACACAGCTGTAGCAGCCAACACCTCTGGTGAAGATGCAGTTACCCATTTCCTCATGTTACTTATTTCATTCAGAGTTGTAGTAGGGAAGATTCTGAAAGATTCCAAAATCCTCACAAGACAACAGTTTCCTGATTCCAAAATCCTCATAAAAGAAAAGTGTAATTCCAAACCTACCTGCAGTGTCTTTGTTGCTTTCTGCATCAACGACTACTGGAATGTCATCTTCAATACAAGATGAACAAGCGACTTCTTTCTGCACAGCTTCACTTGGAGTATTCTGATCAACAGGTGTTCTTTTGCCATCTCCATGACAATTTACATTTGTTTGAGTGTTCTGGAGCACAGCAATGTTGTTTTCTTGTATTAATTTGGGTTCCCATACTTTTTTCATCATAGCCAGCTCCTCAGCTTCTTTAAGATTTTTATCAGATGAATACACAAGCCTAGAAGATGACACTAAGTTTACTCCTGTAATTTTTTAATTGATCAAAACAAACAAATAAAAAAATTGCTTTTTTTTTTTTTCTTTGTCTAACAAAGTTCGTGACCAGAAAACAAAATCTGGACTCTAGAGTGCTTAATAATAATTAAAAACCCCCACCTTTTAAAAACTGTATCTCTGGAAAACTTATTTCTGCAATGCTTGAAAAAGCATAAACAAGCATTACAAGTAGAATGTAGTATCAGGTTAAAAGAAACAAAAGTTTCTGTCCATCAGTTTGCTTTTTTAAAGAAACTTTTGTCTGCTCTTTATAGCTCATCTACTATAATCATCTACTGGCAAAAGCAGAAGCATGCTGTATCAGTAATGACAGATGACTGATTTATAAATCTTAGTATGACCAAGAAAAGGCATTTGATTGTCCTTTAATATCATCAAATTTACAAACCCAAGAATATAAAAACCTTCTCACATCAAGTTTACAAGTACAAAATCATAAGAATGGTACAGAAATATAAATGAATGGTATTAAACATACAAATTTTAATTTCAAAGGAAGTGCTTGAAAGCATGAAAATTTGCAGTTAAGATTACCCAAGAGCTTTGCCCATATAGTAATTCCAGCTTCCCACTTTCCCATCTGTTTCACCAGCTTATTTTTGGCTCAAAATCTGGAAAGGCTAACAAAGCCCGCAGTCTGTGACTGCGGAGAGCTCGTATTTATAGACAGATACTGCACTCCAGCAACTTAATGGAGCCTTAAAAAGTCAATGTGAACAGATAACGTTCTTTATCAGTAGCTTCATACCATATAGATGAAGTTAGCAAAGTTTAACAGAAGAGCTACAGTTACTTTGGATTTAGCAGACGTGGACTTACAGATCTGCATTTAGTCACTCATTCCATGGTAAACAGGCTTTATTGTTAATATGGGAACATAGTAATTTGAGCACTGTTTGAACACTGTCCTCTAAAGGGGCAGAGAAAACATACAAAGAAATCATCTTCCTTCTTAAGTCCTGTATTTAAAGGATTGAGTTAGGTAGAATTTTTTTGAATGTGATACAGGTTCTCACCAAGAACGAATGACAAGAAATGAGAATGTAGGGAATGGGAATTTTAATATTTTATTAGATTTTGAAAGCAAGGGCCAGGAAAACATATGACAGGAGTAATAAAATTTCACATTGAAAGAGTAAGATTGGTGGACTCTCTTTACATGGGTTTTTAAGGTGGTTGTACCTGTATGTGCTTTCAGAACTCCTAACCTGTGAACTTGGCCTGACCATCTATTGCTTTCATATTTACAGTGCTTTCCAACCCAGCGTAACAATAGCGTGAGGCATGAGAAAAAGACATGTAATAACATGCCATATTACCAAGAACAGGACCACAGGTTGCTTGCTGGAGCAGGGAAACTTTGCAGTTCTTTAGAAAATACAAGACCATGACTTCCACACATTTTCCCCATTCACTATGCTTCTCAGTACTTAACATCTGTGTTTTACAGCTCTATGGCAGTAGGACTCAAGAACAGAAATTCAGAGTAGAAACCCAATTAACCCAGAGATTTCAAAATTCCACAGCAGTATTCTGAAGTTTTGTCTTCAAGCTGTTTCTCCACATTACATCTTCCAAGAAATGTCACTTAAAGTCACATAGACAATGCTACTACTAGACAAAATCCAATCATTCCCACTTTATCCCTGCACCTTCAGCAGATGTAAGCAAATACCACAATTACAGAAGTAAACAAATACCACAATTACAGAAGCAAACAGTAAACACATACCGAATGTGAAAAACTGCAGGAAGATACCTAGTAGTAAGGGTTTGTTGAAAGAAAATTGCAATTCATAACATGTTAGGTTAAATTTGCACTGGAACTTTACTTATTCACCTTTCTGTTGCTGCGGAGCTATTGCATATTCAACGTGTAAAGACAGTACAAATTGACTTTGAGGAAGAAAGAAAATTAGCAGCAACAGATTCACTGCTTTGCCATAAATTCATTATTTTAATATTCTTGTTTACCTTCTGCCAGTAACTGAAAAACATATCCATAGGGAATCTGATAAGCTAGGCAATGAGGCAACAATTTCCTGGGAATCCTCAGGGTATTTTCAGATAATCTACATAAGAAACCTCAGGAATGCAATTCTATTATCACTAGGGCTTAAGTCAATAAAAACGGCACCCTTACCACAGCTAGGAACTCTGTAAATAAAACAAGTGGCATGTTTTTAATCCAGAGCTAAGGAACTGGTTTTGTATTTGAAATAAGTTTTTGTATTTGAAATAAGTTTGTTTCCGTAAAAAGTCAAGGAACCTTGATTATTTCAGTTAACGTTTAAAATCCAGCCACAGTCCTGGATGTATTACTTCCAGAAACTCAGCAGAATATCTGTATATTAGAGTCCCACTTGATACAGACTGTAAAGTTACTACTTTGAAAGACTCATTGCAGGCATCCATTATTCTGCTTCAGACAGCAATAACGGTTTTAGCACATCTTGTAGAAATTCTCTTTTATCTCACTTAAATCCCATTAGATGTTCTTTCCAGAATGGAAGATTCTGCAGGTTTCTAAAACCCGTTATAGAAAACTTTGCTTGGCAACACCCTTTATTTTATAGGCTCATTTCTAAAGGCAGAGTGAAGTTTTCTAGACTGTCTTCTACAGAGTATCAAATGGCACCTTCCTGCATAAACAAAAGCTAGGGAAATCTTTCATCCACAGCAAAATGCATAGCTCAGACCTTGGAGCTCAGATGTCTTAGTGATAATGTAAAACCATCTCTTTAAAATGCAGCTGCTGTAAGAAACCAGGACCCTTACTGCAGAATTATGAATAGTTTTTACTGTTCCAAACCTCTTGAGTAAGCATCATTCAATGTGACACCTTAGTTTAGTAAGTTAAAGTGCAGAAGATTACAATTCTATAGAGTTATACATTTCATCTTTAAATCAGATAGAGGTACCATGAGGAGGTCTTAGAGCTTGACCAGTTTTGAATTAAGTGTTTTCAAGAAAGCAGTTTTCATAGTCATCTGAACAGTCTAAGAAGGCATAAAGATGTTCCAGTTCTTCCAACATCCCTAACGTTGATCAGGAAAGTACTAGATTGTACTCGCTGTGACCAAACAGCTTCCTAGAACATATAAGCAGTACGGAGTTATTTTGTTTTATAACAGCACACAGCCTACACAGACATCTCAAAATGCACTTTGAAGAAAAGCACGTACTTTGTGGGTAGTTTGCAAAGTACTAAGAAAACGCTAAGTAGCCCAACCAAACTTACTTTTGTGCATCTAAAGATTTCATTCACAGTTTTGTTTTTAAAGGTGTCCTGAAGTTGTATCTCCTCTCGTTCCAAATCACTTAGGCTAAATTCTTTGGGAAGTTTCTCAGCCTTAGAGCTCCCTTTAAGGCCCACCTATTTCTATCAATTGTAGACGCATGACTGCACATAGTCTTGAAAAGCACACAGTCTCATTAGAAGAGCAATCATGCAATTCTGTTCTCAGAACAGCCACAAAGCCAATACTGACTAGAATCAGTAAGACATTTTTAAGCTCACTAAAAGTATAAAAAACATGATCACAAAAAATCCTAAGATAATAGTTGGGTTGAAAGAGAATTTTGAGTTATGATCCCCTTCTTTGGTCCTTCGAGTCAAGAGGCGCATTTCCTTCCTGTGGGCCACACCCACTGTCTGCAAGACTGACAAAATCCCAAACAGAAATGTTGTGTGCCACTAATGACCATGGAGACAACACAAATAAGAAGGGAAGTGAAAAAGGGCAGGTTTTATTTTAATGAAATACCATATTTAAAAGCATGAGGAACCCATTTTTGTTGTTACTTCTGAGAACACCGAAAGCCACTGGAATTAACACCATCATCACCAAACTTTACTGAAAGCTGTTAGGACAGCCTCTCCTATTGTCCCCAAGTAGATGTTAACCAAATAACTAAATAAAAAACAATTCTCAATTAATTAGGCATCCACCTTTCAAATGGTCCTTACAGCAGCTTCCACTTGCTCAGAGAGTTCGTTCTTCACTGAGAGCCTATCTGGAGAAGACAGTTACCTGCCATCTTCTCCTTGCCCACGTTCTCCTTAAAGTTATACATACACACACACACGTCATTGATGTCACTAGAGAAGTGCTTTTGAGTTCTTAGACACTCCCTGTTTAAACAGACAGGATCTTGTACACATTGTTATAGATATGCTGTGTATATGCCCAGATTTGCAGAGCATTAGTAAAGAGGTTACAAAGCCATGAACAAAAGCCATTAATGCCAGGGGAGAGGACTTTTTTTTTTCCTATCTTGATGTGATTTTTCTGTCAGCTAGCAACACAGACTGATTGTTAATGCTAAAGTCTATCAGAAAATCAGAAACTTCTGCATCATAAATACTATGGACAGCATGAAGCTGTCAGCACAGAAGTCCAACACATATGAAAAGGGGAAATTCTCCTCTGTGACAGTGCAGCAGTTTAATTGCCCTGAAAAAAAAGACACTATGGTAACTTTAGCATAGAGGGACAAGTACAGATGCCCAAAATAGGATACTTACTTGGTCATGTAGGGGATAACACAATTAATGAAAACAGACAAAACAAATTATGTTTTTCTTTTATTTACAAGTTATACAGATGCTGTGTGTTGTTTTCAATAGGAACTTGGTAGAGCACATACCAGAACTTCATGTAGTAACTTGATTGCACTGAAATATCTTCTGTACATGTGTAAAATACCATATTATATAGTTTTACTTAAACAAAGCTATGTGTTATCACAATTAAATGCCAAAATAAAAATATTAACTTTTCTTAAAATAACACTGAGAATGTCAGAAGTCTCTGAACCACTCCCTGCCCACTGTTTTAATGCATTGATGTCTTCAGCAAACCCATCTGCAGCAAATACTCTCATGCACTGCATTTAATCTCCGTGGACTTGCAAAAATATTTCAGCAATACACCTATAGCAGTGAATCTTCGTTAGTGCAAGTTAGGGATGTCATACGCACAACTTCAACCTACCTTAATCACTTAAGGTTCTTCTATTTCCCTTTAGATTTGCTAAAGGAAGCGTCTGCTTGATTTTTGCAGCTAAGATGGTTATTTTAACTTAATTGATTCTTGAGACAAGTATTTCAGTAAATTTCTTCTCATGAGACGCAACATCAACTGCTTCGCTGCCTCACACACATGACGATTAGATTTTCTTATTTCTTGTGAAAGCTAAGCATTTCAGCAGAAGAATCTGGCCCTTAAGCAATCATGGTCCCAGTGAAAGACTTCTACCCATTTCTTACATAAATTGATTTTTTTTTCTTGAGGCATAAATCCACGGCATACTATGTTTTCCAAAGCAACATGTTAATAACACACACATACCGAATATACTGCAACTTGACAGTTTAGCTTCTCAACTTCCTCTGAGAAATTGAGATTAGATATAAACATGGATTTAAAAAAAAAAAAAACCAACAAGAAAAAAGACAAACTCATTGTTTCTATGTGTGTGGAAAGGAGATAAAGCCACCGTTGTCTGGCATGTGTTTAAAGCCTGTTTTCTTCAAAAGAGACAAGTCATCATGGTGAAGGCTTTCATCCCCCAACAGGATATAGCATAAAATCTAAACTACAAGCTGCATGTAGTACCTTACTTATTTCTCTCCCTCCCACCTTCCTTGCTTAGCAAAGTCTAATTATTCTCAATGACTAGCTTAGCTCATATTTATCACCACAACAAACTAACTTGGTGCCGTAGTAACAAACTCAGACCAGAGAATATGGTTGTATGGACGAACGCCATTAAGTTAGAACAGCTTAGCTATTCACAGGAACAAATTCCTTAATCCCTTAACTTGGGAAATAAGCACTTTGGTTCACAATAATTTGTTCTCAACTTTCTCAGTTTTCACTGTTCACTGGAGATAAGCCTTTACAGAGCATTTTAACTTCCACAATTCAGGATTTATCGTTCCACGAAGTTTAAGACAGTTACATCAAATTTCCCATGTTGCCCACATTTATAGGGCGGGCTTTGTTAATTCTATTTGTTTTGGGAGGGATGATTTTTTTTTTCAGCTGTATCGCTGATTCCCTTATGTCTTAATGCAAGGAAAAGAATAGTTGTTGAGCCGTAAAATGCACCCGCAAGTGCCACAGAAAGCCCTTTTTGCAGTTAGCTTGTTTTCAAGTTACATGAATCAGTCACTCAGAGAAGATACTCCTTGCGTGGTAGAGTATACCACATCAACAGGCACGAGTGATAAGAGGATAAAAGGGAAGGATCATATCAGAGTAAACTGCGTAACCCACAAAATTTCAAGAACATGGGAGGCGTGCTATTCTTCTGAAATAGAGTGGTCTGCAGTCATAACCCATTAGAGGGGAATGCAGAAGCCTAGATATTAAGGGTAAGATTGCTGAGGCATAAGTGTAAAGGAATTCAGTGTACATGAGCAGAAGTCATGTTTGTTTCCTCCAAAACAGCCAGTATCCAATGGGGACTATGACAGTCTAGCAATCAGTAAGAATAATCTCATGCATAAGTTGTTTAAAGAAATGTTTCCCTTTTTCACTACTTTGTAATCCAACGTTATGGAACTGTAACTGGGAATTGGACTTAAAGAACAAGTATTCACAAATGAGTTGTGCTGTATTTGGTGCAACTGCTTTATGAAAACCTCACATGCAAGAGAAGGTCAAGCTGAAAATAGAGCTAAGCCATCGTCTTTTGTAGTGTCAATCTGCTGTCATGTAATATCAACAGGTACCCCACCTTCTGGCTTGGCTTTTTTCCCCCTGCACACAGGAAAGATTCTGACAGACACGAGCAACAATGAGATTGCAAGAGGTGTCACTAAGTGACAGATGAAACTGGAACAGTGCTATAGGATATCTGTTGTATTAATAGCAGTTGCTACAGCCTAAAATTTATTCAACAAAGGAAAGGTGTGCATAGAGTCTACAGAAAGAAGTTACTGTCATCATGCTGTCTAGGAGTTTGCCTTCAAGAATGCTTTTGTCTGCACTGAAGCTAGATGTAGCGTCTTTCTACTGCCTGATACAGAACTATACAAACATAACATGGTCGAAGCCTTGGCTGGTCTACTTTGAAACAAACTGCTGGTGCTGCAAATTAACCCCCGTGGCAGTAAATGTCACAATGACAATTGTATTCCTTTGTATTTGATCTGTATTTATTGCTTTTTTAACTGGATCTGACTGTCATTAGGCCCTTCTCTGTCCTTCCTTAAATCAGATCCCTTTAATACAAATATCAGGAGACAATGAGAGTAACAACTAGATTTTTATTTCTAAAGCTATACTTTTCCGACTGAAAGGGTAAAAGCAGTTTGCCTCTCAAAAGGGAAGATATTAATGATCTAATGATCTGTGACAGACTGTTGTCCTTCAGGGATGCTAAGTTGCTTGCTTCTCGAGGCAGACTGCAGAACCCTGCTTGAGCAGTCATCTCCTGCCATTGACATACCTGCAACTGTTGACCCTTTTCTAGTTGTGTTACGAAGAGTGACAGAAGGCTATTGGAGGGCAGAGTCAATTTTACGTTAGCTTCACTGGGCAAAAACGTAGGGTGAACAGTGCCTACGATATGGACGCTGCACTTCCTGGTGCCCAGCAGTTTCTTGCTGGTGCCCTCAGACAGTGCAATCATAGGGAGGGAAACAAAGCAGTGCTTAGGTACTCATCTGTTTCATGCTGAGGCTACCCAGAAGGATCAGCATGAAGTTCACCACGTCCTCCATCCTGCTTAAAAATGCTCAGAAGTTTGGCAAGAGGAGCTGCGCAGTCTTCAGCACAGAAATGACATATAGCCTACATCTCTCCCGATTAAGAGAGACAGAGGCCCAAAGGAAGTACGTCTCACTGAGATGCAGGCCAGATATAGCTTGTGAGAAAAAAAGTCCCCAAATCCCCAAGGAAAGATGATTTTTACTTGGAAAGCTAAAAGAAAAGCTGAATATAAACAGGAAGAGGAATGAGATTTTGTTATAGCTTTGATGAACTCTTCAATGCTATACTAGTATTCCACTTCTCCGATTCTACAGGGAAACAGTATTTATAACCAGAAAACCTAGAACTTTTGTAGAAGACTACAACTTTCTCTCCAAAGCTCAACTGCAGCTACAGGTCTTTGTTACAACTCAGCATGGCAATTCATGTGCTGCAAGAATTAGGCTAGCTTTCAGTCAACCTCAAGCTGTAATTTAAGACACTGTTTTGGATTTGTGAAGATCTAATTCATTTGCATCTTAACAGTAAGAAACCACTTAGATTCAACAGCCACAGATGTTAGCACTGATGACTATCAGTGCAACAATGACATTAGGCTCTTTTCAACCAAAGCTGCTTCCTTTCCTGGGTCCAAAGCAGGACCAAAGCACTGTGGTCAAACTCCAGGGCATTCTGCAACACAGCTTTTCACAGAACGTGCTAGCATAGAGGACTCAAAAGGTGAAGTATCAAACAGCACTGAAGACTAAGTTAAGAAAAACCAACCATCTTGCAAAACGCCCTTCATACATAGCTTAGAATATATGGGGAGGTTCCTTTGAAGAATATAAACTCACACTGAAAAGATAAAAGGTTTATAATTAGATGAGCTGTTTTGAGTTTAAAGGTGTTTTTCAATACCAGGCTTTCTGGAGAACATGCAGGACTCTAGGGATCATTACCTGCCTTCCAGCAAACAGACAAAACTGAATGCAAGTATCCATGAACTGCAGGCATATTAAGTGCTTACATTAGGAAAATAAAGGAATGATATAACAGTGTATAAATAATTAGTTATTCCCAATAATTGTTTCCCAATTTCCAAATTAAAATAACTTCGAATTTTTAAAATTTGCATTATCATGCTTCTGCATGAAAGTCTTCTGTACCACCACTTACATGAATGTGAAGCAAATTAACGGAATCAAAGTAATAACGGAGTTAAGAAAAATATGAGACAAAAACATGCTGTTTTGTTTCTTACCACTTGTTTTATAACGCTCCTGCCAGACTTGGACAGTAACCTAACAAATGCCAGTTTATCAGCCTGTTCCACTACAATGCTTCTGTGTTTTAGATATTACTCTCAGTTCAAAAAGTTTTCATTTGTACTTATTACAACTTTAGTACCCTGAATACATATTTTTAGCCACCTGCTGCCTTATTTACAAATTTAAGGAGAGAATGAGAGAAATCAATAGGGAGAGGTCAGCCTAGGTTATATTTTAGGCACTAAACTTCAAAACTGCAACACCTTCGCCTTCTTGCCAACACTCTCAAGACCCTGCAAGTGCATACATCTTCTAGGCGCATCCTGAATTCATCGAAATCCCGGAGCGCCTACCACTTTGCTCCTGTGCACGCCCCGAAGTGCCGGTCGGCTCCGACATCCAACCCTGTTTTACAGAAGGTAGGCGGCACCAACACAGCTTTACCTGAGAAAAGCGAGCGCTGCCCAGTTCTCTGAAAGAAGGATTCGAAGCACTTGCGGGCAAGGCGGATTGCAAGGTCCGGTGGCAGTACCAGCCAGCACCCCCGCTGTACTCACCGAAGGTTTGGAGCAAGACGAGCGAGATGTCGGATGCACGCTGATAGCTGGCCATGGGAAAACACGCTGGCCCTTGCGCCAGTCGCTGGGGAGCCGCCAGCCCACACGCGGCACTGATGCTCGCTGTGGGGTCCCAGGTTGCGGGGGGAAGCTGTGCTTTGTTTGGCCTAGGGCACGGGTTATCAGGGCTTCGGTGATGACCACGCAGTTTCTAACTTGACGCATCTTCATCTAACTTAATGAAGTCCTCCTAGGTTTCCAAATCCGTAACTATTTT
The DNA here is from genome assembly GCF_965183815.1 of Platalea leucorodia. Taxonomy (NCBI): domain Eukaryota; kingdom Metazoa; phylum Chordata; class Aves; order Pelecaniformes; family Threskiornithidae; genus Platalea; species Platalea leucorodia. The sequence goes on along the minus strand of NC_138827.1, from coordinate 39,528,552 downwards.
TTTTTTTTTAACGCAACACTGGAGTGGCTTTTCTTTGCTGTTTTTCATTAGGTAACCTCGCCAACGAGGATACTAGTAGGCACAGACAATTTTAAAGGACAGATTCAGGATTTTTGCTGCTTTTTCTCTTGTTCTGTTACAAAGCCTTTACGTACCACACAGAACCACGCTACGGCGGCAAGTATACCCACGCGCGGCCAGCGGAGGGACGAAGGCAGAGGAAGATGGGGAAGGTACAGGAAAGTCCTCCGCGAACGCCGCGGGAAGGCTGTGAAGGCACCGCTTTGAACGGGAAAGCTTTAGGACAGGTGTTAACACTGGGGAAAAAAGAAGAGGAGGGACACCGCAGGGGTAGCCGCGAAGCGGGGCCGCCCCCCGTCAGCCCGAGGGCCGCCCCCGCCGCGCACTCACCGCAGGAAGCGCCGGAACTCGGCGGGCCCCACGCCGTCCAGCCGCAGCGCCGCCCGGGGCGGCCGCCCCCCGCCCAGCCCGGCGAAGAGCCGCGGCGCCCGCGCCAGCAGCACCGCCCGGTGCGCCCGCAGCAGCGCGTCGCCCACGCGGATGGTCACGTCGGAGCGCGTCCCCTCCGCCAGCAGCCTGCGGGAGCGCACCGTTACCGCCGTCTCCTCGCCGCGTCCCCCCCCCGCCCCGCCCGGCTGCCGCCCCCCCGCCTACCTGCCGAGGTCCTGCCGGAGCTGCTCGGCCAGCGCCTCCTTCAGCTGCTGCCGCTCCACCGCCGCCGGGCCGGGGCCCTTCGGCGCGCCGCCGCCGCCTCCGCAGCGCGCCATGTGCCGCCGGCCGCTCCGCTCCGCGCCCGCAGGGACGCGGGGCGGGGATTGACAGACGGTCCCTTAGCGACGACGCCGACGGGGCGGGCCGCCGTATTCACGAAAACAACAGCGACAGCGCTCGTCGCCGCGGGCGGCGCCTTCCTTCCCGCCAGCGCCAGCCCCGCCGGCGGCCGAGGGACCGGCTCGCAAGCAGCCGCGGGAGCCCCGCCGCGCCGGCCGCCGCGCCTTCCCCGCTCCCTCCCCGCTCCCCCGCGGGGGGCATGGCCAGCAGTGGCCTCCGCCAATGAGGACCGGCGGCGCTCCGCCTGGCCCCGCCCTCTCCCCGCGGGGGCGGGGCCGGTGGGAGGGGCCTTCCCGCCCCGCCCCCCAGCCTCGGTTGGCGCCGGGAGGGAGCCCTCTGCTGCCTAGATAGTAAAAGTCGCCTTACAGCACCCTTCTGAGGCAAGGCACTGCCTTTCCAGCCTTACAGTTTAAGTAAAAGCAGCACGTAACCATTTCGGTCGATAAATGCTGAAGATATTCGGGGGGAAAATACCCTTGAAAGGCAGGCACCAGCCACGGATGGAAAAGGCAAGATGAGTACCACTATCACCGTACCGAGGGGACTCTTCCTCAGGTTTTGCGAACTGCATGAAAGGAAGCAGGTTGCCAGCCACGAGCTAGTACTTGGCCGTCGGCACCCCTCGGTCCACTCTCTTGCGAGGATTACGTCGAGCGAGATGTCGGCAGGGGCCGTGCCAAGTACCTGTGCGGGAGACTGTGGCTCGAAAGAGACGACCCGTGCGGCAGCGTGGCACTTGTTCAGACTCCCCGGGAATTGTCAGCTGTCGTCTCCTGGGGTGGACAGTTGGTTCAGGCCCACCTGGCTCCAGTGCCTCCTCTGATGGGCCCTTGTTGGTCCTCGCCTGTTCCCAGGGCATCGCACTTGCTCTGCAGGCAGAGAGGGAGCCTTGGGAAATCGTGTAGGCAGGTGACTCACCTCTTCTGGGGACTGAGGTTTTGTGCTGCTTTTTTCTTTGTAGTTAGCATCCACTGTTACGCTCCCCTGCCATCGCATGCAAGTTAATTCTACCCTCTGTTTCCATAATCACTCTGTCTCTTCCTCCTATAAACACAGGAACTTGGCAGCAGTTCTTGGAGACAAGAACAGTAGTTGCTAACATAGGAAGGGTAATGCCAACAATGAGGCATTATTTCCAAGAAACTACAACCATCGTAGCATGAGGAAGGCTGTGCAGTGGACAGACACTTCAGCTATTCAAACCCAGTTCTTAGCTTCAGTAAGAAATCTCCCCATAGGAAGTCCGATAAAGGGAGTAGTGTAAGTTGCATTTTATTCGACAGAGGTGGATTTGATACATGTTATATCTTAATTTTCCATTCTTCTTGTTCAGACATGTTGAGTGTACAGGTTTCCCATTTTCTAGTCAAGAAAGAAAAACACATGGCACAAAGCAGCTGCATTCAACAATACAACAAGATCATTATTCACTTGAAGACTAGAAATGTGCCCAGAACTTTTTCAATCATTCAGTATGCTAAAATATAGATAATAAAAAGAGTTAGTTACTGTTTAATGGTAAAATACATTAAAAAAAATCAGTTGAATCTAGAATGAAAACTCATCACTTCCTTCAGTATGGCACCACTCTGTTGTTTCATTATAAATCTGTAAAAGGCACCACACATTAAAACTGTAAAGCAAGGGAGAAAACAAAATCAAGCAACTTTCCATGATTTTCTTTCTGTACAAATACATATATATCTTAAGGCAGGTGTTTTTATGTGCAAAATACAAGTATACAGGTAAAACCAATGTTGGTATCATATATTCTCATACTCACTTCTTCTTTTAGCAGTAACGTTGGTGTCCAAATGTACAGTACATCGAAAACACTTCTCTAACAGAGCTCAAAATAGAAGGCAGGCTGGAAATACGGCCCTGATAACAATTAGTTTTTAAATCTGAAGAGCTTTTATGTAGACCCCTTAAAACATGTACAGTCATTCTCTTTTTCTTGTTGTCTCTTCCTTTAGAAAGGTCCATATCAACTTGTTCACTATGTCAGGTTGATCCTGCTGGAGCCAATGACTGGCTTCAGACAAAATCGTTAATCTGAAATGATTTTTAACATAAATCCGTGTAATTTCTGCCATCTCAACTTCCATAAAAGCATCTCTTTCTCCCCATAACAGCAGGGTTGGCATGACGACTTCATGGTGCTGCAGAGGTAGGCAGCTTTAAAAATAAAACACACTTAGTTAGGTCTTTTTTTTTTTTACAAAAACCACCAAGACAGATTTCAGTCAACTTAGCTTCTGAAATCAACACAGTGAATCTCATTGCAAGCTTTCTAGGTTCCAAGGTATCTTCTGCAATACCAAGGAAACGCTTCTGTGACTCAAAGTCACAGAAATTGTTTTTACGGCTGGTAAAATTGTTAGAAGATACTTTTCCTGTAACGTGTCTGTAATCAGCAGTTGATTGCAACAGAGGTCTTATTTTTGGAACATGAATGATGCTTCGGCATGGTGCACAGCTCAGGAGCCCCATGATCTCTGTAAAAGGGACTGTGGAACAACATGGCCAGAATTTTGTAGATCAGTGGCTTTCCCTTGGTTGATGAATGCTAAGGCAAACTTCTGAATGTGCATTACTTACTGCAAGTAGGTTTTGATGAAATATGATGCTTTGAATCACATTTAGACCACAGTGTTCAAGGCATCTACCTACCCGAGTAGCCAAACTGCCTTGCCAAAAAATGGTTGTCTGGGAAATGGCAGGCTGCCGTTTTTGGACAATACGGAAAATACCAGCTAGCATGTTTCAGACCTACTCAAAATTAAATATCATGTAGTACAGCTAAGAAAAAAAATGTCTGTAGGAAAAGATATTCTATAGAACATTGATGTCTGAAGTACTGAACTGAAATCAGTATTACATTCACTCATCTGTGAAATTCATGCTAACATTCCAAGTGCATCAGAGCTCCCTTTACAAAGCGCTACAGTCTGTTTTTGAAGGCCTCGGAGGTGTAGGTATCTACATCTGTATGCAGTGAAAGAAAACTGTTCCTTAAAAATTTGCCTTTCATGGAGTCATAATCCCTTTAAAACTGCAACATCACAACCCAGAGCTTTGGCAGATTTGAAAGCGTTTAAAGATAAATACATTATAAGACATTTTATTGATAATTTGAAGAAAAGCCCTTAGAAAGTAAAATGTTAATAAAAATTATAACACCACAATGGCCTATTTAAACTTTCAGTACAAACTTATTGTTTTTTCTTAATACAATTATTTTAAATGGAATATTTTATAAATATTTCCTCCCATTACAGGTAGACATTAGGAACGATGCAGGTAGCTAGAAATGAAAGACTGTTTCAACATAAACCGTATTAACCCACCAGAAGTTATTCCAGCTCATCTATTTCAGAGATGCTGAAAAAATTATCTAATTTATGCTTGAATTGCTTAATCATAGCCACATATTTTAACAGACTAGCTGTGACAATTCAAAACAGATTCCATCTGATCAGATACAAATCTTTACTATACTAATGCTCAAACATGATTATTTTAAACCAGTAATGTATAAAAAAGATTTTCTGAACAAAACTTTTATTACAAACCTAAGTGCTAGGTTGAAACTTAGGAGTTAGTTAAGAGACTATGCTCTGTAAAAAGGGAAAGACAAAGAAGATGGCATGCATTAGCTTAAGATAAGACAAAGAAATTGAGACTTTGAAGACATTCCTCCTTTCTACTTATACATAATGTCAAGAAATATTAATAAAAGGTTGCTTTAAATAATAATTTAATTTCATTTTGATGGATGAATTAGGAAAATTCTTAAAATGGCTTTTGTAGCAGTGAATTTAAAATCTCATTTTTCAAACAAACTGACCTAACCCACTGAACCATGGCTTATTCATAGTATCAGTTTTAAAAATTGATAATCTGATGATCTGATTCAGTGCATTTAGACTAATCTCTTTACATTTTAAATCCTGTATCCTGGATCTCTTCACCATTTATATGTGTATTTTTTCACTACTGTAGGGTTTACTAATATTCTTTTATGGCTAAGTGCCATACAAGATTTGTAGCCTCACTTAGGAAAGCTCTACCGGGCTTTTTACACACACTGCATAGATAAACAACCTGTCATTTTTCATTGCCTATGAGCTATGCTATATTTCTTTTCAGTCTGGAATATGGCAAATTATATCATGCCTGAAGTTTCTAGAAATCTCCTTTAACAAGGATTAACACACAGATTTCACTTTTAGAAAGGGAAGTTCCACTCGTGAAGTTTAGGTGTTTGAAAAACAGACTCAGACCTTCATACAGCACTGTTAGTTGACCAGCAGTTTTTCTGTAAACAAATCCTGAAGTACTTCTTAACTGCTATAAGAGAAGTAATCCCATTTTCCAAAAAACGGCAAACCAGAAGAAATTCAAGCTTCAACTGCTTACCCATCTCTCAACCAAGCATGATACAAAAAGCTTTATGATTTTTATTCCAAAAGTGTTTGTATCTAAAGTATAGTGAAGGGAATGACTGCCATGTTATTTATACAAGGATGAGTTGGTGCTGCATGGAAGTAGGTGATTTCAACCATCTTTTTGGAAATAACTTTGCAGAAAAAATTAAGCTCTGAAGAATGAAACTCCGGGCAGATAGTAATGAGTGGGAAACCTTTAACACATGGGTCACCAGTGCCAGCCCACTGGGAGTTATGGTGAATACAAGTCATTAGCATCTAAGTGCTGCTCAATGGCTTATATGAGAGGAAGTGAAAATTTCAATCCAGTTTTAATATTTAATGAGTCACATCCCATAAGGTGCGACCATCAGAATTGGTGGCAAGAACTGAATGAGCTGAAGACCAACCTTCTCCTTCCAGCCCAAAGGCCTGCTGCATTGTGGCTGATGGTAGCACCTACAATAATATTCTCTGAATTCAGTACAGGTGTACTTTCATTAGAAAAAGAAAGCAAACAATGCACAAACGCACACGTACACACACACACAGAGGACTTCTTAATAGCTGTGAAGATACTTTCTGATTCATAACTGATACTAGGCTTTTTTTGAGCCTAAAAAGGCCTGAAAAAATAGTTTGAACACAGGCAACTCCTACATTCATCTCATCTGAATCCCACAGCAATTCAGCTATCACAGATATTTCACTGTTATTGTCAGAGAAGCATCTGGTTAATGTGCACACTCACTGATGTGAGGTGCCGTGGCAAATGTTAATGAGTGAGGCTCAGGGCGCTCATGCCTCTCCAGCTCCTCATTAGCCCTACCCTGGGGGCTCCTGCAGTGCAGTTGCAGGGGCAGGGAGCCGCCGTGCAGCCGCACAGCTCCCCGCTGCCCTTGGTCATCCCAGCTGATGTCATCACCACTCTCTGCAGAGCTTTAAATAAGTATACTGTTACCAGCACAGCCATCTCGTTTATTCCCCATTGGTGTCTGTGCTTGGTGTTACCTTGTTTAGAAGAAAATACGCCATCTCTCTACTTTCTCATTCCAGTTTCGTCTCTTAGCCTGTACAAGACAGCACCTAGCTCAGATCCCTGTTTTCCTCCCAGTATTTCTCTGCTGACTGCTCTCCTGACAGCGACAGCATAGAAGGCACAGAAAGAGCAGTGAAGGTGGCACTAAATTTGGACCGGGGAAAACGAAAAGTTAATCCACTTCAAAAATCACCTGTCTGAGTTTAGGGAAGGAAAAGAATTGTAATTTTTACAGAATACTGGGAAGGTGGTCTTGTGTTAGAGAAGCATGCAGGAGATTTAGCACTGTTGAAGACTGGAAGCAGTAAAGAAAAAAAAAGTTCAATCCCACCCTTCTGGGTATAGTCCTTCAAGTTAGGGCTACAAGTCATAAGTAGAGCATACATAGAGTTAAAGACCTTCTAGCCCTGTTAAGTTTTTGGTAGATAAAAAGGGGGCATCAGTCTCTACGGAAACCCAACTCCTTCCAGGAAAGTTAAAACCATTAGAAAACTGCTGGAGAAAATAAACTAAATATTAAGCTTGCAAAAATATTTCCTATTATGATACTGTCTCTCAGTTTTAGTCTATACATGCTCCCTCCTATACGTGCTTACTGTTGCCAGTGAGTCCGATGAGACCAATGCAGGAACAAAAAAAACCAAGTTAGGGTTAGTTTTAGGCTTAGTTACAAAAAAACCTATCCCACCTTTTTAAAAAAAAAAAACCAAAAACAAAAACAAAAAAACAGCCCAAACACAATAAAATTAAAGTCAGATATGGTTTTGTAAAGTTACAAGTGAAGGTAACTTACTTGGATGCCATATTATCTAGTAGTATTATCTAATAATAATAATAAGCTTTATAGAGCTTATTATTAGATAATATGAACTGTAATGCAAACAATAAATTGATGTTAATTTTGTAAGTAGTATTTAGAGATGGATTTTTGTGATTGCCACGGGTTCTGGAATGAGGAAGGGTCTTTTCTTTATTAGATTTTGAAACAAAGATTTTCCATATCTGCACTCTGGTTGTGTCGCTGTTTTGTGTGAACACCTCATACAATTCGCTTTGCATCCCACTGCTTGACACTGAATGCATTTGTTACCTGTTGAGACTTTTAGAAACAGATTTGCGTTTTTTCCCTCTCTTTCAGCGGCAGAAGATGCAATAACACTTTTGGCCTCCAGGGGTCTCTAGAATATTTTACCGTGTTTCAGAATATTCTACTCACCTGAAAATATTTCTGTAATGATTAATGGGTCCAGTTAATGCTCCGGGTTGTGAAAAGACATAGAGATAAGCTTCAATATCCTCTGCTGTTAATCTGCAGCCTTTCCTTCCAATTCCAGTGGCCTGGCTGGTAAATAAATTTTTCAGAACCTATAAAAGGAAGAATATAAAGCCACCACATGAGATAGCTAGAAAATGTGATTTCTCTCCTTCAACAGGACACGTCTTTCTAAAATCTATTTATACATTGTTTAGAGTATAGTGAATGGTTTAAATGCTTTTTTTAGAGACCTGTGTGTAAAGCACACAGTAAACTTATTTCTGATATAACTTACTTCAGAATAATCAAGTACGGGCAAATACCAGCATTACCAAGTTACTCAGTTCTGCACCCTGACCTGCCACCTGTGACAGGCAAAGGCAAGCGCAGGCACATCCTTTCCTTTGGGATGGACCCCAGCAGCTGACAGGGCGGGCGGGAGGGAGGGTGATCCAGGACCTCCTCTGCTTGCTCTGCCCTGTGTGCGCGCAGCACTGGGGGCTCTGCACTGGGCTGTACGCATGTAGGATGCACGCCTGCAGCGGCTTTTGCCCTTTCTATGTGCTTGTACTTATTTTTTAAGGTTATACGAGGTGTTGGCCTTGTTGGTTGCTCAGGCAGAATTAATCATCTGGCTGAATGTGATGCCCAGACTCCCAGGCTGCCTGCCCTGTAGCAGGCGCTGAGGGATAAGAGGATGTCCCACCGCACACAGGAGCTTCAGAGAAGTCAGCAGGAGTTCCCCAGGCACCAAATGTGTCCCACTGGCATGGGCACAAGTGAAACCAGCTGACTCTCTAGGTGGAGTAACGCACTGTAGTGCTGGAGGTTAAAAGTATGTACCTGAATGCCTCCCAGAAATGCAAAAGCAAGAGTTAATCTCAGAGAGTCTATGTTCTTCTATCCTACTTTATAAAAATATATAAAGCTTGAGAAGAAAAATCAGAAAGCTCTGTATTTTTTCTAGTAATTATAACTACATCAGAAGGGATCAACATAGGTGGCAATTCCTCCATCACTCACAGTTAAATATATAAACAAGAGCACTCATTTTGCTCACCTTGAAATCATTTACTGTAAACATGAATTCAGGAAACCATGGCATTTGGAAAAAGAAGTAGTAACCAGATTTAATCAATTGTGATGGATGTCGTAGAATGTATTCTGAAACAAAAATGCCCATGAATTAAAAATGAAAACTGATGACTCAAACAAAATTACTGTCAATATTACTATTTTTTAAACTTAAAGGAATGTTTTAAAAATATTACATTAGAGCATGCTATGTGACAAAAGATGATTATTGTTTCAGGAGTAAGTATATGATGTGGCCATTAAAACATACTTTTTTAATGTGTTAATAGAAACAGTCAGCAAACCAGAAGCCTGCCAAAGATTAGGTGAGGGCAGTGACACTGCAGAGTTTAATCGCATGATAGGTTTTCACTTAGAGATCTATTTGTGTAGCTAGCCCAAAGCATTTTTTCAGCTGTGAAATAAGAGACATAAATACAAGTCTTTAAGTATTTCTCTCATCAAAGATGCGATGCACAGAAATCTGTAGATGATAATCCACTTACTTTCTAAAGACAGCATCAATCCTGTTTACGAAAGTATAGAATTTTTCTAACAGTTGTCTTCTTGGCAATTTCAAGAGCCGTAATCAAGATTACATAGTGTCACTTCTTGCTGACATTGGAGCATATATAACAAAAGAAAACAATATAGCCAAATTTGCATTGTCTTTTTTTTTTTTTTTTAAATTGTAATTTTTTGTCTCCAATGAGTTGCAAGAGCCAACACTGACATTCAAATATCTAACTTTCTCAAAGCAACCACAGAATGTATGCAGGTACTAGGAAGACTAGAACCTGTCCTTTACAGATGCAAATTCAGGAAGACAAAATTGCACTCCCAACATAGGAGATAATATCTGAAATATTAATTCTGACAGTGAATAAAAATGGGTTTTAAAACATAGTAAACTGAAGTGTCAGCTATCTTCTAAGCTTTCATATCTTATACATTCTTAAACTGCATCACCCATTATATTTTTCCATAATGGACCATCATCAACACTGCTCACTTTACTTTTCTGCACAATTTATAAACTGTATTTTCATTTAATCCACAATAGAACAAAGTAGATCCAGGGAGACTTTATCAAGCTACAGAACAGATTGTGTACTTTAACAAATATGCAAACAAATACTAAGAAATACTATAATAAAATGTATTTGTCTTCTATACAGCCTGGCTCCTGCTCTCGGTGAAAATACTGCAAAAAGCTCCGGCTTGCTCAGGTGGTGGTGAACAGACCTTTCCTTGGGTAAGTGAGGCTTAACTACCTGGCAAAATGTTCTTTAATATCTTAGAAAGGTACCCAAGAACACTGTGAAAACAACATGTGTGAATGTTTCTGATTCCACGGTGGTGTAAGGTCAGATTTACGTTCAACTGAAATGAAAATTAAAGCGGCACTGAATATTCTCAACTATTTCTGGGGAAATGGGGTGACTTTTTTAATGGAAATACGGTAAGGTCAGCAATTGAAGAAATTAAAATTAGTGAGATACTACTTTTGCTTTAATTACGGAATGTTGATCTAATCCCTATGAAATGTTTTGTAATTCTGGGTCGTAGACAAGCTCAAAGCCTGTCACACAACAAATTTTGCTAATGCACCTAAATCGTTGTTTCAGCTCACTACTAGTACATTCCTGAGCCTCTAGTAAGTAGCCCGGAAAGGCTGTCTTATTCCAATGAATATTGTACAAGATCATAAATTGTCGCTTGTCACCTAAATCGGGATTAAATTCTAATGTCTGATTCACATCCATACAAAGGCTGTTTTATGCAGATTTAATAACGCAGTGAGGCCTTAACCTAGGTGTAATGCAATATACACCCCTGTTCACGGAATTTTATTCTGCCAAAGTGGTATAAAACAGATTCACGTATATGAAAATTATGTTTGTGGACCTTCAAGGATTAAGAAAAACACGAGTAAGTTTGGTTGCAAGCACTGCCGCTTCCTACAATAAATTATTTCCAACAGTCAAATACCTGATACCTTACTGCTTCATAAAGTACAGTCCAGATTGTGAGAGGCACTGAGTACTGGCAACTTATCTACTGAACATCTAAAGGGGCAAGTAGCTGGTTCTTCTTTAGCAACCTCAAAGCAAACATGATTTTAATGAAAACGCAGATACTCTGGATTAACAAAGACTGCTATAAAACTCACCTGTAAACACAGAGGGATGAGGGAAGTTAACCACAATCAGCTTAGTCACCATTTCAGGGTAACATATAGCCACTAACCAAGCGATCATTCCTCCCCAGTCATGGCCAATCAACACACACTTGTTGTATCCTACCACAGAAACACAGATTTGTGCTTTTATTTCAGTGGAATTTGTATCCACACAAATTATCACATACAATAAAATCATTATTGGGCAAAACAGGTGGTCCAGCACATTTATTAATGTAACTACTTAATACTGCACTGCTTCCATTACTAATGGCCAGAAAAAATAGTGCACTATTATAGTTAAAAAAATCAACAAATAATTAGAATTATTTAATTGGACTTCAATTACACTTAAACTATACTACCTCAATGTCAAACTAACGTCACTCAGTACCCAAATGGTCACCCCGTTCAGATCTTGGCCAATGTAGGGTCAGATATACAATTCAACTTGCAGTCTTTATAATGCATGTACATTTGTCATGTTCAGGGAGTTTGGAGTTTGAAACTGCAGACAGAAAGACTGAGCAATCTCCTGAGCCCCTCCTGAACAAAACTAATTCTTATGAATTTCTGAATATGGGAGGTTATCTAAGCACTGAACATCATCATTACGCAAAAAGTGGGTGTTATACTTAATAGCCTTATATATATATATAGCGCATATATATATACACGCACATAAATACACAGGTTTATATACTTAGTAGGCCTGTAGCTTTTCTCCATATGCTGTTCTGATGGCAATTTTTAAAGTTCTCAGCATTCATGTACTTATTCTTCCATCAATAAAAATGGTAATTTAACAGCAATAAAAGGGGGGAGAAAAATCATGACTGTGTTTTTGAAAGCCTAACCATTCCTCCTTTAACCACTACTGGAATACATGCTATACTGTCAGATACCATCACCCTCCTCATTGAGGACTGTGGTACTGAGCACATACATACACAACAAATGAAATGTATAAAAGCCAAACTGTTTAGAATTCTGACATAAATCTGAACACAGTTGTCAAAGCACCTTATAACCCCTCTTGAATACAAATCTTCTGGAGCACTTTTGATATAATCAAGTTCTCCAAAAGAATTTAACTTGGGGTTAGAACAAACAAAGATAACAAGCCTCAGAAATACTTTTCCAAAAAATTTTAAATCCCTGTGAAATTGAATTATGATAAGAGCACTCCTCAAGCATAATCATGGCATTACCATGGAGATTAACACAATGAGCAAAGGTTGGAAAATGTAAACACAGTGTGGGGACTGCCTGCCCAATCTTTTGACAATATTCAAACATCGAAAGCAAAGCAAATTCTGAATTCAAACCTTAGAACTGGAATCACTGCTTCACTATTTCTTCATGTGAAATGCAGTAAGTTGTTTCACTATTCATAGAGTATCCAGGGAATTAAAATGATTCAGAAAATGACCGTCTAATCCCTTGTCTTGCTATTGGTATGGAAGGGAAATACCCTTCACTAGGTGCTACAATTTATTGCCAGAACAGTTATGCTTCAAACTGAACTGGAAGGGCAAATTTTGCAGACTCGCTTCAGGCTCTAGACCGTTACACCGTGTATTTTCCACAGGGAGCAATGTGTCCCTTGTTCTCCCTTCTGTTCTTCTTACTGTTGTATAAGACAGAGTGATTCAGCTCTTGAGAACTAACTACTGTGCAGGAGTAGCACTTTGGGATTTTTTTTTTTTTTAATACAGCAGATGTACTGTCATCATCTTTAAAAAGCCCACAATATTTATTCTATCTTGTTTGTGCAATAAAAATGTCACCTGATTTAAATTCTTTGGTCTGCAAGTGCTATTAGACTCTTAATTCAGAACATTATTGACTAAGTGCAATGGGTAGGAGTAAGTGAAGACCTTCTGAGGGAAAAAGACCATAGGTTTGTACTGCTAGATTTCACAGCACATAGGGAAGATTTTTTTTTTAAACTCACGATAGAGAATCATCTTTACATATTGTTTATACTGACATACACATCATAATTAGAAAACAAACCTTTTTCATTGATAATAGTCAAAAAAATACGAGTATCCTTAGATTTATATCTATGCATATCTGTAATGTGTATATACTAAAGAGAATGCAGTTTAAAAAAAAAAAAATCAATGCTAGCTCTTTATGTTTTTTTTTCCTGCAAAATCAAGTAATCTATGAGCTGAGTAGTTTGTTTTCTACTAACGCACCTAGAGATTCCAAAATATCCTTTATATCTGTTATCAGGCAATCTAACTTGTAATTTTCTTTGTGAGAAGGAGCATCTGTTTCTCCATAACCTCTCAAATCCAGGGCCACCACTCGATATTCACTTTTAAATTCCCGCAATTGATGGCGCCAAGAATACCTAACAAAGGGGAAAAAAAAGTTGGAGTTATAAGGTCAAGCAGTATGATACCAAAATGCACTCAATGCTTTTTCTCCCATATAGTTGAGGGTAAATTAGCATGGCTTTGTTTACAATGAGATTCTTTTTTTCTTTCTGCGGTAAGCTGATGGTCCTTTGTGGCTATAGTCGTTTTGTGCTCCCTTCTTGAGTTCTCCAGTAAGGAAGTGCAGCTGCCAGAAAGGAGGCATGGCCAGAGCCTGCGTGTTTCAACAGTTCCTGGAGTCTGGCATGGTCCCTTTGCTACTAAGGAAGCAGGCATAAACCAGAGCACACAGATGACTATTCTGTTTTATCCTTGGAGCCGTAGTATCATCAAAAAAGTAAGGTCTGAAAAGCTTTCTCTTCTCCCTGGCTTGCTCACACACACATTTTGATGGAGTAGGGAAACATGCCTCAAGGCATGTTTTTTTTTTCTTTTCAGAAAAGGAATGTCAGATAATTCATACGCTAAATAAACCAAAGAAAGAAATACAATGAATAACAAATGAACTTGGTGAAGTTTATATGATTTATATTATGTACACTTTCATCTGTGTCACTATACTACCAGAATTGCTCCAGAACAATCTCTCAATGCGTTGGTACTACATAAAGTATTTCATTGCTTGTGTTTCTATGGAAAAGAGTGGTAACATTACACACATTAAAAGACATACAAAATTAAGAACTCAGGCAAAGGCCTGGACTATTCCTCATTCTGTAATAGTATGTAGTGACTAGATGTGTGTTATGAAGCAAAAGTAACAAGAAAAGGTCTCATCCTGCAAGAACTACCTGCCCTTCAACTGTTATTCAAACCAAATAAAGTTCAGAATAGCCAGTACCAAGACAGACATGGCCTTATCTTATACTGCAATAGAAAGATAGAAGAAAAACATGATCCTTCTAGGCATATATAATAATGGCTGCATCCCTCAGTGCCAGGATCTAGCTTTTACTTCTGCTCTTGTTTCAACAATCTCAGAGAAATGATATATGAGATTTGGATCATCAGCTATCGTAAGCGTGATGCACAGAATTCTACCTTAATTCAAACAGTGTCTAAATCAGACCATTGGCTCTTCCACTTCAGCTTTGCCTCCAGCCTATTAGGGATTTTGAACATAAGTAATATTACAGTAACACTCATTAATTATAGAAATTTGTATTCATATAAACAGAACAGTCAGAACCTTTTCATTTCAGTGCCATGTAATGCAAATACAAAATTTAGCTCAGATCTCCAGGCATGAAATTTTTAAAGGCATTATACAATGATTTGGAAGCTGAATTTGCCATGGTAACTGTTGTAGCTATCCTATATACTTCAGTAAGAAGAAACGATCAGGCCCATAAATAAATAAATAAACTAATTTTTTTGGTTCCAGAAAATGTCTACTTGCTACCCTCATCTTCTGTTTTCACAACAGTCCATCAATCACCAAACGTCTGACCTACCAAATGGGCAGGTTTTATATTTAAAGAAATCCTTTTACCACATATGAACTGTAACTATTGGACAATTGCTTTGTGAGCAGAATTTGGAAATGTTGGTGCATGCTTTCATGTTCCTAAGGTTGAAACTATTTTGTGACTTTCTGATCACATTATTTCTGAAAGGCAGCTTGTACAAAATTTAGCAGCTCACACACAAGTCTTATAGGTACCCAGCTGTCTCAACACATTATGCCCAATTTCAAATATTTTATTATTGTTTTTCCACAACATTAGTATTAATTTTCAAGTTCTTATGCATCTAAAGCACTTAATGGCTCTGGTGCATTATATTCTTAAGTGGTCTTTCATCTTCAGACAGTCTCAATCACTCACTAAGGTCAGTATTGTCTGGTTAGAGTTGTCCTACTTATAACCTTGAGACATTTGAAGGCAGAGGATTTGTTACAATTGAGAATTGTACCTGTGAATCATATCCGTTTTGGCGGGGTTTTTTTGCTGGCCAAATGATACAAATTTGATGCTGCTTTAAGTATCTCTTAAATTGTGACTATTTTATCTTGTGCTCTTAGAACAATCTCTATTCTTGCATAAAAAAATCTTCACTGATTGAATTAACAAACCAACATCAGCATCGGTAGCGTAACTATTTTACAGACTATTAGCATGTAGTCTTCTTTTTAAAAACAGTTATATAAACTATGCTACTGGTGGTCCCAGTGACCTACATAACGGTTTCTCATTCATTCCTTTTGAGTGGTCAGATAATACAATATATTAACTGTCACTTAAAGCATGACTCACCATTCTGAACTCTAAGAATGGCTTTCTGCTTCCTGAAAATAATGTACCAGATCTCAGTAGAATATGTATATAAAATGCTAAATTTTCTGTTACTATTCCCACTGTAGGGGAAATCAGCCATAGTCTCAGCTCTCTTATTGTGTTAGAATATGCATTATGCAAGGTATGCATGTTTGCATAGAATATGCAACCCCCCCCACCTAACTGTCTTTTTAATCAAAGTTTACAGTTTTAATCCTTTTAGATAGCAATTTATTATTAGAACAACCTACTTCTTTGAAAATTTATCATAACATAAATATGACTTTCTACCACCATCCTCAAGGCTGTTAGTATCTATAGGAAATTGCTAAGGGAAGAGAACTGACCGCTGTTTTACCTGGGTCAATTTATCATGGCATGACCCGAGTCCAGCTTGAAAGATCACAGTTCCAACAGTGGAGCCTAGCTCCATATCTGAGTTTAGAAAGGAAAAGGATCATTTAACTTGCTGAATTACTGGCATCACCACTTCCACTATACCCTTATTGTTTTTTTGGTGCAAGTTCTGTAAGCCATGCTTCACTAGTTAAGCCTGGCAATGACAGCCTGAGCAATTTGGTTAAATCATGAGACACATGACTGCTTTTCATTGTCATAAACAAACCTTTAGGATTGGGTTTGATTCATCATTCATCTTATGATGAACTAAAAATAGAACCTTTCTCCCTGAGTAGCATTCTGAAATTAGGCTGCACAATAGCCTATAGAACTCATAGTTCTTCTTTCCCCTCCTCCAGTTAAAAATCAACATATAGTATTTTTAATAAATGCAGCAATCCATATTGGACTTAACATATAATGAATCCTCATTTTAACACCCTCTGCTATAATTCGTAAGTTTAGCCATATTAGTACAAATGTTATCCAAACAGGAAATTCATTAAAAATGAGCAGTTCCTTCCCAAAGTTTGAAGAAAAGTGTACATACTTGGGGAAAAATGGATTGACAATACAAAAAAGATGGTTGGTTTGCATCAGCCTGCAGAAATTTTTTGTGGATGCTGCAGTTAAAAAATGTTTCAATGGTTTGTTCCCTGCTAAAACTTGGTGCCATTAGTTAGAACTCATAGATACACAAAATGGATCACACTAGGGATACTTAAGCTGAGCCGATCACTCTCAGGTATCTTAAGCAGCCTCTTTTATACAAGAAAAGCACATAGGGAGTTTTACCAGAATTCTGGAAAGCCATGAAGCAGCAGCATGAGTGGTTTACCCCTTTCTCCAGCAGCCACATAGTGGAATCTTAACCCCGAATCCTAAAATGAGAGAAAGAGAAGCGTGTTTTTATTGCTGCATAGAACTGTTATACTGGGATTTGAGAATAAATACGGTTTCAGACAATATTCTAAGAAACAATGTATTGCGCCTGAAAAAAAAAATAGGAAATTGTCAGTTTTTGAAGCTGAAGTCTTCTGCGATTCTGAGATCGGGTATCTGCTACACCCTGGCAATGCCGAGTATCCCACCACAGCTGCCACAGCTTCTTCCAGCGAGGACCATCTTTAATATGCGTCAGGCTATGTTGACTATGTGCTAGTTCAGCCGTGAGCATGCTAACCTTTCTGACAGAGCACCGCCTGGCACGGTGACTAGGAAATGCAGATTATTGTCACAGCTAGCACCTTGCTTTCACGCGGACACCAGTTGTGTACTTTACTTTAAGACACGGTATACTTCAAATGCGCTTTCAATCTTGCAGTTAGTTTGTAAGATCACGTAACTATTTAAAACTATCACATTGCGTTTTGGCACAATAAAGGACTGCATGGATTCTTAAGAACCAAAAGCAATCAAAATTAAGTAACTAGAAAGCAAGTGGGTTTTGCTTATTTTTACTGTTCAAGGTTTCAGACTCACTTCAGAAAAGAAAGCCTTAATGTTATAATCTTTCTGCCCTACCTATAGTCACTATTTCTGATGCACCTTTTAAGAAAATGGGTATTATGAGAATTACCACCAGGCAAGTTACTTATTGTTAGCAGCGCAGAGGCTGAACACTGAAATGCCATTGAAATGAATGGATGTACACAAGCTTACGCTAACTCAAGGTCAAATCCAGTAGAACTTAAATAAGCTGAAATTATGACCTAGAGGGTTTACTGAATTCTGGCACAGAAGCGGATACAGAAGTCGGGAAAGAGTTAGCTCACAAAATACAACATGCTGTTTAGAAGTCATGTGAAGGAAACTGCAGGAAGAAAGGTTGTACAGCTCCTGAACAAATATCAGAGCCTGCACTGTCTCTGCTATTTTAAAGAGGGAAGAAAACCTCCGTGCCTTTGGTGTACATCAAGAGCTTATATCATGCCAAGGACCGCAAATGCATAGAAAAAGTTTTTCTTGCCAGAGATGCTTCAAATTCTCTGAGCTACCTTGGCACTGCTAAGTCACTAACGAGCTACAAAACCATTACCTTACGTCTTGATTCTTGAAAGGGGCCTGAAAAGGGAACATCTAGGGGTTTTATACTCACTATGAATATAATAGGGACTTTTTGCTCAGTTCTGCCCAAAATTACACTGATGCTTCTTCTTTGCCAATGAAGTTAAAGTCCCTAGAGGTAAAAGCATCTATGCATTTCTAAGTATTTAATGATCTCTTCCTAGTAAATCTTAGGGCCATTACATCATCTTCACCATTTTCCATGTCACTCTGCCTTTGGTCCTTTTATATTTAAAAAAGTAGAAGTTTCTCAGTTTCCTTCCACAGTTTCTCTTCTCAATTTAGTGAGTAGTGGGTAAGCCCTCCTCCACCCTGCTTCTTTCAGTTAGTGTCCTCTAGGGATTTACTTTCAACATTTTCATTTTAATCTATTTGTTGCCTTTAAGCACATCCCCTTTATCCATACACATTCAATCCCCACTTGTACAGCAGCAGTTTCAATGTCACATGCCCCGAACTAAGCCCATCCTCTACCTTTTCAGTTGTTTCTTTCTGCCCCCTTTTTTCCACCCCCCAAAACAGACATAGGATGTTGCCATCTTTTCTGAAACACACTTTTTTCTTTGTTTTCTTGAAACCTGTAGAGATCCGTAGGATACATGCCTTTGGAAAGTAACCCATTAGCCTGCTGTTCCCCAACGGCAAGCGGGTTTCATATTTCCTGAACCGAGCGATAGACTGTCGTACTGACAGCAATTTGATTTCCCCCCAAATGCTCTTTTCTTGCTGTCACACCCCTCGCTTCCCCAGCAACCTTCATCTACCGCTTGGTGCCATAGGAAAAAAGAACGTGGCATATGAGTAAAAAAGCATGCACATGCCTCCTAATGATAGGAAAAAAACCCCAAGCAAATCATAAGAAACTAGGAGGCTCAATAATTTATATTAGTACTGCTTGGCACAAAATCGTCTGCACAGATCCCTCAGAACTGAGATCTGTGTGCTCCTTTTATTACAAATAACACTTGACAAAATTTGCAGTGCATTCTTTGCTCACCTGTAACTACAAAAGAAACCAAGCCAACACAACTTCACTTGGAGCATTTGGTGGAGGAGCAAATCACAGGTAGGCATCTGAGACGAGTATCAAGGACTGGCAGCTTTAAGCGTACAAACCTTAGAGACGGGACTTATCTTTTTACTCTACGTTTTCCCTGCGACCCTGGTGCACGAAAGGAGCTCCCAGGTGCAACCGGGCGAACCGTAAATGAGAGAGGGGAGGGCGCGGGGAGCGGCGGGGCACCCACCCGCGCCCGGGCTGCGAGCGCCCCGCGGCCGGCGACCGCCTCTCCCGCCCAGCCAGCCCCTGCGCCCTGCCGGCCGGGCGCCGCTTCCTCCCGGGGCAGGCGGGCCGGGCCCGGCCTGCGGCCCCGCAGCGAGCCCGCCCGGCCACGGCACGGCTCCCCGGGGGCAGCGGCGGCAGGGGCGGGCAGGCAGGCACGGGCGGGCGGGCAGGGGTGCGTGTGCGCACAGCGGGGCCCGCTCCGCCCGCCCTCGCCCTCACCCTCACCTTGATCCGGACGTAGCAGTGGGTGCCCAGGGAGGGGTCGTTGAGGCAGGCGGGGGGGTTCTCCCGCACCACCCAGCGGAAGGTCTCGCCCGGCCGCCGGCCGATGCTCCAGAGCAGCCGCAGCCCGGCGATGCAGGCGCACACCCCGCAGTAGCTGTACACCAGCGCCCAGAAGAGCAGCGCCCGGGCGGCCACCATCACCCGGCGGGCGGGCGGCGGGCACGCAGCCCCGGGTCTCGCCATCGGGCCCCGCCGCCGCCGCCGTCCCCGCCGGCCGGGAGGGGCTCGGAGCGCCGCCGCCGCCAGGAGCCGCCCGAGCGGAGGCACCGGGAGCGGCGGCGGCGGCGCGCCCGCCCCGCGGCCCCCCGCGGCCCTCGCCGCCGCCGGGCACAGCGCCGCGCCGCCCGCCCCGCCCGGCTGCCGCGGCCCCGGCCGTGCCCCCGCGGCGGCCCGGGCTCGCTAGGCCGCGGAGGGCTCTTCCCCCCGAATGTTGGGGAGTGAAATACGGGGGAGCCGCCCGCGGAGCGGGGGAGCGGGGCGGGCAGCGGCGCGCTCCGGCAGAGCTGCCGAAGGCACCACAGCCCGCTCGCAATGTCACTGCCAGCCCCGGGGCTGGGGGGCGCGGGGCAGCCCCGCCGCCCGTCCCGGGCCGAGGCCCTCGCAGGCGGCTGCTGCGCCCGCTCCGACCGCCCTTACCTGCCTGGCTTGCGGGCGAAGGGAAGCGTAGCGGTGTGTGGCTGCAATTCGGCATTTTTCAAGACTCTACATTCTTTCCCCGCTGCTTCACTGTTACCCACTTAGAGGTGGTTCCGTAAATGTATTACAATTTTAGTTATTACATGCTATCGCTATGAATATTTCTTAAAAAGATAAAAATTTTGAGCTCCAGTACCAAAATTTATAATTTTAAAAATTTAACTTATTCTAATAGAGAGATGCCCTAGAAGAGGAGGTAGGATCATCGTTACTAACTGTCTTCCAACCGAGTTAATTTAGTACTGAGATCTCAGTCAGCCAAGGCTGGCATTAGAGGCTGAACAATCTCATGCCTGTCCGTTAGTTATAAATTGCTACGGGCACAAGGCAAGGAGTCACGGTCACCTATGAGGCCACGGATGCTGGGATAAGTCAGCACCTATCTTGTATTAACCTACTGATATGCAGGGTAAAGGGTAATTTAGAATCAGAATGGTTCACGTAACCCAAAATTGTAAGAAAAAGCGTAACTATATTATTATTATAGATTACTATTATTAGTTCTGGGAGATAATGAAATCTGGACGTAGTAGTTGCTGACTCCTAGAAAAGTAGAATGGAACTTGCATGTCAAATCCTGACAAGTCCTGATCCAACTCGATGCACAGCCTGCTCACCTTTACTCCTTGATCTAAACTCCTTGCTTCTCAGACAAGAGGGCACAGGCAGGTTCGAGACTTGTAGAGGCCGCATGAGAGTCACAGCTAATAACGTAGGCCTGTGTGCGACTGCCTGCCTTTTTGGGGGGGAAGGTTTTCCCAAATTTTACTTGAATTTGACAAAGACCAAAATTTCTTCTTGGTCCAGGCGAGTTCGGAGGTTTAGAACTTAACTTCCAAGAAATTTTTTTTTTGCTCTGTCCAGCAGTGCAAATAGAAGCTGGTACAAAGACACCATGCATCTGTTAACTCTAAGGTATGTAATTTAATGAGCTATTAAAAAAACCCACAAATTGGATAACCATGTATACAGATGGAATATATATAATTTTTCACTATGCGTGGAACACAGCTTGTAGACAATTTTTGTCTGTAACATACCAAATGCTTTCTCCTACTTGTTCTAAATTCAGACTTACAAATATAGACACTGATGTTGAATCCTAGTCCCATTGAAGGCAGCGACAGAATTAATGGTTTTAACCAGTTCAAAATTTTTCTTTTTTTAAAAATCAAATAAAAAACTTAAGCAGCAGAAAGCAATGTTATAAAGAATTGCCCATTACTGCGTTTTCATGCATTTAAAAGTTTATGTAAGACACACAACCATTACCTGAATTTATTTTTTACTACTAAAGATAACATGTTCAAGTAGCTATAAAAAGCTGCCTAGCTTCCTCTTACCAGTAACACAAATATCAGCAACCCACATCAGCTGACAACGCTGAATCATGCTGTTCATGATACTTGCTCACTGTCTCAATGTGAGCCCTACCAACTTAAGGTCAGGAGCTTTATCAGGCTGCTGGGGAAAAAGGTGCTGGGCTTGGGCAAGAAGAGAAGGAGCAACATCAGAAGCTGATGATTCAGTTAAGACACTAACCTCTGCAGACTCCAGTAGGATTATATGAATCATGCCTACCAAGCCTGAGCCTTCCGTTCATGCTCAGATTACTCATGCCGCCAACCCTAGAATTAGCATATAGCTAATTTTTTATGCATCAGACTTTGTGCTAATAACCCTTTTTGTAGGGAAGAAGCCTTTGCAGCTTCTCAGTATCAGACTAGCTGCAGCAGGATTTTCCCTGAAGTGCACTTCAGTAAACCAGTGACCCAGTTAGATAACTTAAAAAGTTTGGCAGGAGAAAAGCAACCAATGTTGTTGTTTATATCACAGAAGTCACCAAATTCCTTAATAAACCAGTAATCAGAATGAATTGGTAGAAAACATCCCCTAAGAAAAACTGGAAAACCAAGGTTGAAAATCCTGGAGTTGACCACAAGCTTCCACTAACCTCTAAAGAAAGGTTGATGGAAGCCCAGCCACGGGTTAGACGCAGCATTCACAAAATGATAGTGGCCATCTAGAATATAAGAAGGATCAAAGATGGAGCCGTGATGTGCCTTATTATAAGCAGGTATTTGGCCAAGCTATGCCATATTTCTTGTACAAACCGCAGAGCTAATTTTTTCACAAGAATAGAACTAAGTCTATTTTTAGTTTATACATCACTAACTACCTAGGTGGTTTTATGTCAAGCTGCTAAATTATACAAACCTTTTGCCTGTGGAGTTTAGCTATGTCACCTTCAGATATTAGATATGGATCCAGTATCAGAGCTGGGAACCTAGCAGTTCCGCGTGGCTTTTGCACGATGAAATTGCTGCCTGCCCTTCTGCACCCCCTTCAGCACAGCCTGGCTCAGCGTTTCTGGGCATCTCCACCTGCGCTACCTTAGCTGTCCTGTTTGCCAAGGAAGCAGCAGAATTCCTCCTTTATTGAGGAATGCTTTCTTCCAGGACCACGCTGTCTACATATGTGTGGCAAACCTCTTTGTACAAAGCAAATACCTTCTCCATCTTTCCCAGCATTTTGCAGAAGAAAGCTTAGAATCTTCTATATATGTCATTTGAATAAGAAAAATTGAGAACGCCAACAATTTTTTTTTTTGTCTTCCTTATATTTTGATTTTCTCATGTTCTGCTCTAAATTGTTGTTCTAATGGGTGCCAAGCCAAACCAGCCCCAGGGCAGGTTGTCTTACGAGCTCTGACAACGTGCTTTGCCCTCCATGATGTGCCATCTGCCTGCTAATCTTTTGTCAGTTCAACTAACCCTGTTTTTCTGAGACGCAAAAGAGGACAACTCTGCATGTCACTGACTCTGCCTCTGACCTGGCCAACTCGTACTTGATAGTAAAAAATCTAACATATTCCGTTTATTAGTGACAGAGGAACTTTTTAAAGTTTTTAACTATCTTACACTTCATTTACACATAGATACAATCTACTAGTGTAGACACAAGTATAAAAATGACACATTAGTGCAGCTGTTTTCGCAAATGATCAAGGTAACTTAGTGGCATAACAGAACTTAGTACACATGTTAACTGTTAGGTAACTAACAATACTTAGTCTGTTTAAGCAGCTTTTTGTTTGCAGGCTGTATCTGCACAAGTGGTATTCCTGCTTGCTTGAGTGCGGTGACAGCTTTGGGCAAACACAATCATTATAGGCTTGTTGCTCACTTATGTTCGGAGGCCATCTCCCTTTCCTCTGAACTCAGCCTTCTGTCTGGAGGTAGGACCTCATTATCCTCTTTTAACTGGCTTGTAGGTTGCAAATAAAAGGTTTATCAGATTAGTTGTTAGCAACACTGACATTGTGGCTTTAAGTCATCATGACAATAGAGTCATGGAAGCTGGAATTAGTTTTTGAAGGGGCAAAAGTACCAGTTCATACCATTAGCAATGCACGTACGGTTATATAGAATGGATGAAATGCAGAGAATAAATTCTTGCCTTTCCCTCCATCACCTCCTGTTTCCAAAGCAAGAGATCTTGAGCTTGCGTTAACCCAGTCAGAAAGTATGTCCAGATGACAACAAGGTAGGAAGTCCTGAATGTGAACTGTAATATTTTATTGCAGGACAAATACCTATTCGTGATGTATAAACTACAAATGAAGTCAGGCCTAAATCACTTTTGATGTGGATGTGAAACAAGGCATCCTAACGGCACCACTTCACATTATGACCCATCTTCCACCCCAAATCCCCTTCCTAGCCAAGTACTCAAATCTCCCAAACAGCGTACACTTGAGCATGCATCCAGGCAAGGCTCATGTAAGGGGACTTCCCTAGACATTTCAAGGGGCGATACCCCAACCTCAGCATTTGTCAATACACAGTCTTTCTGCTATGGAATGAAATACTACCATTCCAGCAGCGGCAGAAGTAGAAGATACAGAGCAGTATTTTATTGCAGACTATGTATTTTGGAACTAGCACTAGCTCTTACCTGAAAGACCAGGCTACCATTTTTAGGCATGCTTTAGCTGTCATTTATGAATTGAGATGCAATTTATTTCCTTTATCTGAAAATTCAGTTATTTATAGAAAGTCTTGTCCACTTCATTTACTTAGTTGGGTGGTCAGTGGCAGACCCTCACCATTAACACTGGCAGTGTTACCTTCACTTCCAACTTTGACCCAGGAACTCAACAGACCAGAGCTGTCCATAGGAAGAGAGAGTTTTGAGGCGAGGTTCAACTAGATCAGTGGTCTCCAAAGTGGAGTGTGGGAAGAAAATATTTAATACAAACCATTTTTTTTTATTGCAAAACAAAATAAACATAACTAAGCAAAATTAAATAAACACTATTTAAAATATTTTTAATCTCTATTTTTGTGTGGTTTTTATAATGTACATAATATATTAGTACAGTAGAACATGTATATAATTTATAAATGAATAAATATACACGTCTTGGGGGTGCATGCTTAAAATTTTTTACTGATGGGGTGCATGACAAAAAAGGTTTGGAGACCACTGAACTAGGTTATCTCGAGGGGGTCCCTTCCACCCAACATTTCTGTAAAACACATTGTGGTTTGGTATTAATTCTATAAAACAATGTTTTATTAGTCCTCTACTTAATTTGAGATAGCTATGTGTAATCAACAAGAACATAGGGTTTTTACACTCTAGTTTCTACTTCAGACAAGTATCCCAACATTAATAAAATGTTGCATTAATCAGAAAGCCTTTCAAACTGGAGCCAGAAGCGGTATGTTTTAGATAATTTCTTTCTGTGAAGAACCAGAACCATTATGGCAAACATGCTTGCACCCTTACCCAAATGTTACGTTAACATAGAATACGTTAAACAGAAGATCAACATGTCTGGGCCTTAAAAGACATGCAAATATACAGGATTTGCTGCTGAAATTACAGAGTTCCAGGAAATGGTTTTTTTATGATTACAAATAACGTTACATACCCTTTAGAAATTATCACTATTATAGAGGTCTTTTGTCACAGCCCAAATTCTGTGCAAGCATGTCATAGTAAAGTTACTGTTTTCATAGCAATCACATGATTGACAAGACCTTGGTTTAAAGTAGTTTCTATAGGTGCATATTTAGTATGCTATGACTTAATACAGTCAAACACAAGAATTTGGCTATGCTCAGTATAACAGATTCTCAAGTGTTTCTGAAAAAATTTGATTTAAAAGAAATGAGAAAAAAATCAAGAAGCTGATATTTTCTCACAACATATAAAACTGTAATCAAAAGAACAACTATGTTCCACTGTGTAGCAGACTAGATTACATGTATTGTAAACAAGCAGCAGAGAGATGCTTCAAGTATCAATAAACAAGCTTTTAATATTAAGCATTTTAGAGGAGCTTACATGCTCTTTAAAGTGGTCTTAACATTTAAGCTTGTAACTAGTACATTTTTAAAGTTGTATAGTTTGTAGTAGCGTTGAAGTTAAGTTCTATATTAACTACAACTTTCACTCAAGATATTCTTCAAAAGATGCCATAATATCACTCTGCAGATTGATATCAATTGTACAAGCCATCTGCAAGAAAGCAAATTAAGGTATTTTCAGAGCAGTTAGACATCAATTAGTACTATGCAGCTCAAATATTTAATAAAGATTTAAGAAAAAAACTACAAAGCTTCTTCCCAAAAAGAGCTGAACAGGATGAAAGCTTCAGTAGACCTTATCTGAATCTAGCATGATCTCACACAGCGGTTCTTACATTCCATTGTACAATATTATGAATTTTTTAAAAAAAAGTTTAATGTACAAAAATAGTAGCAATTAAAAAACATTCATTACCTACACCAATAAAACCAGTAAGTTAGTTTTAAAAAGGTTCAGTTTTGATATTTCAGACCAGAACAGTATGACTAGCACTTTTGTTGACATGGAATACGTTGAAGAGGATAGACAGCGTGCAAGACTTGAGGTTTGCACTTATTCAAAGGGCAGGGACTCCCCTTTAAAATTTGATTTTACCATGCAATTATTCTAAGCTTACGGGAGTAATAGGACCAAGGAGATAATTTTTCATATTCTGCCACTTGAAGACCTGCTTTGAGTTTCCTATTTAATTTTCTGGACTAACTCTTCAGGTAGCATAGTTCTGTTGTTCTCAATCATTCAAGCCCTTTAAAATAAGGACCTGAGCTGACGTTTTTTATTCTCTACTAAAGTTGAAAGCAAATCAGCTGGCAAGAGTCAGCAACTTACTGCTTCTCTCCTCCTGCGTTCTTGTTCAATTTTCCTAGCCAAGTTACGGTCTTGAACAAGAGCATGTTGTTGAGCTTCGGGCAGTTGTTTGCTCTTTTGCTCTTTTTGGGGCTCCGAGTCTGTCGCTGCCATGGCATCCAACCCTGTGCCTTCATTGCCCCTTTAAAGAAAGCAGAAGATATCAATATAGGATAAAAGTTTTTTCTTCTTTTTCTTCACAACAAGCCTTTGCACCTGAAGAGAGTTCTGCAAATAAATCAGCGCATAGCCCTCAAACTGTGGTTCTGTTTTACACGTTGATTGATAGTAATTTCCCTTTGCAAGAGGTATGTGCACGCAATTGTTAGGCTGTAGTAGGATAAGGTTTCCTGTATTCCATTTCCAGTCTATATGCACCTAGTGCTACACAAAGCTTACATGCACTTTCTCTGACAGATGTACATGCTTAACATTTCTGTTACTTTCTTGGCCCATGATGTTTTGCTTCTACCTTCTTCCTCTTCAACTAGTTATTTGAGTTAGATTTCACTAACTTCAGGCAAGCACCTGTAGTGTCTTATTCCATAGAGCTACATGCCTAGTTTTCTCCTCGTGGAAACCTGTAGTAGCTGAAGGTGCCTGGACTGTTCGCTATACGTTCTGAACAAGGAGTGTACTCTTAAGTCTCTCAAATGCTCAGTTTATTAAAATAATACATTCCAAACAAGCAATCCGTTCCAATACAGCCAGCAACGGTCAGGATCAGGAGAACTTAGGAACTGGCTCAGATTTACCTTTCACAGGGTCAAACAGGCAAGAAAAAAAAAAAAAATCGAGACTACTGAAGAGGGAAATACTACAGAAAGCAGAGTTTCAAAAAGGTGGTAAACAGCAATCTAAGATATTACTGCAATGCAGTAATTAGTAGGCAGTCACTTATCCCACTCAGCATAATAATAGACCTCAGACTGGGATACACGTGTGAGCACTCACTGAAACAGTGGCTGCAAACAACTAGGGAAGAATACTACAGCAGTAGCTTATTCCATATGTTTCTTTACAGCAATGCAAAGAATTCTGGTGTCTGAAGTGGTGCACACTGGAACTCCTTTAGCTGTGTTTACACCAGGTTCTTGAAGACTAGATTATCCTGCTTTCCCCTTAGGATAGCAATAAGATCTGGTTTTCCTGGCTACAGATATAGGAAAGTAAGATACTGAGGACAGGTGTGAATTTTGGTCAAGACCAGAGGAATTGTGTGCTCTGGGGTTCCAATAACAAAACAAACTAGAAAAGGAGTACCTGAGAAGTTTCTTTGACTGCTGAAACAATACTGATTTGCAAGGGAAAAAGGCACTTTATGCATTTTGGATGTGCAGTTGTGCTGAGTGGTACAGCTCCCCCCTTTCAACTGACACATGGCAATTACCTAATTCAAACCACTTGTTCCCGAATAACTAAGCCACCCAGGAACCATACAAGCAAAAAATAGAATAATATTTCAACATATGTGGCTACAAACCTCTCTTTTTCTTGAGGAAGGTCTCGCAGTTCCCTCTCAGCTTGCACCAGTGGCCTTTTTAACTCCTGGGCTTGCCCACTCCTCCTCTTTAATGCTGCTTTCCTAAACTGTTTGAAGCTCTCAGCAGATGTTTTTATCGGAGCTGGAAGCATCATCGTTTTACATAAGCTTACCCAGGAATCTATATTCTTAAATCCTGTATCCTGAAGTTATTAGAAAAAGGAAAACATAGAAGAGGCAAAAATACAACTACCAGTCATCCATTATCTGCTTAGTTCTTACATTAGCACAATGTTGTTTTGACTAGACCTATTTGGGACTATCTACAACAAAATACCCTTACTTTGGCAGAGTATTAGTGCAAATACAGCAATCTAAGCAGACTTCAATATATTGTCTCATCGACTTTGAGATTCTTTAGCAATATACTAAAAATTGTTGGCATTTGTAGCTATTCTTACCCAATCCGTTATATCCACCACTCCATTTTTTAATTCCAGAAAACATGAATTCACAAGACTGAGCTTGATTAACAATATTTTAATACGGAGAGCATCCATTTCATTTCTATACGTAATCCTTACATTACAGTAGTTTTGTATTAAGGTTGTGGGGTTGGTCTGTTTTAAATACCCATGCTTTCTCCCCGCTCCCCCAGTGGCATTTTCTTCATACCGTAAAAACAGCATAAAACTAGAATTCTTAAGAAGTACCGCTTCTACTAGAAGGTCACGTGTTTATGAAGGAAATACATATTTTTTAAATTGAATTCAGTAAATTAGTTAATAGCTTACTAAGAGCTAAGTGCCTAAAGAAAAATCCTAGGAGTATTTTAATTCAACAGACTATATACAAGCTTTTTAGGTCCAGAGGCTGACATGATCAATAATTTAGAGTAGCAATTTTGATTTGATGTTTTCAAATAACTGATTACCACAGAAGAATTTAAATAACAGGTAAGAAAATTCTTCTGCTCCTCCATTTAAGGTAACCTATTGTATGCTAAGAAATATTTTGCTTAAATTTAATAAAAACCTTCAGATTATTTCCCAATTGTAATAATGTTATCAAAAGCGTATCATTCTGTTTCAGAAAGGTTTTTCAATAGTACCCAAGGCTATATTCCACACTACTCTTATTTTTGTTACTGGATCAGCATGAGAAAGAACACTAATAGCTTGAATATCAGAACTAGATCAAGGAACACTAATAGTTTAAATATTAAAACTAGACAAGATAAGCCATATTTTTAATGGCAATATAGATATGTTATT
Source organism: Platalea leucorodia (assembly GCF_965183815.1). Taxonomy (NCBI): domain Eukaryota; kingdom Metazoa; phylum Chordata; class Aves; order Pelecaniformes; family Threskiornithidae; genus Platalea; species Platalea leucorodia. Next base: position 39,499,340 of record NC_138827.1, on the reverse strand, counting down.
TTTAACTTAATCTTAGATAATTTATCTTCCGAAATGATCAAAGCCCATAGATTTTGTTTGTTTGTTTTTAGCACTAGAAATGAGATAAAGCTATACAGGTTATAACGATACCCAAGAGCTATCAGACACTAAATACTTGAAGCATAAAAGACCAGATTTTCAGAGAAGATCCCAGGACAGGGAATTATTGATCCTAGTAAGTATACCCAAGCTCTCCTCCTCAAATGGGACTTGAGCAACACTTACCTTTCTTGGAAGAATTTTAGATTTTGGCTCCAGCATGTTTTTACCCTTAGGTTTAGCATTAGATGTACAATGACCTGATAGAAGAATAAAAAAGATTTTTCACTCGTGGATTTTATAGACTATGTTTCCTTAAATTTAAGTGATAAAAATTTAGTCGTTCTAGAAATTAACTGAAGAATTTACACTGTAATTTTTTCTTATTATTATTATTTGGTTCAGAATGACAGAAATGCTCCCAGACGTTTCCCAAGCTTAAGTTGAACTGAACCACTTCCCTCCAGTTTGGGGCAGGGAAAGGAATGGTTAAGCTCAACTATATATGAGAGATTAACTCCTAGTTAATTCTAGGAGAGGTCCCAGCAGAATGCCCAAAAAGTTTGGTCAGAAAGTCTCAACACAGCACCTTGCCAGTTGCTCACCTCCTGTCCCCTTCCCCACCCAGCCCTCTTCTATTTTAATTCCAGCATTATTTAAGAGTACCTCATTCATCACGTAAACTCATTTTGCCTAAAGCTCTCCAGCCTATTTCCCCCTTTTTTTTTTTTTAAAAAAAAAAAAAAAAAAAAAAAGGCAAATAAGTCAGCCACTAAGGGCTAGTCATCACATTTCCAGTAGCTTACAGGAGGTATGAATACTCTTTATTACTTGTGAGGGAAAAAAACCCCAACACTTACACATGCAAAGTAGAAGTGCTATTTTGACAATACTAACTTCAGATTAACAGTTCTGATATGCTGTGTTACTGTAGAAGATCCATACTATTTTGTGTGAAAAACACTTTCCTCAAACCTTTTAAGGCTTCAAAAAACTTTTAAAATGCAGGAACAGATACAAGTTCCTACATGGTAGGCCTGAAAATAGACTTTTGTAATACTAGGGACCAGCTAGAATACCACACAGTTAACAAAAGCCATGTATTGTAGGGTAGGTTTTTTAGTGTTTGGGGGTTTTTTTTGTTTTTGTTTTTTGTTTGTTTTTTTTGTTTTTTTTTTTAAATCTTATGTATTACTTTGTTATATTCCCTTTCTAAAGAGCTTCTAGGATGAAAAATCTAGGTGTACTCTGAAAAAGCCACTGTTTTAGAACCAGATATAAATGATGCAGATATCATTCAGCAAAGGTCCTCTACTACAGTTTGAGATGGTTCAGTATTTAAGTAAATGTTTAATAAAAAACTTAAGATAACTTTTTTTTTTAACGCAAAGGATAAAGTTTTTGGATATTTGAATCTAGAATGCTAAAGGCAGAGTATCAAATCCTCAGTCAGTTTGTCATAAAAGGGGTTTTCAGAAAGACCTCACAGCCTCCAAAAGTTAAGACAAGAACAGTGCCTGGCCTTTACCCTATGCCTCCATGCATTGCCTCTGAGCTGGTATAATTGCAAGTGAGCAGGAGAGTTTTTACTATACAGCGGAATAAAATAAGACAAAAGACCTCTGAAGTCTCTCAAGTACTATTGAAGAGGGTTCCAAATCTACATTCTCATGGATTCCAGGTCCAGTTAAGCAAAGTCTACCCAGGTCAAATTCTGTTATCAGAGACTTGTTCTCCTCCAGAGTAGAGAACTAGTGTATTAAGATGTCCCTCTTAATACAATAGGCATCTTTCTTCCATCAATCATTTATCCTCATACAGGCAGCTTGGATCTTCATGTAAGAAACTAGGCAGTCTTGAGCACTGAATACTCCAAAATAAAGCAAGAGCTTCACACAACCAAAAATATCTAACCCCGTTGTGAAAATCAATTTGATCAACCTGTTATACCCACCAAGATCTACCTGAAGTAAACTTAAGATAAATCTAAATTTATAGTTACGTCTGTCTTAAAGCTCTAGATATAACGCAGGAATATGAGGCTGTGTCAAAAGTATTTGCAGCCATGGGCTTTGAAACACACGTTTTAGAGCTACTTACAGCCATGCCAGCCTTCACAGAACCTCTCATTGAGAGACACTGCTTTTTAATTTGAAGGGAAGCTTGTAGTTACTGGTTTCATAAGTTAAGCTTCTTAACAAGCCACCACTGAATTCAGCGATATGCCAAGCCTGCACCCACATCATCAGAGGCATCACAAGTCTAAAATCAAAACCTCCTGTTTCAGAGATGCAGGTAACCTCACAGAAATGCCTGAGACAGTGGGATTCTCTACAAAATTCAATGAGTTGCTCTAAGCATCCAATTCTAAAATGAGTTTCCCTCGTTTGCTCTAAGTAGATGCATATAGTACAGAGCACTCTCTACATTTTCTATCAATAGATTACAGGTCCTACAACAGTTCCAGATTAGCAAAGTTTTTGTTGTTGTTTTAAAAAAAACAAACAAAACCAAAAACGCCCAAAAAACCAAAAGCCCAAATCCTGTATTTTTCCCCACCTCCTTCCAGTTTTCTACAGGAGTTAATAGTGGAAAGGCTAAGATAATACTGAGCACAGTCTCGGGGCATGTATCATTACAGAAACAAATGCCACTGTGTTATGGAAGAGGGCAGATAACTACACTCACATAACAGTGTTAAAAGCTCTGCTATGCAACATAATACTGAAGTTCAAGTGTTCTCAAAGGCAGAGTCTCATTACTGGATAGTTCTCATATTAAACACAGAAGCTCCTCAAAAAATGTCCCATGAAAAAGGGAAGAAACAGTACAAATTAAATGAGGATGAGGAACAGAAATTTAAGAAGAATAAAGAGTAAGCAGTAAACAATTAAGTATGGAAAGGAGCAAGCTTTCCCAATAGTTTTGGCTATGTTTTTTTTCTTCCTATGAATATTGAAACAGTGAGCTTGATTTATTCCTCCTTGTTTTCCCAGCTCTTCAGCATATTAAGATAACACCAGGATCTTGATAGTTACAGTCATGCAGTATACAGGACAGGAATTCAAGTTTTAGGCAGCCTCAAAACTTTATCAGTGAAGATCATTAGCTGAATCCATGGAACTCCAGCAGCTACAAGTCTAAACAAAGGAAGTCAGTATGTGTATGGATAGGTGTGTTAAGACCATGAGAATACCAAATGGAGCATCTTGGAGAATTAAATCTCCATTTTTAGAGTTGCTTTAATACAACTCAAGTACCCAGTATTGTTCTTTGGCAACAATTAAAGAGCTCATCGGTGAGAAGGCTGTGCCTCTTAATTTCATCAAGATTTCAGAAGCTTGTTGCTTCCCCTATTCAAGCCTATACAGGTAGTTTAGAGAGGAAAGAGTAAAGGAGGAACCAAAACAATCATGTCTGGTAACACTAGGCTCTCAGCATGGATGTTCAGTGTCCAGCTCACAATTCTTTAGTTTGAAACATGCATGAAGTCTGATGCATCTCTACATGGAATGCAGCTTTCAGGGAACCTGTGTTCTTGTAACAATTGCAAGTTCGTTCCACGGTGAAAGCCTGTTTGACATTGCTTTACTGTCAGATCCTTGTCACCAAGAGCCAGAGGTGGTAACTCAAAATAGACACAAAGTGCCCTGGGAAAAGAGCTCCGTGAAGCTTCAGCAGAAGACAGCTTAAAGGCCAGTGAAGTTTGACAGATTGGAGCATCAGTTCTCTCAGACTTTCTGGAAGACTGGGTTACTTATCCCTAGTACTAAATTTAGCAAGCCAAGTTCTTAAATCAAGACGTCATTTGCTTTGTATGTTTTAACACAGAACAAGAACCAAGCATCCATTTAAGTTAACTTTTTTTTAAAAAAAAAAAAAAAGCAGCAAATAAAGAAAAAGAAAGAGCAAGGGAAAACTGCAACCCCTCCATTAGTCTGCAAACTGATTAATGTACAAGTGTTCAGCATTTTATTTCTTTAAACCACGTTCATATACATTTTTAACTTTACACCCCTGATATCAGTTACAGTTTTTATTATGACAATACATACTTTGTTCTTGACTTATGGATATTGAATCAGCAGTTCTCTCACTGGCCTTGTTTTGAAGTTTATTTGATTTGTCTAGATGTATTGTTTTCTCAGCTTGTTTGCTCCAGTCAGCACTGTCAACCTGGGAGGTTGTGTTGGATACCTAGAAGAGAAGTTAGACTTCAAAATATGTTCTGAAGTGCTAAACACATGGATTCTTCTTGTACAGCAGCAAGATTAAAGATTTAGAAACTTAGAGCAGTAAATTGTTGCAGCTCTAGCTTCTGTAAACACCAGGGAAGAATTAGATTTCATTCATATTACAGTGGTCAAAGCAAGTTCTTACGTTAATATTTTGGATTTAGAACATGAACTGCTCAGAGATCCCGAGTGATGGAGTGGATGGAGTATGAGAAACTGATAGAAGCTCTTTAACCCTGGACATGGTACAACATAATAGAAGTTGGCTTTTACTGTTGTGAAGGCAGTTACTCCACTCTAGCTTATGGATCAGGGTGAAGGGCAGCCGCATTACTTCAGTTCACTGGTATTTTCTCTGTGCAACACTGTTTAGTAATCCCCTTGAACTGGGGAAGCTGTTGCACAAACCCGAGTCTCAGAATAGATACTACTTGCTGCCTTTGGATAGTGGACACAAATGAGAAAGGACAAATTGCTTTTCTTCCTTTCTTGCAGGACACATTCCTGTGCTTATAGACTCAAGAGGTAGTTTCTATCCATTTCAGAAAATAAAAGCTATTGAAACCTGGCTAAAGCAGCTATGCTTGAAACCACATTGAGAAAGATAGTTAAACATCTTAAGATGGAAGAGATCGTGCTGCTGCAGTAACATCAATAACTTCCTTTGTAACACAGAGGCCCTTCTAACCAGGATACTCTCCAAGAACGTATTAAGACAGAAATCAACAGTGACTAAATATTTCACAACCTCATCTATGACCCTGAAAGCCCCAGTTTCCATGGTTTTGGGAACAGGAGGAAAAAGCAAGACGCTTTTCCAGGATAGCCTCTAGAGTCTTCAGAGTATTACTGAGCTTATGAGATTGATACTTCTAGAAGGCAGGAATATATAGTATAAGCTGCCCATCTCTTTTGTGAAACTAAGTTTAACAGGGTGGGCTTTTAACCTCTAAGTATGCAACGGTTACTTAAGCTATAGCACTGAAAAGAAATAAAATAAGCTTTACAGTCCATTATAAGCTTGATATATTGATCAGCCAGACTCTTTCCTTTTGTGTTGCATCCAACAGGCAATGAATTAATGTCCTATTAAAGGATAAGAATCACTTTGGTAGTGGGGTTTTGGAGAACTTTTGTTGTAAACCTTAAGTGGCCTTCATTGCATCAAATTAAAGCCTGGAATATTGTATTAGATCTTATTTAAATGATAAAGAACATGCTTTAAAGAAGATATTTGAAATGAATGCATTAGAGAGAAGCATGTATTCACCTCTGGAAGAGCATGTGTGCACAGGGTGACAGAAGACTGTTTTGTCCTTGGAGTACTCTGAGGAGTTTGCTGGTCTGGAGCATCACGCAGAGCAGATACAGCTGAGATTGTACCTGAGAAAGAAGTAGTGTGTGATTTCCCCTATCATGCAAAGTGCAGTCCTACATCTCAAAATTAGGTCGCTGTTTAGAGCTGTGGATTAACTGGATATGAAGATATGTATCCTAGCTGCACAATTTGAGACAGTTATTTTTAATTAGTTTTTAATTGATTTCTCAGTTAATCAGCTACAAGCTCAAGCTGTCTTTTACAAAAAACTCAGAAGTGTATGAAGTTGTTAGACCTTTTGAAGTGAGGAAGGGAAAAGAATAGCTCCTTGGATCAAGTTCCTAAGTAACTTAATATTTGATATGTCTAGACAACAGCAATCAGTTCGGAGGGTCTATGGCACCAAGCTTTAAATTCAGCTAATAGGGATTTCAGACATGAACTTGCATGGTGGTGATGGGTTTAAGTACCTAATCCCTGCCTTAAGGTGTTCAGCACTTCCTGTAACCCTAAGTTCATTGAGGTGTTGTTTTCCATCTCAGAGGGAGGCATGAACACCTCCTCCTGTTTTAATGCTGTTCTGCCCCACCATAAGTGCCCCAGTAATCTGAAACCCTAGCCAATCCTCAGTGCTGCCACACTTTTATTTACATCATGCTCTTTATAATCCATATCCTGCAAGAACTTTTTCTGTTACCCACTTGATAACCTCCAAACCCCCAAGATAAGCTTATTGGGCAGTACAAGCATTAGTCCTACCCTCCCTTCTTTCCTCTGCAGTCATAAATAGCCACGCTTCTTGCCATAAGGATGTTACCTGAGGGAGACTGGGAATATTGTTCTGATGGTTTAAGTGATCTATTCTGTAGAGGCTGAAGCCTCTGCAGTACAGTGAGAGGTGGCTTCTGCAGTTCAGATGATCCACGATTTTGCAATCTACTAGTAAAAGACGAGGGCTGTGCTTGCAGAACAGCATTGCAGGATGTCCTCTGTAAACACAGCGGTATTCTCTAGAAAAAGATTGCAGTAGTTAATACAGCCAAATCTTAATTTATAGCTATTTGATCCCCTTTCCCCACCACCACTCCATTTCCACTGTTTATAGGATTCAGTAGTCCTTGTATTGTGATACTAATCTAGCATTTTCTAAGTTTAGATGACAAAAACCCATGAGGTGAAGTGCACTGCCTTGGTCTGACAGATACATTTTGTTCTCATGGGTTTTCTGTAACATGAGGATTTAAAGTATGATGTTTATTGTTACTCAGAAAGTCAGTGAGGGGCTGTTATAACTGACCAAGCTGAAGCTTAATTCTTGTATCCTCTTTTCTCAAGTTTACTGCTGTCATTCTGTCACTGCAGAGGCTGCACTTTTTAAACAAAACAAAAAAGAGGGTGTTGCATAATTCCTCCCCTCAGTCTTTGCTTATGAAGATGCAGAAGGAGCAGCTGAATAATAAATTTGCAGCCTAGTTTCCTGTATCCAGCTAAGCACTTTAAGTGAAAGTCTATTGTAAGAAGAATGAAGGCTTTGCTGTGATCTTGCTTTGAAATCTGAGGTCTCTATCTCTGGTAGCTTCAAGGGAAATTGTGAAAAGGCAGCTAACCCTGACAAGAATTAACACCCACCGTATATACAAGAATAGAGCAATTCAATCTTAGAAGCATTAAAAATTATTTCTAGATAAAACCGCTGTTGCTTATAGTAATGCCATAGTAATAAGTAATATAAAGTATCCTGAAAATGACTAGTATATTGTACCGTTTATTTATTTTCAGGTGTAGAAGTGAGGTTATTTATAGATAAAGAAAAAATATTTAAGTGGGGTTTGCACTGTTCATTAGGTCAATTCAATACTCAAAGATCAAGTTGGAGAGGATTTTCCTTTTTTAGGGGTGGGGTGTATGGAGCATTCTCCCTCTCTCCTTTTCCCTTCTCCTTCACCCAACACAGAGTTACCATGATGATTATAAGAAGTAAAAGCCTCAGGAGCTACTTTTAACAAACAGCAGATATTGCACCTCCATGTAAATCACTCCTACAGAACAAGTAGCATTCAAGCCATATTCATTATTTCCTAATCAAGTTGTGTCATTTCCAGTACCATTGTATGTAACAAGTAACTTTGTTTAGGGCAAAAGTGTTATATTCATTCCAGTCCGTTTACCTTAGGCTTTTCCATAAAAGTTGAACAGTTCTGCCTGGCTCCAGTCTGTTTTGAGAAGGTTTCTGTAACTGTAAATACAGAGAGGTTGGCAGAAAGAGGGGGGTGGAGAAAAAAAAGAAAGAAAAAAAATCAGTCATTCGCATATGTTTCATTATTCACACATACAAGATGCAAGTTGCAGTTGTACCTAGTGAGCCAAATGTCACAGTAAAAGGACCATCCTTATCTTGGATACTTTGGCTTCAGCTTGATGAAGAAAGAACTTCTCCCAGACATAAAAAAAGACCACAAAGATTCCTGCAGGATCAAGGTCTTTGCTGCCATCAATGACTTCACTGTTTGCTTGCCCACACTGCAAATTGTTGAGCATTCATCTCACCTTACACTGTTACCTCATACAGATATCTACGTTGTAGACCTCCAGTTTGGCACGTCTGTTCTGTCCTAGAAAACTAAAGAGAGTTCTGTGTACAGAGAGCAACATCATCCTGATATCCTGATGGTGCAGCACTGTCTCGTCCCTTAAACAAGCTTGAGACAGCTTAAGCATCAAGCTCTACAGTCAATGCTGTTGGCACTTTTGTCCCTCAGCTTAGGGACAAGCTAGGGCACCCTTCATGCTGCAGACCAGAAGATGAAAATAAAGTAAATCACAGTTTCAAAAAGGAATCAAAACTACAAGAGTAGGCTGTAGCCTAATAGTCAAGTCTCCAGGTTAGATACACAGACCTCCTTCTAGCTGATTTTGGTCCCTGAAGTTTTTCACTGATAAGCTGAGTGGATGTTGTAGGTTTGTTGTTGTTTGTTTGGTTGGTTTTTTTAACCTACAGACTCACTGTTAAGACACTGATTTAATAGCACTGGAATTGAGCCTTCGACATGGAGCAAACCTACAAGGGTAACTGGAGTCCTTGGTAAGCATGCAGAACAGTAGACGCTAACTGAGAAGGCAGATGTTTTGCCTATACAAACACAAAAGAAAGCTTTCTGACCCGATTCAGAGTCGCTGCTATCTGAGGAGCTTGAACCACTGCTAGTACTGCTGCCAGAGTCTGAGGAGCTGCTGCTGTTGCTGCTGTCGCTCAGTCTGCTTGGTCCAATACTGGACTCAACGTTGTTTTCAACTGCAGGAGAGAAAGAAATAATTTAGAACAACCTGCAGTAGAGCAGTCTTCATATACAAGACAAGGATCAACGTTGTTAGGTCTATTCTCCCATATAACAGCTCATCTTCTGCCATTTTCTTGTCCACTGTCCATTTAGAAGTGGATTTGAGACCTTTATAGAGAGGTAGATTTACCAGCAGCAAGCTAGTTGAATGAATGAATAGCCATTGGGGAGCTGTAATCACACAACTTGCAGTCCTAAAAGTAGGTTAAAACTGTGCTATCTTAAGACACAATTCAAGCAATTTTCCCCGTAAGTTTTCCTGCTGTTCAGAGCCTGTTTCTGTGCTTATTGCTGCTGCCAGACTTGCATGCTGAGGTCTTTATCTATAGCCAGCTCTCCTCTTTCCCAAGCCATATGTACTCCAGAATTGTCGTTTTTTGCCACCTCCCCACCATCTGACTATTTTGCATCTGCAGGATTGATTTAACTCCATTTATAGTGATTTCGCAGTCAAAAAGCTTTTTCAAAGTGTGTTGCTCTGACAGAAGCTTTGAAAATGGGAAGCTACATGGATACCTGTTTCCCTGGACACAAGTCTTTGTTAAGTGACAGCTTAAGCTCTTTCTTGTAAAGCCGCCAGATGCCAGTTGTAAAGATTCCCTGGCCTGCCTCCTCCCTCTCCCTGCAACATATCCTTTGCAACTGATTTCAGCTGCTTCTTTAAGCTTTTCTTTCTAGGATATTTTCAAGCCATCACATATACCAGACAGGAAGACTGTTGCCTGAGCTAATGCTGGATGCAAGCCTGTGTCTTGCAGGGCTGCTTCTATCATTTCAGCTAACTGGTTTTACATAGGAGCTTAATAGATATCCAATAGAGGGCAAAAATAGCACTCACTAGTTTAATGAGGAACAACTTGACCTATAATAGCAGCATCAGCTCCATTGATCTGTTCTCAATCCCTGACAGGAGCCACCACCAAGTGTAGATATGCTGAAGTACGTACTGAATTTCTGGCTTTGATATTGAAATGCATTATTGCTCGAAAAACTGAATTGATTCTCCTAGGGCACTTCCTAAAGACTAAGACAACACAGCACACCTGTCACTGATGCAGAAGTCTTGCTAGCATGACAGCAGTAGTGAGGCTGCAATCTAACAAGTATGACTAGAGTTTGTTATTCTTGAATCTCTAAGACACAGAAAGTGAATTGCAAACAAATACACAGACTGTGGGACACTCCTCCTCCCCCCCCCCCCCCCCCCATGTATTCATATGTCAGCATAAGGGAGAAGGCATTCAGTGTCCCTTAAGCTCTGAAGCCATCATCATTTTACCTGTAATAAAGGATTAGGTCCAAGAATAAGGATGATGTTTTAGACAGGACAAATAACTGACCAAATTTGCTGCTGTGACTCCAGCTCATTCAACATAGGAAGAATCTTAAGACCTCAACTGTTCTGAGGAGAAAGCCCCGGCTGCATAACAGTGTATAAGCCCAAGGGGAGAATGCCACTTTAAGCTATTTCTGTTACAAATTAATAAAAGTAAGAGTCACATTACTCTTGAGGGTCTCCTTTTTGGGGTTTAGTTGACCGTTGACATCCAGTAGCCTCTTCTCTAGCTCTTCTTTCCTCTCAGAATTAAGTTGTTCTTTTGACTTTGTTGGTTTTTTAGCTGCATGTGAAACAGAAGTTAACATTGCAGCAAAACAGAAAACAAATCTAGGTGGTGGTGTGGTTTTTTTTGTTGTTGTTGTTGTTTTTTAAAGCATCATTTATGCTACATACCCTGCTGCTTTCTTGGTCTCTTCCTCAAACAGGTTGCCACGTATTTCTCTAGTTCTCTGAGTGTTGAAGCCTTTAAAGTTTCAAAGTCTATTTCTATCTCATCAAGGTTAGAGTTCCTCAGTGAAGGTTCTCTTGACTGTATTATATGGACTACTTTCCCAAGCTTATCTCCAGGGAGTTTATTTATGTCCAAACTCAACCGTCTTTTTTCATCATAATTCATAGGCTTGGCACCATCTTCATCTTCTGACTTATGTGCCAACAAGACCTGCTGCATGGTTTTCTTTGATTGACTGCAAGAAAAAAAAAGTGTACTGCAGTAACAGCAGTTTAAAATAATTTGACACCCACACAAGTCCCCCCACACTTACATGTTTAAGGACAGCTTTTTCTTAGATTTCTTCTTGTGTTTTAGATTTTTCTTCTTTTGAATCTGGCTTTTTAGTTTGGTTTTTTCTTTGTTCTTACTTTTCTCCCGTTTAGCCTTCCCTTTTTTCTTTTTCAGTCTAGGTAAGTATGCTCTGGTCAAAGCCCGCAACTGCTGGTGAACAGCTTTAAGCTATCAAAAGCAAAAAAAAAAGCTGATAATCCTAGGCAATATAGGATGAACAATAAACTGGCCCTAAATATCACAGGATTTGTGGCAGCTGAGCACATATTAATAGGATGTTTGCTTTCCAAACAAGGTTTATTTTCCAAGCATCTTACTATATCATAGATTAGTCACAGACTATGCATATAGAAGATGTAAGGCTACTTATTTTATGCAGACATTTCTAACAGCATATGTCTTCTAGCATCCTGTGAAGAATAAAAAAAGCAAAAAAGTCACTGTAGGAGTATCCAGCAGCTCCTCTTTAATTTCAAGCATTTGGGAAGCACATAAGTGCCTTATTTGGTTAGACCTCTACAATGTTACTGAATTAGGCTAGTGGGACTGGGCTTGTGAATCTTCAACCCATAAACCCCAGGTATTTTGTGATATAAAATGGCTAGTTGGGACACACTAACAGCTTCAGAGAAAGACTTAACACAAGTTTGTTTAAACCTCATAGGAACTAGAAGGAAAGATGGACAGACGCTAGTTTTCCCCATAGTTTACAGGTACAGCAGCAGCAGGTTAAAGCAGTATGTTCAAGCAAAAGCAAGACGCATTCCACTCTTAGCCAGTGAAGTAAAGCCATGCTTCACATTAGCATGAGATTCCTTCTGTTTTACTTCATACTGAGCTTTCCGAAGTAGAATTTAATGACTTGCTTTTGTGTGGCTCAGAAGAGACTGAGCAAAAGAACAGGGCTCTTCAACCATATGAAGGAAGTGCCATTGTTAGAAGAATATACCCCTAAGCTACACGTGGAGTATCTGGATGCTCTCATCACACCGCAGCAACAGGGTTTTATTTTTCAGAAGTTTGAGAGTCATCTGAAGAAGTGGTAGGCAAGAGTACTAGAGCAATGATTCACTAAAACCAGTTTGTATTTCCTGAGGCACTATTCACTTAACTTTTGGAGGTGTTTCCAAACAGGAATAAAGGTCTGTATTAAGAAAAACAAATTACTATAAAATTTAAAATGCTGATTCTTGGTGCTAAGCCTTAGAATGGACAATTGCAAGTAGCACTATCAGAGAGATTGTAACAGTCATGCACATTGAGTACTAATGCTTACTTGCTCCTGAAGCTTTGCAAGGCGCACTGTTCTCTCCTGCTCGGAGTCTTCAGATGATTTTTCTTCTGAAGAGTCATCATTACTGCTCTCACTGGAATAAGCTTCCGTCATTTCTCTTGTAGGCTGCGGCAGAGGAACACTAGCAACAGGTTCATCAGGAATTTTGGCAAAGTGCATCTCAAAAACATCCTAGAGTTACATTTGGGAACACCAGAGGTCAGCACGTTTTTCAGATTCTAAAAGCATTATGAGGTTGCTGCTTGTTTTCTAGAACTACACAGCAACATAGTAGTTGGTAACATTAGTAGATGCTACATCAGGGCACGAGATGAGAGAGAGTAGGACTATAAGATTCCTTTGTGGTCAAGTCTGACTTAAGCGATAACTCACCTGAAGTTTTCTTGCCATAGCAACTATTTCATGGTCTGGAGAATTATGTTTGTAGCAGCTCATGAACATTGATCTAACATCCGTAGCAAATTCTTGTATATCTCTATATTCAAAATTATCCATTTTCTTCTAGAGGAAAAGAAGATTAATGCACATTTAGGGTTTGAAAGTAGAGAGCATCACCATGAACTGGCAGAAAAAGAGGAGGAACAAGAATTTTGACATCCAGTATCAGGTTCAGCTTGTGTCAAGACAGCAAATATTGTAAGAGCCATTATAGAAAGACCTGCTTCTCTTTTTAACATTATCCCTTTAACAAAGTAAGAGAATTTCCTCTTTTAAACAGATTTGCTAACTGTAATTGCTTTAAGGACTTCGTAGTACTAGTTTCAGCACCAGGTCAAGACAACAATGTTTGGGTGATTTTATTTGGTCATGTCCTCAGCACTTGGTTTTGATTCTAAGCATGGTATTTATACAAAGCCTATTCCATAAGTGCTTGAGTCAAAGTAATGGGCTAGAAATTGGGAAATAACCTTTATATTGTGCAAGCCAGTTTTCAAGATAATTCAATAGACTATTGAAAGCCAACCCTCCCCACAAAGGTGGGTCTTAACTTGGCTAAATACTTCAACCCCAGACAGATGTGCCCAGTGTTCACAAAGCACTGGCCACATATCTCCATCTAGAAGGGTTCCTTTTCACAGAAGGTGTGAGAGGTGTCATGTAAATATTCAGTGTTGATGTTCCAGGGCACTTCACCAAGGATAATGAGATTCAGAGAGAAGCAGAAGTTAACATTACAGAATTGCATTTTGTTTTATAGAGCATTAGGAACAGCATTGTGTATACAGACTGAAAAATGTTTAACATGCAGCCTGCTTGGAAGTGCTTCACAGAGATGGCAATTCCTTCATTACTATATTAGCTTGTTCAACAGATAAGTAGATTAGCCACTATGCACATAGTCACACTGAGACTTAGACTTTCTTCAGTGAGCTGTGGCTTAGTTTCTTGAGAGAGATAAGTGTATATGGCTTCTATGCCCATTATTTCTTTCAAAGAAGCAGCTTTCATGACACCTTTTCAGTTAACACTATTAAAATCCAGTCATTGCACAAGTTATTCAAGCAAGCACACAAATAGTCCAATTCCCTCTGAAACATACTTACTTTAATGGCTCCCAGGTTTGCAGGACATTTTGTGATCCCTTGGTTCTCACTGAGTGAGAAAGATGCAACATCTACAGGTTTTAAGAAAGGCCACGCATATGCTGCATGTTTCTTTGAAAACATTTCTTTAAGTATTTCATTACAATGTTTCATTTGTTCTGACAACTGAGTCTTTTTAAGAATTTCAGGTGACTGTTGAGAATCTGGCAAGTATGTCTTCAGAAGCTTATTTGGTATCATACGTTCATTTTCACCTCTGCATGCTTTAACAGCTTTTCTTTCATTAAATGTTGCAGAAGATTCACCACTTGCTGTGAATATTGAAGTAGTAGGAGTTGTGGTGTCAGCCTTCCTTTTCACACCTTTTTTTGCCTAGAAAAAGAAAATTTTACAGTCCAAAATACAGATGTCCAGAACAGTGAGAGAATGGTCAGCTTTCAGACTACACAAAAAAAAAATCTAAAAAGTGTCAGAACCCTTACAGCTATTGAAAGCAGAGCAGAACGTGGCACTTCCACAAGTTTAGACTGAAAACCTACAAGGCATTACAAGATCAGCATGCCAAGCTCAATCTTAGATGTAAAGGAAAGAACAGGGTGTACTGCAGGTCAGGTTGTGGTCAGTTTTTAGCCATTTGAGAAGACTCCAAGAAGCTGGTAGGTTATGAAGTTACCACAAGACGACTGCCATGGGAAGGGGAAAAATTATTGCAATTCATTTTAAGCCTGGTTGAGGACTTTATGCACAAGGTTTCTCTCTATTTTTCTTTAACCTGGGTGGTATTTGGTTTGGAAGCGATACAGTGCGCGCTCTGTCATCAGTGTTCAGACTCTTCAGTAAAGTGTAAATATACACTGTAGGAGAGCGTGACACATGTGCCTGTTCCTCATTGGAAGAGCAAAACCAAAACTAAGTCAATACAAGATGTTTATCTGATGAAAATGTCAGATGGTCACATACAATTCAGATTGCAGTTAACAAGAATTTGCTTTTGTGAGCTACAAACACCTTCCAGGCTAGTTACACAATGTTTAAGCAAGCATGCTATTTTTAGGGAATCAAGCATTTGATTTACATTGAAAACATGAGAAGTTATTAAATAGAACTTAGAGCTTTATTTTAATACTAAACCCATTATCTACCCCTCAAGGAAAGAACAGTTTCTACATCAATGTGAAGCCTGCAGAAGTATAGCAGCACACTTCAGGAATGACCATCTCAAAGTTCACTTTGTTTCTTTGACAACAACATTTTAAAACTACATTTGTATGAAAAGATGTACCAAGCAGTCATACCAATTTCTGCTTAGTTTCTAGAATTAGTACTGGCCTGGTTATTTAGCAGAGACCTAGAAGTTTTAATGGAGATCTCTTACTATCTTCTATCACAATAGAAGTTTTGAAAAGATACTGCAATAAGCATGGCTCCCATGGTTTTGCTGTTAGTGCCTGAAGCAGCAATTTCAATACCTTTCTTTCTGAAAGTTATTTGAGGAAGCTTACTTTTGTTATAGGGACTGCAGCTGGCATTAAAGCAGTCAGCTGAGCTGCAGACAAAGGAGCTAGTGTAACCTGATGTAGCTCTTGAGTCATCACTGGAGGCTGCTCGCTGCTTTCAGCTTGTTTCTGCTCTGTGCTTTGTTCATTTGAAGTCCCAGGGTTGGGCTGCTGTGTTTCTGGTTATTTTAAAACAGAAAGTTTTAAAGTTAGGTCTTAAATGTTGCAGCTAATTATTTCCTGATCAAATTGAACAGTTGTTAACACAACCACTCTTCCACACCCAAACTATACAAATAAATAGAAACAAAAGCATTGTTACATATAGCAACATTGGTATCCTCCTCTACTCGGGACCATTAATACCTCAGCTAGAGTATTGTACCAAGTTATGCATATTTAGCCTCAAGGGAGCTGTGGATTAACCTCAGAGGGAAGATTAAAGAGACATCACGCTGAAACCTGTACATGGTAAAAACGTGCTTGCCAAGAAGAGAATCAAGTTGTTTTCTACATGCACATAAAGACCAAGCACCAAAGGGTGCAAACTGCATCATGAAGGTTCAAGTTTCCTAAGCATAGTTAAGACCTGCATATATTGCTTAGCAATATTACAGGTATCGATCACTGATTTGAGGACAGTTTAGACCAATGTTTTTCTGTATTTGATTTGGCTAGTTAGATTACTAATGTCTTTTCCAGCTCTGTGATTCTGTTCAGTTCCCATAGATGTTCACACCTATTAGTTTATATAACACAACACTGAGTAACACCATGACGTTCTCTGAAATGGAAGTCAGTTGCCTTCTTTTTTCTTTAAAGGGAAATAAGCTGTATGTATAGATCTGTCTCTAAAGCCAAAGTCTGTGAAAGATGGGACAGAAATATTTCCTTGATCATAGCAATGTGCTCAACTATCCAATTCAAAAAGAAGTGCTTAGAACGTTTCAAAATTTGTACAAGCTGCATATTTGTGTGTGCAAAGGGAATGGAGGGAACAGCATTAATACCAGCAAGATTGTGTTATGAAAGCATCTTAAATTGTTGCAATCATTTGAGAACCAAAAAGCTAACTCAGCTTCCAACACATTTCTCAGAAATCTTTTCTGGGAGTCACTTCTACCTGTGCAACCAACATATTCTGCCAAGGCAATGAATTGCTTGAGACTTTACTCATATAAGCTAGTAAGAGCAGGAAGCCAGCTGAGCATCCTCCTCTTCCTCCTAACCCCCTAAAAATTCTTGTGAAAGGACCAAGAAATCCACTGCTTTACCATCTACCAGATCACCGAAAGGTAGTGTTGCTCCTCAAATACACCTTGAGGAGAAAGCTACAGAGATCTATCAAACTGTAATACTATTTTGAAGAAACATTTGTTTCAGATACTACCAGCAACAAGGACAACCACACCACCAACAGCAGTAAGAGGAAGCAAATGAAGTCATCAGGAGACCCTGAAGAGCTGTATAGTGGCATAGCTAAATAATAAGAGCATCTGTTAGGTGACCCAGTAAGAACGGAGCTAGCTAAGATCACTGCTCCATGGCTGTCAGAAGGTAAATAATTAAGAGGTATCAGGATGAAGAAGTGTTGCAGCTCTTTCAAGACATAGCTAACATTTCCCCAACAACTGACAGCAGTACCTCCAGGCCAATTTGGAAGACTACCTTGGAGGTCTCCAAATTAACTGATTGAGATGCACATGTGATTCCAGACACTGCATAGTCTTACTCCTATCAATATAAATATTTATTCTTTGGCAATGTTGAGAGCTTAGATGTAGAAGTGAGCACTTTGTACAAGTGAAACAGGTTATAAGAGCAATTAAAAAGACATAGGAGGTCAGTGATAAGTAATAAGTTGCAGCTAATCACCTGGCCTCTTGCAATTAGTCTTCCCAATGTCACTTCAAGCACTTACTATGCAATTCCCTCATGAGTTTGAGATGTCTTGACTGAATTGTCCTTTTTGTGGGCAAGAGCACTGCATTTCACCAGAAGTTTGGCTGTGAAGCTATGCTGTTACACTACTGATGAAGTTGTTAATTCTGACTTTTTACCCCCTCTTAAAACACATTTCATTAGTAGAAAGTAGGAAATTTAGCTAGCACCTATAAAAAAACATTATGGCTGCACTGAATCTGCTAAAGCCTTATAGCAATGTTGTTACTTGTCTGATATGTTCTGGGAAAAGTGGAGAACACCCCGACTGCTCCAGGGTTGAGCTGCGACAAGCTACGGAGGATTCCCTGTTTCCAGCTTTTGCTGGAAGTTTTTGCAGTTCAACATATAATACAGGCCTTACCTTCTGGCTTCTTTCCTTTTCTCTTTCCTTTGTTGAGAATCACCAGTCTTTCTTCTGGTGGCATTTGGGCTATTTTCTGCATAAACACTTTTTCTAGTTCTTGGGCCATAAACACAATGTCATCACCAGGCTGCAAAATACAGTCAGTGACATTCAGAGTAAAGGAGAGGCTGCAGTAATGGAGGGCTGCCTTGTAAAATAAACAGTCTACAGAATCCTGCTCCAACAGATTGAAACAAGCCACCAGTACCAGAGAGGTCTGTAAGTCCTTGCCATCCCTGCCCCCCCAACACACTTTAATACAAGTTGCTTCGTTACTGAAATACTCTTTCTCCCACTGTCCCATTGCACAGTCCTACTCGCTTTATATCCACGTACTTCCCACAGCAAAGGAAAAGGGGGCAGATCTGTAACTCCCTTATTCATTCCTATGTTCTGAAGAAAGCTGTTGAAGCTTAAAGATGTGACACAGCCAACAAACATCCAAGCGCAGGGAGATGCTAGCACTTCAAATTAGGTTAGTTAAACTTTTTGGAGGAGCAGAGCATGGCTCAGGGTTGCTACCCTTAAGCTTGTATAGCAGTTACACGGTGCTTGCTGTTCATGAGCTCTGCAACTAAAACCCAGAGATTTTGCAAGCGGAATCCTTGTGCAGAAAAGACTATGCCCTCAGTTGTAGCTCTCAGTCGTAACCGCAGGCTAGACTTTGCTTACATGCCCACAGTCAATTCTAGCAACAAAGCCCCCCCACCTTTCAGAGAAAATAGTTTCAAAAAATCATGAAGACATTGACTAATTTAGTGCAGGCTCTAATAACCATTTGCTTGCTTTAGACTTGTACGTATCGTTCAATAGAATTGGTTACTGGTAAGAGGTTGTGTTTCACATACCTTGTTATATATGTAGCAGTTCAAGAACATTGTTTTAAAGTCTTCAATGCATTCCACAGCTTTTGTGTAGTAATTGTGTTCCAGACGCTTTTTAATGGTGCTCAAGTCCATAGGTTTCTTTATAATACTGTAATAATCCTGTGGTTTTGAAAGAGTTAGTCACACAACAGGTATCTTCTAATATTAGGACATGAAGATTCTTACACATTTAGTTATGAAAGTTAAATTGCAAGAGAGGAGAATTGCATTATGTTGGAAGGAATATTTTATTTAAAGAAAAAAAAAAACTTTCCCCTATAGTCATAGGTACCACAGAACTAAGTGGTCAGGAGCTCTTCACCTCATTTTCGCCTTGCTCTTTCATATAACATCCACCATTGAAATCCCCAAAGAATATTTATTTCAATAGGATCCAGAGCTACACTGGCAGTAGTACTTATGAAAAGTATACGTACTTCTCATTTGTTATCTCAAAGCCATTTACCTGAAGTAGCCCTCCAGTTTACAGCACAGAGGGAAAGAAGCCAAAGACAGGCTTTGACAAAGACAAAGACTCAGTCACTGACAAAAAGAAGCCGCCAAGTTTTCACAGTGGCTGATCAAATACTTCATCCCCTGGGTTATATTGGCTCTCCTCTCAGGGTTAGTCTGGTGAAGATGTGGCAATATGACTGAAAGGCAGCTGGAATGTGAACTATTGTGATTATTTTAGTAGCATGGCTGAAAGCTTGTGATTAAGAGCATGAGGCTAATTCCCTGCTGGCACATTTAAGAAATCAGAACAGGAATATCCCCACTAAGTTCACATATACATTGTAATTGTATGAAGTTACTACTACTTCAAGAGTCTTCTAAAGCTGTCCTATCAATCTGTTTTAGTGAAATAAAAAAGCTAAATACATCATAGTGCAGACTGTTGAATTTACCAAAACAAAACCAAGAAAGCTCTTCAATAACGCAGCTAATAATTAAGTATTGTCCATTCTGCATCTTCTAACACCTGGAGGACAGAGGCAAAGGAGGCAAATACCTTCATTGTCCTTGCCATGGAGCCAGAGGTTTGCTTGTTATTGTGCAACGGTTGAACTAACACATACTTTTAGAAGTCAAGTGGCTGCCTTAGAAATCCAGAGAGGCAGAACTGGCCTGAGGCCAGCTGCAAATGTTGCTACAACTCTGAATGACCCTTAATATTAACCTTAAGTGACAGTTCCTTCCAAGAAGGAAAAAGGGTAAGAAAAGACACAGAAAGAGAGTCACTTTGACTGTGCTTTTGGACAAACTGACCAAATGAGTTTGTCATGAGAAACAGCTGCAGATAAAGGCTTTTGTCTGCTCTAAACAGAAGCAATGATTTTGTAGAATTAGTCTTGGAAATTTGAGAGAACTAAATATGATTGCTTAAGCTGCAAGAGGGGAAAAAAAAAAAAAAAAGGAAATGTACCGTAGTTTTATTTAACACCTTTCTACTTATCTACCAAGAGCAGTATCTTCCAGGTCATTTGAAATACCATTGTGTGAATAACTAATGTTTTCATTTGATACCTGAATTAAAACAATTTGTCACATTATATTCATTCACTTTGTTGCAATTAAACTGTAACATAAATAAACCCACAAGGCAATACAGAACAAGAATTTAAGCATCCAATCTCTTCTATTTCCTAGAAGACTGTTCTGTCACTGTGGTATGATCAGAACACCATAAGTCTTTTTTTCTTCCCTATTTTTGCAGGCACATTTAATTCCTCTAGAAACTTCAGAGCAAGATGCCAAAGTTAATTTGAAATTGTACTACAATTGTAATTACTTCTATCCATCAAACTGGATCCAGATTTGCCTATTTACTTTAGGGTCAATCAGATCTGCTTTTCCATCATAAAGCATTTGACATTGAAAGAGACTGGCCACCTCTTATTAAAAGTAAAAAACTCAAAGGCAAAAGAAAATACTCATCATATGCAGTGTTAAGAAATATGGCTAAACCAGCAGGGAGGTGGGAAGAAGACAAGACAGAATACCAACATCCAGAAATGCCAAGGGGCCTGTCTAAGCATTCTTATTATCCCTTAGAAATATTGATTTACTACAGTCTCAGATCAGAAAGCAAATGAACAAAGATGCAGCATTTAGTATGAACTAGAGAGAAAACAGTTTTCTTGCAGACTTGGATTAATGAAAGCTGTTCATATGCAAAAGTAGTCACCCATGATCCATTGCATCAGAAAAAACTCTTTTAAACTAACATTAATTCACAAGTCCTGTAATACTTTACATATTAACACTCCAATTCCAAAATGGTCCTTACAGGAAGATTCAGTGCTGCTGCATCTACAGGCTGATGAAATGGCCAGGAAAAGTTGTGTCTCCACATGGCTTTCATGACCACCCTTTGTAAGTACTGAAGTTGGTTTGTTTGACAGCCACTATTTTTGTTATTTATATATTCTGGTGGAGGAGGGTTAATAATAATAGAACAGTGTTGGCTTGGAACAGACATCTTTAGCAAGTTTATATATCCACTTGTTCAGAGATCTTCATTATAAATCTAACCTGAGGGGAAAAAAAGAAAAATAAATAGTATTCAGTGACAATATCTAGATTTAATGCTGTTTCCATATTCACTTCTGTTTGTGAAGTGTCAGTACTGTAGTCGCAGGCATACCTCCATGGTTTAACCAAGACACATTTGTTTTACAGTGCAAAATTGGATGTGCTGGACCACTAGAGGTCAGTTCTTTAGGTTATAAACAGCTATATTTGTAAAGGCTTAAAGAGGAGGCATGTTGAGATCTGTAACGTTTCCCTAGAAATAAGCTTCCTCACAAAAGTTCATCTATCAAAGTCTAGGAATACATCCTCTGCCTGCCTCCCTCCCTCCATAGAAAAGGTTTAACCTAAGAAGCAGGTTTACAGCACACAGTGCAAGTCTCAGTTAGCACATGGCAATAGCTAGGTATTACCTTCCTCATGCATCTCAGCCAAGTCACCACACAGAAGTCCTACAACTGCCAATAAAATGCTGTAGCATAAGCCTATTTTGAAACTGTGCTTTTCAAGTTTGTTTATATTCACAACAGCATTTTCTGCCACTGTGCATCAGCTTTGTTATGTACCAGAGGACTATAAAAGGTTCATTCCCCTCACCAAACAGTTTTGGATCATTTAAAGACTATTGCAAGGAGCAGCCATGGTAATTTGCCTTTAGCCAGCGCAGTGTTGCTGTGCTGGAGCAGAACATGCAGGTACTTAGGAATGGCAGAGGCGCTGTTTTGGGGTGTATAAAACCAGCACTAAGCTAGGCAAGACCTTTGCCAAGCACTATTATAGAAGTTCGAGTCCTTGCCCACCTCCTTCGCTCATCGTTGAGTTACAGTCAAGAGTCTCGCTTTCTTCTCCCCATTAAGACAAAAAAACACCATATTTTCTCATTCTAACTGTAGTTCCTTGGTTTACCAATGTAACAGTTTCTTTTTGTGTACTCATTCGATCAAGCATTACTTACTCCATTCTCAATTTGTCCTGCTTTCTGCTAAAAAAAAAAGAAAAATCTGATGGCCTGCTTTTCATCATGGTATAAAGTATTTCATGAGTTTCAGAAGAGATCATAATAAGCTAGATAGCTATTGTTATCAGCACACTGCTAGAATAGTATCTCTGCCCCACTGTTGCAACTGTAACATCCCATTGGACATTACATATCACACATCTTACATTTTCGTCTTTATTTCTGCATTCAAAAGCATGCCTCTTCTCGAACAGCTCTTGAAGCTAAAGAGCTGTTCTGATTTCTCCCCCATGTGTTCAGTCTAGTCATGTACAGAATGCAGATATCTTTCATTGAACAGTACTGTCATCGAGGCAGAAGTTTTCTTTTTTCTTAAATGAGGAAAACATATCAAACCTGAGTTGTTAATACCAGGAACAGTTCTGGGCTATGCATACCTACATAGACACTACATCATTAACAAATTTAGTACAAGATCAGATTGTTTTGAGGTCCACAGTAGAGCAGGTATCAAAGATACTGTTATTTTTCATGATACTAATTTCACTTGAGAGGACAATTTTAATAGTTTAGGCATGAAGTTTTAGTTTCAAGTCATATAAATAACAAGCTGTGTTAACTTTAAATTGGAGAATAATCATCCTCTGTCACCTGTGTCTTCTGACAAGACCAAGTCTAGCACTTACTCTAAAGCAGATTTCAAAAAAACCAAAGGGAACCTAGTTTTCCTGGAATAAGATATTCGACTGCCAGGGTACAGTATGTGCAAAACAGCTTGTGCTCCAGAGACAGAGAAGATAGAGCCTGCCTTGTGCTTAACAGTGTGCTAACTCTGAAGTTAGGCATTTCTCTGCTGCCTGCTTTTGCAAAGCTAGTTGATACAGTAGTAGGTACCAGAGCATGTACTTGGTCTCTTTTTTAATTCAGAAGTGACTTCATGATCTAATTTTTCTCTCCTGTTCCCACTCTTTCCTTCCAGACGGGCTTAGAAACACTGTAACTCAGAATACCTCCCCTTAAAATACTGAAGCCCCAGCTACCTCCTTACAGACAAGTTTGCAGTTTTAAACTGTTAGCTGTATATCATTTTGGTCTCAGGAGCTGAGGCACTAACAATATACCACAAAATGTGTTGCATTTTTGTCGTTGTCAGTCCGGCAGCAACTTATTTTCTCCTGGGGAGAGGCTGGTATCAGACTAGCTTGTTCTTTTTGACCACTCATTCAGGACTTTCAGTTGGAGATGCCCGTAGCTGCCCAGAGGGAACCCAGCCAGCTGGGGTATTGAGCAACAACCTTACCGGCACCGTCCTTCCAGTCAGCCCAGAGCCCTGCCTGCCTCCTGGCACAAGCCAGTGGCAAGCTCACCAGACACCTCCTGTTGATGCAGGACCACAGTTAAGGCATCCATATCACTCTCCCTCTGCACAAGCAACATCCATTTCTTTTTTTTCTAGTTTGCTGCACACATTTAGAGTTTGCATGCCTTGGAAAACAGCAACACCTGCCTAATATGAAAAGTGAATGCAAATGTAATTTTTTTTTTCTTTCTTTTTTTTTTTTTTTAACCAAGTACACAATCTCAGGCTTCACATGTCTTTTATTCAGATGGAGACACACAAACAGGTAGCAGTATCCAAAACAAGAAAGGACCAGAACTTACTAGAAAGTTTGATGCTGAACTTAGAGTCTGGAAGGCCAAGTAAATTCCAAATATTGAGTTGTCTTGTGTACTCTAGCAAGAGGGGGAGAACAAGAAGGGGGAGAGCACAGACACGAAGGGAATAACAGCTGCAGAAGCTGCAATTTCCTCATCCTTCCCAGCACTACAGACATACAAAGATTTTGTAGTAACATGCACAAACAACTACATGGTATCCTCCATCCTCTCCACCCCAATATATGTTTCATATTTAAAGGCATATATGCTCCCACCCGCAAACAACATATAGCTGCATCCAGCCCCAAGAGCAGCTGCTTTGAATATAAACTATTTCTACTGCTATATGGTATTTCTTGCCCTAGCAAGAGTTTGCAACAGAAGTTAAAACAAGCCAAAAAAAGCTGAAAAACTTAAGTTGAACTCCATATATATTACACCTTAGATAAGAAAAGTGCATATAGTTGCACCACCACACATCATGCTAAATGCTAACCTTTTCAGCAATGTGTATATCTCAGAATGGAAAAATCTAGACACACACGTGGTCTGCCTCTCCTGTAACTGATCAGTATTAGAAGAACTTGGACAAGTTCTGAGGCAGTTTTAAGAACCCCACAATCCAGCCAAGTCCATCATCCACAATTTTCATCTGTTAGGCCACACTATCATTTTTCCCTGATTCTTTCTGCCAAAAAACACATTTTGTGATTAAAAAGTGCAAGTTGTTCACCTTCTCCATCTGAAGCACAGAGGCTAGAAATTGAAGACAGGAAGGGAAAGACTACAGTTTGAACTTAAAAAATACCATCATAAAAAGCAGACAAATAACATTTAGTACTGAAAGAAAAACATAAAATAACATCTAATTTATTGTACAGAGTCTTGGAGGCAGCTCAGACTTGGTATCAAGAGTGCCCAAGGAAACCAGGGGATTAAAGTTTTGTGTACATAACACAGTGTCTTGGGCCTAGATGCCTAGCTTTTAAAAACCTTAATTTATGTTGTGGAAACTAACTTCCATGCCAACAAAAGAGGTAAGACTGCATATTGTAAAGGACAGACAAGGGTTTATGTTTTGGTGTCTATCCCTCCTTTACTACCTGCCTGCCCGCCCCCCCCTCCCTTCTCCCTAGTCACATAGGGCTCCTCTCTAGCTTAAAATAAAACCCACATTTGTATACTGAAGCAAAAGTGTGATCAGATTCCAGCCAGCAAGATTGCTTGATATTTTTCAAACCACCCCTTCCCAGCCCCCCATGTCCTTGAGCTGCTGGTCCCAAAGGTCAAGCAGTCTCAAAAGAGAAGCCTTGGATGTTTCCTTAAGGCTCAATTTGAAGTTTTTATCTAACTTGATAGAGATATGTTTTTTAGTTTAAGAGTAAAAAGCAAATAGCTCACATGAATTACACCACTAGACAAGTCAAGGCTTTTGACAAAGTATCATATCTTGTGATAATCAAACTTTTTTTTTATTAAAGAAAAGATTATTTGTTATCACTGATAGGTTTCTAAAAGCAGGCATTAGCTAGCCTAATGAAAAGGTGGTTATTTCCCCTTGCTTTAGCTCAGCAGTATAGCTACCAGCATAGAACCTGTATATATCATCCTCCTAGTCAGGAACAGCAGCTCAGAGAAACATTAGTATACCACATACAGAACAGAAGCATACAGTCTACCAGACTCTACACATGAAGAACATTTCATCCTTCAAGGCCTTTTTAACAGGTTTTGTTTAGCTGATAGTCAATTATCACATAGAAACTTTATAAAAAATATTGAATCCCCCCCAGGTTGAGATATTAAGGCCACCCAGAACAGAGCACAGCCTTCATTTTAGGTAGCACAATCTCTTCTTTCAGAAGGACAGCTATCCACTTACAGATGCCCATAAAACAACATTTCATTATTTTTTGGACCTCTCCTGGGATACAGCAAACAAACATTAGTTGTAGAGACAGGCCACATAAATATTAGATCCTGAGAAACCATTGACTTACAGCTACTACCATAACTAACCAGCCTTACTAGCCTTAGGCAATTCAAAACTTAACTACCACCCTCAGAGCAGAGCAGACATCTTTTTACCTTAGTTTTAGGGGAAGCCACAACTCATTTCCTCCCCACCTGAGGAGTGAAGGAAGAACAGAGCCTTATAACAAAGGCACAGAAGTCTTTATAATCTACTCACTCCCTCGTTTTGCTCTCTAGCATACACCTGCAACCCTAACTAAAACCTGCCCTATCAGCGGTTCTCATTGGAAAGTTATCAGTATAAAATAGGAACAGCTGCTAAGGGCTAAGACACACCAGATGGTTATTTATGCCAGACCTACTCATTAGTGAGCCAATAAAATAAGGTGGAGGGATACAAAAAGATGAGTGATACTACTTAGATCTACTTTGGTTTGTTTTTCTTAGTTTTAAAGTCTTAAGCTTAAAGATAATGGAAATGCTTATGTTTTATCAATTAGCCTGAGTCATAATGTGTTACAGTGTAAGAGGGATGCATAAATAGTGTATCTGGGTGAGGGCTCTACAGTATTCACACCTTCCTTTGCTCTCCAGTTCCATTACTTAAATTTAAACCCAAATATATTTAGTAAATGCTGCTGTAGCATAAAAGCGAGGACCAGGTTGTTTCCTAATAAATTTGATTTGTTGTCATTAAAATGACAAAGACTTGGAATTTAGCCAGCCTATTTTGAATTTTGGCTATTGACTAAGCTTTTGTTTCTCTCAGTACACCTAAAAATTTCAGGCCTAGCATGCTGTAGTACAAAAATCAGATTTGTATTTAATATGTTGTTTCGTTGAGGTGTGTGTGTCAACTTGGGACCAAAACCTGTTTGGATTCTTATCGTGCAAGTGATTAATCTGCATGCTTTTCTCTCTCTTCCCTGCCCTCCCCCCCCCTTTTTTTTTTTCAGCATGATGTCTTGGGTACTAGGCCAACTTTACTTAGATGTCTTTGTTTTCCTGGCAAAAGCATGAAGTACTGGTATAGGATCTAAAGTATCTAGGTAGATCCAGCATATATTCTGACGTAAGCAGCCCAGTCTGTCAGGAGCATATGGATGAAGTTGTTGGGGGAAGCAGCAAACAGCTGCTTCCTCTGGCACTTCTGCTGAGCTGGGAGCAGGTAACGCAAAGTTTATTCTTTACAGGTGACAGGAAGGGGATATTTTTACTGAGACGGAAAGGATTCCTGTATTTGAAGTAGAGCAAGTAACAGAAACCTCGCTCAATGAAGTGAAGCAAGAAAAGGGAGTGGAATCCTCTATAGGTAGGTCTCAAGGTTTGTTGAACTGAGTGATCTTCTTGCTAGAAAACTGTCATTGGTTTTGTTACTATTGATGGGGAGATGGGAAGGGTACTGGCAAAAGAGAAGCTGTTGCCCATTAAGTGTACTTGTTTGCTGTCTTACTCTGCTTTCTGCCTTCAGCTTCTGGCTTGTGACTGCTCAATCCTCCTTTGAATCTGTTTTTGTCTTATAAAAATTTAAGTCAGCCAGATTTGTTAGGCTATGCTGTGAAGAGGCAAATACTGTGTTTGAAAATTATATTGGTTTGGTTTGTAATCACTTAGAAAACTGAGCTTTAAAGGAATCACTACCTTTGTGTATCTGATGTTAAAAGAAGCTGAAAAAGAGTGTATTACAATAATTTTTGTTTAATTTAAATATGGTGTTGAAAAAAGACTTAAAAAATATTGTAGTGTTCCTGGCTGGCTCTGCAGTCTCAGCACTTGCTACAAGTTCTGATTCTGGCCGTCTGTGACCTGTGGGCAGGTAGCTGCTGACGATACTTTTGGCAGTTCTGAAGGTGATGACTGGGTAGAGAGGAGAAGAGGACAACAGAAGAGTGGAAGGGAGGAGGCACCTCTGTGCTTTTGTCCTCACCCAGTATCAGCTATTTCCAAAACAGTCCTAGTGCCGTCCACTTACATGAGAGATTAGAATAACATTCCTGACATGCTCCAGAAAATGAATTTTTGCAAGTCTGATAGGATGGCTGAAATGGAGTGGTATTTCAGTGGCAGACTTCTTGACAGTTTTCTCTTCCTGCAGTGGGTTAGTCTGCATCTTTCTGAAGATACTTATTCAGCAAAGACTTTTAATCACTTCTATCTGGGAGACTGTAAGACAATGTACGAGGTAGTAGCCCAAGACTCGATAAACGTGGTAAGTATCATGGAAATAGATTGACGCCTCTGGGTTAGGTATTATATTTGAAATGATTCATCTATTTAGAATGTTAAAGCAAGTATTGCTGATCAGTCTTAAATGTCTCCAAAGGTAGAAAATATGTTATGAGTGGGATCTGACCTATTGAACAAAGACATTTGAAGGTCTTGTGGGTAGAAGGTGAATTTTTAAGTGCTTGCTAAGGAGATGTGAAATAGTGAACTATCTCTTTCTTGTCATCTTTAAATAAAACATGGTATCTTGATACAGGGTATGTTTTTCAGTTGCTATAGATCATGTTAGCTGAGATTTGCAAGTTTTATACATTCTGGTGAAAATTTCTATTACAGATAGCCATTTATCTCTGAATCATGATGAACTCTTCCTGATGATAAACATCCATGTAAAAATTGTCTAGTGGTGATAAACAATGCCAATTGCACACTCGGTCATTATGTATTGACAACTGAGGTTCAGAAATTAAAAACCAATATTATCAAAAAGAAATGTGGGCACGCAGTTTGAGCTAACAATGAGGTTTTGGGGTTTTTTTTAACTCTGACTGGAAGGACCTCTTGGCTCACTGAGTTTAATCTCCTCTTGTCACCAGCAAACATGTCCTATATCCCTCATAAAATGTTTAAGCCATGTCTTAAGGATAGCTAGATTTTCAGCCCCTATTCCTTAGCATTTGGAACCCTATAATTGTTTTACTGAGTAACCCTTATATCTTTCATAGGAGATCATATTCCAGATATAGTTTCTAGAGTTGCCACAGTATGTGCCATCTGGTAGAAAATCTCCTTTATGAAAACCTCTGCCTGCCACTGATACACGTTTACCATATATTGCTTTGAAGTGATAAATGCAATCTTGTCCTTGGAAATGGCAACGTTTCCTTATTATTATTCCTGGACCAGCAGCAAGAGGCTAAGCAAAACTATAAATGTGTTGTATACGTGATACAGCTTTAATACTGAATGTGCAGCCGATGTGAAACTGCGAAGGAAAGGTCCATGGTTGCAGGAGAAAGGAACGGGAAGAAGGTGTCAAGAAATCGGCCTTTGTGGACAAAGGATAGCGATTATAGTCATATCTGGATAAAATTTTCATCTAAAGAGTTAGTTTGATGTAGAAGCATGGAGGTTATCATGCTTTGGCAATGTGAAACAAAAATTTGTAACACCAGAGTCTTTGTGATAAGGAAGGTAACGTGTTTCGGTCAGAATTAAGTTCTTAAAAATCGATCCTGTTCTTTCTAGTAACATTAAAATACTAAATGGAAAAAGAAAAAGGAAGGAAGAAGCTGTATTTTCATAGATGTCTATACCAAAAGAACCCTCTGCTCTCTCTTGCTTATAATGTAAGGTGATATGGCGGTTAAGACACCAGCAGCTGTCTATAGTCTTCGTATCTATTGTACTTCTTCTAAAATGCTCGGGTACTTCCCTGGAGGCAGTGCGCTGGCGGGAGTGCTGACATAGTCCTTCCCATAGCAGTTCTCCGAATTGTGCCCACCTAGAGCTGTTCTGGACAGGATTTCATGACATGGTGTCTGAGCTACTGTAGCATTACTTCCTATTGTTAGTTTAAAAACAACCCTAGAGGTGCTGCTGCACATATTACTGCATTTCAGCGACATCGTCTTTGTGTTTGGAACAGAACATTGAACAAAGGGAAAGAAGTTGCAGAATTGTACGGGCTGTGTTCTGCAAATAAGATCTTAGGGAGAAATTGGGATAAGTGAGGCAAGATCATTTATAAATCAGATCCCTGTCACTTCCCCGCTCCCCACTTACCTTTCTGCACTTTCTAGGTTTAATCATGTATGGAGAGCACTATCCTAGATAGCAGCGTTAGTTTGATGCATATGTTAATAATTCACATTGATACATGCTTACTTTGCGTTTTTGGCTGCTGCTCTGAGACTGCTGAATCGGCCTCATAACATGTGAAATGCAAACAAAATTGAAACCTTGTGAATGAAGACCTTGATTTGTTTTAATTTATTACCGTTGAATGGTATTTCCCAAAAGTATTCACTTAGAGCATGTTAATTTTGTTCTCCCAGTGAGCATTTAAAGCACTGCTTCACTCTGTGAATGCTGTGTGACAGCATACGTAACTGTGCAAGTAACAAATACTTCAAAAACCATGGGAAACAGAGTAACGGGCACTGAAGCTCCCCACAAACAAAATGTGATTACAGAAGTCAGCTCTGCATCACAGCAAGACATAGAAATTGATGACTACTGCTTTAATTTATAGGCCAAATTTGGCTCTCAGATACCACTGTAAATTTGGAATAGCTCTACTAACTTCAACAGAGTTGCCTTAGGTTTTCTGTCGGGGTAAATGATAGCAAAGTGTCATTGCCCTGTGTTATTCATTTAACTCATTGTATCATTTTCCCAGTTATTTATAAAGCTACGTTCATCTGAGACTCTGTGGCAGGGTACCCATGAAAGTTGTACAGGCAAGTCTTTGGCAGGTACAGGAAACTACAGTGAAAAAATTAATCCATCCCAGAAAGCAGCCCTGTTCCTGCTTACTGCTGCCTTTCTCACCCATGAGAGTGGTCCCACTTGCTAGAGAAATCTCACACTTCATTAACTCAGCCTTCAGCTAGTGTCCAACCAAGGGACTGCCGCAGAATGATCCCTGATTGGGACTATAGTACATCATCACCTGATGGAGCTGGCAACCACCTGTTTCTCTCCCTGAAAATTCATTTCTAAACTCTTTCATTACAATTGATTCAATTATTTCTGACATTCAGCCAGTGTGATGTTCCCTGTACCCCTGCTGCTGCTCTCCTGGTCTCTGCCAGCCTGCAGATGAGCAGTGTCTACCTTGCTCTCCCTTCTGGCACTTCATCTTCTCACCCGAAACAGATATGTCCCTCCAGCTGCTCTGCTCCCACCTGGCCTTATTGTTCATGGGGTCAGTAAAGGATGTCTGCTTAGTCCTTGGATCTTCTAAGTTCTTTCATTACCCATATTTCTTTCACTAATCACCTCCTCAAAATAATTTCTGTCTGGTTAGGCCTTCACTTGTGATGGCCAACTTGCTTCTGTGCTTCCAGAGACCACACCTGAATGTGCATGTGGCGGCTACTCTGCTTTGAAAGGAAGGGTATCCCATGGAAGTGCCCATTCCTCTGTATACTGAGCATGAAAAGAAGCCCTCAGTTACTGAAAGACTGGTGTGTGGTCTTCCCTGTATAGGACTTCAATGCATTATTCTGAAGAGTTCAAGTACACATCAGTTCTTTGTCCTGTCTCATGATCTTTAGGCATGGAGAGAGAATGGAAAAAAAAAGAAAAAATTACAAACCACCCTAACACGGAATAAGGGGCTCTTTTCATGGTGTGTAAAACTGGCAGAACCAAATTCTCAGCATGCTTTTCAGAACCAGAGATTCAAATAGGTTGCCAAGGGAAAATGACTGGGTTGTTCAGTATATTTTTATACTCCCCAGGATGTTGATACTCCATATCAGCACTAAATTTGTGTAAAGTTTGTGGTTATTAGAACCAACTAGGGTGCAAAGAACAGGAGAAACAAAACAGTGTATTGAGTCTGAATTTCACCTTTTTCTTTTCCTTCATGGGATGCCCTCTTTGAATATGTCAACGGGACTTGTTATTTTCTAGGAGGTCCTCTAACGTTTGCCTAAAGCAACAGTACATGATAAAATCCTATGTGTTTAGTCAGAAATTAGGGATCTAATTTCTGTTATGTAAAATATGTTAAATCACATAATTTATAGTAGTTTGGACAGAATCTGTGGCAGTAATTTTCAAGTGCAGCTATGGCGTGGCAGGGCTGCCGTCATATGTTTGACTCCAGAGAATTTGAGTGCCACTTTCATGTGTACTGAAAAGTTTGGGTGCTCCCAATGCTGCCAATCTCTTCATTATGCCATGTGAGAAACTGAGGGTGGAAAAGATGCATCCGCAGCCTTACTTGCATACTGAATTGATTTTGTTGAAGTAGTGTTCTTACACTAGTTCAAGTCCCTGAGAAAACAATCTTTTTCTGATTTAGTAATGGTTTATTTCAGCATAATTTGAAATCTTAAACTCCCTTCAATGGTGATTTTATGCAAGCTGGGTTGAATCCACATTGCAGCTGGCTAGGAGGATGTGCGTGTTATTAATTACTGTGCCTCAGCTGAGACCCAAGAACTTTTTGAACTGCTCTAACACAATTGCAAGCTATTATGTATTCATACCCTTCATGATCTAAGCTAACTCAAAGCAGATCTGACTAAAATGAATTTCAGCACAATCGTTTGCATTAATAAAATTGTCTCAAAGTTATGCTTGAAATGCAAAACCTGAGGTGGTGATTGAGGAGTTACATCCCCCAGCTATATGCCTGATCCCTTTGTGAGAGATTACCACCCTCACAGCAGAATTGCATGAAATTTATACTTTTATGAGCTCTCATCCTTTCTAATCCCAGATGATTCACCAGGTACCACTTGGAGATCCTGAACAAAATATTTTGCTATGTGTTTCCTGATTGTGTCCAGTGTCCTACGCTGTTGCAATCTTCTACCAGTAGATGTCAGCTCAGAACTGGTGAAAGTTTATTCTGTTTATTTCAAGGTAATTAAAATTAGTGGTTCTGTGGCTTTGGCCTTGACTTTTGATATCGGATTGCTTGTTCAGAACATCAGAAAGCATAATGTCACTATTCAGACATTCAACGTATGACCAGCGTGACATTTGCACAGTCTGTTACATTTGTAAAGACAGAATTCAGACTGAATAAATGTGTGATCGAAAAAAGAAAGCCAGTTATTCTGTTCGTTACTAAAATTTAAAGAAAGATTTTTCAAGATCAGACTCTAGTTCCAAGTTGACATACTCCTAGATTAAGCTGATAAGCCAGGGCACAGGAACCGCTGTGGTGCAGATGGAGGTAGTAATTTGTGGCAGCCTCTATGCTGCCAGAAACAGAATTACTGGAGCATTTGGAGGAGTCTTTGCCCCAGTGAACTGGTTACCCCTGTAAGACAATGTGAGAGGGGAATATGCTTGGTCTGTACTGCTCTGTTGGGATTTTTTTTCTTTTTTCTTTTCTTAAAATTATAGGGCTATTTGCAGCTTCTATATGTTGCTGGAATATAATCTGAGAGGCAAAAATTTGCCCATCGGTCTTTAGAGTAGCATGGCACTGTACATACAACCACAAGCTGGAACAGGAAGAGGTATATTTCTCTGTATACTGTGGAGACAGGTGCTGTAGCGCTGTCTCTGCTTGCATCTGCTCTCCAGGCAGGCAGAAAGATTTACTACCATGCCCTTGGCGCATGTTCTTGCTTCAGTGTGTTCCTGTGTTTTGTGAGCAAGCATGCATGGGACAGCCAGTCTTATGTTCAGAAATTCCTGGTTCAGGGAGAGAAGCATGCTAGTAGTATATTCCCACACTTCCCATACTGCTGTAGCTGTTGCCATTTCTCCTGAGGACTTCTGGAGGCCTACCCCAGAGATCTTAGTGCCTCAGCTATGGAGCTGTGCTGAGTTGGTCTGTGGTACACTGGGACAGCTTGCTGTGCCCTGTGGGGCAGTGACTTTAGCCCACCATCGTGTTTAACTGAGGCTCTTGCTGTTCTGTGTGTTCCTAAGCCTTGCCTGCTCAAATCCACATTTTAGAAGTGGATTGGTTGTTCCTGCTTGCAGGCGAGTTGTTTATGCCGTGGAGAAGACGTTTGGTGAAATCAGTGGCATTCGGAAACATTTTTTACCCCTTGAAATGCAGAAGGCACAGGGCATGGAGGACGAGGACACAGACTCAACAGGCGTGTGAATGCTGCAGTTACTGCGCATTTCTGTGAAGGGACTGGGGCTTTGGGATGGGCTGAAGCTGCGTGGTTGTACACATCTGGGAGAACCAAGAGCGGGGCATCCAGGAACTAGACCATGTCGCTGAATAAGGAGCTTCCTCCCTGCTGTCAGGACCCTGAGTGCACCAACAGGCTGGGCAGCCCCTTCTCCTCTCCTGGAAGTGGAGGCGAACTCCTGCCTGCGTTCGAGGCCAGCCCTGACACAGGCCAGCTGTGTAGCCTTGGACGAGGCTGCTGTGAAAAGAGCAGTGTGAGAAGGGGCTGTGAGGGGCCTCCTCGGGATCTCCCCCTTTTGGCTCAGGCCCTTGCCTGAGCTATGTGGTACTTGTGCCCATGCCTGGCCATATCCCTGCTAGTCCTGACCCCCAGCTTGCTTCCTGGCTTGGCCTAGGACTTACCTCGTCACCACAAACTTGTCCGATGATGACTGGACTATCGGCTGACCCTGGTTACTGTTGTCAGACCTCCTCTGCTCGCCTTGCTTGGGGGCTTTGGGATGGGGACCTTGCTGGTGAGGCCACCGTCAGTGTTGGCCCAGAGCTCACCTTCCCTGGTGGAGCAGCCAGCTCTTGCTGCTCCCTGACGCTAACCTGCTGCTACTGATGGGTGGCTGTCACAGGCTGATTTATGTTATGTATATTACAAATTATAATTTATAAATACATGTATAAGTTAAAATTAAACTTGTGTTGGCAGTTCAGTTCTCTGTACTAGTACCATGGAGTCTGTAAAGTGATTAATGATGTGTTTCCTCAAAATTAATGAAAATAAGAAATAATAGATTATTTTCAGAGATTAGGCCTTTTGAACTGATAGGTGTCTTATAGATGGCATACCTGCTTCCACTCGGTCCTCTAAAAAGAGATAATGGATACAACAGTTCCAACGGAACATTATTCCTTATTTTTGCAGACTGTGGTTTAGCTCAATGCACAATTGTAAAGGCCAATATATTAAATTCAGGAAGGTCGAGTTGCACAGTTCCAATGTCTTCAGGAGATAAACTGCCTGTTTGCTTAAAAACCTGACTCTAGTGACATTGCTGCTTACCACGTGTTGTTACTTTTTTTTTTGGGCGGGCTTCCCCGCTATTGCCATTGCTCAACCAATGGAACTTCTTTAACATCAGAGGGCCAGGCACAGTAGAACTGGCTGTAAATGTTTGACAATGGCAAGAGAGTGATTTTGTTGAGCTGAGTGAAGGTTGATGCTGGTGACAAAAATCCATTTGGATACCAGTGTGGGCAGAGCCATCAATTAGATTGAGCTAACAAACCCTGCACCTCTACCCAGAGGTATTTTCATATAGGGTGTTTCCAGCCTGGTTATTTACGGGGCTGATATGGGCAACCAGAGAGACTCTCTTCGTTCCTGGGGCTGGATCAAGGCTGGTGAGGAATTAAGAGACATCCTGCATACCTACATCCAAGTGACATAAGATGTGAGCTTCTGAGGGGGGCTATAATTGTTTGAACAATTTTAATCAATTTGTAATTAGATTTTACTCTACAGCCATCAGTTAATTTGTCATAGGCTTTACGGGATTATAGATTTAGTGAGCTTTTTAAGTGTTAAGTGACCATATGTTTTACAGACTTAATATGGCTTTAGCTTTTAGGTGATTGTGACATTTTGCAACTTTTTTAAAGCTTAGTAATCTGTTCCTTGGCTCTTCTGCATGTGCAACATATTTTAAAAACAAACCAAAATATTAACTATTTGATTAAAGCCAAACCATTTTAAGCCTGCTAGCTGCCTGTTCATATACAGAGAAAACAACTCACGTGCAGTGTGAATTTAAATGATCTGTATGTTTATGTGCTCAAAACATCTAAAACAGTTATAGTGAAATAATGTGAGTCACACATATGATTATTGAGGGTCAGTCTCATTGGTAATGGTTGCCTGAAGAACTCTTCCATTTCTTGGCCATCCCCAGACTTTAGCAGCTCCTGTAACTGAAGGAAGTGGCTCGAAGCTGAGCATGTGGACGCTGGTGCTTCAGAGCAGTGGCACTGATATTGAAGCTGCTATGAAACTGCGTATGCAAGCTCTTGGCCCCAGACTGGTGAGTGATTTCACAAGCACAAGGTCCTGCTCCTAAGCCTCTGTCCTTCTGCAAGGAACCTGCCCCGCCATTTCTGCCTGCGCAGCACTGTGTTCTGCATCCACTTCTGTGGAAAACTCATCCAAGGCCTGCTTGCCTTTCTTCCATCATTAAACACTCCTCCCTCCGTGCATGTCAGTGGCAGCTCTTGCTGTTAGTGTCTACACGCACATTATATTAGGAACAGTTTAATAATGTTAGAATTTGGCCTGGGAGAGCCTCTGTTACTAGTGCTGGTTCTAACTTTGTTTCAGGCCAGAGAAGTCCTGGAGAGTATAACAGTTTCTAAAATACCATAATGGAAAAAAAGAACTAATATTTGAGGCCAGTGGGAATATTCCACCTCTCTGTGCCAAGGAGCCTGTGAAGGGAGCAGTGTATCAGCAAATGGAGAGGTTTAGTAAGTGACCAGTGCAGTCCTCGGGAGTTTGTCCTGTCCAGAAATCTGATAGACTGTTACCGCTCTCGTTCTGACAGATAATGTTGGACAGCATTATTTATTAGGGAGGAGAAATGATAACGCTGGCCAGCATTATTTATTACGGAGGAGAAATGATAACGCAATGCTGGACTGGGATGCAGATGCTTGCTATGGGAAGAATGGCTTCCTCCCCTTCAGCATCTTACCTCAGCTATGTTCTGCAAATAAACGAGGAAGGATAAGCAGCGTGGACGTACAGCTTTATACAGCTCTGTTCTTGCAATAGTAACGGTCCTTCTTCGCTAGTCGGAAGTGTTTATCACTGTATCAGTGTGGCAATATGTGACTTTTGCACGGGGTGAGGTGGTGTGTTAACTAAAACTACAGTCCATACCGAGGGAATGAGGAACCTCACACAGGAGGAGAGGGGAGGTCTTTGCTCTCGCAGCTTAGGACTGTCCCAGCTTCTGCATGTCCTTGGCCGCTGCCTGAAGCTGAGCAATGGATACAGGGGCAGCTTTGAAGGCAGCAAAGAACAGACTACTTGAGCTGAGACTGTAGCCTGTGTGCTGATAATTCTGACCCAGCCCCGAGAGCTGAAATGTCTTTAGCTGGAATGGGCAGGGGAGTGTATGGAGAGGTGTGTTTCTGGGGGTGGGAGAGATGTGGCTAAATTCTGGACTCTGGTACTCGTGGACAATGAATAATGAGCAGAGAGAAGGGAAGAGGGTTTTGGTACAACCTTTCTTTTAACTGATGCTAAATTATTTGCTTTGTTCAGTAACATGATATAATAATATTTAAATAAATGTGGAGGACTAACCCCTCCACAGGGCGTGTGCAGAAGCTTCCATATCTGATTCTCTGAATCCTGCACGTGGTCCTCCAGCATGGAATTGTACTGTGCATATCTGGTTTTCTTCATGGGATGGTCAAAATACGTTAAAGCAGTCTTTTAAAACAAAAAATAAAATGTTGAGGCTTTGTGGGGGAGAAAGAAGCTGAAGGCAAGTTGTAGATGGGAAAACTGTCTTTTTTTTTTTTTAAGATAGATGGCTGGCTGGCGTCTGTTTTAGCTTAAACAAGGGTAATACAATTTGTGCAAGACGGACAGCAGAGCATATTTGTCTAACTTTTGTTTATTATTATCTAGTTTTCTGAATTTCTAAACCTCTGTTTCAACATATTTAGAATTCCTATTTCATTTTCACAAGACACTACGTTTTGTGTTACGCATTTGGCTGTATTGTATGTGCAAGGGTTACAAAAAAGGCACTAGATGTGCATTACTGCTGTACCTTTATATTTATCTACATGCCAAGATTAATCCAAGATGCAGTAATGTTTTGCCTTAGAGCAATTGTACCGATGAACCTTAACCCTGATCTTAAGAGACTTACTCTCTGTTCCTGTGACAGTTTGTTTATTCTTCACTTCAGGGCCCCTTTTGAGCTAAAACAGCCATTAAGAGCAAATTGTTTTGGACAGCTTTTCTGCCTCTGAGTAACAAAAACTGTGTGACTTATTTTCCTTTCTTCCTATACCTTTTCCAGGTGATTCCTGCAAACATAAATCCACTGTAGTATCCATCTAGCACTGGAATATTCTAAATGCAGAGACACGATGTGACTCATTAGCAGTGTGACCTTTCAGCATTCTCTATTTGTAAAGATTGCTGCATGCAGGGGACAAATCCCACTGTACTTTGTGAATACAATGTGTACGATGTCCGTACTGGAGGAAAAAAAATACGTCTAGGTACTCTGTATATTTTCAGTTATTTGTGTAGGTTCTCGTGCTGTGTGAGTGGCAGATAAAATTATAGCTGTATTGTAAAAGAATGTTACGTGTTGAGGGTTTAGTCCCAAGATAGATCTAAACCCCTCTAATTCAGTGGAAGGTGTAAATGAACCTGTATTTCTTCAAGTAGTTGATTAATCCAATTAATCAACTTAAAAATTATTAAAAAGAATCAATAATCTCAAAAAGTGACTGAGAATATATCCCTATATTAAGCAGGATTTTTTTTTTTATTTCATTATAAACAAATATATTATCTGTGAAAGGGTAAAAGAACAGAAATGAAAAAGGATTGTTTGCCTGTAGTAGAGTGGAGATACCAAGGGAAAAATGGAGCCCACTTCAGCTGCTGTTAAAGTCAATAAGAGCTTGATGAAACCTAGGATTTCTTACAGCTCTCATGAGGCACCACAGCTCTTGACTTCACTAATCAAGAATTAAAACTGAATAATTATGAACTATATCTTTCTGTTCACTAAAGAAGAAATAACTCCTAGGTAGATTCAACATGGTAAAACTTGCTTTATTAAACCTTTTTTAATTAACCAAATACCTTACATTATTTCAGGTCCTGCTATACTGTTTCTTCTTATAGGAGAACTACTGAAATAGAGACAAAGGTCAGTTTAGGAATATAAAAGTATTTATTTTATATTTATCTAAAAGGAAATGAAGTTAATCAGAGATGAAGGTATCAATCTTTATCAAGCTAAAATCTCAGGCTGACAGTGCAAATAAGTTTATAGTAGCATAATAAATAATTTACTGCCCTTTTAAAAACATATTTTGCTGAATTGTAGATCCAACGTAATTTACAAATTACTGGAAAGGAGATAGAAATTTTTTTTTTTTGCATTTTCACAGGGATTTTTCTTTCTTTGTTGCTGCCACAGAACAGAGACAGCAGTTATTTCTGTAGTATGGCAAGTATTCTTCCCTTCTGTTTGTGTAATCTTAACATAACTGAGACATTGCACTGCTTAGAATGAAGAAAAAATATTATACATGTATAGATCTGTATTTATAATGCTTATGCAATTACTGATTTTTTTGATAGAAGTATTTGTGTTGTTAACTGTAACTGAGGTTTCTCTCGTCCCCTCTATTTCTTTTTATTAGAAATTATGATCTAGGAAAATATGAACAAGTGAAAATGTGGTTTAGTGTTTCATATTGCATCTCATTAATTTTAAAGCTGCATAATTGTAAACTCTACAGTAATAATTCTCAACAAATTTATTTATAGGCAGTTGAACAGATAGATTCAGAAGCTGAAGTGGAGTCTTACAGGTGACTTAAGATATTCTGTGAACACTTTGTACTACATGCATTAATGGTAAATTTTGAGAAGTGTTAAGTGTTGATGGATGCAATAAACAGAGCTCGGAATGAGCTTCATTACAGCTGCAGCAGTTTGTAAATATGAGGGTTATGACAGCTTAGAGAAGCCGAAATGAAGGTATTCTTGCAGAATAAGTACCTGCTTATCAGCTATGCTACCAAGAAAAATGAAATACCGAGAGAAATCTCAGACTGGTTTTCCTGTGCAAAATCTGCCTATGTTCAGGTAATGCTGTCCCATAGTGAGGATCTGAGGACTTACTTAAGCAGATTTTACAACATGAAGAAATCTTGTCTTGTCTGTACGATTTTACACAGAATATGTAAATTTCACAGGTGGTGCTCAGTTAGCTGTAGTTTTCAGCAAAATTATGTAGGAACATAAATAACTAATATTTCATGAAATATGAATAAAGGCCTATTCGATACTTTTTTTTTCTGAGGCTCATGGGAAACCTAAATTGAATGGTGTTGCTGAAGCTCTTTTGAAGAGATATTCTTTAAAATTTTTAACATGCCACATACTTTTCCATTAATTTGAAATAGTTTTCAATTCTTTCAGTGTTCCCCTATGATTGAAAATTTTGTCAAATGCCAGTCCTCAGTTGTGCAAAGTTTCCAACAAGGGCTCTTGGACTTGTCCTAAAATGATAACCTCAGCGCTGGAGACGTTTCACTTTTCTGCAGTGCTCCTTCTTGTTATTACAGAGGGAAACAGTCCTCTAACTGTTGGGCAAAATGTTTTGCCCCTAAGTAAAATTATAGAGATAGTTACTTGTCTATTTGACATCTACGAACACAGAAAGCCCAGTGCTGCTGCTTGCAGGGGCGTCCTCAATTCCCTGTGTGTCTGCTCGTGCAAGTGGCTTTCCCTGCATCACATCCACGTGTACTGTGAATGTAACAGGAGACAGAGTATCTCTCACGTATGTTGGTAAGACTCCTGCTGCCGCAACATCTTTCTCGCCCCAAATTACGGCAGGCTACAGGGAAATTATTTTGGTCAAAAAAGGTGATAAAAACACAGAAAAGCTTTCAAACTGAGAGAGGTGAAAAACTCCAATTAAGATAGTTATATACCTTAGATAAATAAGCTGTGCCGTGATGCATCTAGTCTTTTAGAAAGTAATAGCAAATGTTGATAAGTTAGAGCAGGAACGGCTATTCACTTTACCTTACAAAACACAGTGAATAAGATATTCATGAAACTGAAATGTTTTGCCTGCAAAATTGAAAGTAAGTTTTTTCATACAATGCGTATTTTCCTTGGGGAAATCATTATTTCAGGATACTGTTTGATATCTAGAGTTTAGTGGGATCTGGAAAAGGAATTGACAATGAAAAAAACCCCAACAAAACAAAACTAAAACCCAAGCTTACTCAGATTTGACATACTGTTAAGGAAAGAATTAAGTGTTTTAGAAAAGAGATAAATTCTTATGCTACTGACTCACGGGGTCTAGAAGAATCTTTACCTGAGGCAGATGTGACCTACCTACCTCTGGCAAAACTCCTTGAGTTTTATGAAACAGCTGTGGCCAAGGACAGAGCTCTGCACCAGCTGAAGCATGGGCCCGATCCAGTGCAACCGTTGTTACTCCTCCACTCCGATGGCAGTAATTCCCCCATGATGTAGAACGAGGTCCTCGCAGCTCCCTGACACCTGCTAGTTTTAGGGGGAATTGGCATGTGTGCAAAGAGGGCAGTTTCCTAGGTCGTACCAGGTAAGAGAAGTCCAGCTCAAGCTCCTACATGGCACTAGCTTGTAGAAGCACCAAGGGTTAAAAACTGCTACTGTGTTTTGGAGACAGAAATGTAGCTCGAGTACATCAGGCTTTGCTGACTCCTGTGTAGCTGGTGGGAAGCAGGAGCTTCCATTCTTGCTGCCAAGAGGCCTGTGTCCCTCCACAGAGGCAGGGCACTGCCAGGTCCATCTTGCCATAGTGACTGCTTAGGACTGGGGAAAGGGAGCATTGGGCCACCTTCTGCTAACCTCTCCACCACGGGGGGCTGTGAGACTCCAGATGTGCCTTTTCTTTCCTTACCTGCTCCCCTTTCAGCAAACCTTGGGGACAGACACAGCTGATGCTTCCAGGCACACACTCTGTCTTTTTGCTGGTAAAAAATGCCGATTGGCATCCTAATGAAAATCTATTTGATGCAATCAAATTGTCTCTTGTTGATCCTGAAGTGCACGTGGTGACAAACCTCTTCTGTGGTGACATGCATTGTAAACAATTTATTTTCATGTGTAAAGGGAATATGTCACCTCCAATGTGCCCCTGCTTTACATCAAAGATACACTGTTAAGAGTTTTATCTGATAATTAAGAACCAGCATGAAGATCAAATGTTGATTTTAATTTATACAAATAATTTCTATTAAACAGCTTCTATGAATGCGACTATCTGAAACGGAAACCTTGAAAGTCCTTTACAGTAAATGAGATATTCAGCATCTTAATATTTACTGCTGAAATATGATTAATTATATATTATGCTATTTACTGTGAAAGCTGGGTACACTTAAACATAAACTCTCCTAGATATATATGAGCTGCCCAGCTTGGATGCTTTTTCATTCTCTTTTTGGCAGCGAATTTCATATATTCTAAGTGAAAACTCCCATCTTTTCTCATTACTGCTGCATGTCTGAATTCAAATATCTCTTATAATGCTGGGTGTGGTTTTACTTGCTTTATCATTGGCATTTCCAATAGTTTTGTGGTGGTGATTTGGAACCTAAATAGTAGAGACATCCCATCTCCGAAGTAATGGCAAAATCATACGAAAAACTGAGTGTGATACTACAAAATTAGGCCCCTTTTGCCCCCTTTGCCCCTCCCTGGCCCCCAGGGCTGAAGTTGGCTGAGCCACAACTAGTTTAGTTGAGAAGTTTGTTTACAGTCTTATGCAAGGGGCTTTTATTCTGCATATGTTACAAATAATAGCTTTGGACTAATAGGAAGATCCTAGAACATTACTCTGACATCTGCAAGTCATTATTGGAAGTTACATTCCTGGTTGAAGGATCTCTCCAACTCTCCCCTCCTCCCCTTCTCTCCCAGATCTCTGCTGGAATGTTTGAAGAAACTGGTTCTGATATCTCTTATAGTAGCTATGCGGATAATCCTTACTGTAGAAGTCCGATCTCTCTCCTATGTATCAACAACGGCTTAACTACATGACAATTACTGCGATAATAGAAAAAAACCCCTAACTTTTGGGAGAGCAAATTGTCTGGTGAGCATATGTCTAAATGCTAAAGTTCGCAGGCTCTTTCTTTAATCTGAAGTGGCCTGATTCAGCCACTCTTACTTGTGTCAAATAATGTGTGAATTTTCCCAATAAGCAGAACTAACAGGACTGGGGCCTCGACTGAGTAATGCAGTATCCTACAAGGAACAAAATGCAGCATCCTACAAAATAGTATGTACTTTTTTCTTCGCTTATTTTGGCCTGAGTCTCATCTTTCTTTGAGTCTTGGTCTTTGGCTAGTATTTGTTTGCTAGTACCACTAGGAGACCTGAACTCGTGTAAACTGAAATAGTGAGGGGTTCCAACTTGCATCTCTCCAGGCAGATGACCTCATTACACAGCTTAGACACTGAAGCAATTTCATTAACTCTGAGGGGAACAACTGATTAACTTATTGGTAAACACATCGGTAACTGGTTGAACTGGGGCTTGACGAAGATGTGCATTATGGATAAAGTTCCCTAAAAACTTTGCTGGCAAAGATGGGTAAGATGATACCCTAAATCAGAGTACCGGAATAATCCATGCACTGTTCTGGCATGCAGAACAAACTTAAGTTAATACTAAAAGTAGTAAAGTAAAACCACTTTGTAAAAGTTGGGCAGTTTTTTTGACATGTAGTATACAGAAATGGGAGAGAGAGCAATGTAATTAGATACTATCATGAAAAAGTTTTGTGAAGTTTCTCAAATTAGCTGACAATTTTTGTAAGTTCTTTTGTCAGATTCATAGATCAGATTAAATTGATTTTTGCTGATTTTTTTAAATTGAAAGGA
This sequence comes from Platalea leucorodia, assembly GCF_965183815.1. NCBI lineage: Eukaryota > Metazoa > Chordata > Aves > Pelecaniformes > Threskiornithidae > Platalea > Platalea leucorodia. The sequence continues at coordinate 39,455,825 of NC_138827.1, read as the reverse complement.
AAAATATTTAAGTTTAATCTGACTGGTTTTAGGGTATGCAGAAAACATGCGTGGTAGGTATGTGCAAAAGACTTGCAGACAATTTGTATGTGCAAGTGATCGCTTATCTTTTCATACATGCTAACATTATAATCAAGTCATAGCACATTTCTACATTATATAGTTGGTTAAAATATAATTTTAAAAATTACAAATAATTTTGAAAGTTTTCAAAATAATGCTTTTTCTTTTGAACATGTTACAAGGACTGTAAGAAAGCAGAAAAAGGGGCAAACTAAAAAAAGATTGCTCACATTTACATAGCTAAATTAACAGTGGGCTTGTAGAACGCTTTCCTTTCTAGTGTGTGATAAGCCCCATGTGCAACATCTGTATTTGTTAACAGATGGAAGATGGGAGCAGAGGGAGGTGTTTCTCATTTAAATGGATCCGCTTTCTTTTTTTTAATAATAACCAATAAATAAGGTATCCTTTTACTGTGCTTGGCTATATGTACTTTGTTGCTTAAAATTGCCCTGAGCGTATTAATAGTATAGCACAGCATTCAAATAATGTAATTTGTGGTGGGTGGGGGAGTGAAGACCTCATGGTTGGGTTTGGGAACATCTACCATGGGAAATCTTTTATGAAATAACTGTTACTTCACGCAGTGTGGTCCATTCCAAATGCTAACCATTTACTCTTCAGATACTTTTCACGAGCCTTGCAGATAAGATATCTCTGTGGGGACTGACTTAGCTGCATTCGGAAAACTAAGCTCTCACCAGAGATGGGGAAATCACCCCACCTTTCTTTCAATTTGGTGGCAGAATATTAACGAGGGGAGCGTTAGTCTCTGGAGCTTCCCCCCACCCTTTAACGCATCAGATTCATATTAGCAATATTTATTATCTAGAAGGGTGACTCAGTCTCAGCTGTTTTCAATTTTTGCTTATAGCACCCTGGAGAAAAAATGTATATCTAAGTAACAATTTACATTTTCATTTCTATATTTTATTGCAGTGGAGCTGGTCACAGTACCATAGTAACAGCTGCGTTGCAGATTCACTTTTGACAGCATTTGATTTTTTGCCATAGTAGAGGTGGTTAAAAGGCTTGCTCGTGGTAAGAACTGGTAAACCTGCAATTCTGAATAATTAAGTGCTATTATTTTGTTGAAAGAATTTAAGCAGGAAACATTTGTCTTTATTTAAAGAAAGCCAAATGTTTACAAAAATAAGTAAAAAAGAAATATTCACTGCATTATTTTGCTTCAGGACTTGCTTCATATATAATATGTATGCATATTATATTCAACAGCATGTGCAATGTGTAAAGACAATTTTACAACTTCTACAGCTGCTCACCACATGTGTGGCTGCATGGGGAAAACAAGTATGAGCTAAGAATGCTCCCCAGCTTATGCCCCTATGAGAGATGTATATGGTTACAGTAAAAAATGCACATATAGGCGGTGTTAATAAAATGCTAATAGTTACCAAAGACTAAGTTTTGAGTAGTACAACAAACCTGTAGTTCCAAAACTACATACAGAACAAGAAATTCAACTAAACTGCGGAATATGTTGGTTTGGACTTTCTTTTTACCCACAGAAATTCAACAAATACACAAAACCCAACATGGGCTTTAGTTTTACTACTTAGGGTAGGAATTATTGTCAAACATTAACTGCATTTCTTGTAATTAGAAAAGAGAGCAGCCCAGTCATATGTTTCATCTGTCTTTTGCTAACTTGACCTAACAGATGGTAACATAGCCTTTCTGCTGGCTGGCTGGTTTCATTTGTTGCCATCACACTTTTTTACATAAAAGGTAAAAGAAAGTACGTTGCATCAGAGAAACCACTCTTGGTTTTGGTTTTAAAAAAAAAAAAAAAAAAGTGTTCTTATGCCTATACTAAATAAGTCTGTTTTATCATAAATGTATGTGGGATTTATTATCCGGCTGTTAAGAAGTTACCTTTGTAATCCCTTCTGCATTAAAGAGAGTTTGCTACCTTTTATATTTCTAACACTGAAACTTTGGACCCAAAGAAATCAGCTGCTTTCTCTTCAGGGATCTGAATTCCATCCCATACAATGAAATAGGACTGTGGTTGAATATTTTTACTTTGAAGAAGTAAAAGCATTTAAGAAATAAAGGTAAGCACGAGACAGTATCTCCTCTGGTATATCCGCCTCACACTTGCACGTATGGATATGTAAGGTTCCAAGTGTAATGGAAGAGTCGTTTTGTTTGAGAGGAGAAAGAGGACTGGGGAGAAGGATTCTACAATCCCTTCATGCACAGTCGGTGAAGTTCTCCCTAGCAGAGGGCCAGTACAAAGCCTGGACGCCACATGGAGTCAAAATAGGATTGTGAAAGCTGTTTCTCTGCACTGGCATAGATTTCAACCCTGAGAAGCAGAGATCTAAAAACGTTTTGTGAATTTGAATTCACTTTGAGTGTGAACATCTTAGAATAGTATCAGATGCATCTATTTGGCAGGCAGCAAGTGTTAGTGCTGTCAGTGCCCTGCAGTATCTTGTCCATAAGTTTCTCTGGCCCATGTGGGTCCCTATAGAGTAGTGAGACTAAAATTGTGTCCTATGAAGTATCTGGGTTATGCCTGCTTCAACATTGTAGGTTGGATCAGGAGCGGGCTTTGGAAATGAACCTCCTGGTCATTCTCACATGTGGGCCTTTTGTTTGCAAGATGGTTTGCAGTTTCAGAGTACACAAATGGGATTCCTCATGGGTGAAATTAAACTGTGACCCAGGACCTAACATGCTCCAACAACTAATGGACATGGAATTGGTTGGAAATAATTCCCCATAATCTGTGTGTAGTGTAGACACCAGAACCTCAACACACATATGGTTTTGTTCTGTAGACCCCTTCCTATTGTACTATGCTAGCTGTTAATAGAGAGATACCCACAATCTGATCATTAACACATCTTACTCTTTTTAAAAGTGATTATGGGAATCTGTTCTTGTATCCCCTATTCCTTCTGGAATTAATTACTGTTCATTAACAAAGTGGTTGGTCTATTTCATGGGAGGAACAGGATGAGACAGATGGAGGCCAGCCAATGTTCTTTAGCATGAGGCCTTTCTCACCCTCATAGTGATAGTTTTGTAACTCACACATTAGGAACAATTTTCAATGTAGTTAACTATTCAGCTTCTGCTGCCTCTTGATATCAAAATATCTTGACGTGTAAATATATAGATATCTAAGTAACACGAAAAAATGTGTTCTCTTTATATGTGAGATAACACAGAGCTCTCTGGTTTACAGATTTTCCTGTCTGTGTGTACTTGGACGTATCAGTATATTTTCTAGAGTAAGTAAATGCTATCCTTCCATGTTTTAAAAAGAGTATGTTATGTAGAAATGGTTTGTGGTGGGTTTTTTTTCACCAAAGAGCAATTGAATGAAACAAATGAAGTATCAAAAAGAAAATGCAAGCACATAATGTTTCTTTCTTAGTAATTTTGGTCTCTTACACCCTATGCAAGTTGAATTTTTTAGGTACATTTTGGCTAGTTCAGAAAAGCAGGAATTTTTCAGTATGAGCTTTGAAACCGCTTGCAGATCTATATTGCTATGGTGGACGCCTACCATGCCAGCCTGTAAACACCTCAGAAAAAAGATTTTGGTGCAGAGAGAACTCCCAGTCCTAGAGATAAAATTAATCCTTAAGGCAACAGCAAAATTTAAAGACTTGAATAGCAAATTTACTGGATCCATAAATTTATGATCTCTGCTAAAAGTATAACTTGCCTTTGATTGTTTCTTTTTGTCCATGGTTTTCAACAGCATTGAGTGTGGAATTTTGTTGTCTGTCTGACAAACTTCAGATGGTTCAACAGATGCACAGCTCACACGTGGTGAGTGTAAACAACCTGTTTTGTACAAGAGGTTCTAGACCCTGTGATATAGCGGGGCCTGGATTGTCCCTGCTTTTAAGCAATTTCCACCTGATAACATTGGGAGCACTGGCTCTGACATACTTAGTTTGCTGATGTCCTTCAGCTCATTATCGCCTTCATATTTGACCTTGCCAGTTCTGTGGAACAAATAATTCAGGAATACATAAAATTCTTGTTAAAATGTGCAAGGCAGGGAACGTTGGTGGGTTACAAGAAGCAGCTGTGAGAATTACCAAGGCTTGTGTTTGGGCCCTTAGTGAGGAATATTAATGAAGATACAGCTAGTTGAATATACTCTGGACTGCTTGTGAACTGGTATTTAACATCTTTTATCTTCAGATCTGTGCTATGATTGGTGCTGTCGGCCTGTTTGTTTCAAGGTGCTTTCAGCTGTTTTCAACTTATCTGCGTGGACTTCTGTGTTGAAAGATTGTCTTTTTCCACAAGCCCCATTCTCACTAGTGTGGTCTAGAGACCCAAGAATTGGAAAGACCAACCTTTTCTCTCAAGGTTTGGTAAAGGAGCAGAAAGGAGGTTAGGTTGGTTTTCCTCTCTCTCTTTTCTCAAGGCCTCACTTGATCTTTTGTGCATAGGCGAAGGAAAAAGAAACTTGCATTTGGCTTTTTTAATGTGTGAATAGCAACAAAGAATGGATTTTGACAGCAATTCACACATGTCTATGCTAAGTAATTAATACTTGTAATAATCAATGTATGACATGAAAGTCTTCCAGCAGCAAATTATGTGTCAAATTTAAGTGTAAACCTCTCAGATATTGTATGTATGCACTTGTCTTACATCTCCACTCAGACTCAATGAAGGACAGTTAAGATTGATAGGTCACATTCCCTGGCACATGTGTTATTGTAATTCCAAGGACGATGAACTAACATGTGGGAAAAAACAAACAAATATCCGACATAAGGCATTAATCAGTAGCAGTCTAAACCAAAATAAGGAATGTGATGTATTAGAGATCACTTGGAGGGATGAAACTGAGATCCAACGCTTGCAAGAAGATGCTAATTCTTATATATATACACAAAGACAAAAGTGTATGTCCTCTGAAATAGTTAACACTGCACAGTATATGTGAAGGAAAACCTTTTACATTAATTCATAATGCTAGCTAGATGTAAACTGAAAGTCACATAGTAAAGTATAAAACTAAGCATTTTTGCACATTTCTTTTGTAATAGTATTGGTAATTTCTGTTGCAAAAGAAAAATAAAGGTGTACTCTCCAGGAGCAGTTCTGAACCTGACATGGAGCAGCAGTGCAGAATTCCTTCCTCTAACTTTTGGAGTTCAAAGAAGAAATAAATTGCAGCCTGGGCAATACATTACTCAGTGATTCCCAAATCCAGAAATTTTGCCACAAGTTGGTATTTGAGTTCATATGGCTAGTAGGTTTAAATGGGTGACTTTTCTTTGTGGGGGAGCAATTTTGGAAACAAACTGTACAGTAAAGAGAGACTCATTTTATGGTTCCACTTTAAAATGTGATTGCCTAAATTGGGCTCCAAAAATATCATACTGTTTCACCTTATAAACATCTCATGACCTCCTCATCCTCAAGCCCCTTTGGAAACAGACTGATAACAAAACAGTAGCTTTGTTTAATAAAATAAGGACTCACACTCCTGGTGGGTGGGTGGGTGGGGTTTTTTTGTGTGGTGTTTTTTTGTTTTTTTTTTTTCTTCACATGAAATTCTCTAATTTCATTGGGATTTATAGCTACATTCTGAATATCTAGCCAATGTATTTGGGGACAGAAATATAGATTAAGCCGTCTTCAGGCATTTTGACTGTGCTAGATGAAATTTACTTTATGAAAGATAATGACTATGTATCTAGCTGCTTGATTTTTGGCTCTGCTTCATCTGTGAGGCAGGCTGTACTTGAATCTCCTTCCAGTTCTGTGTCATGACCCAGTGGATTGTGTCCTTGCAATCAAATCAGATTGGGAAGGGAAGAAAAAGAGAAAAACAAATCAACAAAAGATCAAAAGGGCTAAAAGAAAATATCCAAGCCACATAACTGATACAGCGTGTTAAACTTCAATGCACAGTCACTTTGTCTTGCATTCCTTTCTTTCACTTAGCTTTGCTAATTGAAGTTGTTAGCTCTCTATGCAGCAGCTTTGTCTTGATGTTTTCCAGTAAAACATTTGGCACCCTGTGGATATTATATAAATAAAAAAATAATAAAGTAATTAGGCCATTGTATACATGAGAAGATTTTAGCCTGTGATATTTACATCTTGGCTGCAAAGAATTCCACCCATAATATGGTCTTGAAACCACAAGCATGCAGTATAAACTTCAAAAGAGAATACAGACGTTTGGGACCCAATCCTGCAAACCACATGTGCAATTTTAGTCATATGTATAATTCCGTATTTTAAGTATTAATAAGGGTAAATATGAGTTATTTAATATGTGGGCTTGAATCTGAAAGTATGTGTATATGTTATTTATTAAATAGCTTTTTTATATGACTAAGTTCTAGGTGTGTTATGATCAAACGTAAAGAGAATTGTCCAGAACTGAAGAGTTTAAAGTCACCTATTGACTATTTGATTAGATTTCAGATTGGGCTTTAAACAGACAACAAGCAATATGAGGAATGGGATCCAGCCAGAAAGAAGTGATTGAGCAGTGAAGGTATGCTAGTTTCACATTTTTCTTGTTTGATCCTTTGTTGATTTTTCCCTTCTCTCATACAATCTCTCTTTCTTTCCTCCCTCTTCTGGTCTGTTGTGTTTGCACTTGTTAGGTTGAGGACCTATAAACATCTTATCAGAAAAATGTTGGAAGGAGGGTATGGGGCATATCGGAGTCAGTAGGAGTGCTGGGTATAGGGGAGCCTGTGCAAGGCATGCAGGTAAGAATGGGAGGCACAAAGGGGATGGTTAGTCATGCTGGAGGGTTTTGGTCTTTTTCCTTCCCTTTTTTAACCTGAAATCTTTAAGAATGTGTTATTTGAATTGGATATGTAGCATCAGTTATGAGTTCAAAACCCATGGTACCTTCCAGGATTGGGTCGTATATGACTTGTCTGTGTTTGGAATTATTCCAGATTTGCTGCTGCACTTGAAATTCATTCCCTGCCTTAATCCAAAGTAATTTTCAAGTGTAGACAAGCCTAACAGTTCAACACTAACATTTACTTACCTTTGGCAAAAGTTTTAGGTGTTCAAGGAATGCAGGATCATTCAGTAAGGAATGTAGAATTTTACCTCATTAGTTTGTATTAATGAGCTATTTCCTAAGAAGATTTTAATGGCTTAATTTTATTAACTAAACCTTCATATTAAAGGTTGTATGGGTAGAGTCATATAACGATGGAATTACTGCAGCCTAACAACGCATACCTAGCCAGCAACCTACGGTTAAGGCTTTTAGACCTTTCCTTTCCCTGCCTCCAGCTGCACAATGAAACACTTCAGCTTAAATCACAAAGTTAATTTGAAATAATGGCATTTTACCTCAGGGAGGGACAGAATGGGTGACCTGGGCCATAGCTGCACTCATCTGAACATATTCCTTGTGCTCGATCCCAATTCCAAACGAGTCTTATGTACAAGATATCCTTGCAGGATGCCTATTCATCCATTCCTTTTTTGAAATTTAGTGAATTAGGATATTTACTCTTTTCTGGACTTTCAAAACTACCAGTGCTTCTTTAGCATTCCAGGAGCATGGCTGCTGGCCTGTTTTCTGGATCCAGAGTTACAGAACCTGTGTTGACTTAGAGTAGAACATGATCTATACATTTAAAAGCAACCAGTCAAACAGCTCTTAGAACAGTGTGGTCCTTCCTATCTTTGATTTTTTTTTTTTTTTTTTTTTTTTTTAAATGCTATAGTGGCTGGGACAATGTTTTAGCCTTGAAAAGATTCTGGACACTGTATGAAGTAAGACAGAGTTTTGTGAGAGTTAGTCCTTACTAATGTCTGAGAATAATTTCTGTGATCTTGAAATACTTTATGACAAGAAAGCATTTTCATACTAAGTTGCTTGTTTATGGAAGCCTGTGCTTTCAGGATTAGAATCTCCAAGTCAATTTGAGAATAAACATTTTGTAGAGCTATTGTACTCTCCATTTCTTTTGGTGGGTGAAGTACTTCTAAATAGTGCTATAAATAGCCAAGTGACCTACACTCAGATGCCTACACTCTGCAGCAACTATTTAAAGCCCACTTCTACTTGCAGCAGTGGATTCATCATAAGAATATATTCATTAGCAGGAAGTATATTCGATGCCGTACCAACGACAGCATGTAGTCCCTAGCTCCATGTTTAGTCCCAAAGCCCCAGTCTAGCATCATTACAGAAGGCAGAGAGGATTCTGTTTCTTAAAACTGAAGAAATTACCCAGGCAGTAATGGTTTTAGTATGGTAAGGTTTTGAGAGCAAGTGAACTCTAATTCTGTTCTTAAACTCCAATGTATTAAAAATTGTTAGTTTATGTGAAATTTGCTTTCACAAGAAGTTGAATGCTGTGGGTTTGGTTCAATAAATCAGCATTGGTTAACTATAAATAACACTCTATGACCTCTAGTAGTGTCTGCTTAAAATTATGTGCTTGAAGTTACTTGTTGAATCAGTGGTAAATGTGCTAAGCTGAGCTCCTTGCTGGTTATCCAGTATGTTGGGCACTCAAGAACCTGGCTGATGCCAAGGCTGTTTGTTAGGCTCATGTGAACCCAGGGTAACATGGGGTGTGTCTGTACCTTGTAACGGAGTGTGATGTGAAGACCTTTGCCTTAGGGCTGATGAAGGCTGATATAGGTATGCTGCTTATTACTGTAAGACCATTACAGAATGGTATCCAAATTAATAAGCCCTGTCCCTGGGAAGGATTAGTTAGTCCAGGTTGGATGCCATTTTAATGGGTTGATACTGCTTCTGGCTTGGGTGACATGAACTCAGCTGGCTCTTCAGGGCAGGTTAGAGCTTTATGACCACAATGTGAAGTTAGTAATTGAAGCTGACCATTAATTTTGTGTAAACAAGTAGTTGCTATCCATGGAAGTATCCCTACTGAATTTCATGGGCCTGTGCAAATAAAAGTGTTGGTGCTAATGACTCGGAATTGATGCTTTCTGAAAAAAAAAAAAAAAGGAAAGGAGGAAAAAAAAGAAATTAAAACTGCCAAGTGATGTTAATAGTTTTAACTTGGCACATAGTTTTTAAGATAAGAATTGACATTTACTTAGGCTTAATTCTGTAGCACACTGAAAACCTGTAAACCTCTTGCAAAAGTGAACTGTCACAGCTTTCATACATCTTAGTGAGGATAATACAATTATATTGCTGGATTGGGCCAATGCTTGCTAAGTGAAATAATCCTGCCCTGGACAAGAAGTTAATCACTAGATCAGCAAACACTTAAAAAGCAAGTAAAAATGTAAATGGTGTACATAAATGTGTTCCACAGCTGCAAAGATTGAATACTACAGCTAAGATTACAGAAATTTTCCTTGGTTTTAATAGGAAGTTAGGTATTTTCTGTTTATTCTGCCATGAAATGTTAAAAAATAAAATGCCAAAGCCAACTGTATAGGATTATGTTCCTGGGTGAGCCAACTCATGCACCTAATTGTACTTTTATGTGGCAAGTTTTCATGTCTTCAGTCCTTGAACTTGATTTATATCAACTCTCATCTGAGTTACATATTAGTTTATAACTAAAAATCAGTGTTGATCATGTCTTGGAAAGTCTTGATTTTTTTTCAGACACCAGGGGAAGCAGTGTAAACTCTGAACTATGGTCAAAGATGCTCAGTACCTAACAGAGTTGGCTCCAAGGACAAGAATCAGTTCTTAACCAACATCAGTGAAAACGCTGAAAATAATTTGGCTGGGGTCAGACCTGTGAATGAAGAATTTGATTTTGCCAAGACGTGTGCACACATTTGATTTCACACACTTGAACAGCTCTCATGGCTGCTCATTTGAGTGAACCTAATCTGTTTAATTTAATCTTTGCGGGATTGGGACCTAAATGAATAATTAAAATAAAAATAATTGGCTTATTTAAGTTTCAATCCCACTTAAGTTTCAATCAGCACTCTGGAATTTCAGCCAGCGGAAATATAGTAGACACACAATATGCATTGAAATACATACGTTGCATTTAGTGCTGTAGAATATTAATTTTCTTCTTTGTTGAAGGGACTTCCCCCACCTTCACATCTCTCTTGCAAAGATTTTGCATCCTACATATAGACTGAGAGTGATGAGAGGAGTATGTCATGCTCCAACATGCGCAACTTTTCAAACACTAAAAATAAATCAAAAATTGTGTCAGTGGGCTTAGGCTGCCAACAAGCAGTCTGAACTTGTATTTTACTCGTTTCTGCAGGTTTTATAAGTCTGTTCCCTGAAATATTTGATGTAGACTAAATGCTTACTATAGCAACCTTTGATTTACTTGCTAGAGGTTTCTCATACACAGATAACGTAGAAGTTTTGTGGCCTAGTCTTTGGGGGTGCTCAGCACTTCCCAGGACCCAGCCATTTACTGATGTACGGCACGTGCAGCAGAACTGCATGAGTAAGATTCATCCAAATAGGTAGAGACCAAAAGTAAGTGTAAGTGGCAATGGATTATTCTAGGTTGCAAATGGGCATTTCAAGAGTGGCTAAACTGTGTCTGAACTCTCCTTTAACACACCTCTTGGGTAGATGTAGGAACTCAGCATTGATGATTCAGGGACAAACGGCCTGATGGCTAATGAAGTCAAAGAGCACTATAAAAAAATTGACCCCCCCCAATGTATGAAGGCAGATTAAACTAGTAAAATTTTGTTGAAACGTTCTGAAACTCCTCTGCATTTCTCTGTATCTCTGCATTGTCTCCATGCGTATACAGGAATATTTGCTTATTTGGGTAGTAATAGGATTAGGGCTCAATTTTGTGATGGGGGCTGTTTGCAAAGTGCCGGTAGTGCTAAGAATTACCATGGCTTTTAAAGGCTATACTGGTAATGAGAACAGCAGAGCAGCGCAAACCTGTCCCTCTAGTCTTAAGAGGCTGTGTCAGAAACAAATCCTCTGCTCATCCTTGCTGAAGGAGAAAATTATTGTTGAGCCGGGCTACGGGGGGAGAGGCCTCCCCCATGGTGCAGCTGCCTTAATGCCAGCTCACTCCAGAATTCAGCAGTCCCGACACTGTTGAAACTGGAGTTTTTGACGAACTTAAAAGCGTATTCTGTACTGAGCAACGCTGTCTGTTATTTTCTATCATGAAGTAATAAACCCCGAATGACCTGGACTATTTTGCTCGGTGTGTACAATGTCACCTGTGTGGTGCTGACTGAAACTCATTGTGCTTTGGGCTTTTAGGTGACACTGGCGTGCCGCCTCAGAAAGCGCCCTGGGGCGAGGACGGCCCCGGCCCGCTCCCTCCCTGCCACGGCCGCGGTGGGAGCAGAACCGGCCTCCGCAGGGCTTCAGCTCGGGACGTCCCTCAGTATTACGCAGGGGCTGAGGTTATAGCTCACCCCGCACCTTGTGTTCAGCGCCCGACGCGATGCGCGAGCCCGAACGACGTGAATATGCTGTAGGGCAGGCCGGCGGCGCGCGCGCGGGGCCCCCGGGCGGCGCGCGCGGCGGGCGGGGCGGGAGCGGAGGCGGGCGCGGGAGGCCGTCACAGCGCTGTCCCCGCCCCCCGCCCAATGGCGGCGCGGCACCGCCCCCCGCCCCGCCCCGCGCGCGGCGCTGCCGCGCCATGGGGTTACTGGCGGGCCGGGGCCGGGCGGGCGGCTGCGCGCCTCCTCCGCCTCCTCCTCCTCGCCGCCGCCTCCCGCGCACCGCGGGCCGGGCAGCAGTGGCCGGCGCTGGGCGGCCTCGGCGAGGGCTGCCCTCCCGTCCCGTCCCGTCCCCTCCCGGCCGGCGCCGCCGCCGCGGTGTCCATGGCGTAGCCGCGCTGCTGCGCGCCTGCCCCCGCGGGACGCGGCGTGGAGGGACCCGCTGCCAGGTAGGTGCGGCGGCCGCGCTCCCCGTCCCGTCAGCGGCCGGCCCGGGCCGGGCAGGGCAGGGATGCGCCGGCCGTTGGGGCGGGTCGCCCCGCGACGTGTCACCCTGCGCGGGGCTGAGCGGCGGCGGGAGGGTCCCTGAGGGGCGCCCGCCGGCCCCCGCCGAGCTGCCCGGCTGAGGGGCGCGGGACCTGCGCCGCGCTGGGACGGGCAGTGGCCACGCGTGTGCGGTGAGGGGCGCTGAGGCGGCGGGCGGGGCCGGGCCGGGCCGGGCCGGAGGGTGCAAGGGTGCGGGCTCCGTGCGAGAACGAAGCGGAGAGCCGTGAGGCGGGCTGCTGGCCAGGGAGGGCTCCAGGTGTCCCAGCGGCGGTCGCCTGTGTCCGGCTGCTTGGTGCGCGCTGGGCGAGCTACCCGCTGGCACCAAGGGAAGCCCTTCACAGATGCTGGCACCAGCCTGCCTGTCGGGTCATCGTACCCTCGATGAGGCCGGCCGGGAGCTTGGTAACGTGCTAGCAGAGTGTAAACCCCGTGTGTGTGAGAATAATGCACAGGCCAGTATCGTGTCACTTCATTACAGGTTCACTGAGGAGCTGTTGGCCTGTGGGATTTAGCGTTGCGTATTTTGCAGGGGATGTACTGGGGTCGATTCACTGCAGCCTTCCGAGTGCATCTCTCCTAGCAATAACCAATAATGCACCGTTAAAGTCAGATGTAAATTAAGTAACTTTTTCAACTTTCCCCGGTTTCAGATGCACTTGTAACTCCAAAGTTACTGTCGTCAAAGTCAAACGGTATGGGAGATGATGCTTCTTGTCTTTTTCAAAAGAAAAGACTTCAGGTATAGCTGCGTGTGTGGTTACACCTTTTCCACTTGCTGTGGATGTAACCAGATGTGGATCTACTTATCTAGGTTCTATTAAGCTGTAGCTGTTATAATTTAATTGCTATTGTTCCTTATTTTCTTCTCAAATGCATGATCATCAGCACAGTTTGGTTTTAACAGAAACCCCTTGGTAGGGTTTATAACCTATTAGAGAGAGACTTGGATGAATGGGTGCCATGATTTTGTCCTAAGAAAGCAATTTTCCTGGTTGCATCTGTATCTATACCAAACTAAATATTAATTTACTTTTTTTTTGGATGAGGCCAAACAGGCTGATATTAGACCCCTTCTGGGGAGAAAACCCAAAGCAAGAGAGCTGCCCGCTTTTTGGTGGCTTGTGGGACCAATTAGGTTTGGCTTACAGTGTCCTGGAGCACTCTTGCTATTGTAGTCTCACGCGTGGAAGACTTTAAAATTACACGTGTAAATACAGCTTCTTCCAAAGACAAAATCTATTTGTTTATCACTTCTTGCCAGGAATACTTTATTTCCCTTACAGTCCACATTTTTTTCCATGAATGCCAGGTACAACGTGACTTGGTAGCTGGGTTTTAATTAGCACTGCACAGGTGTCATGTCAAAGTATTTCCAACAAGAGTGTTAGCAAAATGTTAATGGAAGATGCTTATTCATTTGAAGAGCTCCTGTTTAACCCGTGAAAGCTTACAGGGCTTCAATTCTAGCTAAGGAGGAGCTGCTCTTAGTTAGGACGCAGACCTGGGCCAGCACCAACTGCTGCAGCCGGTGCTCGGCGTTCCCGGCTAGCTGGGGGAGGAAGGGAGGGACGGGTGTTGGAGGGGGGGGGGCAGGTTGTTGGCTTCCTTCAGTGAAGAGTCCTTTACTCTGAAACTTGCTTCCCCCAATTGTTTGCTATAGTCCAACCTTGTTAAGTTTAAAGTGACACTTCAAATTTTTCTCTTCTACTGCTTTCTCTCTCTGGGGAGGTCTTGTTTGGTTGTCAATTTTGATACACGTTTTGTGTGTCCAGAGCCTCATCTAGTCAGAGTATGTAAGTGATATCTACCGTGGAGGTGATTTCTTTTAAAAAGTAAGTTTCATTTTTTGTTATCTGGCATGCAAAACATCTTTTGATAGCCCAGCATCTTGATGCCTACCTCCAGGAACAGTGTTTTGAAGTTAATTGCTAAACCAGCAGGGGGAACACAAAACTTTCTATCATCTATGAATTCTCTCTTCCTACCACAGTTGCAATTTGTTAAAACTTTGGGCCTGTGCTTTTGATAGTATTTCTTTAGAAGATGAATGTAATTTAATTGAAGAAACCCCCCACAACCATACATTCGAATAAACGCATTATTTCTGAATGCTTGTTTATTAGTTTGTTCTAGCAGGCATGTCTCCCACTCTTCTGAATGGAATTTTTGTCATACTAGCCAGAACTGAACTTGAAAAAACATTAGAGGTTTATTTAAGTGAAATTTCTCTTTGAAGATGTTTGAGATGAAATAATTAAACCCAAGAAGTGATATTTTGAGTAATCCCACAAAGTTTGAGATAATGAGCTAGGCAAATATTTTCATAGTAAGACTATGACTGTATCACATTTATGATTGTATATAGAAATCTTGAGAGCTAAAGTTGAGTTGCAAAAAAGTTGTATTCTCACAAGAAACTATTCCTAGTATTTAGGATTTCTATAAGAGAGAATATTTTTAGATATTCTCTTAGGTTTTAAGAAGTCATTACTAGCTTATTTTTGTAAAGGTCAACTGACGCTCCCAGCACAGATCAATAATGATTTTTCTTTTTGATTTGTATTGGCATAACAATTGATTACGTCTTTTGTGCCAGGAATACTGAATGTAAAGGCTCTTGCCAGAGAAGGTTATCTGGATTACTTGCATTGATCCATATTGCTTTCTAGTCAGTGAAGTTTGATGCAGCCAAATGGCAAATACTTAAAGTATGGGTATACAAAGAGATTGCTGATTGCTCAGTGAAAATGGGAATTTGCAGCATGTCAGCTATTCACTGGTAAGAGCCAGGGAACGGGCTCTTACCCTGCAGTAAATGTGAGAGATCTTGCTGCTTTATACTTTGGGGTTAAGCTGTCCTTCACTGATGGTGGGGTAAAGACATGCCTGGGAGCATTTGCCACGGAGTAGCCGCTTTGCTACTTGTGAGTGATAACAGTCGTATCTTCCCCTAGCCTTAGGTCTTGGAGCAAGTGGAGACAAAATATAGTTCAATTGAAATTAACAGTCCCAGGTCAGGTTTAAAGGAAGAGATGTAAGCTCCTCTGGTTCTGGAATGGCACTGACTGCATACCAAGGTATTAAATGAATATGAATTTTCTTCCCATTGTTTCAGTGACCAGTTATATACATATTCCAGCGGCCTCGCATTCTTCTCTAAGAGCATTATCTGACGTTGCCAGATACTGAAGGTAGAAAAAGATGCGTGTTAAGTTCCATTGGCGATCTGCCTCTTCCATCGCAAAACTTTCTCCTCTCTACAGTTCCCTGAGATGCTGAAGTACGTAGTTTGTAAAGTCAAAGTGAGATTTCTCTTTTAATGTTATTTGAAAATAGAGCTAAAGCTTTGCCTAATTTGTCTTACAATTGTTTTGTTTGATATCTCCAATAATATTCTGTTAACATTTAAGACATGAATTACCAAGTCTTGGGCAATTTATGTAGATCTCAGAAAATACTCTGTGGGATACAGATTGCAAATATCCTTGCGATCACATTTCTTTTGATCTAGTTCCACAAAATATTCGTGTATTATAAATAGGCATTACTTCTATAGCAGTAACATTTGTGGTGATTAACAGTGGTATGCTAGTTTCTAGCCACTTCATGAATAGAAGCATGTTTTGCCATAAAAACGTACTAGCAAAAAAGTAGTGCAATTGGAATTGCTTTATTCATAACTGTGGATTCACATTTTTATGTGCTGGCAGTCATCCAATAGAGCAGCATTTCTTGCGCTATTACAGCAACAATTAACTCAATGGTAGCCAAAATGAAACAGATTTACACATATCTGGAACACTGAAAAGAGGCACGTCGAAGCTGTTACTTGGTGTATATCCCATATTTTTTATTTCCAGTCTGGCAAAGCAGATTTTTTTAGAACATCCTTTATGACCTTGAGTATCTAAATAGTCAGATTTGTCAAGTTCAGCAGAGGACTTTTTATATATTGCATTGTAAGTGTTATATTGTTGAATTGTACTGCTTACGAATAATTATGTCTGGCAAAATATGTTAGTTTATGATGTATTTATAATGAAATAAATGAATTTATTGAGGAAAATATGAAAATCATTATTTCGTATTCATTCTGTGAATAGTACTTTAAAATGAGCTATATCTGATTATTGTTAACAAATTTAATTCCATCATATTTAGCACTTCTCTTTCACAGTCTGTCTAATTTCAATACACTAGTTGGCCGAGTTCAGTTTTTTTCCTACTCTTTCTTTTTTCTGTTGCAACATGTAAGATTTTGGGAGTCAGCTGGAAAGTGCCTCTTTTTTAAATAAGTTTAGTTGTGACCTTGCAAGAGACCTATTTAGATTGCAGGAAAATAGCTTATCTAGAGGTCATGGGTCTGAAACAGGTTAATTATAGAGCTAACATATATAGGTTGTTCTTCTGCACAGAAGGCAATAGGCACTGTGATACATAAGGTAACATTAATGATCCTGAAAAGAATGGCAATTCACTTATACTCTGATTGCCTTTGTAAGCATAGGCATCTTCTGTTGGAAATCAGTGCGGGTTCATCGTGTGAGTCAGGGACAATAAAAAAATCCCAAAGTGTCCAGTGAGCTTACTGTGTAGTATAGATCTGCTGAATGCATGTGTTTCTTTGTCAAGAAGCTGGAGGTGGATTGAAGACCAGTATGTCCTCTTTTGTCTTAGATTTATAGAAGTAATTTATTAGACTACAGCCACATTTGACACAACGTGATTGAGAACTGTGGTAGTATTTTATCACCAATGCAATACTTTGTTTTTTGACAATGATCTGAGCGAAGCAAAATTCTGGTTTGATTTACAAAACACCTACTGCAGTATTTGCAAAGATGGGCCTTTCCTTATGTTAAGGCTATTACATTAATGGACCAAGTCACTCCTCCAGTATGTGCAGCTCAGGTTATGTGATGCATTAGTTCATCCCTCCAGTGTTTAAAGTGACCGGTGTTTCTGAATACTTGTAGATCCGGTGATTTGGTTCACTCCAGTGATGAGGTGCAGTGATTTCCTTCTGGCATACAAGATGCACAAATTATTTATATGAATATAGGAATTTATTGTGGCCTTCCATCTCCCTAAATTTGCGTTCAAAGCTTTTTACAGTCTTCCTGTATACATTTAATATAAAATAATGTAAGGCAGGAAATTCTATATAGTAAAAATTATATGGGAGTATATCTACATTCTGAGTGGAACATGCCAGTGGTGCATATCTTGATTGAAACAAATCATCATCGCAGTGCTTATAAATGACAATTTTTATGAAGCAAGTTTTGCCTCGACCTGAATGTGTTTCTCTGCCCAGCAAATTAAATTACTCTGGTTATTTGGCAGACAATTGGGGAGAGGGTAGATTACTCCTACACAAAGGGAAGCTGCTTTTGACTCATTCTTTTAACTGTGTAGCACTTTAAGGTCTTCCCTATTTGTGTGGGAGAAGTTTCCTATCTTACAGATGTGTATCTGGAAATTTAGTGGCTAACAGCTAATTTTTGATAAACGTGTTTATCTTGTGTTGTTGTTTAGCAACCCGAAGAAATAATCTATTAATCTACCTGCTTTCTGGGGTATGCCTTATTCGAGAGAGCAAAATTCAATACACGCTTCTTTTGTGTTTAGTTTTTTTTTTTTTTTTTTTTTTTTTCCCCAAAATGTGGTTTTGGTAATGCGTGCGGTTAACTTTAAAGTACCTAGTAGTTAATATTTTAACCTGTTAATTTACATCTTGTAGTATCTTACGGCCAGTGGCAGTGGGGAGGGCTGATTTGTATCACTCATCCAAATCTCCTGGAGTGGGAAACACCGGTTTTCAATCCTGTTCAATTTGCTGACCACCTCCCCCGCCCCCGCAGAGGACTGCATCCTTATATAGCGAATTTATGCATAATGCCATAGTCTTGCTTTTCATTTCTTTAACGTTTTTTTGCCTTTTTTTACCCCTTGTGGGTTTCTCACAATTAACCCAGAGAATTTTGAGTATTTGCAGGCCATGGTTTCAAAATCACTTTTCTAAATATATAGAAGTCATTTCAAGATTTTAAATTGAACAGAGAGTGATTTAGCTTTTTTCCTGGTAGGAAGGTTCCAGCTAGAATATTTCTAGATACAGTTCTAAGGTTTTGCAGTTTAGTCTTGAAAAAACAACAGCATCGAGCACTCATTGACAGAGTAATTTGCTGAAATCTTTTACCCTGAGTGGAGAAGCCTTGCTGAGTTGTTGGTAACTTTCCATCCTGCTGTGGCTCCTTCTCCACAAGAAGGTGCCTTCCCTAGGGTTATATCTGTCTTGATAGGTACATTAGAGCTGTTATCTCTTTAGTTTAGGTGTGCAATTAGAAACTGAGCCAAGTAAAACTTAAGATAAATGAAATTTGTGTGAGGTTGTTGGCTGCTACTATGTTTGTGAAGAGTAAGATAGTCCAGTGCCAGGAAACCTATTCTGTTTCCAATTAGAAACCATAAAAAAATAAAGCAATTAGGCTAAAGAAATTTAACTATGAGGAGGAAAGGTTGTAGAGATTAGTTTTGTGCAATTTATGATGATGTTGTTCAGCCTGAAGATTCCTGTGCACTAGAAATGTTTTTGTTTCAGGGTAAACTTTTCAGAAGCAGCAAGTCCCATTTAAAAAATTGAGCCTGGTTCCTGTTAGTTGCGGTGAGATATTACTGGTTGAGTCCATTGGGAACCTGAGTTTTATTTAAATGTAGATTTGAGACTCATAGATTTCTTGGGCTGCCTTGAAAACTTTAACCCAGTCTTTATGTATGTACGTTTCTAGAAGTCTCTGCTTTTTTCGTCCTTCTGCTACCTGGATGTTCATCAGGAAGATGGCATATAATTGCACCACTGGTATTCCCTGATTGAACAGTGGGATTTTTCATCCATCTTCTAACTAGAAGACGGAAGCAGAACTGCCTAAAGTAGTGTTGTCTTTCTACGTAGGTGTTATGGGGGCGCTGCCGTGGCCATGTCGAGGTCCTGTTAAGACTATTTTGCTTGTGAAAGAATAGGCTAACTGCGAGTTGCACAGAAAATACGTGGCTGAAGCTGGTACTAGATTGCAGATTGCTCGAGCCACTAGGGTATAAGAACTGTACAGCATTCCAGCATCTTGTTTTCTCCACTCCCTTTAGGGGTGCTCTGATATAGGATGTCCCCGAGGGCTCTGTGTTAAAGTAGAAAAGTTCTGATTCAGTACTCAAGTTACACGTAGGGTGTTGGTCTTGTTAAACTTGGTCTTCAGTGCCATGCGTGCTCCCTTCTGTAGAGATTCGGTAACCTCTAGGAATTTCTGCTGTTGTCAAAAACGAATCTGTTCCAGTCTCCTCCTCGTGGAAGAGCCTTGTGTACTCCTTCCACTAAAAGACTCCCGAATGCACTTCCTTCCCTTCCACCTATTGAAACCCTCCTACATCCTGATCCTGCAAGAGGCTATTCTCTTGTTTACACTTGGTAAGCAAGAGCTTGCCCCTCAGCCTATAAAGATTCAGCTGCATACCGCCCTGTGTTTGGGGGAAGGGAAGTCCTGGGAACATATAACAGAATCATTTTTATCCCGTTTCTGTAAACTGTCTATTACTTTTGTGCTGTGTTGTGCAATGATTATTCAGCTGAAACTTCCACAGTGTCTGGTGTCATGACTTTATTTTTCTGATCTAAACTCATACCAATTCAGTTCAGGTGATGATTAAAAAAAAAAAATGTTGGGAAGCTGAAGGGAAAGTTGGTTATGAAATGATACTGAGAATAGACACCCCCGTCCAAACTGGAGCTTCATGCCAGCAGTGGGCAAAACATGTACCAGGTAACAAAACCAATCTCAGTAAACTGTCACTAAAAAGGTGGAATGGTTTCACATCTTTTACCGACTCATTTGTGTATATTTTGTGGCTTCCTGTAATTTGGCAGGCAACGTTGTAATACGTTAATAAGAAAATAAATAAAAAAGAATGTTAAAACAAGAGTCTCATGGAATAGAGGGGCACAATTGCTAAATGGCATAAAACATCTTCCCTTGGCACTTGTCCAGTTCCCATAGCCTTTAACTGTGACTTGTTGAAATGTCCCATTACAAGCACAGCAGCATGTGAACTGCAGGACATCAGAGTTACTTTTTCCCTGGGCTTTTGATATGTCAGGATTTTTAGTTTTATTACTATTCATATATTCCCTGAAAACGAAACCACTTTGTTGTTTCTAAAACAGAATCTGTCCCCCTAATGGTTTATGAATAAGTTACTGTTTTGAGTTCTGAATGGTGGAACTTCATGTATATGCCTTGGACATAGGCATAAAAAAAATACATAAAAAAGTTTCAATTCCACATTAATATCTGCTAACCTTATTAGTCAGCTTTCAGACCTATACGTGTGCAAATCACACAGAATTGACAGAAAATAAATGTCATCTAATAAAAAAGAAATCTGCTAAAATGCATATTTAATAGGAGTAGGGTTATAAATAAACTCTTCCAAAAACTACTCTATTTCTAAGTTTACAGAACTGCTTGTGTAGTTAACCATTTGTGATTTTTTTCTTTTTTTTATTGAGCTTGGGTGTACTTGATTACAAATGATTGCCTTTTTTGCTTACACATGGAACGCATGTATTCATTGCATTTGCATAGGGAACCAACATGGACAAGTGGGAGAAAAACTGGTTAAATAAGCTAAATGGTTGCCACGCGTAAAACAAACAAACAAAAAGTGAAAAAGCTTTGGCTGTGAAGGCCTTCTTGGATGGCCTAGAAACTTGGGTTCACGTTGCTATGGCAAAACAACACAAAGGGACAGATCCTGCTGGCTTCGCTCAAGTATCCCCATTCACTTCGGTGGGACTTGTGACGTGACTTAAGAGGAGGAGGATTTTTGGCTTGCTTTGGTAGAGAAGTGTTTGTTAGCAGTGTTGTAGTGAGCTGTGCAACCTCTGGCACCGTGCGTGGAAAGAAGAGGGACTCACCAGAGTCCATGTCGATAAGGCGGAGAGGAAGTGGAAGTTATTCTTCAGGCAGTAAAGGAAAAGGTTAGACAACGAGGAGGATAGAGTTAAGGCAAGGGAAGAACTTGTATGGGAAAGGTAGGTGGTGATTAAGGAAACAGATGGTGACCATTGGGGAAAAGGCTTAAGGGAACAGAAATAAAAGGGGAAAATAAAGCAATAAGAACCCAATTCAGCAATAAATGTGGCAAATTCCTATGCTATAGAAGCCTTTAATAGGAAACAGAAACACCCCCAAATCTGTGGCTGTGGCCACCTGCAGGCATATATATGGCTAGGTTGGACTGTGCAGAGAAGCTTTGAAAAAGTAGGCAAAAATAAATTTACCAGAGAAGAAAAGTGGGTAAAAAATGAAGCTAAGGAGACCGCTGATCTGAAGAAGAGTAATATGTAATAGGTATTTTGCTAGAAGTACAGAATCAGGCTGAGTAGAAAGCTGCCCAAATATTCTGAAGACAAAACTTAATCCTAGGCCTTATACTTGGTCGTTTTCACTTGCACCTCTTCAAGCACTTTAGAGCAGACTCCTGTCCCCTTTTTGGAGAGTGGTGAGCAGGGGTGGGGATGGATACCTTTCTGCTGGTGGCAGAACAGCGCAGAATGGGATTTCTTAGTACCAAGCCGTCCATGGACCACAGAGCCTTATGTCCTGGTAGCTCCTGTGAGTGAGGGCTGGGAAATCCTTAGTGGAAAGGTATTTTTTTTAAGAGTAAGCAGTATGCTTCTAACTTCTGAATTCTTTGGTCATGTTGTTGTATTAAAGGTGACTTTTTAGTTCAAAAGATAGCTTTAAAAAATCCACAAAAGACTGGAATTCTGAGGAAGATGAGTAGCAGATTTTTACAAAGCAAAAATATTTTGGTTAACAAAAGGTAGAGATAACAATAGTGTACTGAAATGATTTGTGTTTTGCGATTACTGCTGCTGGATCTAACGAAGTCAGATTCTTTTAAGTACCATTGAGTTAAGGAGCGTTGTTTGTCATCTCACTTAGAGTAGCAATGAGATTGTGCTGGTTTTGGCTGGGATAGTTAATTTTCTTCATAGTAGCTTGTATGGGGCCATGTTTTGGATTTGTGCTGGAAACAGTATTGATAATACAGAGATGTTTCTGTTACTGCTGAGCAGTGCTTACACAGAGCCAAGGCCTTTTTTGCTTCTCACCCCACCCCACCAGTGAGCAGCTGGGGGTGCACAAGAAGCTGGGAGGGGACACGGCTGGGACAGCTGCCCCAACTGACCAAAGGGCCATTCCACACCGTATGACATCACGCTCAGCATATAAAGCTGGGGGAAGAAGAAAGAAGGGGGGGGATGTTCAGAGTGATGGCGTTTGTCTTCCCAAGTAGCTGTTACGTGTGATGGAGCCCTGCTTTCCTGGGGATGGCTGAACACCCGCCTGCCGGTGGGAAGTAGTGAGTGAATTCCTTGCTTTGCTTTGCTTGCGCGCACAGCTTTTGCTTTACCTCTTAAACTGTCTTTATCTCAACCCACGGGTTTTCTCACTTTTACTCTTCTGATTCTCTCCCCCACCCCACCGGGGGCGAGTGAGCGAGCAGCTGTGTGGGGCTTAGTTGCCAGCTGGGATTAAACCACGACAGGGATCTGTCCTTCTGTGGCTGGCCACGCTCACAGGCCGGTCAGCATGTCCCAGTGTCCTGCAAAAGCGTCATATTTTTCATTGGTTTCTAGCTAAGCTTTATGCATTAAAATTCTCATAGATGTTAGAGGCTCCTGCTTTAAAGCAAATTAAAACCTCATATTTCCTCCTCTTCTTGTTCTCATGTACTTCAAAATGTGTTTCCCCCCTTCCATTCCCCCAGTTGTCTTTCCAACCTAATAAAATCTAGTAGTAGTAAGATTCTTCCTTATGTTCCCAGTCGCACTTATTCCTGATTGCATCTGCAAAGTGATACTTCTCAACGAAACAGGCTCTTGTGCTTTTTTAGGCCCTTGCTTTTATCAGGACTAGCGGCCTTTATGACAGCAAGCTTCAGTGAAAATGACCCCAGCAGACAGTGCCTCTTAGAGTCTTCAATGGCTCTGGCTGCAGATGCCCTCTTTTGCCAGCCTTTCTTGCAGTTTGTAGTAATATAAAGCATTGGCATGAAAACAGTACGTTCAGTAAACCCGAAGCTCTCATGTCATCTTCGCTTCCTCGTTGGGATTTTTTGGTTATACTTTTAATATGCCCTTTCATGACCTCACTTACAAAAATAGCTACCCAGATATACCCCGAAGGAAAAGATGATTCTCTCGGAAATTTCTTTTGAATCTCAAATTGACTAGCAGTTGTGTTTACTTCTTGGATAAATAGTTTAGGTTCCCGATCCCTTTGCACAGCTTTCTTCTCTTATTTCAAAGGAAATGTCCCCCTGTTCTGTCGACTGCCTCAACTTTTCCTTGTTTGCAGGTTTCACATATTCTTCTAGTGACAGCAGGTTTCACACTGAAGCAAAATCTGGCATGTTTTGCACCACAGCTGAATTTTTCTCACCTATTTTCTCATTCATTTCTCTTTGGCACTGTCAGATGGTCAGATAATAGCAGCTTCATAGCTGACTTCTGTCGCAGGTGAGGATGATTGGGTTTTCCAAAATACTGACAAATTGCCTGCTTAGTAGGTTTATTCTTAAATTAATTATTAGTAGCATTTTTGTCCGTGCTTTTTGACTTGAATTGCTGCTGTGTAGCTGGCAGTTTGGATATCGTCCATCCTAAATTCATGAAACTCGCTGTCAGTTTGTCACCTTTGCACATTGTCTTTCAAGGTTTGAAATCTGCCCTCCTTTTTAAGTTTGTGAATGTATATCTTCAAGCAAATTAGCCCTTTCTTCAGAAAGCTCTTCCTAATTTTCATTTAAGTCTCCATTATTTACCCTTCACGAGCTGGCAGAATCGGAGTAGAAGCCTAGGGCTTTTCGATGGTGTACTGCCTGCTCCGAATTACACCTTGTAAATGTTACTGGTCAATGGGTTGTGGTAGGAACCAAATCGCTCTTTCATTTTTACGTGCAGATGGAAATATGTATGTATTCTCTCTCTCCCTTTTAAATCATCTTTGCCAAATCAAAGTCGAATCGAAACTTGGCCTTTTAACATACTTTGGTGGTCGGCACAGAATGGGATGCTCGGCTGCTCTCAGCAGCGTCGCTTTATCTCCAATTCTTTCCCTGTGCTCGCTATTTCTGCACAACTGTGTGCCTTATAAAAATGTCACTGAAAAATGAGAGGTTTGCGCTGGCAGAAGAGTGATCTAAGTAATGTCTTGTGTTTTCCTATTTAGCATATTGCTGAGCGTATGTGCTGTAGTTGCTCTTTTTCTCGTTTCTCTTTTGTTCGTTGTTGATGAAACGGTTATACATCAGTAACTCAAGTTTCAGAATGCTTTTTCATTGCCTGTTTGCACATATGACGTCTTGCGGGACATTATGATGGTCTTTTATAGCTAACACTGGCTAGAAACCTCATGATGTGCTGTATTTGATCATTTTTCTATATGGCAGCATTTAAAAATTGAGTTAGCAACCAAATACTCTCACTGAGTAGATTTAAGTTTCTTTTCATCTAGAGAAATAGCAACAAATGATTCCAGCTTACGTTCGACTTCCCAAATGATGTTCAATATCTGTCATAAATTCCTTATGGCTTGCCATTTTGGCATTAAACCTGTTTGATTTGGATTTTCATGTTCAAAAACTTCTGTGTTAAAGGATTGTTCAACACTCTTGTCAACAATTTATTATTTCTGTTTAATAAAGGTTGGCCTTAATTTGCCACAAAGTTCAGTATCCCTCCTGGATTTGAGGGTTTAGCTATATAACCTTACGCTCTAGGAGGAGATGAGAGGTATCTAGGAACTCATTGAATGCTTCCACTAGGTTCAGGATGAATAATTTTTACAAGCGCCGTCAATTGCCCAAGGAAGCCGTCATTTTCTGAGGTTTTCCTGTTTTGAGCTGTCTCCAGCATTGGTTTTGTGTGTGTTCGTCTTTCTCCAGAACTTTTTTTTCTTGAAGATGAACCTATCTTCTACAAAACATTGTAGAAGAAATCTTTAGGTAACTCATGCTTGTTTGGGGTTTTAGGGTGGACTAGTGCTGCTTTATGAGGCTGTGTTGTTTGTCTTGCTGTTATCAATAGAAATTCATTGCAGTGTCTTGTTACCTCAGTTGTGTTGTGCGATAGCGTTGTAGTCTCACCTAAAGTTTTTTTTTAAATGTATTGAACCTAGCGAACAGTGGAAAGAATAGTTTGTGCCAGAGAACCTGTAAGTGATGAAACGTTCAACCTCAGTAACAGTGATATGTTTAAAGATGGAATAAGAAAAATTATACAGAACTGATGTTGTTACATGAATGATAGATAAGTAGGTATTTGTTTATTTTTCAAAACATTTTTTCTCTTAGATTAATTAATATCTATTCCTAAGTTTAGGGCCAGTTTTAAAAAGGATAATGCATAGAAGAGAACAAAAATGCAGTTTGTGTTGTTGTGGTTTTGTGTTTTTTTTGGTTTTTTTTTTTTTTTTTGGTGGCTAAGGCTATTTTAAACATTCCAGGATAGTTTCACAGGTTCTTAATTTTTGAGGCCAAGGTTTCAGGTTAATATGACTGAGTATTTTCACAGATAGTGACAGTCTCATATAATTTAATTCTGATGGAGAAGAATCTCCAGTGTGGGTTATCTAATCATACATTAATCATACATATCTTTGTGAACAGCAGATAACAAGATACCCAGATCTTGTTTACACTGTGCAAAGCGATAAGTGCACCTCTTCAGGGTCAAGAGTAAACTCCTCTTCCCCAGGCTGAGTGCCCCTAGGTAGAAGATGAAGATTACTAGGTAGCATTACTAGAGTTACTGTTTCTCGAGGGGTTTCCTTCGTTCATTGCTGTTATCTGATGATGTTTCTAAGCCACTGTAAGGGAGGCAATGAGGGGAAGGTACACAGGGGAAAGAACCAGTTACAGAATTTCAACCTAAAATATCGTGTGCCAAAAGCACACAGGAGGCAAAAGCAAATGTTCTTCTTATATGGGATGCGGAGCTTGAAAGTGAACTGCATGAAACCCCGTGTTGTGATAGATATCCAGCTCGTTCCTTGCCCCATACATTTCTGTCCCGCAGAAGTGTGGTGTCGGGGTGCTCCCAGCAGCCTGCAGAGCCGCTCCTGGGCTCTCCTCCCACGCAGGGGGATCGGGAGCAGCGCCGGGACTGCTCAGAGGGGCCGGGAGCTGGGTGAAGGATCTGTTGGAGGCCTTGGGCCTGGCCTTGGGCACTGACAGTCCTTTCTGGGTGGGTAGCTGCAGCTCCCTCTGCACAGGGCGGTGCTGTCTCTGCAGAATAACCCAGGGAGAAATCCCGCAAAGGCATTTCTGGTGTTCTCCTCGTAGCCGTAGGAGTGCTGTCAGCAAGTATCTTGAAGTGCTGGTCTAGGTGCAGGTTTTCCTTGTGCAGACTTTTGATCGTGCACAGCATGGCACACGCTGTGTAACGGAGCCTGGCCCTGGCTTTGTCTGACTTTGTATTTCGTTCCATTTTAATGTCAGCAAGAACCTTTTAAATGGTATTCATGTTGTCACGGTTTAGATTTTGGTCCTGACTCAGCGTTTTGCTATCACTTAGCTCCGTGGTGGTTGGTTGTAATAGCTTGCATTGCTTTGTGGCAAGTGTGTGGTTGCTGAGGCACCATCTGTCATCACCTGCTCTTGAAGGCTGGTAGTGAAGTAAAGTAAATAAGATTTTTGTTTCATTGAATATGATACCAGCATTCTGGTTCCTTACCTACTTGGTCCATAGTCTCATTCTAGACATCTAGATGACTGAGAATAGATTTAAAAAAAAAAAAAAAAAAAAAAAAGTGGAAGAGGATATTGTGCATATAATAAGTGTTTCCCCTCAAAAATCTGCAAGTGTGCATTCTGGGGTCAGAATTTTTAATGCTTGCAGGCGTCCGCTGTATCATCATTTATTTGTATAGCACATTTAAGTTGTTTTACTGACCTGGTATATCATGTCTTGAAATCTCTTAAAATAAAGATTCTGAACAGCTTTGTATTTATATTTAGCATCAAGTGGCCTTGAAAAGTTTTCAGAATTTGTGATACTGAGAAATGGTGAGTTAAATTTATTGCGGTACCCATAAACCTGCTAGAGCATGTGAAACATTTCACCATGGTATAATAAAGCTAGCAGCAGATAAATAAACAAACAAATGTTTATATGTCCCAGAGAAGGTCTGAATACTTAAAATAAACATGTCTGAGGCTATGAGTACCATTGGCAGGCTTCAGTGGGACTTCAGTATTAGTTGACAGAAAGGACTCTGGGATTTCACTTCCGAGTAGATCACAACTTGCACAATGGATAATATGAAAGAGCAACAGCTGCAAAGAAGCGCTGAAATACAGGGAGGAAAGAGTACTAAGCTATCACTACCTAGGGTATCTGGCAATATAAAATGTACTCCTCTAGCAGTCCTTTAAGAAAGAATTGTTTCTCTTGTTACAGGAGAGACAATTTTAAATGTCTAGTAACATTTCTGTAACTTATATTTGTATTAATATTTATTTTTACTTCTTTCTGTAGGCAATTAAAAGTCTGGAAGATTTGATTTCAAAACATACCACAAATTTCAAAGGAAGTAAATCTACATGAAGAACTACAAAGGGAGTTGATTTGAGAAGATACAGCGTTTGCAAAAATGTCTTCAAGTTGTGTGACTTCAGTGTTTGCTTTGATGATTTTGTGCTTTGCAGCTGCAGGTAGGTGGCATTATGTAAATCATGCATTCAGTGTAGCTTACTGTATATATTCAGAATTATTGATCAAAAATACTTTTTCATCCTGGAAAAATGTAGGTCAGCTAAAGTTTATATTTATGTCTAGGTTTTGTATAAACCTATTGTGATCATGAGTGCTGGTATGGTGATGTGAGAGACAATGCTATTCCTGTAAGAGAGTCTTCTTGCACCTATGTTCCCTCTTAAAATCACTAAAGAACTCCAGCAGTAATGTGAATTATTTTGGTAATTTATTTATTTATTTTTAAAAAGGGAATTGCGTGGTGCCCATATATTATAAAGGGGAAGGTTGCCACGGAAGCCTTTGGGAGTGGAAGCAGGGTGGCTCTGCCAGCATGATGCTAAGACTGAACTATTAGCTGTGTTGAGAGACTGGATTTATTACCCTGAGTGCAGGGTTGTGCTGATGAAGCCGTTTCTTCAGAATCTGAGCTAGGCTCTCTCTGCAGAGCTGGGCTGAATGGGTGTACGAACTCAGCTCAGTGCTGCCTTCAAGGTGTATAATGTGGAATTAAGTTCTGATTACTTAGTTTATAAAAAGAAATTTATGACAAAACCCCCCAAAATAAGCATGAAAGGTACATAATAGGCCACTGAGTCCATCCTTCCTCCCCTATTGGGATAAACCTCACCTCAGTCATTCCTGACAGTTACCTGTTTTAAAGTTGACTGTCAATGGTGATGGCAAAGACCTTTTAATGACAGTTGTCAGTGTTACTGGAGGTCCCAAAGGTTAGGAAGATGCATTGCCATTTATGGGGATTGTTCCTATTCCTCGTTTTGTCCTAGATGGGGATTTTTGAAACAGTGTGTTGCAATAACTTGTGACAGAGAAAGGAAAGATCTGTAGAGTTCAAGTACCTAGCTTATATTGTAGTTTCTTCAAGTGCTGAAGTGATTCTTCTCAGTATGTTTGTTTGTCAAAGTTCTTCCTGTGGTTACAAGGGGAAGGCTCTTCTTATGTGTCCAGCTTGCATACAGCATGGGTCATTGGAGAAGAGGCCAAGTGGATATACATTCAGTCAAAATGAGGTAGTGGGAAAAGTGGACACTGGACAGATGGCTTGCTTAAATCTGAGATGTCCTCAGTGTGGAAAAGATGACCAGCTTTGGAAGAGACAGGGCTGAGCAATTAAAGGTTACAATTTGGCTTCCTTTCATCGTCAGCATGGAAAATTATGTTGTTTCAAGCCCTCAAGCCTTGTGGGACTTTCTCTGGGGTTGACCTCCTCAAGGCATCCATCCAACATTAGTAACTTCGATTATTTAATAGTACACGATGTTAACATTTTGCAATAGATTCATTACGGATGAACTTTCAGCAATACAGGGTGTGTCTGAGTGTGTCTGCGGCTTGAGCTGAGGAGATGAATGCTGGTCTTGGCTGAGAAGAGCGATTGCTTGGAGCGAATCTGAATCATTATAGATGCGTAAAAATCTACTTTAAAAGAAAGTGCCAGTGTAGAAAATCAAAACTGTTTTAATCACAACCACAATTCCATTTTGCTCTGAGGAGATTACTTGCCTAAGAAGTCAGCTTGCCTCCTAATGCCAGCTTTAATTAAAACCCACTAATTTAAAAGTGTTATCAAACATAGTACTACTACTAGAAAGTTGTTCAGTAACCTTAGCATGTCTGTCTCAAAGTTTATTGTGATTTTTTTGGTTTTACTCCCCAATTCTGTGTTTTCCTCTGGCAGCTGTTCTTGAAACAAACTCATAAAAAGCGCGGTGGCCTTGGATTTGATCAGATGCTTATTCATAAGTAGAGTCATAGAATGATTTTGGCTGGAAGGGACCTCTGGAAGTCTAGTCCAGCCCCCTGCTCAGAGCAGGGCTAGCTTCAAAGTTATTTTCTTTCTTGGAGACTGATTCTCCCCGCTATCTGCATGGGAAGAAGATAGCCGAAGGGAGTAGAAAGGGTCACAGTTTGTTAGGGGAAGGTGAGGAAGCGCTATCATTGTCGTTTCTAGCTGTGCCTGTCCTGTGGGTTTTGGTTTTCTTCCATGCTTTTTATTTTTGCAATAAATCCTTAATGAGAACAACTAGTTAATGTCCTTTACAGAGTATCATGAGTACAGTGAGATAAAAGCAATAAAGAACTGATGGACTCTGATGAAGGGGAGAGGGAGAGATCTCAGCCAGATGTAATTACAGCTGAGGAAGGACAGCCCTCTGGTTATTTAGATAGAGCTTTTGCAACGTTTTTCTGTTAGCGGTCACTGAGTCCCGTTAACCCAAACAATTATACTTTAAATGCAGGGAGTTTGTGGCTATAGGTGAAATACGAGTGGGAGCAAGCAACGTGTTCTAGTCGCGTGCGGAAAAAGCTGTGGCAGATGCCCATGAGCTGTTGGCAGCGTGGTGGCCAGGGTACCGCAGGCTTGGGTCTTAATTGCCAGTGTACAGAACCCTCACTTTTCTGGGCTTGAACCATTAACATACTAGTATAAATAAAACTGAGAAGTATAAATAAAACTAAGAAGTATAAATAAAATCCCTGCGTGCCTGTGGTGAAGCCTGGGGGAGGCAGGGGGCAGCATGCCACCTCCCTAGGGTGTTGATTTTTATATATTGTGCCTTTTTCCAGCTTACTCTTTGTTTCTGAAGTAGTGAGGCTGGTGCAGGAGAGCACACCTTTCTTTCGTTTGCCAGTCCTATGCTGACACTGCTATTATCAGTCTAGGTTTTGTTGCTGACTTTCCAATATCTCCAGCATTGTTATCTTTCCAGATATAGGCGATCTTCTAGACAGAATCTGTGTTTTGTGGTTTTTTTTCTTTCAATTCTTGCTTTTTAAGGTACTAATGTGTTAAATATATCTCAGAAAACCTGAGTTAGATGACATGGTACACAGAGGTGCATATTCAAACCTGAGCCACAAAACTGCATATTTTTCATGCTAATAGCTTAAAGAATACACCTCACTAACTTTGCATTGAAAATTGTCTGTATAAATATTCAAAGAATATTTGTCTATTTCTTTACCTGCTCTTACTGCCCGGATATATGTAGCTAAATGCTTATCTGAATCTGATTTACTTTTAGCTTGTACACAGATTTCTTGTAAGCTCATATTTATGCAACTTCAATTGTACAGAAAAAGACTGCAAAGAAAACCTTGATTACTGTGAGATTTTTCTTCCCCATGGAAAATCCAAGGCAGGATGGAGAGGAGAATTGCTGGCAAACTACCTGCCTGTCTGTAGGAATTATGTTTTTGAAGTGGGCTTAAACTAAGGTCTGGCAACCGGCAGTAGGAACTCCACACAAACACTCAGAACTGCACACGCTACAGCCTTGGATAACCTCATAAGCAAGTCTGGCTTTGTAGTCTTGGGAGCAAAAATATTCTGTACTAATGTGGCTTAAATCAAAGGCTGAAACATATTTATTTTACTTGTTGGCAAATTTGTGCAGTTGGGTGCATGATTTATGTCTTGATAAAATGTCTTAGAGGACAGCTGAAGCACATACCTGCCCTAGACCCTGAGGGCCAAACCTTCAACAAGATAGGTTCTTCCATGAAGGAATGGGAAAATTTTTTTAACTTGAATTTCTTTTTTTTCCTTTTTCTTTCCTGCCTTACTGTTCAGCTGGAAAGAAGATAGATAGAAGGGTGATACAGCCTGTGGATCTGCCCTGGCCAAGGGTCTCATTCCAGCCTTCTGGGGTAGATCCTCTGGTGGTGCAAATCATTCCCACTGCCAACAAAGCAGCGCAGCCGTGGCATCTGATACCAACTAGAATTTGCCCACGCAGCTACGTTCTTTCCCTCAACCCCCGTGACGTTTGGTGTTGCCTGCACTTGCCTTGTAGACACCTCTCTCCTTGTGACAGAGTTTCACGGTTGTGGTCAGGCAGATGGAGAGGCTGCAAGAACTGGATACGTTGAAGAATTGACCCATTTTCTGTAATGCTGAGTTTACTGGTTTATCTGCTCACATTAGGTCTGTCTCTATGGTTTTCTTTCAACAGCTCTTTATTCCCTGATTCTGTATTGTATTGTTATCCCAGATTTTTTTCTTTCTTTCTGCATGCTTGTTCTTATAGGTAATCTTGCGTTGTTCAGAGCATGTGTGGTTCATTTTCAGTAAGGCCGTTTCCTTGTAAGCTAATGTATCTTTTGGATCTGTGCCCCGCAGATACAGTGGTGATGGGTGCCATGTTAATAAGCGTAACGACAGGAAGAAACAGGCCTTGCCATGACATCTGGTTTTTTTTTTTTCTTTAAAAGAGGAACTTCCCCTGGCCTTGAACACTGTGTTTCCAAAAGCAATATAGGATCCTTCAAAATATAATAGAAAGTCCTTCCACTGGAAGGTGAAGGACGTGATCTAAAAAAAAAAAAATAATGCTGGGAGTCACTCATACAAATTTCCTTCCGTTTTAAACAGTGTGTGCTGGGTATTTCCCAGATGCAATTAAGTTGTAAGTTTTATTTTTCCTCAGAATATTTGTTGCCAGAGGTGTGGGGAGTTTTGTTTGTTTAAATTGTGGTTAGAGGATGAGAACCAAGGGACAGAGGTTGGCTCTTGAATTATTAGGACTGAAGTAAAGCACAGACTGGTGGTAACTTTTGAATGGATAGAGATTTCACTCTCCACCTACCTGTTCCTTCAGTTCTTTCTCATAACCAGCCAACCTCTGCCTCCCTTGAAAAACCACTCAGTAACTCCTGTCCCTTTACGGTCTGGATAGCGAGCCTTTTAGAGGATGAGATTAACCAGTGCTTGGAGTGTTTAAAGTAATACTAATTAGGAACCACTGACTCTCTTTTAAAGGTGGAAATTGTTCTTTTTTTAAATCCTTTCAGTATCCTGATGGTGATTTGAAGTATCTTGATTTCAGATGTTCATCTGATAGGGAACCAAATGATGGATCCCTAGCTTCATGTCAGTGAGCTTGGTGAGATAACCTTGAGAAGCTGAAAGATACATAAAAAATTGATAGTTAATCTTAATTTCACACAAAAAGAAGTAATACCTGTCAAGCAGTAAATGATGCTTTTAAGTGAGCAATTTAAATACAAGGACTGATCAAAACTGGGAAGCTAGACTAAATCTGTAGGTCCTCTGAATTAATGTTTCTTCAGCACTGCCGTTGGGTGATCTGTTCCTGTGTAAATTAAGTTTTTAATCTAGTCTTCTGTCTGTCTCCCAACTAACTCAATTGAGTCAGCTCCTGTGTCATTTCTGTGTGGTTTATGCATAAATAGTATTTTTATCTTCCAAAACCACATAAAAAATTCTGAAGAACTTTTGAGTGTCAGGACACAGAGGAAAGTTATATATTTTAGAAGAGGTAATTGTATCACAGACTTGGAAAGGCTTGAACTCAGCAGACTGCATTTTTCTGGTATCAGCAAGGCTCTGAAGCTATAAACAGTTGAATTTCGGCAGAGTTCTGCACCCACGTGGAGATGGGTGTGGGATCCAGTAGGATGTGGGGTTGTGGGTCCTGATTCAGCAAAACAACTGCGCACATATCTAAGTGCTTTGCTGAACCAGAGCATTTATCAGTAGACATGTGAGTCTGGTTCTTTGATTAAAAATGACTCTGGATGACACCAAAGGAATTCTAAGAAATATCAAGCCCATAATGCAGTGCTTGAATTGTATAGATACAGGCAAATGGCAGCATTACTGAGTGTCTCTGGAGGGAAGGACTCAACTGATGAAAAATAGTTTTGCAAAAAATTTTATGGCGTACAATGATGAATGGCATTAATCCTTGTCTTTCTAAGGAAATTTATTAAAGTTTTTTTTAAAGAGAAACTAGTCTTTAACAAGTTCTAAGCATCACATAATTATTTTATAAATACCATGCTAAAAATAATTCTTTTGTTTTCTGAAGGGAATTGGGATTTAGGGTTTTGCTTGTAGATCTTTTAATATCCTTTCTCTGCTGTAGGCCCCTGTTAACTCTTTCTTAGCTTCTCCATTTGTCTTAAAATTAACACAAACCCTTGATCTCTTTAATAAAAAAGCTAAAAGGGCATATTTAGTTAACTAAGGACGGTATTTTTGTCTTGTCTAACGTCAAGGAGAGGTACAGAAGATTTCTGAACCCGAGGGTCTGCAGAGTGAAGTGGTGGGTACTCTGGGACATACCTAAAAAAAATTGTCTTCTAACTAGTATGTATTTGCCGTTTAATTTTTTTTCCTGTTTCAAAATTATTCTCCTATCAAAAATATCTCAGCTATTGATATGTTGAACCTGCTTACCTTGTCTCTACAGAATCAGACTTTATTTTGTGCTTGCTTGTTTATTTTGCTGCAAAATATTATAAGTTCTGTCATTTGGACTAAGGAGGGCCTGTGCAAGCATCAAACAGCACAGTTTTATCTGTTGCCAGAGGAAGAATAAGGCTCCAAGAGCTGTTGCACCCCAAACCCAGCATTCCCGAATGTGATCCTAAGGTGTCTCAACAAGAAATGGAGCATCTGCTATTAGAAAAACAGCTGTTACTTTCACATGAAAAATGTATTGAGTTTCTGCAAGTCTTTTTCTCTGATAAGCTTTTCCACTGAAATATATTTGCATGTATGAACACTGTTGTTTCACTCCTGGTTATGTTATAGTATAGAGAGAATATAGGGACCAGATATTTTCCTTTTCAAAGAAGAGAAAGGATTTCATCCTCTGTAGCTAATGACAATAAAAAGAACTGAAGTCCCTCAGGCAGTAAGTCATAGGAGAGGTGAATTTAGCGTGAAAAAATATATTTAGCACGAAGATTCTGTGCCATGTTTCATTACCTGAAGGCACTGAGTTGGATTCCTCTTTGGTGTAAACTTGTTTTAAGTCAGTGGAATTTCACCAAGGATGAATTTTTGACCCCAGGTGACAAAAGCAAAGGTTTTTAATAATTCCATAAAGAGCAGCTGCTTTAAGCACAGTGTGCTTTTCTTCATATTTTTAAGTGTACTTTATAAAAGCTGGAACTATTGTTCCCTTATTTGGCAACTACTACCCTGTGGGACTTACTAATAAGCAGTTAATAAAAAAGGGATTTTACCTGTCAGGGATGGAAAGAACTAAACTGAAAATGTCATTACTCTCTCATTATTGGAAGCAGTGCATAGAAGAAGTAGCAAATAAAGGAATTCAGGGTTAGGAGATGGAAACATTTGTAAGGTTTGTTGCTGTTTTACCTCTTCAGCAAAAAGTTTACTTTCCTCTGGAACAGGTTTGGTGTTTTGGTGGGTTTTTTTTGTTGTTTTGTTTTTAATTTTTTAGTGTATTTATTTTACTTCACACTTGGAGCCAAGGGTGGGTGAAGAATTGATTTTGTGGTTATCTTCACTTCTTTTCCTCTTTTCTTTTTCTTCACTTACTTCATAAATCACCAAATTTGCCTTGTGTCTGGAAAGGATGGTTGATGCAATTTATTTTGGAATAAATAGAGTTTTCCTTTATATTATTAATTTCCATTTAAATGGAGCAGTAAAACATGTCCTACTAGAGATTCTCCTCAAGCTATTTTGATTTAAGCTGACGCTTTTTCCTTCACAAGATTGTGCACCTTTCATTAATGTGTAAAAATCAGTGGGGGTAAATGGCCACGTGGTATCACAATGTCATGGCGGTTCCTTAGGCTTCAGCACCGGTATGAAAGTGAGTACAGGTGAAAAGGTTATTTGAAAATGTAGCTATTGCTGAAATAGCTTAACATGGTTCAGTTTGCACATTTGGGGTTGCTTTGAGGAAATCTGTTGAAAATGAGGAACTTTTACGGCAATAGCGACGCATTGTACGTATTTGTGTGCGCGGTGTGTGTGTGTTCAGTCCAAATGGGCGATTCCTGGTTACTCTTGGGAGACATCTGCTCTGAAGCATGAAACCTCCACGTGGCTCAGGGCACAGCTGGGCAGGTGTGCTGCCTGCTCGGCTGTGCCTGGGGACCGTGGTGGAGTCTCCTCCTGCCCTGCTGACTGACACGCGCTTTTCATACAGCCAACGCACAGCTGCCCTGTGTGACTCGACGCGCGTACGTTCATCCCGCGTGGTGACTAAATGTAAATGCCTGTGTCTGAAGGACCATTGGGAGAGGGTGGAGTGAGTTACGGGCTGTCAGAGCGATTCTTTCCAGTCCTCGGCCACGAGCAGGGACTCCTGGAGAAGAGCGCAGCCATGGCTGGGCCGCCAGCTGGATCAGTTCTTCTTGCGGAGTCCCCGTGGCCTGATGATGGCCATAGGTGTATTAAATGCATGGGACTAACCCACAAGCCTCAGCTTTTGACTGAAAGATGAAAGGCTTGTATCTGGATTAGTGACTTTCTCTGTGATCTCGCCATGAGTTATTTCATCTCTCAATCTTGGTCTCTTGATATGTAAAACAGATGCATTCTGCCCCATCGTCTTCCATGCAGGACTGTTTGAAGGGCTAACGTAATCGCTTTAAAGTACTTGGATCACATCAGTGCTAACTGCTGTTATCTCGTTAATTCTTCAAAACCTCCCCCCACCTTTTTTGGAGGCATGAAAATGGCAAAGGTTTTATTTAAAGGTCCGTCAGCCTTTTTGCCTGCCTTGCTTGTGTTTAGACTAATGGATGCTGAACTGCAGAAGTTCTTTGTGGTCTCGGATAAGGAACAAACTGGTTGAAGTTTTGGCAAGTCATAACTTAGTTATGATGTTCTGAGGAGTGTCTTAGCTGATGGAGCTGCTGCTTCTTTTCTCTTTCTTCTCCTGCCATGCCAACCCTTATTCAAAAAACAAACGAACAAAAAAATCACTGTTTTTACAGGAAGTAGAATCAGTCATACTCGAAGCAAAGGGGTGGGAAATATGAGACTGCTTTTACTTTGCTGTAAGCAAAAGGATTTTCAGGTGAAATGTGACTCTCCTTGCATCATTTGAAGAAAACTTACAACAGCAGGTAGTAATAGTTTGAGCAACAGGTTGGAAGTTTAATATGTGGCTTCAGTTTCTCGCATTATGGCAGGCTTCATCTTTGGAGATGATTTGTTAAACTGTAATTTGCAAAAGTTGCCTGTTTTCTGCGTTTTCTGCTTTGAAATGTTAGATCAGTCTAGCAAAATTTCCTTTTATAGCACTAATGAATTCAAAGCAGTAATTAGATGTTCTGTGGAATATTTTCACCTTCAAGCTGAAAAAGTAATGGGTATTTGAGAAAATTGGCAAGAAAACTGTTCAGCAGTTACCTTGGATATTACTTGTCTCTGTTGCTTTTTGGAACTAGGCCAGTAGTAGTTGTTTTTCTTGCTGAAATAGTGCTCGTGGCCATATTGTTCGCTGTATTCGCTTTCATTCTCCCAGTGCTAATGTTTGATCCCTGTGATAACATGTATTGTCGCAGATGGAAGTAAGAGAGCTGAAATATGCATCATAGGAAGGACTCTCTGAGGTTTTTTAAAGGATTACAATTGTCTGAACTGTAACACCTAGGCCAATGCTTCTCCAGTGCCTCTTGTTAAAAGGCCAGCTAACTGACTTTAGTAATGGTCTCTAAAACAAGGAAAAAAAAAAAATCATGTAACTAAAATGCTCAGAATAAGGAATGCTTCATGCCAGTAGCAGAAAAATAAAAGCAATCCTGAAAAAGACCCTGTTCTGTTGCTCGTGAATTCTCTTGGAATCTCTGTTTTCTTATTTTTTGAAACTAGCAAAGCTAGTGTTTTTAAGCAATTTCGTGCCCAAAGTAAAACAATATTTAAGACTCTCTGTGATGGTTGATTTTTGACTAAAAGAATTTTAAACACTGAAGTTACTTAATTCTAGGTCTCTGTTACATTTACTGGATCTCAGAAATACATTTGCAGTGAGAAGCCGGTGAGTAAGTCAGCTGTTATGAATGCCAGACTGAGCTTCAACTTTATTGATATGATTCAGGAGAAAAGAATTCCAATGAAACAGTTCTGAGTATTGAGCTGCTTAATAGTGATGTTAAAATCTTCCTGTATGCAGAGAAAACCTAACCAGCTGATTCTTCTGTTTGTTTCAACATCACACAAACACTACACAAAAGTATTCAGCAAAAAAATTGTCTAAGACATTTCAAGTAAAGGTTGCTAACAAAAACCTATTTTTTTTCTGCGTCGAGGAGTCCTAGAATGTAGCTTCTCTCTTTCTCAAGAGAAATAACAATGCACTTGAGATGGTTTTATAGGTCATCTGTCTATGATTTGACAAGATTGTTCAAAGAAAAAGTAGAGTGAAATCAGGATTTATTAGGGAGGACTTCTGAGCAATGAATCAATGATTTTTTGGCCTAGTGGACTGGATTAATTTAATTAGAGAAATAAACATTTTTTGTACTAGTTGACTGAACTAATTAAGCTGATTGAGTTCTGATAACTGTGTTGTCTCCTTGTTCCAGTTGCTGTCATTATATTTTTGAAAGGAGCAATACTCTGTTCCAGTAGAAGGGATATGATTTTTCTCTAGTGCTCGTCAGTGCCAGCCTGAATGCTGGTGTCCCAGTGTGCCCTGGTGGGGTCCCTTGCTGGAATGCTTCTGTGGGGATTCAGTTTGCTGCTTTGCGAGCTACAAGCCTGCGCAACTGGAAAAGGTTCATGTTTAGACCGTAACTTTCTGCACAGAGTCGCTACATCTTCTGCCCTTTAATCCCATTTTAAACCAGTTGGTAGGTGTCTGATTCTGATAGGGGCGTATAACATTACGTCTCTAGGACAAATTTATGGCAGAAGTTTGAGAGCAGTGTAGCACAGCTCCTTCTTCCTTAATGGAATTAATCCTAGGGTTCGTGTCCGGTTGTCCTGGTCTGAAGTCTTTTGATATTCCTCCTCCATTTGCAATACATGGGTTTGTTTGCTTTTTCTTCCTATCCACTTCTTGTTATGTCCTCCACGCTACTTTGTTAAATAGGCCATGACTGGGGCAGTTAGAGAGAGATTTAGTGGGAACCTGCTGTGCAAGGGCTGTAGTGCCAATGAAGAAACTCAGGCTACTACTTGCTCTCAGAGGGACCCTGCAAGGAGCGTGATGCTCTCCTTGGGGGTACGCTCTTCCTCCTGTGTCTAATACCTCACTGTAACTGCCTGTATCCAAGATGTGTATTAGTGTGTTTTCTTAGTTAGGGTGATCTCATCGCTAATGAGTACTT
The DNA here is from genome assembly GCF_965183815.1 of Platalea leucorodia. Taxonomy (NCBI): domain Eukaryota; kingdom Metazoa; phylum Chordata; class Aves; order Pelecaniformes; family Threskiornithidae; genus Platalea; species Platalea leucorodia. Next base: position 39,416,911 of record NC_138827.1, on the reverse strand, counting down.
GATGCCTTTGTAATGCTCATAACATACACACAGAGCAGCTGGCACAGACTTTTTAAACAACCATCCTTGTAATCTCCTGGATAATCTCAAAGAACGTTTAAATACAACAGTGCAGTTACATTGGAAGTTTTTAATATAAACATATTTTTTTTCATACGATGGCTTAACAATGTATTGCGGGTTATATATGGGGTCTCTCTTTGCATTTATGGTGAATGAAAACTGCAGTTGACTGTCCTAGGTGGTTAACTAAACTGTCAATGATTATATTAAGGGCAGTTAAAGAATTGGTAAATGAGAGTACACTACTGTGCTTTATTTCTGAATATATTTGATTTGTTACTGTAGCCTTGTTATCCAGAGAAAAGGGCATTTGTGCTCGACAAGAATTCTTCTTTTCCAGCCAAGCTTGTGGCGGTGGTAGCAGGGCTGAGAGTAGTGGGACTGCTGAACTGCTCTGCTCTGTTTCTTTCTTATTATGAGTCAAGTCTGTGTTGACCTCGGGGGGCTGTCTGTTTATTCAGTTGTTTGTATTCCATTAGAAAATGTTGGTACCACTCTTCAGTTGATCAGTAGGGGGTGGCTTTTTTAAAGCAGGGATACAGTCAGGCTTACACTTAACCAAGTAACTTCCCTTGCAGTGTAATGTTAAGACCGCCTCTGCATTGTACGGCCAGTAAATTATCACGAATCTCATGAGATGTTAGTAAAATCATGGGTGTTAACTTCCTTGAAGGGAATGAAAGTTTAACCACTGGTCCACTGATAGGAAGAAAAAGTTTCAGCCTGGCTCCTGTGTGCTTACTTGAGAGCTTTTGAAGTCCTAGAAGAGCAGTTGGTTTTCCATGCACCTTCATGATTGCTAGAGCAAACACAGGCACCCTTGAAGGTGGGTGGCAGGGGTCGTGGAGCCTCCCTTTTTTGCAGCAGCTCATGTTTGTACTAGATCAAAACTGAATATCCTCTTACAGAAGTAGAGTGTTGAAGTATTGTTCAAGTATTTTGGGTAACTTGATCTGTGGTTCACCTGGTGGCACAGTTAGAGATCAACCACCAAGTAAAACATGTCCTGTCGGAACTGGAGCATATGGCAACAAAACAACTTGATTCACTGGCATAGCTACACCTCCTTACCCAAAAGTACATGAAAAACTGACAGAAACACTTTTTTGTTCATGTAACTCGTGTAACTGGACCCATAAGAAGGGTTTGCCAACTTAGCAGAGTTTCCAACAGTGGTATACAATACAGTGTGGAAAGGAAATGCACCGTTGTCCAATGCAATGTTGGAACTTGCATGCTTTTCCTATTAAAATTGTTAAATAAATGAGAGGCAGCAGTCCGTGTCAGGACTGTGAGCTGGAACCCTTCACACTCAACGCATTACGCTACAGTGCTAGCAAGCTCAGATGTTTCAGTCTTTCGCTTATCTAAACTGTACCAAACAATATGGAAAAAAACTTACAGTGCCTTAACCAGGCCCTGTATTAGGTTCTTTGCCCGCTTGTTTTTTTGTTTGTATTAAAATGCCATTTATTTAATATCCAACTTCTGTCACCTGGGAAAGACAGTTCCTGGCTATTGTTTTTTCCCCAAAATCAAAACCTGATGTTACCCCCTAATTATGGGTATGTTGAAATGGGTCATTTGAATGTTATTGTCTTCTGCAAAAATAATAGTAACAATTTAAAAAAATTATATCTAGATATATGAGATGCATAGCAGTGGCCACTTTCGGACTGTTATAAATTCCAGCAAAACAGATTTTACTGTATGAACTGCTACCACCAAGTGCTGACTCAATGATAGTTTTTACGTGTACCTCTAATGTTTAGCAGGAAGAGATATTACTCATTTTATTTAATGCCCTTTCTGGGGGACTGTTTCAAAGCTTGCAAAGCGTGTATGAGGCCCCACAGACTGCTGACTCCACTGCAAAGTTATTTTACATCTACTAAGTTCCAGGATATCGTGACTGTTTTCTAAATAACACCATCCTTTACTGGTTGTACTTGAAAACAAAGTTATGCTGTTCCAAGTGTTGCCAAGTCACTTTGAAAGTCTCACCGTAAGGTTTCTCACCCCATACGTAGGGCTGGGCCGTTGGTTTGTCTTTTTGTTGGAAGGGAAAAGCCACCCTGCTCACTGAGGTATCTGCTTCCAGTTAAGTCATGTGGCAAGAAAGCTTCTATGATCTTACAGCATTTTACTTTTAGTTAATATTTTGTGGTTAGTTTTTACAGAATCTACCTGCATTGTTGGTTTTATTTGTTTGTTTGTTTGTTTTTCCCCCCCTGAAGTCTTGTTTGATTGTTCAAGAAGGAGCATCTAGAGTTTTTGTGTACTGGAAAAGACAATGAATTGTACTCTGTCGCTGGCAGTCAGGTTCTCTGTGTGAGTCCCTGCTGTCTGTAGTGTCAAGGGGGCTCTTGCCTTCCTCAGGCAAGCCCTTAAACGGGAGTTGAACCCTTGGCGTACAGGGAGATGGATTTCGGCACCTGTGGGGTCTCTGCAAGGGAAGTACTTCAGATGTGCGTGTGAACGTTTTATATTTTTGTGAAACCTGAGTCGGCTCTGAGGTTCTCTGAGACTTTTTTCCAGGCAGCAGTGACACTAAGATGTATGCTTTATAAAGGCTATGTTAGCATTGGGCACAAATGACTTATTTCCTGAGTTAAAACTCCTTTCCCCAACTTCCCTTTAAAAAAAAAAAAAAAAAAAAAGGCAAAAGTCAATAAAAGATTATTTGAGGAGAAGAGCCATTGTGATTTCATATGGAGGCCATCTCAGTTCTCCTTTTATATCTGATGCTCGCCTGGGAGTATACGCTGTACTCATGTCCTGGGCTTGAATTGTTTTCAACTTATTAATAGTTTTGAAAATGCATTTAACAGTTAACTGCCAATGTGCATGCTCTTTTTGGTTACAGCTAACAAGCAGCTGGTCAGTACATTAACAAAATTTGGACTCTGTTAACTCTTGTAGAACCACATCTCTGTGTTTCTTCAAGTGTCCTTGTCAGAACTACATGGGGAGAAATCCAGTAGGATAAAACAAAGGGCGCATGCTTAATACGGGAAGAAATGAGCAGGAGGAAGTCAAGGAGGAGAAAATCTTTTTGTATTTTGGAAGGGGAGAAGGGTGCAACGAGCAGGGCGTGAGTTGTTTCCTAGATAGAAGGAAGATGAGTGAGTGGTAGCATTTAGTAAGAAACTCCTCAAACAAAACTTTACCTCAAGAGAAACGGAAAGAGACATTAGTTAGTAATTCCTTTAAGAGCTCTGGCTCATATTGCAGATAGCCTTTCGAGAGATATTTCTTAAGTGAACCATTTTACTTGTTCGTTGAAAATGATTTTGTTTTGGTGTGGGTTTGTTTAATTTCTGGTGGAGGTCTAGAGGGCAGAGAAGAACCTCAAGGGTACTCGTTAGTAAGTGTTTTATTTTACAGTTGAATTTATATTCTTTTATGGTTACTTTAACAGTTTTGAAAATCTCATTACTGGACTCATTCTGTCAAAATTTACATTTTAGATGATCAAAATCATGCCTGTCCAGTGATGAGCCTTTCTCTTTTCAATGAAGAAGAGGCGCAAGTATAGGATATATACGGCCAAATCTTTTTCCATGTGGCTGCCATCTGCATGAGCTAAATTACTCCCTATGAATCAGGCATACAATATGCATGCTCTCTGTTCTGTATAAAGATCTGCTCCCAAGTTGTTTAGAGTCATCCTTTCTTACTCTCCATTTAGTCCTTTCTCTGGCAAATCTCCCATGGACCTCATCTGGATTCTTGCCCGATTAAGGACTAAGAGCTTGACCCTGTGAGATAATAAAAAACCGGCATCCCCACAAGAATCTACAGATTTCAATGGGAGCTGAAGGTGGTATGTGCTGCTAAAGTGTTCAGCATGTATGCTGGGTTTAAGGTAATGATTTCAGGACTTGGCTGTGTTACAGTATACATACTTGCTGGCTCTAACTTGATTAAGCTGCAAGTATATTACCATGATTTGAATCCTCTATGGAAAGGAAAACACATGGTCTCTCTGTGGATTTTGTGGCTTATTTAGAATGAATTTTCATTTTCTGAATGTGTATATTGAGATGTTCCTCCCCAGAAAATTCCAATTTATTGGTACTCGTATTCTTTTGGAGCTGTTTTTCTAAAAGCAAGGATCCAAGAGCAGATTCCTTTGGGAAGCGGAGGCCATGAAATTGTAAGATCTAGGAAGGGTTGTAACTTTGACTCTTATTGCACACAACCTTCCAAAATGATTCACCGTTTCCTTAAAAGATTCCGGTATCTCCAAGTTTTTGTTAAAAACAAAAACCCACAAAGCTAATTATCACATCCTGGAAGAAAACACATTACAGAATTAGGCCATATAATGAGATAATGAGCACAGTTGGGCAGTGACCTTCAGCTCTTTGTGTGGATAATGCCCTTTAGACTTACTTTATTTTAACACAGGAGACTACCCAAACCCAAGGCTTCTGGTTTAAGAAAGAAAAACAGAATTCCCACAGAATCTCACAGTTTAGAAGGGGGAAAGAAGTATTGAAATTCTCACACAACCCCCAAATTAGCTTTTAATTAAAAAACAGGTAAGTGTATAATGCAGTTTAACTTGCAAGTAATTTCTGACGTAAGAAAAAAATTGCTCTTTAATGTTGTAATACTGCTTATAGGTTTCTCTCTGAATGCTGTTGTGCCTAGGCATAAGGAGGAGCCTGAAACTCAATTTTAGGTTGAAAGGATAACCCTTAAAAGACAAAAGTTTCTTGAGTTGAAGGCTGCAGCATGGCTACAGGATGCCTACCAAGAAAATCACTCTCTATTGAAAAGCAAACCGCAAACATAGGTAGTAGTTAATTAAAGCAACATTTGTTGAAAATGTAGATGTATTTGTCACCTAAAGAACTAGGTAGCTTTTTGGTGGTAAAGCTCTTTCAGTCTTTCAAGACTGGCATTTCTGTTTTTATAAAAACATTTTTTGGTGCCTATCATCTCCCCCCCCCCCAGCTGGCTTCATACAAGGTTCATGGGGCTGGGTTACACTGTGATTGGACATGTGGTAGTATCTGGTTCAACAAGATAACACTTGTGTGTTAAAACATGTCACGCTTGTTATCTTCCTGCAACATGGACTTCTGTTGTGATGACCTAGTGACACATAGCGTTTATGCGGATAGGAATAGCCAAGCTTGGATGCTTGTAAGTCAAGCAGAATGGATATCCTTTTGCTAAGGCCCAAGTGATGCCTGCCCCAGAGAGATTATAATGAAAAAAGGTGTGAAACAAAGACTGGCAAAAGCGTTCTTGAATATGCAGCAGGGTGTACAACATGGTGGTATCAACCAATAAATTTGTGGTCATTTAACTTTTATTGTAGAGGCTTAAGGAAGTAAATGTCGGGTTTGACTGAGAAGTGAGAAGCTGTGAAAAGAAAGAGAAGGCAGAGACTGTGAAGGAAAGAATTGGAGGAAATAAAGCATAATTTCTGTTATCGAATGTGTATGGTACAGTTCATAGATATCACTGATGCATGGGGGAGAGCAAGAAGGAGGAGGCATAAGGGCTTCCCCCTCACCTATAAATGCCTTTGGCTGGCTTCAGCTGGGGAAGTCCTCTGTGTCCCCAGCCCGTGTGGAAAGGAGCTGGTAGGGTGCAGTTCCCTGCCCATGCCCTGCTTCTCCTGGCTATTGATACAAAATAATCTTCCCGGTCCCAATTTTCCTTAAATAATTCTGAGATTTTAAATTCAGCAGAGTTTGTGAGTCTCTGCCATTTCCCTGTTTATGGCTGGTATTGTGTTTCATGGCTGGGCGAGTGTGTTCAGGGGAGGGGAAGATCCGGCAGGGCATGGGGCATACACTCTACAGTGGCACTCTGGCCAGGTGTTGTGTGATTACATACTCCCACCCTCAGTTTCTCTTCCATTAAATGTGTTTAACAATATGATCTTTTTTTTTTTAAAGGAAGACGTGAATAACAGTTAAGTGGTGTTTTTCCTGTAAAGCATTCAAAGAGAACATGCTGTGTTAGGTAAATGGGGTTAATCTCATTTAAAAGCCACCAAGTTATTTGCCTAAGGACAAGCTCTCTTTTTCAATTGCTAAATTTCTTTTGCCCTATAAATTAGTGATAGTAATGTTAACAGGTTATAAAAGGGGAAAATATAGCCATGGAGTCACGTTAGTGCAAACCATTTATCTTAAGTCCTAAGCTGCCCTTTAAATGATAGTTACGTATTTAGGAAATCAACTTCTGTTTTGCTGAGTCCACGCATTTTGAAAGTCTCAAATCCTCGACTCTTTGAAAATACTCTGAAAAATATTTGTCTAGGCTTATGGCTGGACCTGGCATTTCTGGTTTAGGTCATCTTGCTTCGAGATAACTTCACTGTGATGATGGCAACACTGAGCTGTGGTGGAATGGCCTGTGGACTAGTGAAGGGTTGGTTGGTTGGTTGTTTTTTCACACTTCAGTGTCAGTTTAACAGCTGAGTTTAATATGTAACATCACACATTAAACAGAGCCTGTTTTCAGAGTGTGGTGTAAGCACTAAGCTTGCTAACGTTCAGGTATTGTTTCTGTTGCTTCTGGTTAGCCTTTCTGTGCGGAGGTTCAAAACAGGGATTTCTTAGGCCACTTGACCTCTGCACTTGTATTCCACTCATCCTGTTGAGTCAGCCTTATTAAGAGGACAAAGTTCAGTTTCTTCCAGTTTTGGGAGGAAAAAACAAAGACGGCTTCTGCTTTTCATAGCTATAATCCAAAAGCAGTTGGCTTGAAGTGCAGATCTATTTATTAATTGTCTGAATATTGACAGTTTTATGGAAGCAGCAGCAGAAGATGAGAAAAAACATGCACTTGATCTGGACAGATATTGTGCCCAGCAAACAAACCTCTGGATGTTATTGATGAAAAGATGTTTGTTTATTTTTTTTTTAAAGCCTTTTTATGGTTAAAGACTGTAGATACTGCTATTTATGATTAAATGGTTTCAGAGCTGGTCTGTATCAGAGATGCTTTTCTTCCTATAGGAAGCTTTCTTCTCCTTTGAAGCAAGAAACTGTGTATCAAGTCATCCTGCACATAAAAACCAATAACGGAAAGGTATTTGAATTTTGTCATTTAAATTCTGCATTGATGATTCAGACCTTCTGGTTCCCAGCACTGTGTATGGTGGGTACGACTGATCATCAATCTGTACTGGAGAGGCCGGTGTCTTGAATAGAGGTACCTGGCAGCAGGTGGTCATTTTGGCATGACCCCAACAGCTAGTTGGGCAGAATTGACACAGACATTGGAATACATGCAATTCTCAGAAACAACATGTTTTAATCCTACTTCGAGCTACTTTTGACAACTTGGGCTTTCATCTGTGTTTGAGATCCAATCTCTGTAAGTGTAGCTGGCCTCTTGAGTTAATGCTGCCTGCCTGCAGCAGGCTACCCAAGACTATCAGAAAGTAGTCTACTCTGCCCTTTTTCACCATGTCGTCTTTTTCTGCCTCTTCTGGACGGAATGACAGGAGTCTGGCTGTTTGTTCAGTATTTTCTGGGATCTAGGAGCTTGGTTAAAGCTACTGTTACTGGTCTGGAATTGCTTCCAGGTGTTTGGATGTCCTGGACAAATGGCCGCAGTGCATGGACATACTGGGTGCAGGTGCTACGTTGCTGTATAGCCACCCAGGATCTTCCTATGGGAACCCTGAATTGGAATGAAAATCCTTCTGCTTTTGAAGGAAAGGATTGGACATTGCAGATCATAATTTTCAGGGGTTTGGTGGGGTTTGTTTTGTTTTGTTTTGTTTTTTTGCATTATTAGCTGACAAGTGGTTGCTCCTTTTTAAATGGGAAGAAGTTCAGTGAGTGCAGGGCAAGACAGCATTTCACACTGATCCAAAAAGAGTTTATCCCAAGCCCTTCTACTGCATGGCATTTATGTACAAGCAACCTCTTCTGCCATGGCCAGAAGACTTTAACTGTTAATATTGACCCTTTCTATATCCTTGTAAATTTCTCCCTGGCTGTACTGTGATATTTTAGCAAATCATCCTGTTTTATTAGTTCTGTAGGTGAAGCTGTGTGTGGTGTGATAGCTGTTTTAGGCCTTCACATAGTACAGTGGTCTTGCAAGCTGAACGCATAGAGAAATTGTCTGCAAAATAAGAGATGTGCAATAGTTTTCAAATCTGTAGCGTCTTGTAAACATACATTTTGTCCCATGAAAAGATGCTATAATAGTAACGTGGGATAATTATAAGAATCTGTAAACCAAACAGCGTTTACTCTCTGTTTAATCAGAACAGTAAGTAAAACTTCCTGATCCTCATTTTCACCTTTTTTCTTCTTTTTTAATAGCATTTCCCCCTCTTTTCCCCTCCCCTGAAAGCTAGAGGTAGGTCTGACTTGGACTAAAGCTGATCTGGTGAAAACATTTGACAGCTCCTTCAGTCTCCTTGAAAAATGATTCTGTCTGGATAAAAAATGTTAGGTTAATTCAACAAGAATAAGTAACTGTACAGTATCTGAAGGACTGTGCCATGGGGTCCCAAATACATAAGTGAATTGAGGCTACAGTGTATTCATTTAATAAATTATTAAAACCATTCAAACTTTAGACTTCTCCCACATCAGGTCTAATGCTGCTATATCTAAGATGATGTTCACAGTGTAGCTGTAAATGCAGTTTCCAGGAGCTTAACACAGAAAGTGAAGATGAGGAGAAGAGGGTGCTCAAATGTGATTTGGTTACCACTTAAAAAGGAGGTAGCCCCAGTCTTGCTGCCTTCCATCTGAGGTATTAATAGAGGGCTTACAGGAATGTTGGTTAAGGAAGCAATTTTAAGAGACCTTGTGTCATGACTGCAATGTCCTGTCATTGTAAATGGTGACTTTAATAATGATGAGGAAAGTAAACGAAATTGCTTCAGGAAAAGCTTTTATGTTCAAAAGCAACAGTCTCCTGCATGCTCTTCAAAAGTGGAACAAATATCTTTATATGACTTGTGTGATTGTTCTCATTTCCACTTAATTTTTTCTCATCATATAGGTCAAATAGCTTTGGAGAATGTGTGTGTGTACATATATTTACACACACACATATGTACATGGAACTTAGTGATGTATTGGATGAAGCCTTTTTGATAATCAGAGCAGTTGCTAAGCTGTGATTATTTGTGTTCTCCACTGTGGAAAGATTTAGTCAAAGTGAAAATGCACAAGGGGCTTTTGAAAGTGGTAGTTTGTGTCAGTGTTGTGCTGATCATGGACTAGAAGGAAAATGTATTTGCACAGTCAGCACACTTTCTAAAACCAGCAGTATCTGTCTTTCTAGGAAGGTCTTTTTGCATTCAGTCTGTGGTTTCATGAGCATAATGAAGTCTGATGGCTCCCTGCTGCCCACAGTGGGGACAGGGGTGCAGGTTACCCCGCTGCCCTTGGTGGGAGCCAGCCGAGGTGCTCCTCAAGCCTTCCTCCCTGCCCTTCAGTGCGCCAAAGACCAACGGAAACCTGCTTAGTCTCTTTACTGCTGGGTTAGTTTCCTGTCATGTTAGTGAGTTGAATCAGCTCCTGGGGAAGGCAGGTTTGGTGAGCGTCAAAATAGGCATAAGGTAGCTGGGAAGTGTTGGTGGGAAGAAGAAGAGAGGTGGAGGGAATGAGACACCCTGGTTTTGGCTGTGGTGAGGTGTTGGATGATTCATCCTGTCTCGTAAACCTGCAGCATTAGGTTTCAGTGGCTTTTCATTCCTCTGCCTGTAGAATTAGCTGTGTATGTGCTGGGTCCTGCAGCTGGGTCGCAACAACCCCATGCAACGCTACAGGCTTGGGGAGGAGTGGCTGGAGAGCTGCCCGGCAGAAAAGGACCTGGGGGTGTTGGTCGACAGCCAGCTGAATATGAGCCAGCAGTGTGCCCAGGTGGCCAAGAGGGCCAATGGCATCCTGGCTTGTATCAGGAATACTGTGGCCAGCAGGACTACGGAAGTGATCGTCCCCTCTGTACTTGGCACTGGGGAGGCGGCACCTCGAATCCTGTGTTCAGCTTTGGGCCCCTCACTACAAGAAGGACATCGAGGTGCTGGAGCGTGTCCAAAGAAGGACAATGAGGCTGGTGAAGGGTCTAGAGCACAAGTCTTGTGAGGAGCGGCTGAGGGAGTTGGGGTTGTTTAGCCTGGAGAAGAGGAGGCTGAGGGGAGACCTTATTGCTCTCTACAGCTACCTGAAAGGCGGCTGTAGCAAGGTGGGGGTCGGTCTCTTCTCCCAAGTAACAAGCGACAGGACAAGAGGAAATGGCCTCAAGTTGCACCAGGGGAGGTTTAGATTGGATATTCGGAAAAATTTTTTCCCTGAAAGGGTAGTCAGGCCCTGGAACAGGCTGCCCAGGGAAGTGGTGGGCTCACCATCCCTGGAGGGATTTAAAAGACAGGTAGCTGTGGTGCTTAGGGACATGGTTTAGTGGTGGACTTGGCAGTGCTAGGTTAACAGTTGGACTTGATGACCTTAAAGGTCTTTTCCAACCTAAACCATTCTATGATTCTATGTATAGGTCTGTCAAACCGGCCATCCCGTGAGAGACTTGCTCATTTGAGTCTGTCCCGATGGTCCCATGCGGATGGCACAGCACCGTGTACGTGAAACACAGCCATCTGGTGCCTGGGGAGCCTGTCCTGCACCTGGGCTGGTGCTTCCTAGCCAGCCTCAAATAGGATCCAGGCACAAAGTCACAGTGTCGGGTGGCTGCCTTGGCTTGGGGCTTCACCCCAGTGCATGGCCAAACTGCTGCATGTCCCCACTTGTCTACCTGTGCCATTCCCTGGTGTAAGGGCTCCCATCTCCTGGGCATAAAGCAGTGTTGCGATTTCTGCAGAGTGAGTTTCATTTACTTTTTTGGCTGTATTCTGATTTTTCACCTCGGAGGCAGGTCTAGTCTAATAGACTGAGTTTTTGAATCTCAAGTGCAAATTGAGGGTAGATATAAAGGAGGGAGATTGTAATTGTACAGCATGTGCAAAAACTAAAATCCCTGATTTTCACTACTAAAATTGTGTGAGGGGCATCCTCTAATAGGATTTCTTATGGGTTTGGGGGTTTTTTTGCATGCTCTTGAATACACTGAGCCAAGTCCTTGCTGGTTGCTGACTTTAGGACTGTTCATGATTTTGCTGAACTACAGGAGCCATCATGGCTACAGTCAGCCAACGTTGATAGTGCTCAGATGGCTTAAAAATGATGATTATGGGGATTAGCTAGCATCAGTTAAGGCCTATTACCATGATAACTTAAAGGCAGTTTGTATCACTGCTTCAACAACACTTCTGTTTTAAACGGAAAAGGCAGCTGCAAGTTTCAGTAGGCTTTGCTTTTTTATTTTTGCAATTATTTGCCTGTCTTGAGGGTTAAAGCCATTTTGTAGCTGACCTTGTCACACAGCAGGAAATTGAATATTTGGTAATAAGTATTTTAAATAATGTTTTAAAGATCCTAGCATGTGGACTTTAGAAAACTCTCTTTTGTCTTGCTCTACAAGATGTCATTTGACACTTTATAAAACATAGGCAAATGCCTGTGGAACTGTATTAGCATATTATATAAGCTTATTATTTCGCTCAACATAATCAGGTCTATATGGGATTTGTAGTATAGTGTATATCTTTTCTAAGGAGCTTGAAAACTAACATGATAAAGGATTTTTATTATTTTAAACAAAATTGTCACCATAGGAGAGATTTTTGAGGAATAATTGGCATATATGGAAATAGTAAAGATAAATGCTTCTAAAAGCCTAAACTAGGTCAGCTGCTCATGTTGCTCTGGAATGTGTCTTCATGTATTTTCTTTGCTCCCCAAGTTTTTCCTGTATTTTTTGATTTTTTTGGTGTACTATTACTTCAAATGAAATTGAGGGGAAATTTTGAGCTAGAATAAAGAGTGACTTTGGGTGATCATTTTGTGTTTAAATAAAAAGCTGGGGGAAAGGTGGTCAAGTAAAAATTTTTCAAGTTACATTCTTGAAAACCAGGTGGGATGCGCTGTGTTTGGGCTGTCCATGGCCTGCTAGATTGTGCTAATTTCTGTCTCTTTGCTTAACACCAAATGTGCCTAGAGCTCTCCAAATATTTTATCTTTGCTTACTTGGTGAAACTTTTTTTTTATTGTCGGTGCTTACTGAAGCTGTTCTGATTGTCTTCTGTTCATAATGACTCAGAAGCGTGGGGTTTTTTGCCTTCCGCAGCAATATGTAGGTGCGTAGTCAACCCTCAGAATTTTGCAGGGACCACCATGCACCTTATCCATCAGACTTTTTAATTGAATTTCGTATAAAGAAATTGTGGTTACACAGACCAGTTACGCAGCTGAGCCATCGGTGACCTGTGGACCACAGTTCTAGGACCACTGTTCTGTTATGTTTATAGCCCTTTTTGGAGATTCAGCTGTGGCTTGAGCTATCTCCAGCACCGGCCCAGTCCAGCCAACTCATCTGAGGTACCCTGATGAACTTGGAAAAACATTTGCCAGCATTTAGCTTTATGGCTTTCAAATAGGGGAGTGTGGACACTGTTCCCCTGTCCAAGGAGACACCGTCCTTGAGTTCAGGACAGAGCAAGGACTTTATAAGCATTCATCAGCACTGGGGCCGACCTGCTGTTTCCTCCTCTCCTTTGGGTACAGAGCCTTGAACGATTTTGGGCACAGGGCCCTAGTTAAAAACAAACCAGATAATAAATTTCACAAGTCTGAAGAGAAAACCTCTAGCAGGGCATATTCCAGAATTGATTGCCTTGCTGATCCTACAACAGAGGCTGAGCAGAGTTGGTTAACTGAGTGGGGGCTGGGAAAGAGTGTAGTAGTTTTTGCCTTTTGTTTCTTTTTTATGTATACATATTTTTATTTTTTTTTACGTTTTTCAAGACCAGACTGAAACTTTTAAATGTTTTGAGGAGGGAGGATTTATTTTGCTTAAGCACTTGACACAGATCAGTTTTCAAGGTTTATGCAGTGAGATGTTTAGTGATAGTGAACTCATCCTTAAAGGGTCAGTTACAGGAATTCAGCCTTCAGCTGAACTTGTAATCTTGTTATTTTTAATTAGGAAAGGGCTGGTGCTCTTTCAGTTACGGAGCCATCTTCCCCCAAGACTGTTTCCTTCTCTTTGGCTTTTGCTGCTTCTGAGGCCCACTGCATTTGATGGAACTGAAGCAAGCAGCTGGCAACCGCTGCAGCTGGAAGCCCGAGTAGCAGAGCAACATTTCTTTATTTTATGAAGGGGCCTGTCCACTGATGAGCATTTTCAGTCTGTTTGCAGCTGAGGAGGTGGGAAAGGCAGCTCCAGTGAGCGCCGGTCTGGCTGGCAGCATGCAAATCACCCGTTTCAAAGCTGCCGCTCTTGTTCCGACTCCGTGGCCGGCGGCGTGTTTATCAGATCTTCCCGACATTCGTCACTGAGCAGATGTTCCCTTTTTTAGTATAAAGTGATGTTCCTGACATGCTAGCTGAGATTTAGGGAGGGGAAGGCTTATAAAGTTTCATGCTCGAGTGAAGCACCTATATGTCAGCACAGAAGGGCTTCTGACAGGCAAACCAAGGGGGGAAAAAAAACCCCAAACCCCAAACCGAAAAACCCTCTCCATCTGCTTTTCACTGAATGCCTGGTGTTGCAAGCAGGGTCCATGTGCTTCAGCACTGGCCAAAAATTAGAGGCGGTGACTGCTAGCCTGTTCTTCAGATGGGTTAGACACGAATGGCAAGTCTCCCATGTGCCCCCGGGGGCAGCGGTGAAGTTAAAGCAGAACAAGATTGCACGCAAGTTGCTGTTGAGCTGAAAGCTGCACCGTCTGGTACTCTGCATCTCTGTGGCTGTCAAAAAGAAGGTATCTTTGAAAGGAAATCGCCTCTCTCTCCCCAGATGTGCATGCATCCATATGCACCAACATCCAGAATTCATTATTTCCTCTCTGGAGACCAAAAAATGACCTGCCAATAATCCAGTGGACAGATAAAAGCAAGACATCTTATTGAAAGAAGAGGCCTTTGTATGTAGGTGTAGTGAATGACAAGTGCTGATGAAGCTGAGCCGACTGCATTGGAACTGTTTAATGGAATAATAATGGTTGGATAGAAAAGAAAACAAATGACAGGGAAGTTTAGGAGAGTTGTGGAAAGGAGCGCATAGAGGAAAAAAAAGGCACCAACAGAGCCCCTGTAAGTTCAGTGTGTCTATGTATGTGAAGAAAAGGAAGCAATTTGGGCCCAAATTAAAGAAATTAAATAAAAAGGAAAACTTTGGTTATGCTTTTTTTCTTCAGCTTGGATGACCTATCAAAAATGATGCAAATGTTATGAATTAAAGAAAAATCTGTTAATGATTTGTAGAAGTCTGTAATACTGTAATAGTTTAGAAATGTTTGAGTGCCTAGTAGTTTCAGTAACAGCAATTATAAAATTTTCTAAATTGGAAGAGTAGCTGTCAACTCTGTGGTTGGTATGCACCCTGAATCAGGTAACATGAGGCACCTTTAATCTCTCCTGATCTCCTTGAGGTGGCTCTCGTATCTTAGCCATCAGATAAGACTTTGTATATAAACTGTTTTCATTGCATGGTAGTGCCCCTTGGACAACCAATATAGCAGCATGTATTTAGGGGCAAAAGATGGCTGCACATGTAGCTCCAAATGGAAGTCAGTGGGGCTCAAGCATGTGACAGCTACTTGTGTTTCTGAAAAACTGCCATAGGATTTTTTTATTTTTAAATCATTCTGAACTAAACTTTAAGAAAGAAAAAAAAAAAAAAAAAGAAAACCAACCAACCAACAACAAAATCCACCTAAACCAAAAATCCTACCCCTGCCCCCAATCTAGTGAATATGTTCTATAATCTTACTATTACTGGGTATTTTGGTACCTTGATCTGTAGCCATGGATGCTGCCTGAGATGGGATACCAACACTTCCTGCGTTGGTTCGAAAATCGTTAGAACCTGATGTATCAGCACTTCCAAGAGTACTCATGAGTATACAAAGAACTGAAGTATACATTTGCAATTTAAATCGGTAACATTTTGCTGAGAGAAACTCAGAAGACTTGTTTTCTTAGATAAGCATAGGCTGCTGAGGTCTGATCTGTGTTTATACGTGTGTTTTTGTGCATGCTCCTTGATGATGCATGAATTCCTGTGTGACTGATCGTGAAAGTAAGTATGGTTCTCTCTCTTCGCCTCCTGAAACTGATTTTATGAAGTCTGGAATTTCCTTCTCTGTCATCTTTAATTTACTCACTTTCAGGAATACAGTAACAGCAGTAGTGTGGGTAGGATGGTTTGAGGAGTTTCAATACTGATTTATTAAAAATACAATGGTTTTGAAACCTATTTTAGTTATATTTGCTCTAAGCAGGCATTTAATTTTTATAGGCTTTTTTTTTTCCCTTTTGGCCCCAATACAGAGCTCTCATGTAAACCAAGCAGAATGCTTCCTGTCGTCTGATAAAAAGTTCACTTCCATTCATTGTTTCCATGCAACTTCCTATCCTTTCTATGGTAAAGAGGGATAAATCTGAGACAATTTATGGGCTATCTCTGGGGAAAAGAGACTTTCACAACAAAAAGTCTGAATGTTGTTTGGAATAATGAACAAGGAATGTTAGGAATAGTTTGCGTTTGTTCATTTCTTCCTCTTTGTACAATCACGGTGCTGAAGGCAACTTCATCCATTAACTGAATGAAAACTAAATGCTACGTTTGGTTCTTCCATTAAAGCTGTTAAGGCACAATGATGACTTGCATTTTAGGTCCTGCTTGTTATCTGAAATAATTCTGTATCTTTTACAGTCTTGATACAGATTTGTGATGGAAGTCAGGCATTTCTGAAATACAGCTATGTCTTGGGGGGAAGCCCTCAGTCTGAGTAGTCTTGGCCGCTGTTTAAAAAAGGATAGGTGCTCCACGGGACCTGAGATTTATGCAAGAGGATCACCTACACTTGAATTTTAGACCAACTTCTGGAAACTTGTCTGGTTTTTACTACTTGAGGATAGCAACGGGAAAAACTCAGCAACCCTTTCTGAGACGTTGGTGGACTACTTTGTTTTCAGTTCTTTGGCATGGAAAACTGAAGCTGTGCTTTCTGGGTTTATTTAAATGAAAGTCAACACATTCATGCTGTTCTGTTTATACAGATTAAAAAGATGCT
The DNA here is from genome assembly GCF_965183815.1 of Platalea leucorodia. Classification (NCBI taxonomy): domain Eukaryota; kingdom Metazoa; phylum Chordata; class Aves; order Pelecaniformes; family Threskiornithidae; genus Platalea; species Platalea leucorodia. The sequence continues at coordinate 39,400,713 of NC_138827.1, read as the reverse complement.
CTTATGTTAGTGTTTTCCAAATGCTCACTTGGGAGAAGGGATGTGGGGACAGAGAGACCACGTATGGATGAGTGTGCACGTTTAGGCATGGAAAAATACTAGCGAAGAGTTCCTGTAAGCAGCGTATTGCTGTAAACCTCAAGAGAAGGTAGGGCTCTGACAGTACTTCTGGTCAGAAAAGTACAGCAGAGGTTACATAAAATGTAGCTCTGTGGTACGGTACATCTGCTTTGAAAGACTTCTTTGTTTTCCAGGTACAGATGTTTGTATTCTAAGATTATGCCTCATGCGTAGCAATGTCTTAAAATTGTGCTCAGCGGATGTTAAACCAAACAGGTTTTTCATTCATTGCCTTTTCTGTTTAATTAGCTTAGTTAGGTATATAAACAAGACAGCTGGACTTTTTTTTTGTTAAACAAGATACTGACTGATTGACGTTGCCTGGCTTTGCCTTGCTTGCTCAGGTATTGAAATGAACTTTGCTGTGTAATGAAGGAATTAGACCTTGTCATTTATATTTTTTCATGAAATGGATAGTTTAAGTATAATTCATCATTTCTAAGTAGCAGTACATTGCTACAGAAGTTGACTTTTATTTGATGGTTAACTTTTCCAATTGAACTTGCCTCAGTTTTATGTCCTGGTAAGGACAGAACATCAATAGAAGCTTATTTTTAGGAAAGTGAAAGAAAGCATTTCTGCTTTCAAAATGTAATTTGAATTTTTTCCCACATGGAAAAAAATGTGAGATCTGTGCAGGCGACACTTGAGGTTAGATCATCTCTGCTAAACACATGAGATAAACCTCATGCTTGTACCAGTGGCTAGGAGCAGTGGGAATGGATATTTTGCAACACATCCTCCAGAGAGGCATAAAAACTTATTTTGCTTAGAAGGAGAAACCAGCATCAGGAGTTTGTACCAAACATAACAGCAATCCAAAAAAGGTAGGGGGCATGTCATCTGTAGGTCTGAATGATTCCCAGTGGGCAGGCAGAAGATGCTAGATAGACTTCACTATGCGTAACAGAAATGTCTAGAAAGACTGCAGAAAACAGAGGATCAAAATTCATTGCAGATTAAGTTAACCTAATATATTGAAACATCTGAATAGTTTGGCCCATACGTGGAATAAGTCTGGGCAGAGTTCACGACAGTGGAATGGGAATTGATTGGGGGTTGATAGTTGGGGATTGAGAGCACATAGAGCAAGGGTCTGGTTGCACACAGCATTAACAGTAGAAACCAGTGTAGAGGTGAAGTATGTAGGTTAATGCATAGTTCCAGAGAATAGGTTTGTTTGTTTTGTTTTGTTTTGTTTTGTTTTTTAATTTCCTTGGAGAAAGGGGGAAGGAGCAGGGATGGTGTCATGATGTGGAGTTGCTGAAGATTAGTGGGCTTTGAGCACTGGAATGGGGAACCTCTGCTGTGTTTTTGCATATGCACGTGTTTTTAGTTAGTACAGCTTGTATGTTTTAACTCCTCCTACAACCAAATCTTGCCATCTGTACTGAATATTTCTTGAGGATATATTTTTCTTCTTCTCAGTTTAAGTTTTATAGCTCACTCATTTCAAATAGATATATATGGAGTCTGAGATTTTGGGTGTTTTGTTTGTTTGGTTTGGTTTGTTTTTTCAAAATAGCCAAAATCAGTCCATGTCTGTGACTCTCTTCCCCTGTAATTTTAAACCTCTCCCCCTTGCCCCTACGGTAATTCAGTCAAAAGTAGTTCCACCATGAAAATTATTTTCTTGCTAACAAGAAGCCTGTGCTAGATGTGACAGTAAAAGAACTCCCTGAAAACCAAGGATATGAAGAGAAACTTACCCAGCCCTGTGTACAACAGCTATGCTGTGTTTGCGTTTTCAGTACAATGCTTGTGTCTCCTGTTTTTCATATGCCCTCACTTGTTTTTCTGTGCATCTAATTTTCTCATGGACTTTTTTGCTCCTTCTGTCCATTTCTGCCAAAGCCCTAAAATGCATTCAAAGGCTTTCATGAACATTTACTCAGTTTCAGTCCTGCTTCGGTTGCAGTTCACAAGGGGTCTGCTGTTCCTTCTGCTAATGTAGAATCTGCTCTAAATTCATTGATACCAGCCAGTGGTTATGGTGCAGTGACTGAACAAACTCTCATCAGATTTATTCAACAAATGAGGAAAATGTGAGCTTTTAAGAAGTTTTAAAATACTTTTCCTGGGGAATTCCTTGTTTATGTAAATAGTCTTAGAAGGGAGATGTCTGCTGCATTTCAATGCAGTCCATAGTTGCATGAGCAAAGGCTTGTAAGACCTAATATGTAGTAGGAATGGTAAAATAAGTACGTAAGTAAGTGTTGGGACATACTATAAAAATGCCAAACTTATTTTTGTTCTGGTATCGGGTAAACACATAAAAATGACAAAGAGGAGAGAATATCCAAATTAGAATGAAATTTATCTAATACCGTAAGCTTATTTCTTTTTTCTCATTCCCTGTCCCTCTAAAATATAAAAGCTTTTATTGCAATATTGAGCATATCCTGTTGTAACTGCTGGTTTTTTGAAACTTCAGGTTACTAGGTTACTAGTAGGTTACTTCAGGACCTAGGTTACTAGGTCCACAGTGTAAATAACTAACTAAAAAACCCCACTCCACACTTTAAAATTTATTTCTTAAATATTAAAGTATCCAGGAATTGCTTTTTTTTGTCAGAACAAATCCAACCTTTGTTACTCCCATGCATTTCTGACTATGTACTAAGGCAGGAACAATGATATTGAAACACATAAAAATTTTTTTTTTGTCATTGAATTTCTTCCTTCTCACCAAAATCACGGCAGATTAGCAGCAGCATCATTCTGCATTACACGAGCTCTGTTTCGTCAGAGTTGGAACTGCTGCCATGAGCTGTATCAAACAAGAAAACCATAATGCTCTCTTCCCCTCCCCAGCCACGCAGTCTGGAAGACACAAAAATAAATCAGCAGTAGACTTATACAAATGCAAAATGCTTTGGACAGTAATCTTCTACTTTAGCCTTCCTGCTGGCCAGTATGAAGGTCCAATGTACAAATTTTCCTTTCAATATCTTGCTTCTCTCCCCTGTATCTTTCTTATGGTGGTCACACTTATTCAGAGAGGAAAATCACATAATCCAGGAAGAGTCTGGGTCCATCCAGCTCCTTGTTGTTGGTGATAGTGGTGGAAATACTCCTCCTTTTCCATGAGGAGAAACGCTGCAGTTTCCTCTATGCCACTGCCTCTCATCACAAAGCAGCTGTGATATTTCCTACCATCTCATCTTGTCTTTTCCATCTCGCAGGACTTAAGGCTGCTTGCCAGAATTAACTGATCCTGAGCAGGGATGTCTTACTCAAGTGCTTGCTTAGGAGCATGAAGCTGTTTTTTCATGGTCATCTAGTAAAAGCTGCTCTTTGTCTTAATGAGGGAGGTTGCCCATTATCCTCTACACCATTTGAACCACCAGGAATTTAACTTCCCAGGTGGTCTTCTGTGAAGGGGTGCGCAGGAGGGAATTTAGTAGTTGTTGTTACAGAGCCACCCATACTAAATAAGTAGTAATGACTTATATTTTCTCTTTGATTGACAGGCATCACTTCTCTCTGTAGATTCTTACTTGCCTCAATCCCTGAGTATAATTTTTTGGTATAAATGCTTCCCTCAATGAGAAACCCTTTATGAGAAGAAGGTTGTGTAGGTGGTAACAACTACTCCACATGGAACAGTGGCCCTTCGCCCATGCACTTGTATCTTTAGAAATGAGTGGTGAAGGTTATAGGAAGAAGTTATTACTAAGTATGCTCAAGTGCTCTGCAGTGAATCTTAAGCTTTTCGATTCAAGAGGAAAAAATGGCTTCCCCTCCTCTTGTTTTTACAGAACACTGTTGTCATTCAAAAGTAGGCTTGAAGATCCTTTCTCTTCTTCCTTCTTGTTCCAGTTGTCATTGTCACTAGCTGATGTAAAAAAATGTCCTTAAATTAACCTTCTCCAAAAGAAGTTTTGTGGAAGTCTGTCATTTGGACATACTGAAATCTCTGCTTGGATAGTTAGCGTCCTCTAAGACTTGCTTTTCAGCATATGAAGTGATGAATTCTAGCAGGATCTGCAGTAATTTATATTACTTTCTACCTGACAGCACAGAGACCCCTGGTGTTCCTTGAGTGTGGATTTGGATTTTTTTTGTCTTTATGCATAATGATTTGTGTCATTCCCTCAATCAAAAATCAATTAGAATAAATCTGTCCTTCTTCTAAGGAGTGTTATATCCCATCAGTGTGGCTTGTATCCTCTGGCGCGGCATATGGGAACTGTGCTAATGTGCTGTGGAGCCCCCAGCACGGATTCACGCAATTTGCAGGAGCTGGTCACACTTTTCAGCTGACAACACTGTAGAAATCTCCATGAAAATACAACAGAAAGTATATTAGCCTTTATTATTTGAATAAAATCCATCACAGTTATGAGTTGGTCTTGAGTTGTTGTATTATCCCCTTTAGCGTCTTACTCCTTTTTCTGCTACTTTCTTACAGCAGAACACATGTTACTCATTAGTAGCATGGATGATATGGGAAACAAGAATGTTGAAATTGTATTGAATATGTTCCAGATGTTAGTATCAAACAAGGTTGGGTCTGCATTAAGGTTTCCTTTAAAATATTCTTATTAATTGGAAGGGGAAAATAATTCAATACTAAATGATTCTCTAGAATTCTAAGTGCACTAAACATTTGCCATCATAAAACATATATGTAATAAGCGGTTCTTATAAAACTGCCTAACCTGCTTTCCATCTTCAATAGGCTTTGCAGGCATTAAGCAACTAAAATTTGATTGTGGTCAGAGCCAGGATACGCTAACAAGGTTAAATGGATGCACGGTCCAAAGTTAAACAAAAGCCCCGGGATGGCTGTGTGTGCGCACTTACCTTCTCAGCAGAGAAGGGACTAAAGGCTTGTAGCAACACTAGGATGTATAAACTGGAAGGTACTTTTGACTCTTTAAGTGCCCATTCGATGGGGATGAGATGCCAGAGTATCTGTACATCTTTGGAGCTGCTCAGGCAATCTCGATATGTGAATTGGATGAACTGGCCCTTAAGCAGCGATAATACTGAATTTTGGCAAGATGTTGGTGTCGCCGATGCAGGTGAGGTTGGCAGGAATGGGATGTGGGGCTGGAGTGGGAAGCTGGCAGAGGCCAATCCTGGTGTTTGTGCATGGCAGAGCAGCAGAACGGTAAAGCCCAGGCAGGATGAAGCTGTGGTTTCATGTTGGCTTTCAAATACCAGCAGGTGGTATGGAGGTGATAAACAGTCAGATTAGTAGTGTCATAGAAAGGGCTTTCTGTTTGTTTTTTCAAAGTGGTAAATATGCAAGTGGTAGGATTTAAAGTACCTAGGGGAAGTAACTAGCTTCCTAGTCAGAGGAAGATAAGCAGGAGGGGTCTGTGAGGGAGCCAAGAAGAGTGAGAGCAGCTGATTTGGAAAGAGGAGAGCTCTTGCTGCTCCCACTGGAGTGACAGTGCCTTGAAGTGGCACCTGCTTGCCTTTGACTGGGCCAGATCTGCAGGTGCAGTAGGTACTGCTGGAAAGAAATGTTAATGAATTTTAGCAAATAGCTTAGGCAGTGCTGGATGCGTGCAGCGTAAGAATAGACTAAAATAGAGCATAAATGGAGAGAAGGTGGCAGAAGGGACTGTCTTGTGTCATGCATCGGCTAAGCATCAGTAGACTTTATGGTCTAGAAATAAGTTTTCCTTAGTTGGGCACTAGCTCCAGGCATGCAAGCCTATGCTGCGCATGGTACGACACCCACTTTAGTGGCTGGGCAAATATGTGAATTTCAGTGCATGAAGATTGCTGTTTGGTACTGCCAGCACATTCAAGAGAAATAATGTTCATGAGTCTTGAGTTCTTAGCAAGAGTACTATGGGCCTGGGACATAGCTACACAAACACCTGCGTGAACCTCGGTATAAATGCAACATCTGGAGTAACCCCTCTGTTACTTACCCCACTGTCGTTCCTTGTACGTGAGCAATCCTACCGCATTTGTGGTCCAAGTGCAGTGGAGCCAGCCTCCGGTAGATACTCTGATCTTCGGTTCAAATTTCAAGGGCTGTATCTCAGTCGCTTATGAGGCTGTTCTGAAAGCAACTTTACCAAATGCAGTAACTCCCCCAAAACGTTGGTTTCTTATATTGAGTGGTGCAGAGCATTGCTCTGCACCCCTTCCTTCGAAACAGAGCTGGCAGAAGTGGCGTGCCCCAGGCTGGCGAGGCGCGAGCCAGCGTGTGTCCGGATGCCACGCAGCTGCACTGGTGTGAGAGTGGGCCTACGCCAGTAAGCCGTGCTTAAGAAGTCCTGCTTAAAACTGGTACAGCCACGTGGGCTCGCCGCCAGCAGGGTGACGGGGTTTCTGCAGGAGATCTGGCCCGCGTCCAGCCGGGACGGAGCGCAGGCAAAGCAGGCATGCCTCGGTCTGCCCTTAGCTGTGCAGATAAGCTCAGCTGCGCACTGTTAGCCAGGATGTGAACTTCTGCTCCCTCTGGGAGTATTTCCATCTTGCGTGTCCAGCAGAACAGAGGGCCTTGAAAGAAGAGCTTTCTTAATGCACGCTTGAGGTGCCGGCGAGGGAGGCAGTTACAGACAGCCTGAACGTACCAGTCACTATCTTCTTCATGTGGATGAGTCCTTGTAGGAAGTGATGGGAAAATCCAGATGTCTTCTCCTCTAATGTGGCGAATTTGTACAGAATAAAGACCAGATGAAGGCTGGAGGGGAGGATTGGTAGATGTACTGCATGGAAATAGGTGTTCACAAGGGAATCCATCTGCTGAGAGGGAGGTATTAGCTCTTTCTCCTGAACCTTGGCTAAGGAAAGCGCACATTTTTGTCAGCAACTCCATCTCAGTCTTGTTAAGAGTCTTGCACCTTGTTCTTCGTGTGTGTGTGTTATGATAGAAGCATCTTGACAAACGTCAACTCCATTCTGGTCTGCAAAAAACAACTCGATAAACAGGTGCTCCTTGGCTCTCTGTTTGTTCCCCAGCCCAAGAAATGCTTGTGGAATTTAGAAATGCTTTTTGTGCAGGTTGTATAACACGGTCTGCTGCAGGACTTAACACATCAGTGGCTGGGCTAATTGATTAGCAGGTTCTCTGATCTGCACTTGTACATCAGGAAAATGAGACCTCTCTGCTGGTTGTGTTATTGTTACAGGTTTAAAATATTTCTTCAACTGTTACAAAGGGCAACTTTTTCATAGATTTTTTTTTTTTTTTTTTAACTGAATATCATTGCTTGGACTGCTCCCATTTTGTATGGATATTCTTAAAAAGGAATTAAAAAAACCCCAAATAAACAAGCTTCCTGCTCTCTAGATGAGGTAAGCTTGGTAGTAGCACTGACCACCAGCTTGGAGGATTTGAGGTTTATCCTCTGTACCTGAAGCACAGGCATGTGTAATTTATGCCTTGAGCATTGCCTTTAACAAATATTCCTGTTCTGTGGGAGCTGGCAGGATATGTACTGTGCACCGGTGGGTTTCGGGAACGGCCCCTTTGGCAGGACAAGGCCCGCATGGCCGGAGGCACGGCGGACATCTCCCTGGGCTCAAGGGCTTTGCTTTTTCCAGATGAAGTCTGTTTTAAGATGGACTCTCTGACTTCTAAATGGCCAGCTGCTAACTGTATCTTGAGTGAACTGTCCTTTTAACCAGCTGATATAATTAATCAATTCTAATGTAATTAAACATATGTGTACACCAAAGTCAAATGATCTCTAGTGCTACAATAGCTGGATGTAGACTTCACAAGACCAGACAGAGCTCTGCCTTTTGATCAGTTGAGGATTTTCTTTCATTTTGAACTTTTTTCCAAAAGAAGCATTTTACTTCAATTGCAGATGTACACTATCTGGAAAAAAAATCATGCTTCTAGCTTATATTTCTCTTTTATGCCTTGGCAGCCTCTGAACTGACTGGTTCATGTGAGTCTTAATTCTTATATGAGCAACTTTTGTGCAAATTAGGGGTTAAGTCAATTAACGTTCTCCTGTGACCCTCTGAATCAAAAACATACTGTATCTGTTACTGTCAGGGGTGGGCTGAGCCCTTTTGGAAAAGCAGGGCTGCTTTTCATAAATATTTGTCTTGCTTTAGTTTCCTGAGATATAGTTTAAATGTAAACTGCTCCGTATGTTTCAGCTTTTGTGCTATCTTGCTATATCACATCACGCTGTCTCTCGTACTGCATAAGAGTACGGCACTACATCATGCTGTGGTGATTATTTGAAAGGGCGTACACTCTGTTTTGGACTAGATATCTGTTATCAGTGTAGATAATTGCTGTCAGACACAAAATAGACTCAGTAAACAAACATTTCATTTTATCATGTGACAGATGCCTGCTGTTTTGTACAATGTATTTGAACGACGTTCACTATAAATCAGCACTGCTTCAAAAGCAACAAATCCAACTCACCCAAATCCTTCCTGATGTAATTACTTTATAGTAGAGATTAACTTTTCATTGTTATATATACATGATTGCATTTTTCAATGTTTGGAGATAACAGTGTTTGACATAAACAAATAATTCACATCTAAGATGAACCAATTCCTCCTACTGCTATCACCGCTTTGTTTTTCCTTTGGGGTTTGTTTTGGCTTTTTTTCTTTTTTTGTCATTGGTTTCCTCCCTGATAGAGGCAAGACTACCTTCAATTTTGGAATTCACACTTTAAATTTAGACTTCCAGAGAGAAAAGAACCAACCAGTTAGCATATTCAGGAGAATTTAAAAGGGCAACGGAAATAAACGTCTTCATTTTGTGGATCATGAACATGAAGCCTCTGCTTGTGTTCCCATGGGTTTTGTGACCAAAAGGATGATCATTACTTTACAAGTGTAATCTACGTATTGCTTTTTTTTCTCCAAATGATGTGCATCTGTGTCTTCCTCTGCAGGTCCCGTGCCTAGGAGTGAATGTGTCTTATCGCCTGTTAACAATTCACACCCGGTCCATGCCTTGTTGGAGAGTTTTACGGTCTTATCTGGCTGTGCAAGCCGAGGCACAACAGGCCTGCCACAGGAGGTGCACGTCCTCAATCTCAGAAATCCCGAGGAAGGTCTTGGCCATCATGAAAGAGAGGTAAAGGGGAAATTACTGGCTACAAGTGTGTCCGCAAATGGGATTGTTCTACATTAATTTGCTGAATAAAGTTATTTCTGAATTGTGACCAGAAAGACTACAAAGAAGCACGTGTAATTTGTGTGGATACTGTCCACCTATGCTTTGCATGTCATATGAGTAAACCGCTTCCATACACAGCCACTCTCTCCATAACCTTTCACAACCACAAAGTATACTTAAAAAAGGTGGCAGGATGGGCAAAGGAAATAAGAAACAGATTTAGATCTATAAGAGGCCTTTACAGAATTGGCTGTCTTCAAAGGCAGGTCGTTTACCTAAATGTGTTGTAAATTAACATGAATACCTTTGGATCCCTGCCATGACCACGATAAACAAATATTTAAGTTCAGATTCTTTTAGCCCTGTAATACATCCTTAATGCTTCACTGAGGGGGGACTGCTGTACAGAAATTAAGTGTTGCTGACTATGGTAGTACTTAAGTATGGTCCGATTACTTATTTATGTACGTTGTACTTGGAGGGACTGACAGAAACTTTAGCTGCTCTGAAAGCAACAGCACATGAAGAAAATTTTTGATGTTAAGTTGTGCGGTACTGTTGTTTACTCTCAAAACACATCAAAACAGTGTGCCGAAGTGAAAAGAAAACATTGCATACCATGGCAGCTGAGCTGCTTAGTTCATGTTCCTACAGTATTGCACACAGAAATCCTTAGTACTGCGTCCTGTGAGAGCAACATGCGTGTATACAATTAGCAGAATTTGTAATGAGAGAACAAAGATGATGATCTAGCAGGCGGAAGCTTAGAAAAAGAGGGTCTAAATCTGTGCTGAAAGAACTTTTAAATGGAGTCTTTTATAGTGATTTAAATAAAGGCAGATACTCTTGGCCATAATCAAAATCTTTCCACTGTCTTCAATAGCAGCCTTGTTGGGTTTGTGGTGTGTTCAGCTCAATGTGTATTGTATGCATCTATGAAACTTCAGCTGTTGTGTTCATTTTCAGTATATACACTGTCTCAAATGTCTAGTGTATGATGGAAAAAGCTATTTACTATTTTTTCAGTAGGCATCTCATTGGCTGCCTTAATCCAAAATGTCAGGTCTTCTTCAGTTCAACTGTCAGGAAACAAATAGAAAAATTACACTTTTTTTTTTTTTTTTTTTTTTTTTTTTTTTTTTTTGGTGGGGCTGGGAATGAGGAACAGAGATTTTTATATTTTGTTTGGTTTGGGGTTTTTTTGTTTGTTTTTTAAAGCCTTTCTTAGTTTACCAGGCACTGGGTTATCAGCCTGATGAGTGCACTGTGAATGCCTGAAAAAAGTGTAGGTACAATCAGTTCTCTGGGGATGAAAACCAAATAACCAAATTGCAGTTGGAATCTCTATTCTTATCTTTTTTTTGTACAATAGCTTCTTATGAAAGCTAAACAGCTAAACAGCCTTATGGGATTCTGCTATGTATTTGTCCGTGCCTCTCTTATCACCCAGGACCCTTTAAATCCATTGGCAAATCGTAGACAAATTTGGTATGAGGGGTAGATCTCACAAGGTAATCACAAATTTTGTTGAAAACGGGCAGAAGAGTGCCCTCGCTGTGGGGGCATGGTATAGTGGGAACTTGTAATTCTTAGTTATTAAAGGGTGCCTGGGGATGGGTTGAAGCAGGCTACAGCTGGAGCTTGTACCTCCCGAGAGACCAGAATGAATCAACTGCAAAGCGCACATTTGCATAAACCCAAATTTCCCTCTGGTTCGATGCTCCTAGCTCTACTTGCGTAACTCTGCTATCTCTGCAGTTGTGTGCACATGTGATGTGAGCTAGAATCACGCATGCACAAGGTTGCAGGCTGTGCCACTACTGTCTAATCATCTTGACAGAACGATAGAAGATTTAAATATTTGGCTTTGAATAAAAATAGTTGCTGGCTAGCAGAAAGAGGCTGCATGTGCCCCCTCTAACGTGCTTACGGTAAGAAAGCGGTTTGCCCCAAGCTGTCTCTTCTTTGTACGTCTGTGGTATACCAAAGCGTAGGGTACAGAATATATTTCACAATTTGTAGCCTTAGCCACCTCCTTCCATCTCCCAACCAGTTTCCAGTCACAGCCCTTGGAGATGCCTGCTCTAAAAATGCACAGGAAGCTGGAGCAAGGCTTGCTGGCGACAGTGTCGAGCAAAAGAGTGTAAACAACTTGGAAAGATCGGGTTTTACTTATAGGATCAGACTTGGAAAACAAAGCAGAGCAAATGTTATCTTTTCCATTATTGTAAAAACCAACTCCAAGTGGCCTTTTGTCTTAAAGTAGAATGTACCTATCTCCTCAACTTAAATTAGTTTGATTTACCAGCTGAGGTATTTCCTGTTGCCTGCAAATGCTGATAGCAAAGGTAGAGATCTGTTTGTCATACAGTATTTCCAGTGTACTCCAGAATAAACCCAGTATTTTTGTTTGACAGTACATTGGTTAGATTCAGCAGCATTGAAAGCATGTTTAAAATAAGTCACGCATTCATTCAGAGGTTGGCTGAAGTTCTGATAAAGGTTTTCAGATCTTGCATTCCATGTTAAGTGAAGGCTTGCTTTGGGGGAGGAGGTTGGGTTTTGTTTTGTTTTTAACCTGCCCTGTACTAGATGCTGCTAAATTACACATTCCTTACTTGCTGGGAGGAGCGTAAACTTCCCCTAGCAAATTTCTTGGAGGGCTCATGCATTAAACATACTTGCGCAGTTATCCTGGTTGTCAGAAATATGCAACATACATGTATGCATTAATTTAACTCACTTTGACACTTGTGTAGAATATACAGACAACAAGCGTTGGCAAATTTAAACATAGGAGGGGTGGCTGATGTGGGGGGAGGGCACGGCAGGGGCTTGTGTTCCTCCTGTAATGTGCAGGCTTTTCTGTGAAGATTAGTAAAGTTTGGGTGGTTTTTCTTCCCTGTGAACGGAAAAAAAATAGGTGGACTGGAAATGTATGGGATTATGTATTCTGAACAAACTTTACAAAACTAAATCAGGAATTTGGCACTTTCATGTTAAGGCTGAAATCTGGTAAATATAAGGTCGTATCATGAAATGCTGTAATCATATCTGTGATCTTCAAGGAATTTGTGTTTTACTTGGTTAATCCCTGTTGGGGTAACATCTCATTTGTTGAGACTGTGAAGACACTTTCTTCAACTAAGAACCCCAAAAGTTCCAATCTCTTTCAAGTATTTCTTAGAAATGTCTTTTATCACAATTCATATTGGCCATGCTTTATCGTAGGAAATAGAATACGGGTGCATGTAATAGCCACAAGTGTTTATATTGAACTTGGCATGAAAAATGCAAGCTCTTTTTGTTTGTTTTATTTGATCAAGTATTCCTGGGGAAGTGAGTGCATGTGTGCATTTCTGTACTGATCTGGGTCTCAGCTGAAAGCCAGGAACTACTGAACTCTTACAATAACTCGCTCTTTGGCTTTGGGTATCTTCCCTGTTTCAGTTTCCCAGTTTTTAGAAAGGAGATAGTTGCTTTCTCATGGAGCTGCTCATTCTCTTATGAGAAAGAATTGTTGTTTGTGGAGGCCCTTGGAAACTCTAGAGACTTGCACCAGAAAAATGTGTATAGAAAAATGTAAAAATTATTTTGAGATGGAAGTCACTCCTTAGATAGGTATATTATCAAGTCCTAAATTAATGGAGGATTCTTTTATTATACCTGTCAGTTGAATTTCCCTGAGCTGCTTCAGGCACACAGCCACAATTGAAATAGCTAAAGGGGGAGCAGGGGCATATAAAATTAATCTCATGTGAATACTTAGGATTGAATACATGTGAATACATGGAATTCCTGGCAATAGATTCACTATTGTTTTCATTGACATCCTCATCCTCAATAGCTTTAAGATGTTATGCCTGATACAGATGTTTAACATGTGTTATGTGAAATGAAGGCAGGAAAATCAAGGAACCATCTTTATTTTTATAATTTTGAGTAACGCCACTGAGGCTGTAATAATTCGACAGACTTTTTCCCCACTGTTTAATCAGTGTTACCTGGCAACAATTTCATAATAAAGAAATATTTTCCTTTGAGAGCAAACCTGATATTAAAATGCCTGTTAGTTCCTGCAGAGCAGGCTAATTATAATGGCCAGGTACTTACTAGTGATGTATCTCAGGTTCCTAAGCCGATGGGCAAAATTATTTAAGTCCAATATTTAAGTGCTTTCGGAAGAGATCCTCTAAGTTGTAAAAATGGAACAGGGAAAGACTCTGAAACAGTCACCTGATAATGTATTTCGGCATCCTGATCTTTGCAGTGCATCCTGAATTCAGGATAATTCTTCTGTGTCACAATAGTTTTGTATTTCAGGACTAGGAAGATCTGGACAATGCGGGTGATGAAAACCTAGTTCATTTCGCCTCGTTTCCTACAAGGCTATGTCAAGGAAAAAAGTTTTGTTTCATGCTCAGGCCTCCGGAGATCCGGGGAACAGCCTTGAGATTCAGCTGTGATAAAGGGGCCACTTTCTGGGCATGGTTTAAACGTGCTGACCTGCTGCACCAGAGCCATGGTCAGAGGGGGCCTGGACGTCTGGAGCAGGCAAGCAGGGAATTCAAGGTTTGTTATTTGATGGCTGAAGTTAGTGAGGTTTTTGTTACCTAGTTGTTTGTTTTTGTTACCTAGTTGTTTGTTTGATTCCACTTTGTTTATTTCTTCCTCTAAAAGTGCACTTGTTAAAATAAGTTTCCATTTAGTAGCAATCAAATGTCCACTTAGGTTGTTTTCTGAGACTTTAGGCTCTCAGATATAGTGAAAATAAAGTCAGCTTCTTTTTCCAATGTGGTTTTTAGTGCTGAGCTCTCAGCGTCAGCTTGACCAGCTTCTCTAAAATGGACAAGGCAGGCTAGTTTGAATTTTAGAAGCACCCTGCAGCATGGGCTTAATAATCCAAATTAAAATAATTGGATTATTATCCTATACAGTCCTAAACTCATACTTAAAATAAGAGGCTCAAGAATAAAGAGTTTGTTACTTCTGTGAGATTAAACTTTTGAGTAAGACTGCAGTCTTCACTACCATTAATACTGGATATGTGCACTGCTGGATCATTTGGCTGTATGAATTTGATGTTTCTGGTGAGCTGACCAGAATATTTGGTGCAGAATTTCGGCTGGGAAATAAAGGACGTGTTGCTTGGTTTGCCAGGCTGCACTGAATTTGCCCTCTGCTCATTTACTGTGGTACAGTGGGAAGCCGACACTGCTGCATGTGGGTATGTTTGGTACTTCTGGTAGGCCAAAGGCCTTTGTTTTGAAGAAAAATAGTTGCTGCTCTAGAAAAAGCTTTCCAAGATAAAAGAAAGCACCCTGTCTGTGCCTCTGCCAAGGTACAGACTGGTTCTCAACACTGCAAGAGTATTTTGCTGGTTTTGCCTCTCCACTTTCTGAACATTTGTGCTTGGCAGCAGTAATGGATATCTAACTATGGCAGCAGACTTACAAGTAGCAATGCAAGTGTACGCAGAGATTTTGAACCAGGGATGGCGTGAACTACCTGTAGTGAGATGGTTTGAGAGAAGTGGTGCAGGTGGCTATGTTGCTGCCCAGCCTGTCTGGGGATGAAGAATAGGAGATGGAAGTAGTGGAGATGCTTAATCTTTCTGGAGATGGAGAAGTCTGAGTTGAGACTTCAGATGAGAGGAGCAATAACTTGGTGGCAAAGGATCTCGTTCCAAATGTGAGAAGGTAAACCCTGAAGACTACAATGTGGGAGAGGTTTGGTGAAAGTCTGGGCTGAGCTCATCCAGCTTCATGAGTCAACCCCTGAGAGGGTGTCTTTCAGGAAATATCGTCTCTGTCACTTGGGATCTGACACCCTAAGTCGCGTAGCCGGCCAGTTCAGTATTGGGAGTTGACAGACCAGAGTAGTTTGGGAAACGACTTTCGCCGTTTGGGAAGGTGTTTGACTTTGCAGTTCTGGTGTGACACGTACACTATACTTTGCTCGCATGGGCTTCTCCAGCTGTCAGGGTTTCAGCGGGGCTGTAGATCTTTCCTGGTCCTATGTTAGCAAAAACCAGTATTTACTTTTGTACTGCATGTTTTTGTGAGACACTTTAAGATACCATTTCTAGATCTGGGTGCATGCATTTTCCACAACTCTTGTTTAGCTTCAACCTTATATATGCAGGCCAGCTCTCCTGTTATGCTGAGCCCCTCAAGATCAACAGGATCACTTTCACCCTGTTACTGCTTGTTCCTTGATGATTCGTGGCTCACGAAGTCCCGCAGACACAGCGTTATCAGTCCAGCCAGAACCTGCAGAGTGACAGTGGGAAATGAGTTTGGCCACCTGCAAACATCTCTGTCAGGCTTAAGGTTGACTGCTGCTTTTTATCACGATCTTCTTTCACGGTGTTTTGCATAACGCTTGTAAGGGAGAGGGAAAGGGCCCACATCAGAAGATCGAGAACGGGAAGCCCAGATGAATTACTGCTTCCACCAGTGCTCCGTGCCAGTGAGGTCTCAGAGTCAAGTTGTGAGTGACGCTGTGGCAGACATACTCCAGGAACACCCTGTATTTGTTGCTTGGAAAGCAGTAGTCCCTCATCACACGCATCTCTTGATCCTGGGTATTTTCCAAAGCTTGCCCACAGCCTGTGGTAGCTCCACTGGCTCACCAGGGTGGCTTCACAGGCTGCTGTTACTCCCTTCCCCACAGCCCAAGAGCCCTGTCCAGGCTGCTGGACCACTGGACCGAATCAGAAGTGAAGCACACAATAGATTTTATAAAGCCTTAAAGATACTGACAGCATGCTCCACAGAAATTGTAATCATTCCATGTCTTTCTCAGAGGATGCCATGTCTACTGAAAGCTGCAACTTCTATGCAGCTAATACACTAAAATGACACTGATGTCTTAATTGCCTTGATTGATGGAAAACCAAACAAACCAACAGCCACCCTGGCCTCCATTTCTTAAAGAGCCCTTACAAGCCTTTTCCCCCTCTTCCATAGCACTTTGAAGCATCTGTGCTTGCATAAAATCCAGCCTTTTTTAATGTGGCTTTTTCATCTTGTTTGCTCTGGACTGCAGTCTTTGCGGGTTGTTTTCAGCCAGCTCAGGATTTGCCGGTCATTGGATTTGGCAATCGTTTCAAGTTCTGCCCACCAGAACTGCCAGAGGAAGTCATGTGTTGGCCAGAGGAGCCTGTTTGTGCAGAGCCCGCTGTCCTGCAGGAGCGTGGCTGGATGCGTGTCTACCCTTAAAGAGGCAGCAGTGACTTCTCATGGCTTGGAAAGTGCTGTGCAAACCCTCGGTGTTTTCTTTTTTTAGAAACGGGACTGTTTGCTGTGCGCAGAAAGTGAGACCTGCTCTCAGTTTCAGAGCGCTGTGCGGAATGGTGTCTGAAGCCATGCCAAAGCCCACCACAGAAGGCTAAAAGGTTCAAAAGGAAAAACATCAGAGTGACTCTTCTGACCACTCAAATTTTTCAATTTTGCTGACTGCTATTTAAAATGACCCGTTGGAAGCTGAGAATGGGACTCTCTTGTTTTCTTCTGCTGTGAGTGCCCGCAGGTACTGATGGGCTATTGCGGGACTGTAGAGAGAAATAGGGCTGCTGCTGCTGTCTTTACTAGGTGGACTCTTCTTCCTCGCTCTCTGTCTCTCATGTGCGTGTAAGCACACTGTGCACATGTGCTCACACATTCTTTCAGGCAGATGCATGTGTTTTGATTTTGATCATAAACTGTGATTCATGTTCTTGGTCTCCAGTTCCCTCCTCAAAGCTTCTATCTGACACGCCTTGGAGTATTTATAAATTACTGCTTTGTCTATAGTTACTTTCCCCAGGAAAAGATAATTAAGGAAGTGATGATGTTTCCAGGAGTCCGTTTATATCACAAACTCGATGGGCAGGTTCCAGTCTAGCTTTGGGCTTGTGCGCGTGTGTGTGTGAGAGATGTTGGAGCAAGGCTTGTCATGAGTGGTCGTGTTTATGTTGTTCTCTGGAGTGTCTGTTTGAACCAAAAGCTGGAATTAATGAAGTTGTTCTCCTCCAACCTCCCAGCATTGAGGTAAACTTCCAACATAAATTGTGTGGAGCTTGTTGTGCCTGGCAGCCATGCTCCTGTATCAGCTGAAAAAGTAAAACCTTACAGTGGCAAGATACGAGAAGAGGAACAAATGTTTTAATTGTTTTTTTCTTTTTTTAATGTAGATCATGCTTTTGACAACACTTATCATATACTCAAGTTTGTGTTTCTCTAGAAGAGTCTCTTATTTTCCCCATGAAATATAAACAGAGTACTTCTCCAGTAATAAAACTTGTTATTTGAAGGAGACAATGCTAAATAGCACCACCGTGAGGTACAAACATCTGAAACTTAAATTGCTTGAAAAAGTTTGAAGGAATTATAGGTAATTTATAGCTGATAGTGTCTCTTTAACAATTGCTGTGGCAATTTATAATACAGAAATATTTTTATTATGATTGGAGCTCATGCTATATATGTGATAAACATGACGGAGGCAGTCGTTAGAGTCTCTAGATGAGAGGTAGTATTTGATGATGACCCAAATCTCATCAGGAAGGGAAGAGTATTAAAATCTGTCACCTTTCTGGATATAACCGGCATTCTCTAGCCCTGAAGACTGGTTGAAGTCTGGCTAACTCTTCTGTCATCACCCAGGGACGCAGCATCTTCGTTTCTTCTGCACGGACACGATCTGCTAGTGTATGTGAATACGTAAGTGAAGTTTTGAGGCCTATTGGGAAACGTGACTCTGTATGACATTAGTTTTACAGAGGAGCACAGTGGCACTTGCTTTGTAGATATCTTTTCGGAATAGACCATTGGAACATGCCTTCTTTCCTCCACTAATTAGGTTTCAAGTCATACTTGCAATGAGGTAAATTGGACACTGAAAATACACCAGAAGCTACATGGAAAAATACTGCATGCAAGGAGCAGCAGTTCGTTCTTACACTGTTAGCTGGAAAGCAAGCCAGTATTTTCTTCAGTAAATCTTTTCAAGCAAGAATTAGCAAGGCAGTGCAGATAAGAAGTGCATGGAATGGCATCATTGTGCAAGAAAATACTTGCATGACAGCCTCAGTAATGTCTTCTGGAGGATTTTGTCAGTTTTCATGGCTTCGATTCTGCAAGTGTATACAGATGTGAGTAGTCATATGCGTAGGCCTAATTAAAGAGAAAATTTGATTCCTTAGGGGTTTGGTGGTTTTGGTTTTTTTCCATGTAGTCAGTATCATAAATTCATTCTTTGAAATATTCCCAAAATACTGTTTCATTTGTACAGAGAGTAAAAGTTCTGATTATTTTTTGAAGTTTGAAAATAGAAAAAATTGGGGAAGAATGAAGACCTGCCTCAGGGGAGCAGAGAGACAATGTGTTGGTTACAGTTACTTTTCATCTTCTGAAAGCGGTTTACTTTGTATTTAATTTCTAATACCATTTGTGAGCATATGTTTTACAGACACACACTTGCACCAACTCTTACTGAGGCTGGTGGCTTACTGACAATAAAGTAAACAAAGCTGTTTCCTAAATCTGGTGCCGCTGCTTAGGTTTTCATTTTTTTATGACTCGTGCACACACGCTGTTCTTTACCCTGGCTTGGAAAGCAAGAATTTAGTTTTACATGTCCAATGAAAACGTGAACTCCACATTTTACACCTCCCTGTGTGACTGTGCCTCTCTAAAAGACACCTGTAGAATGATGTTTCTTTTTTCCAGTCATCTGGATCTATGTGTGGTCTGGCTGCAAAACCTTTGAGGAGTAAATTGTTTTATATGTGTGGGCTTTCAAATGGCGTAACCCTTTGTCCTGCAGTCTTTCCATTATCTATTTCATGTTTGTAATCTTTTCTTGCTTTATGAAGCCTCATTGTCTCGGCCTTTTCCCCTTCCCCACCTGCAGCTTTTGAAACAGTGGAAAGTAGGGTGTTCATCTGTTCAGGATTTGCCCTGAGAACTGGAAATCCTGCATTCAGATTCCAGTTTTGCCATGATGTTCTTATGGCACGGTGCGCTATGTTACATCTGCATGGTGTTTTGCAGTTGTGATTAACTGTGTGAACTTGCTGTGTCTACCGTCAAAGCCTGGTAGAGATGAGATAGTGCTAATGCTGATCTCTGAACCCACGGTTAGTATCATACTGAGCTATGACTAAGGAGACCGGTTGAGAGGTAAGATGTATGAATACTGTAGTGGTACCTTAATGCAGCTATGTAATTTCTCATTGGGTGGCTAGCACCTATCTAACTTGCTGAATATACAGGCAGTGGAAATTTAGAATCATAGAATCATTTAGGTTGGAAAAGACCTTTAAGGTCATCAAGTCCAACCGTTACCCTAGCACCGCCAAGTCCACCACTAAACCATGTCCCTAAGCACCACAGCTACCCGTCTTTTAAATACCTCCAGGGAGGAAGACTCAACCACTTCCCTGGGCAGCCTGTTCCAATGCCTGACCACCCTCTCGGTGAAGAAGTTTTTCCTAATACCCAATCTAAACCTCCCCTGGCGCAACTTGAGGCCATTTCTTCTTGTCCTGTCGCTTGTTACTTGGGAGAAGAGACCGACCCCCACCTCGCTACAGCCTCCTTTCAGGTAGCTGTAGAGAGCGATAAGGTCTCCCCTCAGCCTCCTCTTCTCCAGGCTAAACAACCCCAGCTCCCTCAGCCGCTCCTCACAAGACTTGTGCTCTAGACCCTTCACCAGCCTTGTTGCCCTTCTCTGGACACGCTCCAGCACCTCGATGTCCTTCTTGTAGTGAGGGGCCCAAAACTGAACACCGTGTTCAAGGTTCAGCCTCCCCAGTGCCAAGTACAGGGGGATGATCACATCCCTGGTCCTGCTGGCCACAGTATTCCTGATACAAGCCAGGATGCCATTGGCCCTCTTGGCCACCTGAGCACACTGCTGGCTCATGTTCAGCCTGATGTCGATGAGCACCCCCAGGTCCTTTTCTGCCGGGCAGCTCTCCAGCCACTCCTCCCCAAGCCTGCAGCATTGCATGGGGTTGTTGTGACCCAAGTGCAGGACCCGGCACTTCGCCTTGTTGAACCTCATACAATTGGCCTTGGCCCATCAATCCAGCCTGTCCAGGTCCCTCTGCAGGGCCTTCCTGCCCTCCAGCAGATCGACACTCCCAGCCAATTTGGTGTCATCTGCAGACTTACTAAGGGTGCACTCGATCCCCTCATCCAGATGATTGTTGATAAAGATATTAAACTGAACTGGCCCAACACTGAGCCCTGGAGAACACCACTTGCAACTGGACGCCCACTGGATTTAACTCCATTTACCACAACTCTTTGGGCCCGGCCATCCGGCCAGTTTTTTACCCAGTGAAGTATGTGCCTGTCCAAGCCATGAGCAGCCAGCTTCTCCAGGAGAATGCTGTGGGAGACAGTGTCAAAGGCCTTACTAAAGTCCAAGTAGACAACATCCACAGCCATTCCCTCATCCACTAAGCGGGTCACCTTGTCGTAGAAGGAGACCAGGTTAATGAAGCAGGACCTCCCTTTCATAAACCCGTGCTCACTGGGCCCAATCACCTTGTTGTCCTGTACGTGCCACATGATGGCACTCAGGACAATCGCTCCATAACTTGTGTTTACCTGGAAAAGCCTGTGTAGATTTGCTCAGAATGCCCCAAATGCATTTAAGGGAAATGGTCCTGGCAGAAGTTTGTCATCTGTCTTCTGTCAGTTTAAGAAGCATTTTCTTTGGGAAAGGAGCTGCTTTTTAGTATGTACTTATATATTCTCCAACATAGTAGTGATTCCGCCGCTTTGTCTTTTTTATGGCATTGGGCACGATGCTACACAGCTATCGGGTAATAGTTTAGGGATGGGAGAAGGGAAGAGGAGTATGAAATTAAATTTACTTTGCAGCCCAGCTGATTCACCAAACAAAAGCTTAGATCTGCAATATATGTACAAGTAAGTGCAGAACAGAATATTGTCTGGGAAAATGTTTCCTTTTCACATGAGTCTTCTACCTTAATTGTTAAAGTAAAATTTTGTCTGATGTGATACAGTTTTGTGAATAGGCCACTTAACAACAGTAGGGGAGATGCTGTACTTGCGGCTTACAGGAATGGTGCCCTTAAACAGATCTAAAGCCAACAAGAAATTTTCCCACAAAATGTATAAAAGGAGGACTTTCCCCTTAGGATTCATTATACGGCATGTGAACAGTATTGACATCTACTGATTTATGCAAAGCTGAGCGAAGCATCGTGTTTTTAGGTCTCAAGTGCTGGGAAGCCTGACTGCTTTGTGGAAGGGCAGATGGCACAAATGGTTTCACTTAATCTTTGGGATCCTGAGCATCTAGTTCGGGTCACAGGAGGAACGGGCGAAGTGGTCCCAGCCTTGCACTCCTGGGCGCGGGCTTTCCATTGCACGAACCGTGGAGCCTCGTGGGGCTGGTCGCTGCAGGCAGCCCTTGCTCTGCGGGCGCCCAAAGCGGGGACAGCATGTGAAAGATTAGATATGGTTGGCAGCGCTGAGCGGAGACACTTGTGCAGAGACTGTCTGCTTTCTTCAGTGCAGCCAGAAGTTTTTGAAAAATCTTATTTTTCAGGAGAACTCTGATTCTCCAAACTATATAATGCATGAGATAACACTGAAGACATAAAAACTGGATTGAAATATATATGCACAGGGAAAGCTGGATATCGTATTATTCAGGTAAATGAAGCTAAAGTAGGCAGCGTACATGTGTGTACGATCTCTATGTAAAATTTATCAGTAAACTTTTTGGGTTATACTTTTAAGACCATTGTCACAGAATTAGCTCTATCGGTGTAAGTATGACTTATGCTAATACAGCTATAACCCTTTGAGTTCTGAAACAGCTCTCCTTATATAAAGCCTCAAGTTTTTTTCACTTCTTTTATTCTCACACTGTGAAAGTAATACCACTTTCTAGTGCAAATAGGACTTCAATAACTGTCCTGCCTGTTTGCCAAATTATTTGTATCAGGAATAGCTTTGGTCCTAATCTTTTTATTACCTAGGTATTTGCATAAATGATTAGCATCTAACATAATATGATCACATTTGGCAGCTCCAGCTTGAAATAACAACTTTGGAACACTAGAAATTAATGGGCTACATTTTTGTCTGAAGATAAATTATGTGACTGAGCTGTGGGCAGAAATGGTCAAACCTTTTCATGAAGACAGAAGCACTATTTTGCAACATCTCCTTGTGTCAGAACTTTCTGGCGCCATGCGAGCTGTGGTGCTTTCTGAACGGGCACTTTAGTCACTGCATTTCCAGTAAAAACTTACCAGCACAGTTGCCTACTCTTACACTTTGAGGAGAAAGTATCACTGGTGCAGTAAAACATCAGTTATGAACCAGATACAAACGACAGTGCTGCCAGGTACTGAGCAGTATGTTTAGTGCCATACAGCATACTATACTGTACTAATCTTACACATGATTTATTTGATAATGTTACAGTGTTAAATTTTACTTGTAATTTGCTTTTTTATTCTGTTGCCTGAAGCAGCTGAATTACGAATCCATACGAGGAGATCTAAACGTGCTGTAATTCCATCCTGTTACACAGATCCTCAGCTTGGTCATTTAATATTTAAGGCTAGAAAGGTACCAGAACTTAGACTGGAAGGAGAACTACAGATAATACTTGAATATGCTGCAAGCTCTAATGGACTCTCTTTCATCAGGCTGCTGGATACAACTGCTGTGTCAGTGGATGGGCAGGTCAGTTTTCAAGCTGGTTCTGAGGGTAAACCTTAGATCTTCGTTAAAAGCGGTATGTCCATTTGAGTACATTGCTTTCCGCTGAGCATAACGGGTGCCAAATGCAGAGGTGGTGCTCCATCCTTACAGAGGGCAAAGGGATCTTTGCTTAGTTCTCCTCTTGAACACATGCGTTGGGGCTGCCATTTCTCCTCTGTATCATTAATAACGCATCTTCATGTGAAAGCGGCCGTCTGGGAACATCATGCATACTTCAAAATAGATTGTTAGTGGATGTTGGCACGCACATGTTATGCAGGACTTGAATATCTTGATTTGTAGGCTCTTTGGGGAGGGAACTGTCTGTGTTTAGCACAGCACACCCTGACCTTTAGCCCCTGTTGCAGGACAAATAGAAAAAAAAAGGGGGGGGAGATTTCAAACACCTTTTGGTCAAAGGTTTCTGACCGTACATCTTAATGAAGAGCATGCAATGGGCTGTAAATCATAGCTGGGTAGTCCTTATCAACCTTCCTGTTCTCTTGCCGCCTTTTCAATGGAGCCTAGTTTTCCAGTCTGGGTGGTAGACCATAAGGGTCAGCAGATTGTGCAATAGTATTCTTTTTTTATAAAAAAAGTATGGGACCACATCGGTCTCTGGCTTAATGCCAGTAGCTTCAGAGGAATTATGCCAGGGGTGAATCTTTCCCATGATTTTCACAGTTGAGTTTATAACTGCTGTTTAGTTAATCTGATTCTCTCTGTAGAGTGTGAGTGAGAAGGTCCAGGCAATGCCAATCCATTTGCACCCATATATTTAGGATAAAACAAGCAAAAGGTTGATTTTAGAATTAGTTTAGAGTGTTACCTGAGCCTTGGAATTAAACTTTAGTCCTCTACACACCTGGTAAATGCTACCACAGCTACCAGGCACTCAGACCTGTTCCCCAAGGACTGAGTGAAAGAAAGAAAAGGGCTTTCCCTCCCCACGTGTGCCTCATGCATCGCAGCCCCCCTGCTCTCTCCTTTAGCATCCTTTAGCGCTGGCCTGGGCAGAGAGAAGAAAGCGTGGTGTGTCTCTGGCAAGGGCTGTGAGGGTGGCATAGCTTCGAGTTCTGCAGGAGAAAAAGTAACTGTATGTGGGTATGAGTGCTTGTTTTTAATGGCATTGCAGTTTTCCTGGAGATATTTATTTCTCTGCTGTTCTGAAGATCTTCTGTCTCATTGCTGGGGTGAGTTTTCAAAAAAAATAGGTGCTTGCACTGTATGAATAAAAGTCTGCATTGGAGAACCTTCCCAGAAGGGAAGCAGTGGGGTCTCGTGCTTATAGAAACTTGCTTATACAATTGTTTGATTTAAGAGTGCAAATATGTAATCCTTTGAGCAAAATTATCTTCAAGCAATAACACCATGTGAACATATTTTGCGTTTCTTGGAAAAATCAGCAAACTCTCTCTCGGAAATTGTTGGCTCCTTAAAGCTGGACATTGCAAGCTACTACAGCTGGCTTGGTATCAAATCTGTAACACAATATTCAATGAGCATAGCAAAAATACGAGAGAAAAAAAAAAAAGTGTTTCATTTTGAATTCACAGTCCCTACCTAAACAAGACACTTTTTCTTTACTTTCATCTTAAGAAGAAAAAAAAAAATGTCCTGGAGATCCTTCCCAAAGCACTTGATGAACACTTTTGAAAAGTGGTGCAGTACTAGATCCCACCACTTGAGGTGGATTCATGGATTAATCCTTGACTGAATTCTTTTATAGCCAACATCTCTCTGTTGGAGAAGAGATCAATAGCCCAACTGAAGTGCATTTACACCAATGCACGCAGCATGGGCAATAAACAGGAGGAGCTCGAAGATGTGGTCACCATCATGGAAACATGGTGGGATGACTCGCACAACTGGAGTGCTGCAATGGATGGCTACAAGCTCTTCAGAAGGGACAGGCAAGGAAGGAGAGGTGGTGGGGTAGCCTTGTACGTTAGGGAGTGTTTTGGTTGTCTAGAGCTCAACGACGGTAATGATAAGGTTGAGTGCTTATGGGTAGAGATCAGAGGGAAGGCTAATAAGGCAGATATCCTGGTGTGAGTCTGTTGTAGACCACCCAACCAAGATGAGGAAACAGATGAAGTATTCGACAAGCGGTTGGCTGAAGTCTCACAATCTCTAGTCCTTGTTCTCGTGGGAGACTTCAACTTACCAGATATCTGCTGGAAATACAACACAGCAGAGAGAAAGCAGTCTTGGAGGTTCGTGGAGTGTGTGGAAGATAACTTCCTGACACGGCTGGTAAGCGAGCCACCCAGGGGAGGTGCCCTGCTGGACCTGCTGTTTATGAACAGAGAAGGCCTGGTGGGCGATGTGGTGGTCAGAGGCTGTCTTTGGCTCAGCAAGATATAGTTTTCAGTTCTTGGAGAAGTAAGGAAGGGGGTCAGCAAAACCGCTACCCTGAACTTTAGAAGGGCAGACTTTGGATTATTTAGGAGTCTGGTTAACAGAGTCCCTTAGGAGGCAGTCCTGAAGGGCAAAGGAGTCCAGGAAGGCTGGACGTTATTCAAGGAGGAAGTCTTAAAGGCACAGGAGCAGGCCGTCCCCATGTGCCGTAAGTCAAGCAGGCGGGGGAGAAGACCGGCCTGGCTGGACAGAGAGCTTTGGCTGGAACTCAGGAAAAAAAGGAGAGCTTACCACCTTTGGAAGAAGGGGCAGGTGACTCAGGAGGACTACAAGGACGTTGTGAGGTTATGCAGCGAGAAGATTAGAAAGGCGAAGGCCCTGCTAGAACTTAAACTGGCCACCGCCATTAAAGATAACAAAAAATGTTTTTACAAATATATCAGCGACAAAAGGAGGGCCAGGGAGAATCTCCATCCTTTGTTGGATGCGGAGGGAAACATTGCCACAAAGGATGAAGGGAAGGCTGAGGTACTTAATGACTTCTTTGCCTCAGTCTTTAATAGTCAGACTGGTCATCCTCGGATTTTTCAGGCCCCTGAGCTGGGAGATGGAGATAGGATGCAGAATGAAGCCCCAGTTGTCAAAGAGGTGGCAGTCACCAACCTGCTCCTCCCCCTGAATGCTCACAAGTCCATGGGGCCAGACGGGATCCACCCGAGGATACTGGGGGAACTGGCAGAGGAGCTTGCCAAGCCACCCTCCATCATTTATCAGCAGTCCTGGTCAACCGAGGAGGTCCCAGATGACTGGAAGTTAGCAAACGTGATGCCCCTCTACAAGAAGGGTCGGAAGGAGGATCCGGGGAACTACAGGCCTGTCAGCCTGACCTCAGTGCCGGGGAAGGTTATGGAGCAGATCATCCTGAGTGCCATCACACAGCATGTACGGGACAACTGGGGGATCAGGCTCAGCCAGCATGGGTTTATGAAAGGGAGGTCCTGCTTCACTAACCTGGTCTCCTTCTACGACAAGGTGACCCGCTCAGTGGATGAGGGAGTGGCTGTGGATGTTGTCTACTTGGACTTTAGTAAGGCCTTTGACGCTGTCTCCCACAGCATTCTCCTGGAGAAGCTGGCCACTCACGGCTTGGATAAGTGCACTCTGTGCTGGGTTAAAAACTGGCTGGACGGCCGAGCCCAGAGAGTGGTGGTAAATGGAGTTAAATCCAGTGGGCGTCCAGTTGCAAGTGGTGTTCTCCAGGGCTCAGTGTTGGGGCCAGTTCAGTTTAATATCTTTATCAACAATCTGGACGAGGGGATCGAGTGCACCCTTAGTAAGTCTGCAGATGACACCAAGTTGGCTGGGAGTGTCGATCTGCTGGAGGGTAGGAAGGCCCTGCAGAGGGACCTGGACAGGCTGGATTGATGGGCCAAGGCCAATTGTATGAGGTTCAACAAGGCTTAGTGCCGGGTCCTGCACTTGGGTCACAACAACCCCATGCAGCGCTACAGGCTTGGGGAGGAGTGGCTGGAGAGCTGCCTGGCAGAAAATAACCTGGGCGTGCTCATCGACATCAGGCTGAACATGAGCCAGCAGTGTGCCCAGGTGGCCAAGAGGGCCAATGGCATCCTGGCTTCTATCAGGAATACTGTGGCCAGCAGGACCAGGGATGTGATCATCCCCCTGTACTTGGCACTGGGGAGGCTGAACCTTGAACACGGTGTTCAGTTTCGGGCCCCTCACTACAAGAAGGACATTGAGGTGCTGGAGCGTGTCCAGAGAAGGGCAACGAGGCTGGTGAAGGGTCTAGAGCACAAGTCTTGTGAGGAGCGGCTGAGGGAGCTGGGGTTGTTTAGCCTGGAGAAGAGGAGGCTGAGGGGAGACCTTATCGCTCTCTACAGCTACCTGAAAGGAGGCTGTAGCAAGGTGGGGGTCGGTCTCTTCTCCCAAGTAACAAGCGACAGGACAAGAGGAAACGGCCTCAAGCTGCGCCAGGGGAGGTTTAGATTGGATATTAGGAAAAGTTTCTTCACCAAAAGGGTTGTCAAACATTGGAACAACTGCCTAGGGAAGTGGTTGAGTCTCCATCCCTGGAGGTATTTAAAGGACGGATAGATGTGGTGCTGGAGGACATGGTTTAGTGATGGACTTGGCAGTGCTTGGTTAACGGTTGGACTCGATGATCTTAAGGGTCTTTTCCAACCTTAATGATTCTAGGATTCTATGATATCGACATTGTATGTTTCAAGTGAATTTCAGTAGAAATTCTAAACCTCTTATACTGGATAATGTACGCTAATGAACTGTAAAGATAAGTTTCTTCATATTAGTTTATTTGACTATTGCAATACCAGAATAATTTATGTCCTATAAATATTATATTAACAAAAAGAGTGAAAACACAGAGGCCAGGTATAAATTTTCAAATTTCTGTTCTAAATTTTGCCAGCTTTGTACTAATTAACTTATCTTTGCAGCAGAGCAATGAGTTAAGATGTCATAAATCCATCTTCAATGCATCACTTGTAAATCAGAAAATGTGTTTATATGATATGAGTGTTAAAATTCATTTTTCTCTTCTCTTTTAGAGAACAGCTGTCCTAGCCTGGGCAGCGTAATTCAATACAACACAGTGTATTTTGTCCTGGTTTATTAGCACAAGTTTGTAATGGCTGTTTTGGAAAAGGTGCTATGGATTTATCTAAAGGCCTTCACACTGGAATAGTTAATTCAACCTTACAAATCCTTGGCACTTGACTTTCATCTTTTTAGAACAAAACACAGAGTCTGCAATTCGATGCCTTGAAGTCAGCAAAACAAAATGGTACTTTAACAGCAGTGTTTACTTTGATCAGTTTTCAGCATTTGTGCCCTTGCCTTTCACGTAGTACAAATTGCTTTACCAGAGTAACGGGGCAGGAGCCCGTAGACTGTTTTTGTAGTTGGTTTCTGTGGTGATACTCAGCCTTCCATGAAACTGTGATCTCCGGGGACAGAGAAGCCTCTGCAGCCGCCTTAACCTTGCTGCTGCTGGAGACCTTAAAGGAACTCTTTGCAGACTGTGCAGACAGTAGCAAGCAGCACGAATACATGCAAGTAGAGCTGGCGAAGTAATGCCAGCATAAGTGTTTGATAGACATGGCACCTGTGAAATGTGGTATCTTTATAAAGCCCCCCCTTTTTTTTTTTTTTTTTTTTACAGTTTTTATAACATACATTGAAAAATGCATTCTAGCAAAAATGACAGAACTTATCTGTGGTTCTTCACAGTTATATGCTTTGTTGTTGGTATGCTTTTTAAAAATGAATTTGTAGGTTTTGTTGTAAGTTTTTTAGAATAGCTTCAATCTTTCATTTTCACCTATGACCAAGTTGTCGTATTCCTCACAAGTTAGTCATGTATTACTAGGAGGAGTGTGTGCCAAAGGAGGCCACAAAGGGCAGACGTGAGTCTGGAAGAGGAGCTTGCTCTGACAAACAGCTGCCGAAGCTGCGCCTTGCCGAGAGGACGGTTTTTGAGACACATGTCCAGAAGGTCTGGCCTAACTATTGATTGCACAATGAAAATGCTGGCTACACAACAGCTCAGTGATGAAATGAGCCCTTCGCGGGGAGCGAGGGATGTGTTGGACCACATTGACTTATTTTCCTGTACTGTTGTTATGCTGCTGTCTGCTTGGTTAATGTGCTGTCCCTTAATATGTTTTAAAAATAACATGGGCAGAGCAATAGCAGCTGCTTGTTAAATGGACTAGGTGACTGAAAAGTGCTTTAGTCCATTTAATGATTCTGGTTTCATTTTCTTTTGGTGGTGTCTGACCAAACTGCTCATACAGCTGTCTGAGATGCAGAAGACTGACTGAGGTAGTATGTTGCTGAGAAGTACAAAATGTGTGTATTTTATAAGCTTGTTTGAACCTATAAAAATGGATGGAGAGTATCTCTTTTTAGATACCTCATTTAAAAAAAAAAAAAAGCTTATATGGGAGTTTCAGAAAAATAATGAATTCTACCACAGAGTTCAATGAGTTCAGAATTTCACACCATGTCTTCCTATCTAGCTGTACAGTGCTGAACACTTGTAGGACTGGTTTCTGATCGGGTTTCTGGGCAATGCTTCGCATGCATATTTAATAATATGGATTCTGCCAGTGAAAATACAAACAGAAAGGGAAATGTTCTAGTTAGCTCTTCTGCTATTAATGAGAAACATTCTGTTTGGTGGTTTGAAGTGATCTGGTAGCTTTCTATTAATTTGCGGAGTGTCTAGAAGGTGCCATGAACTGTCTAGACGTTTGAGAAAGGATGTGCCTTGAAGAGCTCACGAGCTAAGATGAGACAGAAAGGTGGCTGAGGGAAGGGGATCACCACTTAGAATTCAGCCAATATATGGTTTAACTAGAGCCACAGTGGGGGCCCTCTAGCAGAAATTACTTTTTGGTGAGAGATATTGCTGTAGAGAGCAGGAATGAGGATCTTCCACTGCAGTGCTGTGGATGGAGGCAGCCATGCCAGAAGTTAGCAGAGGGGCAAGAAAGTGGGAGCACGGATATGACAGCAGAAAGCTTAACATGGCAGAGCTAGAGAGAGTGACAGTGTCATGCTGGTAGAGCTGAAGCTTGGAACTTGTGCTTGTGTCAATGTCATAAGCTCATAACACCTTAGAGTCCTGTTAAGCCTTTCAATCTGTAAAGCAGGAGTGGAAGAGGTATTTGGGTACCTCTGTTGCATAGTCAAAGTCCAGGCTCCTACCTGGATGCCGCGGTTCAAACTGCTACCTTCCACATAGAAACACCTCTGACCTCGCTGGTGAGGTGTTTTGACCATGCCTGCCTTACTTGGGCTGAAAATACTGTGTGATAGCTCACTGACTGCTGTTGTGCAAGGTAAAATCCATATGCGTGGCAGCTGGGTTGTTGGCAGAAAGCTCTTGAATGCTAGTAACTCCCCAGCAGTTTGCTTGAAAATCTTCCCAAGGACCAGGAAAAAATCTCCCATAATAGATACCACTGTTGTTTGTCATCAAGCACAGATGATGATGGGTGCAATCATAAATATTTAAAAAATTAACTGTTAATTTTGTACAACTTCACAGTGGGAATGGCCACATTCAGGCTAGGCTGCCCAGCTGCTCCTCAGCAGAGCTAGCTTTGAAGCAAAAATGAATTATGAAAAATATGATGACCAAGATGGTCCTGAGCAGTTGTTGAGCAGCTCTGTGGATTGTTCTTTTTTGATTCTGGAAAACCAAGTTTGTGCTGAGGACTCCGTTATGCCAAGAAGTATAGTGATAGGGAATATATATGCCAAGGAATATAGTGACAGAGGCTGCTGCGGAAGCATGCTCACATTAACTATATTCTTTCTCAAGTTTAGGACTAGGAATATGACTTCCACATTATGTGTTTTGTTGGTGTCTTACTCAGGAGCAAACTGAGGAGTGCAGTAATGCAAAACTACATTTATTCTGAAAATTTTCACAGGAACACTTAATTTACTTATGAAAAATTAATTGGTTTTGTGTTAAAGTCCTGTAGCTTTTCTTAAGCATCAGTCTGCACTTTTTAGGCACAAATGTAGGAAAATTCCATTACGTGATATAACTTATCCTGCAATTCCAGCCAAAGGCATGGATAGATATATCACCACCTCTGAATACGACTCAAACTTTGTTGATTATTTCCATACATGTATGGAAATAATCATATATGTGTATATTATATACATATTTAATTTCCAAAGCCTAAAGGAATAGCAACTACAAAATCTGATAGTAGATCCAGTTGCAGAGTCTCTGATTTTCTCACTAAGATAGTATGATTGCTCTGTATGCTCTCTCATGTGACCAAACCAATAGGCAGAAATCTTCATGAAGTCTAAAACATCTGTCTTGTCTGATAGCTGTTGGCTTTGAATAAACCTGTCTGAGATCAGTTGAAACTGAGATACTTCTCCATTTCCTTATTACCCAAAGGACTTGGCCTAGCTATTTCTGAGATGAAGTTTTCAGAGTATGTTGTATTTCTTGTATCATTTCTGGTTTTAATAAAGACCAGAGGTTTTAAATAGCAAAAATTTTTAAAATTACTAATAGGAGCCTCTTCTTTGCATTGACTTGACATTCTAATAAAAACACAACCAGGGCACAAACCCAAGCTGAGTGCCCCTGTTGGCCAATGTGAGAGGATTGTTACTGCTTTTCTATTCTTGGTTATTTAAGTACATAAACTTATATTATAGCTCATTTCATCAATATTTACGTTAGTCTTTACTTCCTTTGCGATCAGAAGAAACCAGTTATTATTGGGTGGATGCATATGATAAGAGTGGACATGTTTAATATTTACTCCATTTAGTGTAGTAGATTTTCTCTTTGACACGTTGAAGTTCAGAGAGTTTAAAATTGAATGCACTTTATGGCATTTGAAGGTGAAAAAAATATCAGAATAAAATTTGAACTCTCATTTGCCAGATCAGGACTGCGAAAGAAATAACTAGGCTACTTTGGTAAACTTAGATTACAGTGGTTTTATTGCTTTGTAAGAAAACATAACCCCAGAACAAGGTAATTATATTTAATAGTTTAAACAGCTTATTACTAATTAGCTGTGATTACGGCTGAAAAACCACAAGAATTAATGAAACCTTTTTAATAGCCGTGAATTTAATAGCAGTTCTAAACACCTTTTTCTTTCCACTTTTACCTCTCTGTTTCTAGACAGAACAACAAAGTGGAAGCCTTGTAAAACAAATAATTTTATCTTCTCTCTTATTTTCAGCTAAAACAGAATTATTTTGGCTCTGTAGCCTGACACTGTAAAGCAGTTTTTATAGCTAAGATCATGACTGGCATTTAAAGTCTCTGTCATCCTGTTAGCATTCAGAGCGCTAATACCCTAGTTTCCTAAAAGGAGGTATTTTATTCCTTTGAGGCAGAAAATGGAGAGAAATGTGGTCCCTGGAAGATGTGGTAATTTGTGGTACCGAATGTTTTCTTTTGGAAATGCATAAATACAACTAGGCCTTCTGGTGGGAGAGGCCGAGTGGTGAGAAAATCAGTTTTTTCCATAACAAAGATGAAGATACGGATGTCCCCAGTGCCCTCAGGGGTGTCCTTATGGGGTTTGACATCTGTTTCACTGTTCATTCAGTGGGTTTTAAGAATCTAGTAAATTCTGCATGTAATCCTCTGCTTACTGGTTGGCGTGGTAAGTAACACAGCCAGTTGTTTGCCAGCTTTTCCTGAGTTCTTAAGTAGCAGAAGAGGGTCTCTCTGCTGTCGTTCAGGTGTCTCTCAGACCTGAGACCCAGGCTTGACTTTCACTTGGCAGTGATGCTGGACTTCTCACTTTGGGTGGGGGAAAAAAATAAAGAAAATTAAAAAAAAAAAAAAAAAAAAAGAAAGCTAACTTTTTCTTTTGGAAAGATTTTCAACAGTAATGGCTACCTAATATTCATTTTGGTCTCTAGCTTTCATCTAGTTAGTTTGCCAGATGAATCTGCATTTACTTTAATGGTAGACTAGCTGATACTTACCACTGTATAAGAATAATGGAATAAACAATGCGTAGTGGCTTCCGTGTCTCAGATTTCCTTTCAAATTCTCTACCAGGAGACAAAATTCATTCTGAATTACCTGTATGCTCATGTCTGTGTGCCACTGCTCAAATTAATGGTTGCGTTCACGTTTGCTCCCTCTATACCTCTTCTAGAAAAAGCTGTGATTCTCTTGTCAGGGAACCCACCTGCCACCCACTGTTGTGAGACATCAACTTGCTTGCTTAGTCTGTGTGATACATCATCGCTTGGTTCCACACTAAAGTTTTTCTCCTATAAAGCAGGATGAACCATCAAGTCGAATGCTGACTGCTTAAAAAGCTTATTAGATACTGCAAAACCACTATGATTTCAATTACAAGTTGTTATATGCTAAAAACTGACAGGCTGTTCTCTGTCATGCGTTTGGTTAGAGTTTTGCCCCCCATCGGCCCCTTTCTAGAGGGGTGGCACTGGGATATGAGGAGCTGGGCAGGAGGGGCTTCTAGCGGCCACAAACTGGTCGCTTAAAAATCTCTAACAGGTTGCCTCACTTCTGTGATGTCCGCTTTCTTGGGATCATTTTCCTCATGTATCCTTTTAGTCCCTGAAGACAGGCATTTTCTTTCCCTAGTGTACGTTAAAATTTCTGTTGGAATTTCTTCCATAAACTAGTGTAGTGCTTGCTTGTGTTTCTGGATTTGTTACTCCTGTTTTTTTGTTTGTTTAGTTTTATTTGTTTTGCAGGTTAGATTTATGCCCTAATAGCATCAACAGATGAGGTTTGTACTCTAAGCCAGCTTTGTAGCTTACCATCTAGAAACCAGAAATCAGGGTTTGCTTTGCAGTTCTTTTTATCTCCTTGTTCTCCAACTCTCAGCTTAGTGGTTTGACCTTTTGCATAAGCTATTTTTCATCAGCATTTGCCAAGGTTTTCTTAAACACTTTAGCAGTGCTTTGCAAGCATAGAGCACAAATGTTAACTGTTTCATTCTTTGTATTATCTGTGCTCTGTTGACTCGGTTTTTTGGAAGTAGATTAGTCTGTAATCTTGGGTCAAGAGGTCTGAATGCTGGAAGCCACAATATATATAAATGACCTTTGATTCATTGTTTCAAATTCCACTTTTGTTTTTAAACTTATAAGGTAATATTCGTGTATTTCTGTTTCTCTGTAGGTCACGTTACACTTGAATCCAATTTCATCAGTGCATATTCACCAGAAGCCTCTGGTGTTTCTTCTCAACTCTCCTTTGCCTCTGGTCTGGAAGCTAAAAACAGAAAGACTGGCACCTGGAATCCGAAGAGTTTTCTTTGTAAGTATACACAGTCCTCTGGCCTGCTCTGTATCATAGCGAGTTGTCGCACAGGACATAGAGTTAATGGCATTCATTTGTAAAGTTTTTAAACATACATTAAAAAACCCCAAGTTAACAGGAGGTCATGTTTCAGTGTAGGCCTCTGGGGAACAGTTAGGTGGCAGGGCAAAGCAGTTTGGAAAAAGTACCCCATTACTTGTTATGTAAATTCAAGGAAAAGAAACCAAAATTGCTTTTTCAGAATCTGCATATCGTGTAGTTATTAACACTAGCAGCCATTCCAGTTCAAAAAGCTGTGAGGGTATAACAGATTGCCAGTCCTGATTAGAAGTTTAATAGTACCACAATGCAAAAAAAACCTCAAAGCAATGGGAAATACTATGGGTGGACGCTAGTTGTGTGGTCTGTGACCAAAACAAAAATCTGTATGTATTGAGCACAGTGTGTACAATTATGGTTTATGTCTCTCATGAAGCTTGGTCTATTGAACTGCCCGAGCTAAGCCCAGAATGAAGTAATTTTTATTTCTCAGAAAGACTGGAGCACTGCTTATAATGTAGGATCCAAATATTACCTAGTATTTGTAAATCATGTCCTTACATTTTGCCAGGACATTCAAGTTTGCTATTTGTAGTGAAACAGACAAGTTGTTTGGATTAAATTTTTAATGTGTGACATCATGTCTAATCATGAGTTGTCTTTAATAACGTTGCAGCTTTTGCTAAATTCAACGCTAATTGCAGAACTAAACTTGATTATTTTTAGCTGTATCCTTACAGGGTTTAATTTTGCTCCTCCAGCACAGCTGACAGTGGTAGGCAAGACTGCTTCTGCAGGACTGGATGGGAACTTAATGGTGTTGCTGTGCATCAGCAGCAGGGGCAGATGGACAGTGCTGCAGCATTAGCGCGCTGGGAAGGGACGCTGCTCTCGTAGTTGACCTGATATGGTGGTGACACCGTTAAGTGCACCAAGAGTCCTATGTCTTGCTGGGCTCCAAAAGTTTTCTAGGATTGTTTTTCTTTTTCCTGTCATCAGGGTACAAGAGTAGGAGTACCCTTGATATTTTGAACTTTGAAGGATTCCATCCTGTTTCCAGTGCAATGTGTTACTGACTGGTGCAAAGAACATGGGCTTGTTTGTATTCTAAGGTATTCTCAATCTCAGTTTTTCTCATTACTGCGTAAAAGAGTCTTAACTGTTACGTTCTTGTTGGCCATTCCTGGTGTCTGTCCTTACTGCAACCAGGACAGTTCAGGTCTGCTCAGAAAGCGACTGAGGAACAAGATGATGAACAACAGTATGATAAAATTCCTCACTCCTCTCCTGGCCAAAAGAAACAGCACCTTTCATCAGCTAATCGAGTCGTGGACCTACTTTCAGTTTAGTTTTGATCTCCTCCTACAATTACTACATCATCACTCCCATTCCATATCAGCTAGTTTATGTTCAGCTCTCTCTTCCCTTCTATTCCTCCTCCTCCAGGCTTTTCCCTCTCCCCTCGCCTTGCCTCTGGGAGCGAAGAGGTGCTTTGCAGAGAGCCATCCATTTCCGCTCAGCAGACTGTGCCGGTGTTCAGACTGTGATCGTGCTGGGCTTGCTTGGTTTGGCTCAGCGGGGCTTCAGCAGGCTGCATTAAGGCATAGGAACAATAGGAATGTGCCTAAGGCCTCGGCTGCCAAAATTGTACGATTAGCTAAGTGTTTGCTTCAGAAAACTGTTTCAAGCTCTTCTGGTTACAAAAAACAGGCTTGAAAATGTGAGCAGCAACGCTCATGATTTGTGCCAAACAAGAAGTTGTCTGACCTCAGGACGTGCCACGGTAAACCTGGCCACTGATGCTGCAGGAAGGGGTGGGCTGAGTCTCAGGTGGGGCAGGAGAACCTGATAGACGCTACAGGTTCAGTTCTCCACTGGTGGGACTCAAATACCTCCTCTCAGTACTCCAGCCTCTCTTAGGCTCTGCTGGTCACAGAGAGGGCTGAAAGTTATGGTGCCTCACGCCATCGTCCCAGCACACGCCTGTGGTGCTGGGACAACGCTGCTCCCCATAAGCTGTGCAGATACAAGAGCTCATCTTTCCATTGCAAGGAGTCAACTAGCTCTCAATGTTGACCCATCCCTAATCATGTTTAAACATCCGAATAGCTCTCTGTAACAGTTTTGGATCTCTTCACGTGCCATATAATTTATGTATTTGTAAATTATACAAATTATAATTTATGTATTCTTCCTGCCACCACATTAAGGTTTCTGTTTTTCTTTTCTGTAAAGAGCTTGAAGAATGAGATTGCAGAACAGAAAACACCAGGGTACCGATCTACCTCTCCCAGTTTAGTCCCTGCAGTCCCTCTCACTCCAGAACTTCATTCTCTGCGTTCTCTCTCTAAGGCAATATTTTTGCTGCAAACATAAGCTAACTTCAGTCTCTTATCAGAGGCTCATCAGCCTTCCCACTTCTCGTGTACCAGTTTCTCAGTAGCTAGTGCGGTTTGGGATGATAGGCCGTGAGGTTGCAGGCTGAACAACTTAAACTGTGGTAATCATCCGTTGCTTTTCCACAGTTCCACTCTGCTCACATGGACAAATGCATTGTTTTCCCAAAAGCTTTCTGAAAAACGAGCACAGAATCACATAGCACAGGAAACATGGGAAATCCTGAGTAAGTCCTAGCAGCACTCGTGGGTGACTGCAGTACACCAAAAAGAAATCGAGGGGCTCTAGTTTTGCAGCAGAGCTGTTTGCCTGCGTTGGTCCATGCCAGGTTGCAGTTCCTCGGACTGCCTCTGGCCTAGAGGAGCCTGTCCCTTTGCAGAATCAAAAGTTCTTGGTTCAGATGAGTTGTGGGGCAGATGGACATACTGCTTCTACTCTAGTAGTGGAGAGGCTTCCTGCCTCCTTGCCAGAGCCTTCAGTAAGTTTTAGAGAATTGAGCCTGGGAGTGTTAAGTCGCAGCTCCAAGGGCGCTGAGTGCAGAGCTCGCTTCCGTGGCCCTTGCTTGAAAATACTTGGCTTATCTGTGTACTTCTGCAGCTCTGTCTTATTCATTCTCCTTAAATGTATAGCCAAGCCAGAAAACAGAGTATTTTGAATCATAAAAGATTTCAAATTTAAAAAACCTTTTTTAATGCCCATTAATTCTGTGCTCAAAACAGAAATCTGTGTCACGCAT
This sequence comes from Platalea leucorodia, assembly GCF_965183815.1. Taxonomy (NCBI): domain Eukaryota; kingdom Metazoa; phylum Chordata; class Aves; order Pelecaniformes; family Threskiornithidae; genus Platalea; species Platalea leucorodia. The sequence goes on along the minus strand of NC_138827.1, from coordinate 39,363,388 downwards.
ACCATAGGAGTGTCATAACTATTGTGTCTGTCTCTATGGAAGCCTCGGGCAGAATAATCATTGACTTTCCAGCTTCTCCTTCTGACTTTTCATACAATACATTCATTCACAATTTTATTAATATACTGTATGTAAAGTATGAATTGCACTGTTTCATTGATTGATCCCCAGTTAGAAAGGTAAGTAGTATGAAGATGTTTAAATGGCAACTTCTGGGATTTACTGCTGATAAAGACAACACCCCTAGAGCCAGGTCAAAATTTGTAGTTAAAGGATCATGTAACCATTAGTGAAGTCCTAGCTGTTTATTTCTTTTTATTACTAGCTATTATTTTTTCCCTGTAAAGCATCATAATAAAGTTCTTAAACTCTTACACGGAAGTGTGTTTGAATAAATAAATAAATAAAAATTACAAATTAATTATATTAGAAGATCCAAGGTTATTTCTAACAAAGAAGATAACTCCAGGATATGAGCAGATAATGAATCAGAGCACTCTGTAAAGTGCTGTTAGTACCATTGTACAGGTGGAGAAGCTAAGGCACACTGAGCTTAAATGATGTTTATGTTGGAGCAGAGGGTAGAGTCAGGGCTATGTGTTCTCATTGGCCTCATTAGGAAGGTGGTCTGCTACCTTCGCTCTGTGGATTCATTGTTTGAGTTTCCACTAAAGCTAAGCTGCTCCAGATTGCTTTATTTAAAGGAAAGGATGAAAAGATTTAAAGCTTGTGTCAGCACATATCCAAAAGACCAGGAAAATACAGTACTACTGAGTTGGGCTGGAGTTTAAGTTCTTATCATACAGTTCAAACTTGGATTTTTGCCTTGGGCCTGGTCCCCCATTAGGCAGAAGTTTAAAATGAATGGGAAACAAAATCCAGCCTTTGGGTGTATGGTTATAGTATAGAGAGAAGCACAAAGTACCTTCTCGATCAACATTTTGAAGTATAAAAAAGTAAATTTGGTGTATACATGTGGTTTTGCACTTATTTTTATCATGTGATGCACATAGCTTCACTCAGCACAGTGACTTGTCACACGCTTTATCTTCATGGAGGCAGCTCACAGTTTCACTTTCACAAAATGTCTACTGGTGGCTAAACCTCACAGTGGAATAAATTATCATTAAAATCAAATAGCATGCCCCAGCCAAACCAAAGGTTGTGTTCTGTTAACATCAGGCTTTTTTAACATCATGTTTTGAAGACTTTTTTCCAAGCCCATGGCAGTGAATGGAAGCACAGTGATGCTTGCGGAGCCGCATTACTTTGGAGGAAGCCATCCGAGATGGGGCACAGGTGCTAAAGGGAGTTGTTCTTTACTGGTCTATTGCCTTACTGTGTTGTCATTTTGCTTCTTGGGGCATCTTTTCCCATCTATAAACCAGAGAGAACACTAGTGGATAGTCTTAAGAAAAAAAATTAGCCTCTTGATAAAAACCTGATATAAACTTCTGTGTGTGTGTGTGTGTGTGTTAGAGAAGAGTGAATATATGGTGACTACATAGTGTGGTGTTAACAATACATTTGGCATAGACAGGGTTGTTTGCAGACTCTGCATGAGTTATATATATCTTGATGGGTTAAAGTAGGTGGTGCTGGGAAAATTATTGTGATTTTAGTAAAGTAAGTCTTGAGTTTATTCTCATTGTGTTAAAAATAAATATACCTAAGTGTCGTGGCATTTCAGTTTGAAAAGACCTGAAATGGGTTAGTGCATGAACAATGCCTGACCTAGGTAATTGAAAATCACCACTTTCATTACTGATGTGTCTAGTCATATTAGTCTGATTGGATATTTTTACATGTCACAAAAATATAACAGTTTGGGAATGGGCATTTTCATTTCAAGTGTTCGTGGGCTGGACCGTCAGCCCCCTCTTCACTCAGAAGAGCAGTGCACGGGTGGGAAGGTCTGCTCAGTTCAGCAAGGGGAATACTTAGCATCTGTGCTGAATATTTTTTTCCTCAGCAGGAAATAAATGCTGAAATTATATCCTAAAGGGGGAGTGGGAGAGAAAGTTGAAGGACATCTTTGCTGGTGATTAGGTTGGTTAGATTACAACGGACTGCAATTTTACATGAGCTAGGCAACACCTGTGGAAAATGCTTTTACCTGTGGTTTTGTTGCGGGTCAATCTTGCAGAAAAACCTTACCAGACCTCTCCCACCACCCCACTTTTAAGTTTTCATATAACAAAATAATTTCCTCCCTTTCCATCAAGTCATTATTTCTCTCCTTCCCTAAAAGCAGTTTAGTGCGAACACATCTTGGCAGAAAATCAGAAGTTTTATGAAACTGCCCAGAAAGAGGATTTTATAGGTGCTACTCAGCAAGTGAATTTTTTCTTTAGATTTGGTAGCTTTCTCAATTGCTTTTATAGCCTAGCAACGTCTTTATTGGGCAAATGAAAGTAGTGAGAATTAAATCAATGAAAGAAGGGACCCAATCCTTTGTGATTGCCTGGCAGAAATCACTGTTAGAATAGATCCAAAAAAACCTTAAATATCTACATATGCGATTTTATATAATATTTGATTTAAGATGTGATGCTTCAGCTCTTTCTCTGAGTTAGTTATTCAGGTGATCGAATGAGTAAGAGTTATGGATGAGAAAGCACTTATGCAAGCAAATAACCTTACTCACAAGAACCCCTTCAACAGGACTCAATGTGTGTGTTAAGTTAGTAAAATGGAGGAAGCAACAGCAGTAATGATAAATACAAAACCAGATCACATGGTCTTGGCTTGAGATTTGAAAAGAAAAAAGAAAAGCTTTAAAGAAGAATAAGTGATAGACTGAGGAGTTTAATTGTTAGTCATTTCTGTATTTCTAAGAAGAAAAAAGCCATGTTCTTATAACTTCAGCCAATAGCTGGTTTATTCCTCTCACTTCATGAAAATATGGTTCACATATTTTGGGTCTCTGCCACCAAACCACAGGCTGTTCTATGGTTTGCACTAGATTTTGGATGACTGACAAAACTCACTGAAAAACAAGTGCTATTTGTTTTCCTGTGCCTAGTATTTAACGGGAAATCAGGAGGCTAAATTTCCAATCACTGGTTAAACAGACACAGATGTGAACAGAGTGCTCTGCTAGGAGAAGAGTGAGAAAGGATAGGAAATGCATGACTAGTGATAAATTTGGTATAAATAGTGACCTTTCACTATTCAAAGTAAAAGCAGTAGATTTTCAGTGTTGCGTAACAGTGAGAAGAGGAATTTAAAAGGACGTTTACATTTCTATAGAATCCTGGGTTTGTTTTTTTTTTCCTAAATCTTCATCGTTCTTCTACTCAGGAGCTGGAAATAATCCTGTAGTTGCCCTTCTCCAGTTGGCAGAGTTCATATTCCCCCTTCCCGTCCGCACACCATTTCCTTGCCTTTTGAAAGAATGTGAAAATAACATTAAGTGTCTAATTAAAAGCACTGTTTAGTAAACAGTAACTCTTATTATGCTTTTCACAATAGTAAATTTCCCTGGAGACTTTGTCTCGTGGCCTGATTCAACCCCCTGCAAAATCCTGCTTTTCTAAAGTCTATGTAACTTGTTTACTTCCAGAAATATCAGGGGGACCTCTGGCTATGTATGGTGGTGGTTCTTGCATTCCTGGCAATAGAGCAGAAGGCTTTTGTCAGAAATAGGGACGGCAGAAAATGACAGGGTGGTAAATACATGTTTGAAAGTGATGCATTGTCTGCATTCAGTAAAAGGAGCTTAAGAGTACAGTAATCCTAGTAAGGCATCTTCAAATATCAAGGGTTTGGTTTTTTTTTCATTCAAAGCTTGCTTCATGAAGACGTTACAGAAGAGAAGTGATATTTTTGGCTTAGGAAGCAAGATATAGTACATGAAGCAAATATGCAGTGTATAGTAAAAAATGTCTATAAGTGGTAGTGTGATGTCCCAAAATAGCGGAATTTTATGATATATAGGTGTCTTCTGCTTTTACTGTAAGCACTTTGGTTTGGGCAGAAATATTTCAAAAATACCAACTTGCCAGTGAATTTCAGAGGAAGCAAGGTGGATCAATGTGCCTTAGTTTCTCTTTTCACAGGATGTTCGAGTCTTAGGCTTTTTTGGAGGCTGGTTTGCTAAGAGTGTCACATAGTTCATCCTAGATCTTCTCCTGTCCCAGGTGATTTAGGTCATCTTTCAAAACTCAGGCTTTATTGCTTGCTGTTTCTTTCAGCTTCAAGAGCGGGTTGTCTTCATGGGTCACCGCTCCAACCAAAACTTTGTGTTGAGAGTGTGGATGGGCCAGCTCTGGATGCTGCTGCCTCTTGGATCAGATGCTGGTCTTTCTCATTGCTGTCACTGACTGATCCTGAATGCTCCGCCTTCTCATGGTCCCTCTAGGAGCCCAGATCCATCACTTTCAGAGCAAAGGAGGCTGATAAGAAAACTCGGGCTTTAAGTTAAACCAGGCTGCAAGAGTAAGGAAAGAAACAACATTCTCGCATGTAGTGGTTGAGATGTGTTCCCAGGCCCATCTTGCAGGAGGCCTCTACGATGGTCTTTTCCCTTTTGTGTGATCATGGCTCCTTCCCTTCTTTGCTTGCTTCAGTAAACAGGGGGTTTAGCTAGTGGAAGTTTACAAGAAGCAGACAGCGGATTTTGGCAGACTATTGGTGGTAGCGACGTGGAGATAATAAATCACAACAGGTTGTGTTACTGAGTCATCAATTCCAGTGGAAACTATAGCTGCAGTTGCATAGATACGCTTTAATTCTCCCCTTCTCTTCTTCCACTAAATTGAATCTAACTTGAAACACAATCCCTGGAAGAGCTTCTGCTACCTTATTTTGTTCAGATCAAACGTGTTACGTTGAGTCTGTTAAGATGTTGTTAGATTAATGTGAGATGAGTGGACAGTTACCTGTATGCAATTAATAAACCCCTGCTGAGCCCTAAACTTTGAGAACAGATTTCCCTTTTACACGGATTTTTTTTGTTTGTTTGTTTCCTTTTTATCATTCTAGTAACTGTTCCATGGGGGTTTTGAAAGTTGCACTTGCTTTGTCACAGTTTCAGGTTTGATGGAAAATCCCAGGATCTTCTTTCTAGATATATAATGATGTGCAAGAGTCTGATCCCATGAGGTTCTGCTTTCATCCTGAGAAAGTGTTGAGCAGCCTTAATTCCTATCAAGATCTTTGGTTGTCGGCGAACTGAGCATCTCCTAGGAAGTAGACTTAAATCTAAAATGTAATTAAGATAATGCTGTTTCTTTTACATCTTTGTTTTCAAAAATGTGAAAACTGTAAGTGGAATTCTGTGATGACTGTAAGTGGTCTTGAGAACACTAAACTGAAAACGAAAAATTTTACTACTGCCTGAAAGCATCACACCTCTGTGGCTGGTAAGGACTATGCAAAGCTCATAGATGATTCACAAATGTTGCATATCATTTCAAAAGCAGCATGTTTCTTAGTCATTTACCGAAGAAAACTGTTCTCTTGGTGATTACTGTATGTTGTATGTGGATTTATGAACAACAAAGGATATATTTTTGAGTTTCCAAATACCTGATGTTTCTCCATCCATGGCTTTACTTTTCCTCTGTAAGGGAACGAAAGCACATCAAAGTACATTATCAAAAAACACCAGCTGAGTCTGAACCCCATGTGGGCTACTCTGAAACTTGGTTCAAGTTTTTGAATTGTATTCTGAGCAGGTTTACTCCTCTCCTACATGTTCCACCACAGGCCTGATACTGTATAGCTCGGATAAAAATATGAAGGATGCTGCTTTTCTTCTGCTTGTATGTTTGCCTCAGTCTTGGCTTTATGGGTGGCTTTGTTGGTCGTTTGTGCTGGAGGGGCCTTGGTGGGCAGTGGTGTAGCTGTTGCTGTGAGGGGAGGGATTGGTTCGTGCTGTGTCGCTGTGGTCACTTAACTTTGTATTCTGAGTCATCTCCCAAAGGCGCCTACCTCTCTCTCAAGGCTAAATTATGAACTTGCTTCCTACTTGGGAGTTCTGAATTATAACTACGTTAAATACTTAAAATGTCATAAAACAAACAAAGTAAATATCCCTGCTGGATCAGGTTCAAAGAAAAAAAAAGGCAATAAACATTTAAAAGGAGAGAAGGAAATAGGTAAAATAAGAAACAGAAGACGCTATTTTGAGTGTGTGCAGTGTTCACGCTCACCAGTGTATATACTTGAGATGACTCGGGGTCGGTTCTGAGAGTTGTTCTTTCTGGGGAATAGTAACTTATGCCATTTGGCACTTCTGCCAGCTAGCTCATGTCTTGAACTACCATAGCAGCCTTGCAAGGGCAGTTTTTGTAAGACTAGAAAGTTTTCTTAAGGGACATATAAAAGCTCCCCCCCCCCCCCCCCCCAGCATGAGGGGTATATGTTTCCTTGCCTCTATACAGTGCAAAGAAAATTACAGTCCCTATTTCCCCCAATGGTCAGCAGGGTAGTAGTGTGTGTAATCAAAATACGTTCCTAAACACGTTTTGTTCTTCAGTAGAATACTCAGGTTTTGGTAGCAAATTTTCAAAATACTGTACTTGATCCTCATTTCCTCTGACTGCAGAGGAGCCCTTTGAACTGTAGTCCTTGCTGTGGTTAGTGGCCATGGCCAGTATCTTTTGGTCTTGCAAACTGATTTTCCGTGTCAGGCTTGAAAGTTTCCTCATTTAGCCTCAGAAATGTGACAGGGCATGTAGGTGAACTCAACAGCAGAGGATGTTTCTGGTGCAGTCACTTTTAGTGTCCTCACAACAACAGGAAGAAATAGAGCTGGGGCACTTTTTCCACTCTGTAACCTCTGAAAGTAAGCACTGAAGGAGATGAAGTGAGGAGATAAAAGGGTATGTGGCAGCAGTTTCTTAATCACCCGGTCGGCTGTGTAATGAGTGCTCAGATAAAAATTGTTGATATATTCCCAAATATGTAAAACATTCTTTGGTTTTAATGCGCTGGCTTATCCTAAGTATGTTAGATAGAGCTGCTTTTGGTTTGTTCTGAAGAGTAAGTAGTTAATGTTCAAGGCAGGTGTTGAAACAGTGATGGTTGCCTTTTTTGGAAGAGTCTGTTGAATTCTTTCCAGAAAAAATAACGTACTTGGCTCGCTTAACCTTGCCTTAGGTCTGTGTAGTAAAAATCCCAACATTGGCAGGCACAGCAGAACTCTGCAGTCATTTCTAAAACCTGGTAGTGGAACCAACATTTCAAATAGACTTTAGTATGTGATTAAAAAAATAAATGATGATAAGCTTCATGTTTATTTAAAGATGTTTACTGTATGATCCTTTAGTGAGGATGCTTGTGCCAGACTTTTTGGTTGCTCTGCTTTCTGTCTGTTGGTTCCTCCCTAGTAGGACTCAGTAACTTCGGGGTTCACTGATAGGATCTGTCTCGCAGGAAGACATTTGTCATGCTGCAGGATGATGAAGAAGGTTTTCAAGTTTTAATTAGTAATAAATGGAAAACCGAGTGTCTTCTGAGGCAGAAAACTGTTGTGTTAGCAGACATTTAAATATCTCAAATATCAAATGAAAAATACAGTGAAAATGCATTATTACAAGCGAATGCATTTCTTTGGGCAGTATTTAGAAAGAATAGTATTTTCTCTCACGCTTTCCTCAAATGTCTTAAAAGGTTACATTGACACTTCTTTACTCTGATACTGACCATAAAAAATACCAGAAATATGTGAAATAGTGTAAATGAAAGGCAATTACTGTACTTATTGGATAAACTGCAGTATTTTTCAGGTAGTTAAGGAGGTTTGTTCCTGGGAGTGGAATGCCAGCATCTATTCAATATCCCTGCAAAATAATAACTGGTTAAGTCCTTAAATCCTGCAATTTTTATGCACGGGAGATTTTTCTAGTTAGGCCAGGGCTCTACAAAGATGTCCCACGCGTCTCAGATATAAAAGACAGCATTGCTAAGAGGTGCTCTGTGTGCGATCCCTGCATGACCTGTCTTGTGCTGTGTCAGTGTCATCCTATGGGACTGGGCACACTATAAAATTTGTTAGGAGCATTGTAGAGATGCACCATGAAACTAATCCATGGTGTACCTGCTTCTAAGTGGTGGAAGTACAGAGTGAATGCTATTTACTAAATATGTTTTAAAGATAACTGTGTTGCTCTCTTTTCCTCGTATTGTAGATTTGGGGACAGTGGATTTTCTCTAGTGGCAGAGTTTGCTTTCTTATTTGAGAAGTATGAGAGTATTGAGAGAATACAGTGAATAAAGACTTTTTTCATTTAAAGGAAATGTTTTATGGTAGTCATATGAAAAACAACAAATAAGGAAGATCACTCAGAATTGAAACAGATGTTAGTTTAAACTTTGAAAACTATTCTGGCAAAAGGATTCCTAAGCTGTTTTTTGTGACAAGTCTGGTCAAATTGAACTCTGAATTACACGGGCCTTCTCTTAGAGGAGAGTATTATGCACCTGTGATATGTGCATAATAAATGCTAACGTAATAGCTGGAGGCACAGGGAAGAACTTTGAAATTCTTTCCGTATGCCAAAGGGTGTAATTTATGTGTCTACTTTGACAAATATTTGTAGGTGCTAAACAAACTGATATTTAACATCCTGAAATAGTGCTGGGAACAATAGCTCCAGGGAAGGTAATAGTTGGTTGCCATTAGTTAATTTCTATAATTGGAACCTGACTTCAGATAATCTCTGTTAAATAATTGCTATTGATGTATTTTGTTGCTTAAAAGGTTAGAGCGATACTTATGACCATTATCCTGCTATAATATGTAAATAATACTCAGGACAAGTTAGAAATTGTTGTGATATATTTTTCACTCTTCCAGTCATCATCATTTAGTAGTTTTGGATTTTCAGTTGGAGAGAAAAAAATATACTTTTGTTCCACCAAAGAAATCTGAGTTAGTAGAAAGAAAGGGAAAGGGGAGGAGAGCAGCAGAGTGACTCAAATTCTTCCCAGGCTGCTCTGAGGACAGCACAAGTCTACTGCAGCAGTCTGGAAGTACGGGCTGTGTGTTATATCTGGGTGAGCACTGCTTACAGACTACTACAAGGGAATATGTCCAAAGAAATCTGCACTGATGCATTCAAACCTGAAGCTTTATTCATCTTGCTGTGCTTTCTCACTCAAGTACGTGTTATTCTTGACTTGGTATTTTAGGTCTTAGTGAAAGTGTGCATGGAAGGATCAGCCCAGGTAGGGCATGCAGGCCCCAGTCCTCAAGCACCTTGAAGGAAGAGACAGTGAAGTGTATGGATGAGTGATGGCTCCTGAGGTTGGGCAGATGAAGGAATGATCTTCTTTCACCATTTGCTATAGGGACTTCTTGAGAGCTGACAGATGTTCTGGAAGCGTTGGCCACGTCCCTCTGCAGGGACAGGAGAGCCAAAAGGTTGCTGTTGGGATGATCTTGCTTTGCAGTAAATGTGGAATGATTTGTTTATCTTTCAAGACCAACGCAAGTTGAAGCAGGTCCCAATCTGAAAGAGAGTCTGACTCTGTGCCCACTTCTTTTCTTGAATGATGCTATTGCTTCTCCAGTGAAGTTGTGTTTGAAAATCTTAGGCTTTCCCGCAGAACCAGTTACACTTCTACTTACTGTTTTTCCATTTTGACTATTTTAAACAACATTTTAGTTTTTCCAGTCAAGACCTGAGTTAATGTAACCTATTTATAAGGATTTTTCTAAAGATGTATAACTCATCTGCTTTATGATGAGACTAAAGCATTTCCTTGCTTCCTGTAAATAAAGCAATAGTAAATTTCATCCCTTTCTCTTAGCCTTTCTCTCTCTCCTTACTCTGTCTTTCTCTGTTGGCCTTTATCTATCACTGAGCTTGGACTCATATTCTTTCTGGTTTGGGAGTTACTTCACTACTTCCCAATTTTATTGAGCTTCACATCCTTCTCTCCCTTCAGTTCCTCAGACCATCTTCTTCTTACTCTCTCCTGTCTTGGTTTTCCTCTTGTCTTCCAGCCCTTCCCTTGCCCCCACAGTTCAGCTCCCCTTGCAGCACTGTTGTACCACTTCTGCAGCAGTACGACTTTGGAGAGTGGCTCAGAGCCCTCCATTAGTCAGCTGCCACGCACACCCCAGCCAGGCTGATGGGCGCTTCGTTTTTTAAAACCATCTCTGAAAAAGGAATCATGCAGATGTTAAAACATGTGAAGTTTAGGCATTATTGGAAATAAGCTGTAATCACCTTCAGTGAATGCATTTGGGTGTGACAGATTACATTTCTTAAACATGCTACTTGTCTGTGTGGATAAATGTACCACATTAAAAATATATTTTTATTCCCATCAGGTGTCTTTAGGTTCCGTTGTTCAGTTTGAGAAGGGAAATTTCTCCTTGTCAGCAGAAACGGAAGAAAAGCTTTTCCCTGAGAAAAATGAACAGCTGCTACAGTGGGCCCAGAAGGAATATGGAGCAGTAACATCTTTCACTGAACTCAAAATATCAAGAAACATCTATATTAAAGTAGGAGAAGGTAAAACAGAACAAAACCAACAGGATTGATAGGCACTTCTAGGTGGTGCGAATAAGTCTTGCTGTAGTATTATTTCACATTTTTTATTTTAATCTTCAAACATACCTCTCATTTTCCAAGAGATGTGATATGAAAGGGGAAAGCAGAGAAATAACAGCAAGTCTAAAGACCAGACCTTGGATGTAGGCAACTTTTAATGGATTCTGATGCCATAATTTTGTGCTCATAAATATGGATGCAATTGGCCAGAATCTTACAGGAGTCAAAGCTTCGCCTTTTTAAAAGGAGTAAACTACTCGTGGTGATTGTTTGGGTGTCTTCATCTAAAGGACTGAAGTAGAGAACCTGAGGTAGGGGGTAATTTCTAGAAAGACCTGAGTTACATGTTTTTCAGTGTTTGCTTGTCTAAGGATGCAGACTACTTTAGGTAAAGAATTATTGCTTTCCTCACCAAGATAAGTTGCCTCAGTCTGATGTCCTTGTGTATTTTCATCCCAAGAAGCAAGATTTCCTGTCCCTGTAAGCCTTATGCCAAATTCATCAGGTGGCCTAGGGCAGGGGGGGAGAGGACTCCGGATCCTCAGGGATTTCACAGGCCCATATTGGGGTAGGGTTTGGGCTGTAGCTCTGTAGCTGAGCAGTGTTGGAACAACTTAATATGAGCCTCTGCAGAACCTTCTGGCTCATGCTTTCCCTCAGCTGGCTGCCGGTCACATAGCATGTCTTCTGCAGGGGCGTTCCACCTGAGCTCGTCATAAGCAGTGGATAACATAAGAGCCACGGCTCTTCTCCTCACCACGTTCTTGGAGCAAGGCAGTCGGTTCAGGAGGGTTTATGCCCTACTTATCCCTATTCAAGTTCATTTTCTGGAAAATACATAGTTAGTAAAAGGAACTTTGCAGGGACAGCAGACTTTCCTCTACTGTGCAGGATGGTTGGGGGTGAAATTTTCTTTTTCGCAGGTATAGGATGTTTTAAGCTGTCAGTGTTCTTTACCTAATGGCCTGCGATTCACTGGTTTTTTTTGTTCTCTGAAGATGTCTTCCAAGTTCAGGCTAAAGCAAACATCCAGGTTTAGGCTAAACTAAAAGCAGCAAGAATAAAGGCTGGTAAAAGTGAATTGGAACTGATGTGCATTGCAGCTAGTGGTCCAGATATTTTGAAACTAATTGTTGTCTCTCAAGAAGTTCAGCGATGTGAAAAGTAGAAATCAATAGAACATTTTATCGACATCCAGTGAGTACTGGTGGGCTCAGCATTTACTAGCACCAGCGGCCTAATTTAGTAGTACTTCAGTAATATTTCTAGAGAAACTTCTGCATAGCTGAACTAGTTGGCTACAAAAAAAAACCCCAAAACCTTCTGTGGAGAAAACATTCTTTCCTAACCACCTGTATGTGATCATTTGATTTCCTAAAGCATGAGGCTTGCCCCCCAAAATCGGAACATGCCTGTGTTGGGTTTATCCAAATCCTGCCAAATTTGTACAGGATTCCCCTGTGTGATTTTTGTTCTACTTGGCACCAGTCTTGGATTTTAATGCCAGAAAATCATTCAGAAATATATTTATTAGCTTATTAAAGTGCTCTTGGAACGTATACATGGGAGTAGTGGTCTCTGCATTGCAGAGATGAACATTTAATTAGATATGTCAAAAAACAGAGAAAAATTTTTTTGTTGATTTGCACATCTCCAGTCAAACTAAGCGACTAAATAGGAGAGCTTTGCATCATCTTTAGAATGTGTTAAAACACAATTTAATTACGAGGAAGTACACAAAATGGAACTTGGCAAGCAACCAAAATAGACAGTTTCTGAGAAGGCTCCTACAAACTAGCTCAGCTGTAACCATATTTGATTTTGATTTAAATTCTTGGCAGAAGAATGAATGTGCGTGTATGTGTGGTGGTTATGCATGTGTTCAGGGGTGGGGAGAGGGTCAGTTCTTGAACTGCAGCAGTCGTGCGAGGAGTTCTATGGAAACCACGTGGGATGTGGATCTGGTCTGCTTTTCTGCAGAGTGAATGATGGAATCACTGGATTCCACAAACCGCAGCGTATGCTGATGGACATTTCAGTCTTTTCATACAAAACTCCCAGTTCTTTAGTCAGGTACCCTCAGCTGCCAGCCTGGCAATCACAGCTAGTATTATTCATAATCTATAGGTGTTCATATGAAGTAGTTCCTTACTATGTGACCGATACAGAATTTAATGGCAGTATTCATGTAATTGTCTACATTTCTGCTTCACTCAAGTTAGAAAAATCTGAAACTGGAAGATGTAACATTTTAGAAGTTGAGGCTATAGCTGAATACAGCAAACAGAAAATGCAAGCCAGAGGACAAAAAGATCTGAAGAAGGGTGATCTTTCATAGAATAAAACTCCTTCTGACACCATGGGTCTCTGAAATCACTTTTAAAGTGGAAAATGAAAGGCAGCTGAGCGAGCTAGCAAACTGGGTCGGGGCCAAGTGCATCTGAATCCTGTCGATTTGAAAGAGTGGCCGATCAAATACCGCAGGGATGGTGAGCACAGTGAGAACTTGTAAGGGGCCAGAATGAGGGTCTGGAGGAAGGGGGCACAAGAAGTGGGGTTCTCGTTCTTGCTTCGATTTGTGTAGTGAAGGAGACGGCAAAGTGATTGCTGTGATAGTCACTGTCAGATTCTAGAAAGCGGGACTGCTCATGGTGAAAGTGATCTTAGTACACGTTTTTCAGCAGAAATCAGTTTAATTCCTCATGCTTCAATAAGATACGATTGTACAAGTCAGGAAGACTTATCAGTTAGCTAAATGTTACCTAACGCATCCAGTACTGCCAGTGTAAATCCAGGGCAGATGTGCTAGCCTGGAGGGAGCCTCAACACATTTCTTAGCTAAATAAGAAAAAAAAAAAAAATAGTCAACCATAACAATAACTAGCCTGGAAAATGTACAGTCTGTTTACAGACAGTAACACTGTGCTCCTGTCCTGGCAGAAGTTAAAGCTGACTCTGAATTTGTAGCCTGTACGCACTAGTGCCCATATCCTGTACGCTGGACTTGCTTGGTTTAGTACTTGTAGGTGATCATGTTGTGTCAGGCTTCAGCTGTGGGTACTGCCGAGAGTTTCCACCCTCTCTCTAGAGACCACTGCAGCCCCTTCCCTGCTCACGTTTATGCCCTGCCATGAAATACCAGTCGTGGTTCTGATCTCCATCGTGCCAAGGTCTAGTAAACTGCAAAATACACACGAAAAAGCCCCGCCATCAGAGTGGCTGAGGAAAATCCTGAACACCTCACTTATCCCTAGCTCAGACTTTGAAAGCCAGGCTCTGCTTGGATGGGACTTTTACTGCTGAGTCAATCTGCTGCTGCCCAGGGTGCCTGTCTTGGAGAGTGATGCCTGATGAACGGCGCCCATTTTCACAAAAACCTCCTCATGATTTTGCGCTGGGATACGCAACTTTTATCCAACTTAGCCAAGAACCTGTAGATGACACCTAATTTGTGCAGAATAGAGCAGACAGTGTCTGTCCTCGTCTGTAAAATGGAGGTGCTGCCCACAGAAACTACAGATCCCGGTGTGCAACCCTCCGTCTTCATCCGAGCAGCCTGGCACACGGCGAGGGGAAGGCGGCTGCCAGCCGCTGTGCACAGTTCCACCACGTGCCTTCCGGCAAGCAGGCCCCACGACACACGGGCCCGCTGGCCGCTGACCCTCTGCTGAGGGTATTGCAGGCGAACCTCATGTCTGATTCCATATTGGGAGCCTGTGGAGATTAGAGAGGCACGGGGTCCATAAACTGACTGTTTGCTGGCTGGTTTAGTAAGGTTTTTAATTGATTGCAGGCACCTGCAGTCCCTTTCCAAAGTAAGTAGACAGCCCTGAAACTAAAAAAGAAAAGTGTAGTGAGCAAAGAAAGATGAAATGGATCCCCTTTTCTTTTCTCTTCCAGCCCAAATCTTGGTAACTGGCACGAACGAGAGTAAATACATTTTGATGAAGGGGGGAAGTAAATGTGTATGTCACGTAGCCGGTGACAGTTAAAATTTGCTGCAGAGGAAAAGCATGCTATCGAGCGGAGGCCCAGGCTGGGGAGCCTCCGTGCTGGTGGCGGCGAGAGCAGTGGTTCTTGAGAGCTCCAGAGACGTTTAATGGATGTGCCAGGAGCAGGAACCAAGTTCTTTGCAATGGCAAACGATAGCACGTGTGGTAATTATCCCCAAACTACTCAGAGGCTGTTATTTTATGGCTTGAATTGTGTTGTATGGCCGCTGAGAAGCAAATACCTAGTATCTCCGTCTGTGTCTGTGTGTGTATGTGTGTGTATATATATAAATTCAAGCTCAGTTGTAGACCATTTGGGATCATTTTCCATTTTCTGCTGTTGTGGGAGGAGCTGGCAGAACTGCAGCTGCATTCAAGGGTAATCTGGCAGGGCACATACCAGATGTTAGAGGAGTGCTTTGCTTGGGCAGTGTGAATAGTTACAGCCTCATACAGCTTTCATAGATTCTGTAGGGAAGACAGCAAGGTTCGTATTCAAAGACTACTTTGTGTAAGATCAGGAGAAGAAACTCCCCTAATTGTTGCCACACTGGCCGGGGTCACAGGAGTCTCTGGTCTCCCTGCAAAGTTGTGTACCACACTCAAATGCGCTTCAAGGGTGACATTTCAGCTCTTATTTAGGGAGCAAATGCTAACAGTGGTCTCAGCTCAGCTTTTAAGAGTTCGTCCACAGTTTTGCATGCATATAATGCATTTTTGATTTTTTTTTTTTTTTTTTTTCTGTCTTGCTACTGATCTTAGTAGGAAAGACTTCTTTGTAAAGCAAAGGTCAAAGAGCCAGCCATTTGGAATTACATTCTTACAGGACTTTGTGTCTTTGAACATGATACTTAATCCTTCTGTGTATTATGACAATTCATATGTAAAGCTATCTCCGAAATACAAAATATTGCTATTTTTCAATGGAAATACTGCTTTTTGGGGTACAGCAATGTAGGCTGTGCATGAGAACTTCATACCATGTGACTATTTTTTATGTTTTGCATTGTACGCTAGCTAATGCTCGTGATCAGCTAGGCAGTTAAAACCAAAAAAGAGATTGAATGTCTACTCTAGAATTTCTTAATTTCAGTTATGGATATTATGGTCAGGCTTCCTTAACATCAACAACTATTTAATCCCTTTCTTGCTATATGCAATTTTTCATGCACAAGAGGACTGCAGTATTTCTAGACAACAGTGACTCTGACTACAGAATATATAGGAAAATATATTGAGTAAGGAAATGGAAAATACTTTCTGTGGTCTTTTAAATATGGTAAGTTTATAGTAACAAGAACAAAACATTTTCTAAAGGGAGAAGGAATTGATCACAAAAGTTTTCTATGACTTAATTTCAAAAGAAAGAAATCTTTTGTTAAAGGTGCAAGGAACTAATGTATTCTATTCATTTTGAAAAATACATATTTTGCTTCAGTATTGTTTTCAGATTTCTCTTTGTAGGGGTTTTCTTTCATTAAATATTTGAATACATAAATAGAAACTGTTCTGTTTGGAAGTATATATTTTACATCAGAGATGTGCTGTGTTACGGCAACAGTGATCTCCCTTTCAATATTATGTTGATTTTTCATAAGTGCTTATGATAGATAATAGATATACCTTTTAGCCTAAAGACCTGTGTCATAAAATACAGTGCCACACTGAAGTAGATGCGGTACATACACACATGTAAGATGATATCTATGTGTAAAGGTGCATATGCTTTCTTTTTTTTTCCCCCTCCAGATCAAGTTTTTCCTCCCTTGTGCAACATAGAAAAGAATTTTCTCTCTTTAAATTACCTTGCGGGATACCTACAACCAAAAACAGCAGAGGGGTGCCTTATGTCTAACTTAGTCCAAGAAAGAGAAGTTCATATCATTGAACTAATCACTCCAAATTCCAATCCATACAGGTAAAGTATCGTCTAAATAGACTAAATCTGTTTGAAATCACAGCTAAAGATTTTCTCTGTCTATTGAAAATCAAATGAAAGTAGCCATTTCATCCTTACAAGAAGAGCTAGGACCTTAGTACTTTGCCTTAAATGGAAATTAGTTCTTTGGTATGTAAAGATGTTGGATTCTGCTTCATGATCCCAGGATTTTTCTGGACAAGACTGCAAAGCACAGTTTCTATGGACTGTATCCTGCCCCCCTTGTTGCTCAATCAATCAAATTTTCCCAAGAATAAGGTGAGTAAGGGAATATGAGTAAGGGCAGCATCTGACAGACAGTGTTTAAGATGGGACCACTGTATGAAGAGGTGAGAGAGAGGTTAAAAGTAATTTTGACCTGTCACAGGTAGGGATGACTGGCAGCAAGGGCTAGGGCAGTGGCTCCCAGACAGTGGCCCAGAGGTTGCAAGTGGTCTGCAGTCCACGGTTGGTCTGCAGAATCATAACAGTATTTTCTGTCAATTTTCCAGTTGAGTTTAAGGGATAGTTTGATAATTGCAAGAAATGTTAAGGGTTGACAGTGGTCCACTGACCAAAGAAAGTTTATAGCTAGTGGTTAGGGAAAATTACTTAACTCTCTGTACGCGTTATGAGAATTATCTAAATTCTCAAAGGTACTGTAAACTTGGGAGATAAGACATTTAAAACATTCATCCTTTGCTGGTCTCTCCTAGGTCTTAGTGGGAGCACATGAATGGGGTGTGCTTCAGATAGTCATACCTGGAAAAGCTCTTCATAAGTGCTGAGTATGGTTCCTAGAACAGAAATTTGCTATGAAACTTAGGTGGTTTTCCCTTTTGCAAGAAGGAAAGTAGAATTTCATCAGAGATAAGGTAGAATTAAAATCCTCTTTGTGTACTGCAGACACTGGATATCCAGCATTGTCCAATTGTGATCCTTATGCAGTTACATTTGAGCACATCCCATCCCTAATGAGGAAACCACACAGGGAGACATAGGGGGCAGGAGGGATCTTTGCAAGAAGGGTAATTATCTCATTGCAAGATGGTGCACCCAGAGCCTGAGAATATTCTTGCCTAGCAACCTTGGGAGAGTAAGTAAGTGCTGAGATGTAGTGGAAGTGTAGTAGGTAAGCCCAAATGCAGGGCTTGCAGCCCCATCCTTAACAGAGCTGTTCTTTAGCATCAGCATCATTGTAAGCCCCTTGCAGTGTTAATGCAATGACAGCCCTGGCTCCAAGCCCTCTGGGCTTTTGGCTTTGGCTGACAGTACGATAGGAATTTTATGATAGCACTGCAAAATGTTTAAATGTTTTGTTATTGAAAGTAAAAAAAGTAATAAGTTGAATCCCTCACGCTTCGTTCTTAGTTTTATGCATTATCCACAGCTATCTTTACAAAGTTTATATCCACAAAGAAACATACAGAAGCCGACCTGGGCATGTGTAAAACTGCAGGAGGTGAAACGAAGGTCCCAAGATACTCTTTAAGTCCCAGTGCAGAATTTTAGTTGAAACCTGTTACTTGGGGATGAGCACATTCTTATGACATATGGCCCCAGAAGATGATCTGGACGTAAAGGTTTTTCTGTTGAATTAATATTTTGCACGACGAGATGTTATTGATGGGTACAAACCCATTTGTTCTACTTATTTTACTGAGGTCTTGAAAATCTGGATAGTGTTCATCTATTTTCCAGCAAGCAGTAGGCTGGACATCTGTTTCTTTTCTTTACTTTTCTTTTTAAAGTAAGTATATATCCAGAAATATTGGAAAATGAATACAACGGCTTAATTCCTCAACACACGCAAGATCCTAAGCAAAGTAATTTCCACAATTTAACTGCCTAGGCAGAGACACTCCCCAATGTAGTATTTGTGTATTTTTTCTGTATTAACCTGTTTAATTTGTCTTTTTGCCTTTTTCAAGGTATTATTTTGAGCTTTAATACAGTTAAGGCCAGAGGAAACTGAAACAGCTATATTTAGGCACTGTCACAGTGAAATAAGAAAACAATATTTACTTTATAAAGCAAACTACTAGTCATATAACTAACGTGCTCTAAATAATAGCTGAAATGAGTAGCACGCTTCTTGTAAACAAGAGACAAAATTATTATTTGTCTAAAAAGTGTTTATTTCTATTGTTATGCAAAATCATTTAAGCGTATGTGGAATAACAATCTGTTTTGCACATGTTGTGTTGCCTGGGATAATCTCCAGCATTTTAATCAGCTGGCCAGACAGTGGAAACATGATGGATTGGAAGAAGGTTGATAGCTGAAAATTTCTGGCATTCTGGTCTAACTTTCTCTCTATTTTCCACATACAGTGCTTTCCAGGTGGATATAATCGTTGACATTAAACCATCTCAACCAGGCGCCAAGCTTGTCAGAGACGTCGTACTTATCCTCAAGTGTAGAAAGTCTGTCAATTGGGTTATCAAGTCCCATGATGTCCAGGGAAAGCTGGAAGTGATTGTAAGTTAAGGCACCTTTATTTTTTGAGATATCATACTCCAGTTGTATAGAATCCATTTAAATGTGATACAGTGCTAGACCATATTGATTTCTGAATGTTTTCTGTCTTAGCTGCTCTTTTTTTTAATTATTACTGCATTTCAAGGGGTAAAAACAGAAACTATGAATTTTTTTCTCCTTTACTCTTAATATGTGGGCTGTTAAACTGACCAGCGCATCACAGAAGCCAGGTGGTTAGTGCAAGGATTTAGGGTCTGTATCTTTTCAATTTCTGTTGAAATACCCTAAACACTGAGTTGGATGTTCATCTCCCCTTTTGCTGTTACTTTGGTGAGTGGATCTACAGGTTCATCTCAGAAGTTGGAAGGATGCCTGTGAGTGTGGAATGGATAATCCTAGATATGCGCACACACCCACGTCCCTTTAGAAGTGGAAACTTTTTTACTCCTTCCACTTGTGGTTGTAGTAGTCTCTCTGTAGTAGCCCTCTTCCCTGCCAGTACTTCTGTCCCCAGCAAGGGTTTGGTCAAATTGACCTCACCTCTCCTCAGACCACAAATGATAAGTTTTTACAAAATTAAAACCAGGTTCTCTAAAGCTAAACTTCTGAAACTATACTTACGCATAATTGGAGGTTCCAATTCAGAATGATTTTTGGTACAGGCTTTATGGCTCAGCACCATTTCTACTAAGAAAATGTGTTTTCCCTTGCTCCGAAATAAATTAATAAATAGAATTGGACCGATATTGCAGCCTATAAATGTGTGGCCTATTTCTGTCTTAAGTGATCAGTTAGGAGTGCATTGTACAGTTGCTGAATGTTTGCTCAGGACCACCCAGTGGCCTCCTGATTAACAGTTTTGCAGTAACTCAGATACATTTTCAAACTCCAGCTATCCGTATTTTTAAGAAATTCACTTTGCTTAGTAGCTTTCTCCTTTTAAAAATGTGCGCATGGGCAATTCTGACAGGCTCCAAAGGCTGCTTGATCTAAATCTTCTAAGGGACAGATTAGTAGGCAGCATTTCATGCTAGATTTTGGGAGTGAGTGACTTAAAAGGAAATAAATTATGGTGTTGCTCGGAAAATTGAATGGAAAAATTATCTAGGGTGGATGATGAAATTCCCTTTTGATCCCTGACACATCTTTATCTTATGGACAGGAAAGGATGTTGTGGTTATTCTGTAGGTCCTAAATAATCAGCCCTTAAAGAGAAAGGTCAAGGTTAGTTGCCCAGGATTACCACACTTGTAAGCAGAAGGGCAAAAAATAATGCTTGACTTGAATGTTTCATTCTGGGCTTTTCCATAAAACTCACCATTGTATATTTAGGCCTATATGGCTCTACTTTCACAGGATAGAGAATTGTGCATTAGTTCTCTTCATGCTTGGAGACAGCGAAAGTACCATATTTCATATCCATGAAGCTACCTCTTTATGGATGATGAATTTTCAGGGAGAGGAATTCTGGAGGATTTTAAAATGTCTAAAGTGCTGCACTTGAGTATAGAAAAGCAAGGCTGCTATTCTTTTTTAAAGAAGTTCTTCATTAATTATTGAAAGTATAAGTAAAATGTATAAGTGAAAATTCTTTCTGTATTTAGATTAACAAAAAGAGAAAGAAATACTATATATGGAAATGTCAGTATATAAAAGACTTTGTGAGTAACTGTTTGCTATACTTCATTTATATAGATGCTTCATTTTCTGCATTTTCTGCATGTTTGTTCTCCTTTATTTAGAGGGGGTGTGGGAGGGAACTAAACACCCCCATGTCATTAAAAAGCCTGTACATCCAGTATTTAGGATCTGTTCCTATCTCTATTAAGCTGGAGGCCTTTCCAAGCCCAAATTTAGACAATGCATAAAAACATTACTAAACAATTAGGTAATGTTTCACAATGTTCTTTTTATTAGTTGAATCAGTTCCATGCACTTCAATTTTCCTAACTTCTTGCCCTCAGTACAAATCGGAATTGTCTTGAGGGGATTGGCAAACCGAGAGGGAAAGGTTAGTGCTAAGCTGCCTCAAACCCAGGACTGTGAGTTAAGGTCTAAGTTGATAGACAAAAAATGGAGAAGACTTTTTAGGTCATCTAGCTCATCTCCCGGCTTGCTGTGCTTCTTGAAACTCTGAAAGAGGATGGACGCAAAACCAAGTAAAATGGGAATAGTTTAGGTAAAGTAATTGCGCATAACATACGTGCAATGCTTTCCTCCCAGGCTGTGTTTCACTCCCGTTTGCAGTCTGTCAACCCCCATGCAGTGCTTGTGTGTTTGTGTGCTTGTGGACTGTCTGCCGTTCACATTGCTTCCTTTGGATTCAGTGTCCTTTTACAAAGCTGTAGGTTGTACAGTGGACAAAGAAGTGAAAATGCAGAAAGATTTGATAGCTTCTATTAGCTTCTGTTTATCTCAAAGAAAATAAGTGTGTTGAGGGGCAAAGAGTGAGAGAGGTGAAATGTGTAGAACAAACCTGTGAAGGTTTCAAAAGCTTGGAGGGACCGTTCTTTACATGAGAACAACTGCCCACCAGTTTCTGAAATGGTCTCTCTCTATTCCGAGTAGGTTAGTAGGTGACCCTGTTGGTTGCCTGGTTTCATGCACTGGGTGCGAAGGTGGTGGCAGGGCAGGCAAGCGGAGGAAGGTACGTCTATTCCTGCAAGCCATTGTGCTCGCGTTTGTTACACTGAGGCGATGCAGGACTGAACATTTACAGACTCGGTGTGGAGTGGAGAGGTAGAAACAAGTCGTGGAAATGGTCAGGTGCCAGCTAGGACAGTAAAATTCTGAGATAATATTTGTTCAGCTGTCTCCTCGTGACAAAAATGAAAAGGAAAGCAGAGAGGGAGATCCAGCAAAGTTGAGGTAGCATAATAATTCCAACCAGTGAAAGCTGTGTGGTTATATGAAAATGTGCGATAAATTGTGGCCAGATTTGTATCTACTGAAGAATAAAAGATTATTTGATCCAAACCAGGAATAAAGCACTAAAATTAGGATACCTATTGCTTCCTTTTTCTTTCTTATCTTCAGTGGCCTTTGCTACTCATTGATAACTGTGCTGGTAACAGTACCCTCAAACCAGCCACTGCAACTAAAATTCCCTTTAACTTCAGTTGTGCAGCTGTGAGTGTTTAAAGGATGCAGAACTGCATCATGAGGAAGAAATGAGGGAGGGAGCTAAAGGTAAACTCTGACATTCCATCAGGACCCTCTGAGCTTCCTTCAGTTCTTGGTTCAAAGGCTCCGTTTCTGAGGTCAGGTAGGGAAGTGCAACCGAGCTCTGTGGCGCTGGGTAGCAGGTCCATACAACCACTGCCTAAAAGCGATCTGGGCAAAAGAGATCAGTGTGGTCAATCTTTTGATGCTCTAGAGTGAGAGAGAATTAAGATTAGTTCACGTTAAGGGAAACCAATGGGGATTTAAAAAAAAAAAAAAAAAAAAAAGCAGCCTATATGATGGAGAAGGTAATCAGGCCATGGAAATGAGTGTTTGTTGTAGAGCATTCAATGGTATCATCTGCATATAGAAAGTGCAATTCAATCACATTGCAGGAATTGTTGAAAAGTGGGTCGTCGCGCCTTTCCTGCTGTGGGCACATTCAGCTTGTTCTGTAGTGGGTGCAATTGTTACAGTGATAATAGTAATGTTGTGACTGTAAAAATAAATATATACTTATTTAGCTTCGTGTGAACACGTGTTTAAGATGCCAAACACTTAAAAGCAAGTTAAAGTATAATACCAGTGAATATTTTCTAACTGCCCCTCTAACAGCTAGAGATGCTTGTTATGTTCCTTTGACTTGCCCATTTGGACAAGAAAATTTGAAATGTTGCAAAACGTTTACAGTAAAGCAAAAGCTAACTGACTGTGTGACTCATCTGTATTCCATGGCCAACTTTGACGAGCCGTTATTAGTAATTATTTAATAATAAAACTAAGAGGTTGGCAAGTGTGTTTATGAGTTTGCTATATCTATGTATTTGTGTAAAACTTATATTGTTAATTAAATTTTAAATTTTATTTCCATGCAGAAAGTATATGTTGTCTTTTAAGTAGTTTGACCTTGCATAAACGTACATGCTCTCACTTACCGCTCTATTAAGCATCTAATTCAGTCCTGTTTAACATTCTCAACATTTTGCAGGAGGCACACAACATTTCTACTATGACGCTCATTCAGAGAGGCACAGTCTGTCCTTGGTGCCAGCTGACTTTAAAGCATTAGCTGGTATCAGCTCTACTTCAAGAGCATGCTATGTTTTGCCTTTTTCAGTAATGCTCATTTGAACAAAGGTTTTCCCATATGTAGCTTAAGTAACGCTCTAATCAAAGAAATGAAGGGGACGTTTGAAAAAACAGTTGTCATCTTGAGTTCACCTCACCTTAGAAGTCATTTCAACTCACTTTTGAAGAAAATACAGCATTATACAAATGGCTATAAATATGTCTTTGTCTCATTTAGGGATTAACAGTTTCTGACTACGTTGATTTATTGTACTCCAGGCAGAGGCTGGGAGAAGGAGGCGGGGGGAGGGGGGGGGGGTGCCGCCATGTACACAGCAGTTTTGTGCCTAAGATGGCAGTTTGGTTTATTTCCCAGGTGTTCTCAGTTTGCTGTTATTTAATAGAGTAAAATAGAGTAAAAAACATGTTCAATCAGTGTCACTATTCCATTTTAAGTATCCTTAAATCGTAAATCATGAACCAAGTTTTTCTTTGTTTGCAGACATCGAATAGTATTGGTTTTGGAAAGGAAACAGAACGATCCATGACTATGAGTAAATCAGTAATACCTGATATTCCTTCATCGCATGAGAGTTTGATCAAGTGGGCTTATGACCATAACTATAGTCCAGTTACTTCCTACACAAAAGCCCCTGTTGCTAACAGATTTCATCTGCAACTTGAAGATACAGGTAAGCTTGCAGATGGACTTTTAGCATATAGAAGAGATATATCTTGTATTTCCAGGAATATGATGATTTGAAAGGTGCTTTCTCAGTTTTGAAGCTTTGTTGTTGGGGGTTGCCCTACTTTCACTGCTCATCATCAAGAATGCTGGTAATATCTATGAATGCTGGTTTAAAAAAAAATCTGTAGCTTTTTGATTAGAAAAGTCCAGGCAAATTCCTGTGTTATTTCCTGGTATGTTGGTGGAATTAAATGATTATAGTTTATCCAGCTCACAAGCTGTTCTCCTGACCATGCTCAGTGTACACTGGAATGGACTTCAGCAACTGGATATCTTGTTAGTTAATAAATCCAGCTTTGATTTTTTTATTTCTTCCCCAAAAGTATGAGCATAGTGTTTCCTTGAGAGAATTAAATGAACATTTAAATTGTTTAGAGACAAAACTGGCCTACCAGAAAAGTCTGAGTGAGCGGAATAAATAGAACGGTTAAAAAAATTTAGTTATTTGGCCAAAGTCATTGCTGATGTAAAGATATCTGGGTCCATTGAAGCTGGTGCGGTTGCATCTGCTTTTTTGCTAATTCTAAACTTCAACCACTAAAAATGTTGTTTAGCTGTTTTGATAAATCTTATGTTCACATGAATTTTATCAGTTGCACTCTTATGGGTTACAGATAATGACCTGCTTGGGCCAGATGTTGAGATTTCTGTCCTGAGCAGTCGTGTGTGTAAGCCAGGAGATAGTTAGTGTTCTCATTTACTCAGCAGAAAGTTAACTCTCGTTTAACTTCACTCTGGTTATGTAAGTAGTTCCACAACGGTGGAGTGACTGAACTTGTGATGGGGCAGGTTATGGAAGAATTTCACCCAATGATTTGCACTTACGCTATTTCAGTGTATTTGCTGAGTGCGATGTTTCTTTTACCTCTGTGGTTGCCTTTTGAATATAATAGGCCCACTCCTCAAAGCTTATTTTCAACTCTTAGTGAGGCAGATTTCTAGCAGAGACTAAATATACCAAGATTAGATGCCTCTAACAACTAAACCCTTGGTGAAGGAATTGTGGCTAGTTACCTGAAAAGTACAAAGATGCTGCTTTGGATGTCCTTCAAGAACTTCCTTACTGAATAATATTTTTTTGTATGAAAATTATTAGTTCTGATTACTTTTAGGAGAAATATTGAATAACCTGATGTTCTCATTTTTTCCTTCTTTTTTGTTTTAGAAGAGATGAATGATGAAGAAGACCATTCCCTTCCTCCAGAGCTGACAGAGTTGCTGGGTGCTAACCCACTGCCTGCTCCAAAGAATCCTGCATTAAGTGATGGCCTGACTTTTCCTTTTCACATTAACAGAGGAAGACATGACACAGTGGGAGATGGAATCTTCCCATCCAGGGGTTCAATGGATACATTAATAAATCATGACTTTGAGCATTCCCTCTCAAAACATAAAGAACCGGAAGAGGTTCAGGGCAGTGCTGATGTAGCCCTGTCAATAAAGTGTGATGACAAAGTCATGACAGTAGCTGTAGAAAAAGACTCTCTGCAGGTTGGTATGATCTCTTATTCTCAAATTTGGGCAGGCTTTTTTGGACAGACCAATTTATTTCATAGAATTATAGAATCATTTAGATTGGAAAAGACCTTTAAGATCATCGAGTCCAATTGTTAACACTGCCAAGTCCACCACTAAACCATGTCCCTAAGCGCCACATCTACGCATCTTTTAAATACCTCCAGGGATGGGCACTCAGCCACTTCTCTGGGCAGCCTGTTCCAATGCTTAATAACCCTTTCGGTGAAGAGATTTTTTCCTATTTGTATTTTAATTGAAAAAATAAATATTCTAAGATCTACAGCCATCACCACCCAACCCCCCCAAAATAGTTTGATGAGGAAACCATACTGTAGATATTCTTTGCCATAACTCAGGGTCATGTTTCCTCTTCCCACCAATCTGGTACTTTGTAGAGGGATTTCTGATTAAAGCTTTGCAGGGTTGGTTTGGTCAAAAAAATTACTGTAGTCAACCATCAGTCTCAGTTTTTAATCTCCAAAGTACAAAGAAGCTGCTTTGGATAGCTCTGTGAGACCTGAATAGATCTGTCTTTACCATCTACCAGCTGACAGGTTGCTTGTGTCCATCTGCATTGTGGAAAAGAGCCTGCTACAGACAGCATTTTTAGCTCATTTCAGACCAAACAGAGTCAGCATTATTAATCAGCAGATTAATAATGAACCTGTTGTTTTCTTTGTTCCATGTTACATTTATTCCCTGTCTGTCATGTATAACAGCGTTTTGAGAGTGACCTTCCCTGGATGTCTGTACAATGAACTTCACTTCCTCCTATCAGTAGTCATGAACAGTACTCTGAGCTGCACTTTAAGCCAGAGCCTAACACAATTGTGCTTCAGCCACTTACAAAGCGCCTTTGTTTCAGGCTAGCGGCTACACAAGGACAGAACTCTCGCTGCTGGATCACTCTTGCAAAGCCAGGATGAATGGTACCCATTTCATTTTGGAGTCTTTGCTGAACAAATGCGGGACTCGGACAGCATATATCTTGAACAAGATTGTTTATTTTAACTCTGTGAGTATTTTACAAAGAGGAGCCACCTTCTGCGCTGCACATCATAGTGATACAAGGAAGCCATTGTAGTTAGCTTTAGTCTTAGCAAAAAGGAGGCATCCTGATCTTTTCCTGTCTAGCTCAAACCTACTTGCAGCTACAGTCCCTGTGTTCAAGGAGGTATGAAGGCTGCACATTCAGTGTGCTCCTGTGGTCAGATAGTATCCCAAAGGAAAAAGGAGGAGTTGGAGTTAAATACTTTTACAAAACTGCATGGCTGCACTTTGGGGAACCATCTGTACTGGTCTCAGAGAAGTTGCACCAGCTTTCCCTGTGCAGCTTTGATGTACCTATACATAGGCACTGCTACGTAGCTGTAAGGAGGAATAGGAAAGAAGGTTTTTTTAAGTGAAATTTTTTTCTTCCAAAATTGTGTGTGAAAAAGGCTTTCAAAATGTGAGGAAAAGACATTAACTGTGCATGCTTCTCTCTTATAATTTGGATTCATATTTGCTATCAGTTGATATACGTGATGAAGGGACTCTGAGTACTTTTATATGAGTGATGACGCTAAGGAGCCCACTTAGGTTCTAAGTGACTGCTTCCAGACTGGCTCAGCTTATGAACTTGAGTACAGTGCAGCTAATCTGGGTTGGAAAGTAATGACACGTTTCTCTTGCTAAGCTTTCCAGTACATAGAAGTAACCTTGGCAAATGATGGGGAAGCCTGTGGTCCAACCCAAACACAGCTAAGGCAATCTGATTTGACCTTGCCTGGTTAAAACCGTTCTATACTGGCAAGTCTGTAGCACCTAACTTTAGTAACAGTCCCAAACCAAGACTGGATAGAAACATCTCCAAACTACAGAACAGCACACGTCTGGAGTTAAATACTGTCATTGTCCCTATATTCTATTATGGCCCAAACTAAAATGGATATTTACCTCCTCTCTTTTCTCTATCATGTCTTTTAATAGTCCTGGCTGCTCACTTAAACGCCGAATCATGTGTGGTATCTTTCAGAATTTGGGAGCATTTCTCCTAAAAAATAAACACCGTGCAGTGGTGTCTCAAAGAGTGTATATGTCACTTCTTAGCACTTGCTCTATGTCTAAGAAAACAAAGATGAAGTCCTGGAAGGGAGGGGACTAGCTGAGGAGCTGCAGGGCATACAGAAACAGAGTGCAGAACGTTGGAAAACAAAAACAGGAATTTTCAGGTGAAGAAATCATAGAATCATAGAATGCTTTGGAATGGAAGGGACCTTTAAAGGTCATCTAGTCCATCCCACCTGCAATTGGCAGGGACATCTCCAACTAGATCAGGTTGCTCAGAGCTGCATCCAGCCTGTCCTTGAATGTTTCCAAGGATGGGGCACCTACCACCTCTCTGGGCAACCCGTTCCAGTGTTTCACTACCCTCATTGTAAAAAATTTCTTCCTTATATCCAGTCTGAATCTACCCTCTTTTAGTTTAAAACCATTACCCCTTGTCTTATCGCTACTGGCCCTGCTAAAAATGGAGAAGTGTGCAAAGGAGGGGGAAAAAAAAAAGTGGGGAAATTCAGTAGAAATTCAGAGAAAAACAAAGAAGGGAAGAATGAAGAAAAGGACACCATGGTTTTGGGTGTATAGCCCTGAAAAAAATATGCAAACGACAGAAGAGAAAATCCTTTAATGACCCTAACACTTTCAGTGCTTTTCCATGAGTGCATTAAGGAAAACTATAAGTTGGAAAAAATCACTTTAGAAAGCAATTTCTTTTTTCAGTATTGGTAAATAGAAATACCAGAAACAGAATGGAAATGCTGGGGTGCTCATTCAGCCACCAGCACCCAGACTAGTGTCTTTGCTGGCTCTGGATTCTGGAAACAGACTAAGAGGCGTTCTCTAAATATAACTTACATATCTTACATGTTCAGCACAAGGCTGTTTAAGACGTGCTTTCACCATGTGCTTAGCTGGTGCACTTCTTTTGGCCTTTGCATTGTTCTGAAGAGAGAAGAAAACAATAAACACGAAGAGAGAGTGCTCAGTTATCACCTAATTTTATGCGTTTGCAATACCTTCTGTGCAGATTGTCATTCAGCTGTCATCACCAGCTGAAAGCAGCGGCTTTGATGATGATGACATGGAATCAGGTGATAATGGATTTCCAGGGGATGCTGACGAGGGAGATGTTGCTTTCCCAAGCTGGCCTGCAATAGCGGTATGTTGCTCTCGGGTTTGCACCTGACAGTAGAGAAATGCCTACTGTAATAGGCACTGCACATAAATTACATTAATTGTATAGCAATTAATTTGTCTTTTAACACATTTCTTCTCACTTGTGTTTCTTGTGACCCTGTTGAAGATTTGCACTGAGTAGGCGGAACGTGGGTGGGCCTGTATTGTACACTCCAAATTTGTCCATATCCAGCTACCACTCCCGACTCAGGATGTATTTGTATTGTTTTTTTCATTTCAGTTTAATTGCACGCTGCAGCAGCCAGAGGATGATAGAGGCATGTTCTGGCCTCCTGAACCACACATCACCAATGTGACCTTCAACATGGAGCTGTACAAAACAGATCTTTTCCTTGCTCCCTCCCAAGGACTCTTCTCTGTTGCTGAGAATGGGCCAATATATGTAGAGGTAACAAACTGAAAAAGGCTTTTAAACTAACAGAAACATTTTGCAAGGCCATGCATCTGAGCCAAATCTGTTCTTGTCAGTTGAAAGGTCTCATTGTGCAGTTGCTTTAGGCAGGCAGGTAGGTACTTTGGTGCCTGCAGAGAACAGAAACTGGGTGGTAATAAGCAGGACAATGTTTTGGGTCAAAACCAAAGGATTCCTGCAAAATGGATGAATTTAACTACAAGGTAAATTGGTCATTCTTGCCAAATCTGCTTTTCTGTGCAGAACTTAAAGGTGCTCTCTGAGCTCTTGCTCTGAACTGGCATTCCCTGGTGAACACTTCAGGGTTCATTTTATTGGGTAACAGGGCTGAACCTCATCTGAAAGACGCAAAAAATGGTTACAAGTGTCTGTCTTCAGTATGCCAGTGTTCTCAGGTTACAAAGTTAATACAGATTCTGATCTCTCTCTGATCCACTTATGAACACCAGTTACAATTCTTTTGAATGTGTCACATGAGAGATCTAACGGCTTTAAATAAATAAGAAGAGCAAAGTCAACAGCCAGGTACCCTCAGCTTCAGGTGCATTTTAGACCTGGTAATATTTCCATATGTTGCTAAGTTGCTTATGAAATCTGCGGAATTTCAAACCAATACAGTCAGTATTTCTAAAGATAGTCATGTGAACAGAACTTTTCATTTTTCACATAACGGTAGGCATTA
The DNA here is from genome assembly GCF_965183815.1 of Platalea leucorodia. Lineage (NCBI taxonomy): Eukaryota > Metazoa > Chordata > Aves > Pelecaniformes > Threskiornithidae > Platalea > Platalea leucorodia. Next base: position 39,333,656 of record NC_138827.1, on the reverse strand, counting down.
ATGAATACAACATTGGCAATGAAGTAATATCACCAGTATATATATGAGTAAATCAAGGAGTGGTGAGCTATGAGCTTATAAGACCAGGAAAATGAGTGTATTGACGGAAGCAGTGCTGTGCCATGTTTCTCTTGGCCAAGTTAGCTCTTCTTGGCGAACCCGTGTTGCACGTGGTAGGCATAGTGACCCATTTGACATTGGTGCAGTTTTCTTCATTGTTTCAGCCTGTCGTGTCTCGTCCTCATTCTCTACCCAGTGAAAAGTACTTAAGACAGTTGAAGCAAAAAGAAAATATGTTACACTCAGTTAAGAATATGTTTATAAAAGACACATTATTTTTTTCATTTGGATAAAACTGGCTGCTTCCTTCAGTGATCTGGGATGAATCCCCCTGGCTCTGAGCTCTCTGGATTTGTCTGGTTCTGGAGCTGTTTATTCAGACAGATGTTCTGATTTCTTCATCACCTATCCTGGCAGAAGCCTTTTTTTTCTGTTTCTCCTTCTTGCACAGTGGAAAATCTGTATCAGTTTTGAACTTCTGTGACTCCAGTTTTAGCTGACACAGATTTTTTTTTTTTTCATTTTTGTTTCTGTTTTGCTTTTGTTATTAACAAATACATTTTGGCGTTTTAGTCAATAAATTGCTTAGGTCATAATCTATAAGAACTATATCTCCCTTTTCCTTCTCTGCTAAAAATATTGGGTTTTTTTATTTGAATCTTTTGGCATTTTTTTCTTTGTTCTCTACTGTCATTTTGTTATCATATTTTGGTCTCACCTTCCTCCTGTAGTTCTCTTCTTTCCTTGAGATATCCGTGGCTTGACTTTCATTCATCAGTCTTTATTTCTGTTCTTTTTAGAAGATGGTCTTTCTTGCTTAGATGCTTCAGCACATCCCCTTATCTCTAATTTGATTGCTGCTCACATAAGGGAGAGGAAAAAATGAGAAATGCCTTTATTCACTGTGCAACTCATAGCATCCAAAAATTTCGCTATAGACCACAGGAAAATTTGGCAGGCTCTTCCTTAAGTATACATGCAGCACATATGGATTAAGTACACATTTAAGGCACATTTCTTCTTAGAAGAAAATTATGTCTTGTGGAACTGTTTTCATCAGGCAGTGCTAATGGTTAGGCACAACACTTCTATTGTTTATTAAGACCAACGTGCTTCATTTGTTACAAATTCCATTTAAATTTTTTTCCTAATTATTCTGTGGCATTTGTTATCTGCATTCCAGTCCAGCTGAACAACATCAGTGCCCTGGAAGTTTGCAGTCTTAATTATTTTTCATAAAAGAATATGAATTTCGGACTCACAATAAACTAAATGGGTCATTTCACAAGAAATTACGGCTTTTTAGGAGGCTCCCTTGCCCCCCCAGTGCAGGAATACCACCCACACGTCAGACCATGACCTCCTCTCTGCCTCTGCATTCCTCTCCTGGCTGGGGGTGGGTTCTCTCTTGTGTCTATTGCCTTTTTTTTTTTTTTTCCCCCTTCATTAAAGTTTCAAACAGATATAAAGACATGGAATTTGTAATTGACTTCCATACAGCTCTGTTATATTCTGTGTGTCTAAGGGAAGCAGCGCCATCTCAGGTGTCATCGCAGTCATTAACTACGTGTCTGATCTGGACTATTTTATTCATCTGCTTTCTGAAAGATAAGGGATGGCTGTATTTATGCACGGTTATGCTATTAAACAGCTGCTGGTTTTGAAACCGCAGATTTTCTGTCTCTCAGTTTGACAGTCTTACCCTTAACATTTAGCCTTCAAAATAGTTCAGATTGGAAGTGGCACTGGAAAACTGCTTAAAAAATTGTTGAAAATGTTAATGAAATGTGAACTAAAAATGTCATTTCTGAGATCTTACCGTCTCTTTCTTTTTAATGCAGGTGTCTGTGACTAAAGCTGACAGATCCTTGGGCTTTGCCATTCAAACATGCTTTGTTTCCCCGTTTTCAAATCCAGATAGAATGTCTGACTACACCATTATAGAAAACATTTGTCCTAAAGATGAATCTGTTAAATTCTACAGCATTGAGAAGGTGAACTTTCCAATACCACATGCACAGAAGGACAAAAAAAGATTTAGCTTTGTCTTTAAACCAATGTTCAACATCTCACTGCTCTTTCTCCACTGTGAGTTGACTTTGTGTACAAATAAAGACAAAAATACTCAAGGACTGCCAAAGGTGAGTAATTTATTAAAGTCTAAACTTCTGATTTAGGTGAAAATAAGATTAATTTTTTTTTTTTTTTTAATTAGCTGAACTGTGAACTGAATAAATGGTTTTGTATGGAATTGACGTAATGAACTTGATATCTCTAGGCTCAAGATTTTAATAGATAAGAGTTGTGATACTATGCATTTTGACTGCATAATTTACAGTTTCTGTTTAAATTTCATTAGGTGGTTACACAGGATAAATAGAAATTGCTTTTTAGTACGCAAGTGGTTCAGATTTATCTCTGTTATCCGTATCACATCCATATCCAAAGCACCAACAATGTTAGCTTTAATTTCCAAGGACATGCATAACATCAGATAATGTCACAATGTGATTGTTTCAAAAGAGAATTGCCAGTTTTTGCTTTATAACTAATGGAAATGGCTGTAAATTAGTTGTTAAATAAAGTGTTCTAAGGATTTGGAATTTATTTTTACTTTGAGGTTTATGCACAGCCCCCTTAAAATGTATTTTTTTAAAGACGATTTGTCATCGTTGATCAACACATGTATTGGTGGTTACAGTTTTGGCTACCAGATTTTTAAAAAAACACTTATACTAAAAATAATTACTATCATTTAAGTTCAATAGTAACACTCTCATAAAGGTTAGAGGATCTTTAATGAAGGCAAAGCCTGCGTCCTGAAGCACAGCTAAGAATTACCTTTGCCAGTATATTACACGGGGGTTGTTTGGAGGTTCTCCTCTTTTTTTGGTAAATACTATAGGATAAAACTGATAATGAGGCAACTGTGCAGCTGGAACAGCTGTCCTGGCGGACAGGTGACTCTCTGACCTCACATACTGTTTTTTCCACCCACAGTGCATTCCTCCTGATGAAGCCTGTACCTCTCTCAATGTGGATATGATCTTGGCTATGATGCACAACAAGAAAACCTTCACCAAGCCCCTTGTTGTAATAACACATGAAGGAAAACCAGAAGGTATGAAAATGAGCTTGAACTGTTTAATAAAGCTATATATATTATATCGTGTAACATAAAGCCACTTGAGGGAGTACTCCAAGTATGTGGCATTGTATAATCTTGTGGTGATACTGCGTTTGTAAGACGTTATTTGTTTAGACATTTCCCTGGCAGCAATCATCGTGGCAGTTCATTGCTATTTTTTAACCATCTTTATTGATCTCTGGACATGTGGTTTTGCCAGGCATTGAGACAGGAATACCGTGCTACACAACAATATGTGTTTCATTAAGTATGAATATAGCAGTCGCACTTCCAGCAACTTCTTGCCGCCCAGAGATCAAAGGCAGTGCTTTGCTCCCTGCTGTATCATTTCTTTATTGTGCTTATAAATATATATTTAGGAACAACAACAAAGGAATTACAAAGTATTGAGGATGCTAAAGCCTGATAAGTTTGTAAAGCAAAGCGGTGGCCACCAGAGAGAGAGACTCATTAGACTGTTAAAGTATTAAGAGCAAAAGATGAGACACACAAAGGTATTTTAGCTCCATTTTGGTGGGGCTTGTTTGATTATGTAATCTCGATGGAAAAAAACATGTGTGGCTCGGAACTAGTTGAAGGAGTTGGAAAGGGTGAAGAGCATTATGAGATAATGCCAAACGGCAGGTAAGAATATACTCTAGCTTAAGAATATGCCCTGTGAGTGATGGGAAATAACAACTGTTTTCACCGTTTCATTTCATTTGGAAGTTTTTCTTAGTGAATCCCTCTGACAACAGCATCAGTCATGTTTTGATGCATTCATCGAAGAAAATATATGTGCGTTATCTTTTCTTTTTGTACTAGCATGGCAGTTTAATCAGAAGCTTCAGTGGCTTCACCTGCACATCAAAATCTTCCAGTTGTGTCCAAAGGCTGTTTGACTTTTGTAATGCTTTTTGGGGAGTGTGAAAGGATCGGGATCAGAAGTCGTTTAACCTCCGTTGCACAGTGCGTGCTTTTTTGTCTTCAAACAATTTAAAGTACCACACAGCATTGCTAGGGGACATAAGCAACAACTGTTTCTGTTTAACTCTGCAAGCCAGCTCATGTTTAGTTTTTTTTACAAATTTGTTAATACAGATCAAATCCACTATGAACTAAAGGCAAGTATTTGGTCTGTCAATGTGGCACAATTAAAACTGTGCTTTGGGCCCGATTCTGCACTTTTTCTTTTTGCAAAGCTCTCATTTTTTTTTCAGTGGTTATTCTATTGGGAATGAGTAAATCCTGCAACTGAAGTTCAGTTTTCAATAAACAGACTCGTACTCTGAGCTCTCTTGCCCTTCCGATGTGTGGAGCATTGTGCGCGGCTCCCGTCTCGGGCTCCGCTCAGAATGTTGTCTTTGTCAGAGGCACAAGGTCTTAGTGTGCAAAGAAGAGCTAAATTTATAAAGATTAGTTACAAGACAACAGCGTGATAGAGTATTTTGTTGCATTGTGGGTGATTTAGTCTAATTGTGGGATGTTTGGTGGAAATCTCCCCAGCATATCACAGCTTTCAGACATAATACAAAGTGGCACATTAACAACGTAGCTTTGTTGGTATGCAGTTGTTCTGCAGTGAATCAAGCAACCCCTTTTTAAAAGCCAAATGCCCTTGTTGGCCAATATGTGAACCTAAGATTGGGAGAAGAAATTATATTGCATCACTGAACAGGAGAATTTACCACTCAGAGGTGGTGTTCTTCATTTTCTTTCATGTGAACAGGCCAGCTTTCATTGCTGTAAACCATATTATGTGAGTTACTGCCATTGGATCTACTCTCCAAGCCAAATGTAGAAGTCATGCAATTGACATTTCAAAATTCAGAACAAACTGGTCATTGCAAAGGTGTCATCTTTTTTTTTCTTCAGACATAAGCTTATGACTGTCACTGACCGTAATAGAAATCACAACTGTCTATCTAAATGAGAATAGGTCTTCTTCCCCCCCCAAATTTTGTTAGTTATTTACAAGGTCTCTTGCTTACATTATCGCAGTAGATCCCAATGGAAGTGTCTAAAACCTCACTTCATGTCATGTTCTTTTCCTTTGTGTTCCAGCATTTTACACACACAGTCCCCCCCGCTTCAACGAAAGGCATATGGGTAGCCATTTAAATGCTAGGAAACCCGTGTTCTGTTGAAATAATCTACCAATGTCATTGTTCAGATTTTTGCTAAGTGTGGAAACTTAAGATTATTATTTCTACAGCACAAGGAGACGGGTCATAGAAAGGAGGTCAAGCAAGCAGCTAACAAGTGCCTTTATCCTACAAAAGTATAGAAAATCATGATCATTTTAAAGGCTGGCTGCTGCTGTTTTTAAATCAGATGCTTTTCCTGGACCTCAAGGATTCCCACTGCTTCTGTGTTGCTCTGAGCAACCCACATTAAAATACATCTAAGACCTGGATCACTGGGGAGAATTGATAATGGGCTACACTGCCTTTCATTAATTAGCAGACTTTATATTCTCTGTAGAGAAGCCAATGGCTTCATTCTCCCCTCAGCTCAGAAGGCATTTTCTTGGCACTTAGGACATGCTAGCGGAGTGTTTGGACAATCTGATAGTGCCCTTACCCATGTTTGTACTGTTCAATGCTCCTTGGTTTCAGTCCAGCCCTCCTCACAAATCTTACATTCAGTTATGCTTTTGGTGTAACGTGCGCTTGATGACTTTCCAACTTATTTGTGCATGCACACACACACTCCCTCTATGTTCTCACCTGTTTCCTACTACTGTTCCACCTGTTTCCTGCCATCCTGCCAAGAGTGATCTGGAAGAGATACTCGTGTTAGAACAAGTGGCAGTAACGCAGTTTAAGAATAAAATGCTTTTCTGGATAGTGTAGGCACATCTGTCTCAGAGCCTAATGATCTTATAGGATATGGCTGGCAGTTTAGTGCTGCTATTAGGGTTTCAGAAGTTAGAAGCATAGTCTTGGTTTAAGAATACTTTAAATAAATAAATATATTTATTTTCAGTATTTTTGAGCCACTATGTTTATATAGCAATTAAAGTTTTTCTTTTTTTAGTTGCTAAAGATACAAAAACAAGTATTGGGACACTGTCTTATCAAATCCTCCTACAGCTGTGGCACTGAACACGCTCAGATATGCCAGAATTTAAATGAGATCCCTAGGTTACTGGGCAATCCAGATGCAAACTGCAGCTAACCAAACAGGTCCTCAGGTCTGAAGCTAGAATCTCTGGCTCTTCTGCTTGAGGTGGCTTTCTTGGAGAAAGATAAGAGAAGCCAGTTAAGCAAAAGAAGGGAAAATTCATTTTTTAACATATGTTTACTTCTCTCTTTCTGTTACATGCTGATAATGATGATGATATTTGATATTCTTGCCAAGAATAATAGCTTTGATCTAACAGCAATGATCTTTTGTTACCTATCTATAATTAAAAAACAAAACAAAAAAACCCAAAACTTCCAAGACAGAATACCAAGTAGGACTCAGGAAAATGTGTGAATCAACACAGATTCATGCAATTTGGACAAAGCAGTCTGTATCATGCCCATAATACTGACTTTTCTTCAGAAGTGATAGCCAGTGTTTGATTTTAAGGAGTTTTTTTGTGATTTAACATGCTGGTATCTCATGTTTGTGATTAGTGAGTAGTCAGATGAATGTAATCACCTTAAAACAGCCTTTGCAATCTGTGCTTTTTAAGAGATCCACATAGGGATAATCAGAGTTACTGCGGGTCAGACCTGATGACATCTGGGTGGGAAAGGTTGCAGTGTACTAGCCAGCAAAATATATGATGCGTGAACTATACTGTAGATATGTTCCCCCGAGGAATGATCAATATACGAATAGAATTTTTCTGAGCTGAGCAAGATTATTGAATTCGGGCTGGTTTCCCTGAAGTTCGCAGTTTGTAAAAATTACGATTAATATCTTTCTGTCAGATCAGATCCTGAAGGTTGCTTGCGTAGTTTGTAGGCTGTATGTGGAACTCTGTCTGATTAATGTTTTTTGTGGTTTTTTTTGGTTTTTTTTTTTAAATTAGATCCTTCCCTTCCAAAGCCAAATGTGAGACAGCCACGTAAGTAACTCTTAAACAATCTCCTTTAAGCTTTAAACTTTTGTCTAGAAAGTATTAGATCAATGAAGAAAATGATCTTTAAGCTTTCTGTGTGTGTGTGTGTGTGTGTGTGTGTGTGTGTTAAATTCTGGGACGGAACAGAATTCTGACTGTATTGCTGACTGAGAGATTCCCATCACTGTTTGGAGAGAAGGGCTGTGACCTTTTGTGTATGTGAAAATCAAATTTGGGAAAACACCATTGAGAGTCTCAGCCTTAGCAACTTCATTTGCTGATGTGCGTGTGTTATTTCCCCCTTCTCTGCTGAGGCCACTGCTTCCCAATACCAGGGTTTCAGCAGCAATACCATCTTACACAGCTCCTGTGTCCTTCTCCAAGCCTCATGCCTATCCTGCTCTGCAGCTGGCCACATCCCCAGTTCCTCTGGTACCAGCACTTACAGGTCATGCTATAGATGAGTTCGCTGACTTGATACGGATTCATTTCTTTGTTTTTTTCTGTTGTCTTGGCCTAGTGAATTAACCAGGGTCAATTACTGACCCAGGAAGGGAAGAGAAGGAGAGAAGCAGCACTAGAAGAAAGTAATAAACAGGAAGGTGAAGATGATTTGTAGCCAAACCCAAGAATGCATGGAGAAAAGTGAAGATTAGAAGAGGAAGTGCAAAGAAGGTTTTTTCCTCTGCTCCTGTCCCTATGTCTTTGGGACTAAATTTGCTCAAAATAGCAAGAGGAATGAGAAATTATGCTTCTGCCACTTCAGCCTCCATGTGACTTTCTCCTCTCCACTAAGTTTTCTCCTAAGAGGAGAGGACACTGGCTGGTGCCTTGTGGAAAAAACAGTTGAGTTTAGGAGAGTCTTTTCTGTTTCCATTTAAAATGACCAGATGTGGCAAAAGGGATCAGAAATAGTCTCATAGAAGAAATGGGACAAAAACCTCCTAAGCCACTATCTGTCAGGTGTTGTATATGCAAACTTGGTCGCAGGCACCCAGAAATGGGTCCTGAAGGTCCTTGCCAACAGGAACTGCTGGAGAAGACATTTGTCAAAAAGCGAAAAGGGTAATGGCCCTGAGGATCTCGGGAGCGGTTGGGCTGGGGGATGTCCACAGGGACAGCTGCTGGATGCAGGAACGTGTAAAGTGAGGGTGTTGGTTGTGTTTTGAGAACTGAAATTCCACTGAAGGATACTACTGAGAAGATCCAGTCAGCTCATTTCCTGGCCAGCTTAGTCAGTAAAATGTTATTCGCTGGCCTAAGCCATTTTGTGCACTGGGAGACATTAAAAATACTGAAAGTAAAAATCAATTTTGTAAGAAGACATTTCCCCCAACGATTGCTAGAAGAGCGATTATTATTTTTTGAAGTATTTCTAATCACCAAAAAGAAAAACACAAAAGCCGAAAGTTTCTCTGTCTGCATGGTTAACATTGGGGGGCAATACATCCAGGAACCAGATGCTGTTACCCTTGAAACGGTACTGCGAAAGGGCCTCTCCCCTAGAAAGTGATTTGCATGTGTGTGTGTGTGTGTGTGTGTGTGTTTCTATTTTTGTGCTCTGGAATTAATTTCAGTTATTGAAAGCATTGCCAAATGTGAAAAACAATTGTTTCTATTTGTGTTTTCGCTGACTTTTTGCTGGCATCTCTTCTCTCTTAACAGCAGTTCCGTTCTCCACCTAGATTTCAGACTGAACTTGCAGGAGATGTAGGGGAAAGTTTGCTTGAATGTTAGGGTATTTAAATGAAAAGCATCTTTTGCCAAAAATCTCAGCCTTTTTAAAACACACTTTTAAGATAAATGGATGTTTAATTGAAAGCAAGTTATTAACAGCCAACTCAAAATGCTTGATTTTTGTAATGTTTTCCAGATTTGGGTGTGCTGAGCTGGGGTTTTGCTTTGTGATGTGGAACAGTTGGTTGGACTGAAGCCAGTCTCTGAAAGCATCACTTTTATTTCCTTGATGCAAATCTGCTAGTCTGTTCCTTAAAATGGTGCTAAATTAACTTATGCATTTTTAAAAAACTTTTCCATGAAAGTGTAAGGGTGAATTTTTGTAAAACAGTATTTGCCACTGAAAAGAAAAAGTCCTTATTATGTGTGTTTACCTTTGTAGCTGTGTTCTACGGTCTGGACACGTTGACTGTCGTGGGCATTGCCTTTGCGGCATTTGTAATTGGAGCCCTGCTAACAGGAGCACTCTGGTTTATCTACTCGCACACAGGTAAGTACAAGGGCTCGAACAGACCGCAGTGCAGATCATGCCACAGGAAACGCGCTGTGGTCTGAACTCTTGCAAGGTGGAAGGAAAGGGGAGGGGACCAGCAATGGCTATCCTGGCCTTTTTTTCCTCACTCTCTTTTCTTACTAGGGTGTTTTCCAGCAACTCCTCCCATGAGCCTGTTGGTGTGTATCAGCAGATTGATACCCGCCCTTCCCTAAAGGGAGGTGTTATGCATTATGAACATGATTTAAAATTTGCTAAAATAATTTTAAACACAAATCTCGAAAACTCACCTGGGACATGAGTAAAACTGAGTATTCCTGGCTTATGCATTATCATTAGTAGCATCTCTGTATTTCAAATTTAGTTAACATTTCAGTTAATGGATCCCTTTTGGTTCCCATACTTCTTTTTTAAAAATTTTTTGCAGTTACTAAGTTAGGCTGATGCAACTGGGAATGTGATTGTGATCAGTACAAGGAGTGGGCCGAATGGCTAAGAGAATGCTTTATTTTCATAGACGTATTCTGAATATAACTAGACTTGAAAATGTTTCTTGGGCCTTGATTACGTAGACTTTTTGCCCCAATTATTTATCCCTCCATTCTTCAACTGTTAAAATTGGTAGATGTTGTGTGTAATCTCACTTAATTGTGTCCAACCAAATAACCAGGAATGTGCCTGAATTGGTGCAGCCTTTATGCATAAATAATTTTTCAGTATCTCCTCAGAATTTTTTTCCATACTAAACTAAGTTAGCAGAAATACAATACTGTATTGGGAGAAGATGGAGTTTTGGGAGCATTCTGTTGGATGTAATCTGCAAGGTGGTACAAAGACTGGACACTGATGGGGCCTTGATTTGCAGCATCTGACCTTGGCTGCTTGTGGATTACGGGGTATCTCAGGACCCCTACAGCATGCTGGACTCCCAGCTACTTCCACTTTTGACCTCACAAGACCCTGACAAGATCTCTGGGAGGTGGGGAGAATGTGAGGTCAATTACTCCAAACCTGTGCAGCTCTGGAGCACTGGAATTCTCCCGTAGCCCACTGCAGGTTTTTTTTCGGCATCTAAAACCTCATGGAAGCTATTTAGGAGTGAGAATTGGACCCTGTTGGGTTAGAGCTTCTGTAAATATTATGACCCAGGAGCTCATGTTAATTTGGAAAAAAAACCCTATGTTTTTTTTTCCAGTTGGCAGTACAACAACTTTGTATAAGCAGTTTAATACTTCTCAATGCATCAGCTGTGTATGAAGCTTGTTTGGAATTGAGGCAAATGTGGAAAATGTAAAGGTTGTGATAATATGTATAAATAGTATAATTCTGCCTCATATACTACTGAAACATTGTGGAAGAAAACTAAGTGTAATTTCAGTAAGTAAATGTGTAAGTTAAGAAGGTAATTTCCAAATAGGTAGCCTTTATTAACAAAAAATTAAAACAATTGTTAAATTAATATCATTGGTCCTGCATTTGTGGAAGTTCAATCTCTGTTCATATACAGAACCATCTATAGACACATGTGTGTCAGCAGTGAAGGAACACTGGGAAGCCAACATGATAAATCTTTCAGCAACAACAGGACTTGGACCAATCCCATTAAAGAATTACATTAACAAAGTGCATCAGTCATAGTGACCACATAGAAGTAGAGGAGAGGGCAGCTGCTCTGGCTCTGTGTTTGAGAGATGAAAATAAGTGGAGGAAAAGGCCAGACAAAACGTAATAAATGAGAAGAAAAGAAAGGAAGGGGACGTTGTAACTCATCAGATCAGGGAATCATAGAAATGATAAAAAATATTTAGGAAGTTACCTGGTTCGGATTTTCAAAGGATTGTAAAAATGAACCTCTGTTCCCGTGCACATGATTTTTCTGTACATAGTATCTTGTATCTACAAAGTACAACTTGCAGCAGAGCGCAGTGAAGGCTCTGGTAGGGACAGGCTCTTAGAGGACGACTGCTGTGGCAGACAAGATAATCCAGCTGCAGTGGAAACGTTTTACAGCAGGCTGCAGGCTTTTATTAACATAAGGAGGAAAAAAAAAGATAACCTAAATTTCATCTACAGAGTGGCTGTCTTCTGCCATTAGAGAATTCATGCATTGCTGAGTTGTGTTCTGAAATCTCATCTTTTGTGGCAAGTAGCACTGGGTTTCTAATACATGATTTAGACCAAAGATTGGAAAACAGGAGTTCATTCTAAAACTGTGTTTTGGTGATACTCGGAGCATGGACAAAAGCTACTGCTGGTGAAGAATGGTAACTTGGGATGTGTGAAGTAAGGTGTTTTTGTTGCTGTAGTGCTATATGCAATACAGCAAAAGGCCACCATTTTGCCAGTAGTAAGAAGGTCTGCCGATATAATTTTATCAGTATGTCTCTAGTGGCAGACTCATTCTAGCATGGAGAAAACTTTACATGAATGAACTCTTTTGTTCATCTTGATAGGCGGTTAACATTAAAACCTCAAGCAATTGATAGCAGAAAAGAACTACAAAATAAGTAGAATTTCATCTCCAAATATTAAACAAGGATTGCTGTGCTGGGTTTTTTTCATGTAGGGCTTTTGCTGATTTTAGTAATGAATAACTCGGATATTTCTGCCAAAGCATCAAAAGTGTGCTTTAAAATACTCTAGATTCTCTGAAACAATTCAACATGGAGTACAGATGTCCTAAGATACACAGGTTGTAGAGGAAGAGAGGGGGGAAGCTAGGATTATGACAACGGATGAAGAATTTTAGCCGACTTTTCTGCAATAGGACCTATACTTTTGATCCTTTTTCCAGTCAGTTAAAGGACGTGAGAGGTGGCTGAAAGCTTTCCACAGTGGTGTTGGTTCTGCCCGGAGAAGACCCAAGAACAAAGGGAAAGTAGCAGAGATTTGCCACAATTAACCCAATTTTCCTGGGAGTCTTAGGAAGAAGCAAAAATCTTGTGGTGTACATGGATGCAGAAACCCTTCAAAATGTTACCATGTAAATATCTGCCAGTGTAATATTTGGCTTAATAGGGATAATTGACTATGTTTAGGAAGGGACGTGCACAAGTCTGCTTAGTTAATGAGGCTGCTAAACCAAGTAAAATGAATGCTGTGTTACAGAGAATTTCAGTTGCTTCATTCTCTTAGAAAGCGTGTTTTCCTTCTTCTCCGGGCAGTGTTGCAAGTTAACAGGATAAAATGTTCCAAAATCTGAGAAGTTAAAAGCGTCCCTCCTCCCCCACTTCTCCCTTTTTTTATGGGATCTGATTTAAAATAAACTGACATAGCGACCAATTATATTTGGCAAATGGAGATAGAAAAGCAAACATTCAGACTTCCTGGACAGGGAGTACAACTGGCAGCTTTCCTAAGTGTGAATAATAAAGTGCATGTTGTCGCATTCGGATGGGTAAAAGCTTGTTTACTGTCAATAGATGAGACATGTCCACTGCGAGCAGTTCTGGTTCGGTAACGTGAGATACATGAAGCTGTTTACATGAAAGAGACAGATGGGGAATGCCTCTTCAGTGATAATTTACATTTCTTTACATCCTTTTTTGTGAATATTCTTTAAAAACACTTCCCTGCAGATTAGCTTGGTGCTGAGGAAATAAAATGCAGGCAAAATCAGCCAGTCCAAAGGTAGCTGCTGGACTGCGTTCATAACGTCACTGTGATTTGGATTTTTTTTTTTCCTTGAGGCCACTGAGAATTTTGTTGCTGTTCAACAAGTGATCGTGGTATATCAGCTGCTGATCGTGCTCTAGAAATGAGGTGCTGCAGAGGCAGTTGAGTTACAGCGGAGGGAAGGGGGCTCCCATCCCAAGCCGAAGGGAAGGTGCCTCCTAAGACGCTTTCCAGAGGAGCCGGGAGGAGCAGCGCGAGCTGTTGGGCTCGCGCGGGGACTCCGGCGCTGCGTTTGTCGCTTTGCCATAAGGAAAAACAACATGTGTTTAGCTTATAAATGAATTTATGGTTAAACGCATACAGATTGTATTGACATGCCGCGGCTGACGCAAAGCCGTGTGCAATCATGTGGTTTGTGAAATGGGTGACAGCGGAGCTGCAAGGAGAGCCGGCGGGAGGGCGCGGGGGCCGGGGGCCCCGCTGGGGGAGCGCCGCGGCCGCCGTTCCCGTGCGCGGCCCTGGCGGCTTCTCCTCACGCTGCCGGGGCGAGGGGTTCGCCGGCTTGCTGTTTTCTGATGTTTGTGTTCGTTTGTTTTGTTTTAATGAAAGGGAGTTTGCTTATCGCTGCCTTTATAAATGCGTCCTGTAGTACAAAAGGAAGGAAGACTTGTACACAAACAACTGGAGGAGAAGGGAGCAAGTCGGGAGGGGAGAACATCCAAACAAGGCTTATGAAAGCTTTTACGGCACGATGACACAGACATTGATTTGATACGGTTTATTCTGATGGGTTGCAAAGCTGTTTCCAATGCAAGTTAGAGCTGAAACCCGGTTTATTTGCAAGATGACCAGGGGTAGATTCTGACCCGCTGCGTGTGAGCAGAAATCCGCCGCTTATGGGCGAGCTACGTAGTTATTTCTTACACTGGGAAAAACAGAATCAAAATCTGCTCACAAAATGCTGGGCTTAGCGCTGAGTTCACGAGCGTGATCCTGACCCCCTTTTTAGGGGTTTCACTGGCCTCCTGGGCGATGTGGTTTAGTGGTTTAGTTTGTTGTTTTTCTGTCCTGCCCCGTCCCTTCTGTCCTCCTCATTCCTAAGCCAGTGGGGTGCAAGGCAAGAGCTGTGCGTTGTGGGGCCTCACGTGCGCTTACAGCTGTGGCTGCGGCCCCAGCTAGCAGCGAACCCGCTGGTTTCCATTACAGAGAGCACTTGCAGCCGCTGCTGTGAGAAACCCTCAGACCTCCCTTGTTTGTAGCAGACCTCTGAATACCGAGCAGCCTGCAGAAGGACATTTTCTGGCCCGAGACAGAAAGCGGTAAAGGCACGCTTCCTGCGCGGCCGCGTTCCGGAGGAGCTCGGGGCTCTGGCAGCTGGGCAGCAGCACACAGGGCACGGGGATGTGCCAGAGCAGCTCCTGCGGGAGGAAGCTGGCTCGGCTCGGCTCCGTAACCCTCCGGATTGCAGGCTGTGCCTCCGGCCTTCAACCTGTCACTGAAGCAATCGCTGGGGAGCTGGGAGCTCTACCAAATCCTGAGTAGGGGAAGAAAAATTGGCCCCAGCAGACCTGGCCCAGGGTGTCAAGTTTCGGATAACCTAGGGCAATGGGAGCAGATCATCTGTGTCCCTATACGCTAATGAGGCAGGAGATGTACCAGCCTTTGATTTTTCCCAGTCGATCCTGCCCGTGATCCGGCAAAACATTTCCGTCTTGCTCCTTTGCTGGGAAAGCAGGTGTGCTGGTGCTGGCTGCCACGGTTGGTCCGCACCTCGAGCAGCAGCAATCTGTCCGTGTTAGTGTGCCGAGATCACAGGTTCACATCGTGAGAGATGAGCTCAAGGGAGGGGGCAGCTACAGCGCACGTTATATAAACTTAGTCTTGCCATCTGTTTTGAAGAGACTATTTTGTAATATTACTAAGGTGGTGGATTTGAGTGCTGTAACTTAAAAAATGCCACAGTTACGGTTTCCTGAATGATCTCAATATGATCTTTTGGCCATTCACATAATAATGCAATTTTTACTTCCCTGCTAATTGAGAGCTGGATTTTTTTCCATGGGATCCCAGCCACAGGTGCAGAAGGGGTGTGAGGGGATCAGACAAAACTCTAGGTTTTATCAGGAGCCGTAAATCTGAGTTTAACTCCTGAGTGCTTGATTTGGCAATCCAAATAACAAAGGGCTTTTAATTTATCGTCAGTAAACAATTAACAAGAAATGGTGAGTCTTGTTCTCGCTACAGGTTGTAAGTGCTACACATACTGTGGTAGCTATAGGGGAACTTCCTCCATGGTATATTCAGACTAAATCAAGTCAAGCTTGCAGGGTAGCCTGTTGTTTTTCTACACGACGAAAACTGGCCATGTCTCAGGATATGCGGTATCCAGCTGACTGAAGAACATTGTCTTCAGCTCCACTTTTAGTAAATATGCTGCTCTATAAACTGGCATTTAAACTAAAGCCTACATTTTATTTGCCTTTTTCCATGAAACAGCAAAGCTATAAAGTGGTCTGAGTGATATAATGGGACCCATGTGAGTGACAGCTGACAACAGAAGATGGACAGTGTCTGTCTCGGCAGTTTCCATCAGCTGCTTTTAAAATGCTGAAGAAAACAGCAGCATTATTTTCCCCATGTGCATAGCAATGCTAAGGTGCCAAAGTCTAGTAACATTTTCAGCAGTACTCTGTTTGAGGTCTGTCACCCAAGACATTCATTGCATGGAAATACAGACCACCAGAAGAGGAAGACTGGGAAGGAATGGATTATTGCTGTCGATGACAACTAACATTTTCAATTTCCCTTCTCCCAACCCCCCTTTTCCTCTCCCCTTTCCCTTAGGGGAAACGGCGGGAAGACAGCAGGTCCCTACGTCCCCGCCAGCCTCGGAGAACAGCAGCGCAGCGCACAGCATCGGCAGCACGCAGAGCACCCCCTGTTCCAG
Organism: Platalea leucorodia; assembly: GCF_965183815.1. Classification (NCBI taxonomy): domain Eukaryota; kingdom Metazoa; phylum Chordata; class Aves; order Pelecaniformes; family Threskiornithidae; genus Platalea; species Platalea leucorodia. Next base: position 39,317,620 of record NC_138827.1, on the reverse strand, counting down.
CAGCAGTGCAACCTAACGCCGGGGGGAACGCAGCGGAGGAGCAACATAGGAGTGCAGAGGTTCAAAGGACTGTGTGTGGACATGAGCTTTTTAAAAGTTAAAAGGATTGGTTTGGTTGCTTTTGGAAAAAATGAGGAGGGATTTTTCTACAGGGAAAAAAAAAAAAAAAAGACTGATTTTCTTTTTGGGGAAGCCACTGTGTGTGTGAGAGTGTATCAGTGCACACAATGCATGGGTAAACACAGCCTGTTGGATCTTCTATAGCATGTTGTGCTACATGTGACAAAGCTACTAATTTTACAGTACTGCAACCTGTTCTAGGGGTCCGCGGGCCCTCAATGTGAAATCTATGCCAGTTTGGAAAAATGCTGCTTTGTCTATACGACTTTTTTCTTTCCCTAAACCTTCTCATTGACACAAAGTATTCATTAAGGGAATTCAACAAGATAAGCAGAACAAAGATGATCTTAGGTCAAAGGATTTCTATTTGTCTAAGCAAGAAAGCCTCAAGGTCAGATCTCTCTGGTTAATAACATTTTATTACTTCAGCTGTGTTTAGCCACTTTTGAGTAACCTTTGTTTTGTTAAGCTTACAGCTACAGCATCTCATTTGCTTTCCTGTTGTGTTTGCAGTGTCAGGTTTGTTCCAGGTATTTTTGTTTTAATATGCATTCATTTGCTAATTGGAGAAGAGCACACTCTAACATTCCCTTTCTTGTTCTCTGGGCCAAAGCTCTTTACTAAGAGGTTTTTTTTTTTTTAATCTACTATACCAAATACAGGCACACACAAAATTTAAGACAAATAATGTTCTTGTGCACTAACATAGATGTGTGTGTACCTTTAATGGCAATGTCTTTATGCAAATAGATGTATACCTAAGTATACAGAGCCTAACTTACCACTTTAACAACTGGGAAATTAGCTCAGTGTTCCTTCCATACATAATATATATAATGCATATATTTATATATATATATATAAAAAACCCCTGTCTCTTCAGTTTATAATAGGTAGGTAGAGGAGATAAAAAAGGTGATTTGGTTCTAATCCTTTAGCTAGCCCAAATTCCCTTTGAAATAAGAGATGGTTTTGTGGGCACAAAGAATGTACAGTAGAGCCTATTGTTTGTGCAGAATACTGCCTATCAAAATGAAGCTGTTCTCTTAAGATAGTTGTGCAGTTGTTTGTGTCAACCTGTTCTGTGGACATTGCAATTGGATAGTCCCAAAGTAGAGTCAGAATATGGAAATGGCAGAAAGGTACTAATTGTCACGGTATTTTTTTAGTGTCATTGCCATATCTTGACCTTCACATCGATGCCAAATGAAAAGAAAAAAGACACTTTTAATGTGTAATTGTTTGACTGTTATGTTGCCACTTTGTAATTGTAATGTGTTCTACTGATCCTTCTCCTCTGAGGAAAAATGAGCATTGTTTTCCTCTAAAAACGAGATGAGTAGCTTTCATTAATTTTAGTGAAGGTTGCCCGTGTTCTGCAAGAGGAGAAGGGAATTCATTACACTAGAGTGATGGTCTGCTCTGAAGTCTTGAGCTGCAGATTTCTTTTGCTGATTCTCCACTTGTGCCTTGCTGATGCCAGGATGGTCAAAGTGCAAGATATGCAATAGATGTCAGTGCCCAGGATCGGGTGGAATATGACTCACTTTAAATCAATCTGTTACTAATCCTGCAAACACTTACGCATATGAGTAACTACACGCCTCGTCCTTGCTAGTACAAGCACGTGCTCAACTCTACCCATTGTGGCTATTCTCAGAGTCCATGAGGATAGTTGGTGTGTAGTCACACCTGCAAAAAGTGTTTTCTGTTACCAGGCCAATGTGTCGTCCTGGTGACATCAACAGGATCGTCACGCAAGCGTAGTTATCCCCATGCGTAAGGGTATGCAGGGTTGGCTCTGTTACGAGGTGTCGGGAGGATGAATGTGCTACCTGTGTGGTCGAAAAGAAAGCGCTTTGCCTAACCTTCAGCAGAATGTATTGTATAAGCATATTCTATGTGTAAAGTCTTTAAAGATGTCTTCAAAGAAGACTAGAGTCTTTAAGTTCAATCATAGCTATATTTTACTACATTAAATTTCTGTATAAAGATATATTTAAATGTTTTAGATAAATGTAAGTTACTCTATATGAGATGTTTAATTTCAATTACTGTGAAATTTACATATTTTGTAAATTCTTTTCCCTGTTTTAACCCTTTCCTTCCTCAGATATTTTATTAAGTAGTTTCTCATAGGAAGTATTAGATTTGGTTGTTGGGATGGACAGGTTGAAATCTTTTCTGTAAAATAGATAATTGTATATTTTTGAGAGAAACACGCTGCATTATCAATGTTGTTTATCAAAAATTTACTCTAATTTTTAAAATAATTTACAGATTTATATTTACCATTGGATAAACCAAAAATATATAAAGATCAAAGACTCCATTTCTTGACTTGTATTTGAAATACAGTTTAAATTAATTAACTGAACTTGGTGTACTCAGCTATTTAGCTCAGAATTTTAATCAATCTGAATTAATTGTCTATTGGAGGTTACCAAAACTACATGTAATTACTTAGTAGATGGAACAGCCATTTCTGCTTCAATAAAGAGAGAGAGAGAGAGAGAGAGAACCAAACCCGGGCATTCCCAGTTAATAGCTTTATTACAAAAATGTACAGTGCTTTCTGGCAGGTGTTAAGCTGCCTGCAGTTCAGAGTACTGATACACCTATAAGCTCTACTTTTATAGCAGCCATTCGTCTCTACTGCAAGTTTCTGTGTGTGGGGTGGCAAGCTCCTGAGTGCGTAACCGCGAAGCCACTGGTTCCCGCCTCTGTCAAACGTGGTCTCACCGCGCTGGACTTCACGTGGCAGATACCCACGGGGTGTGGAGGGCCAGCGAGGTGCTCCTGTCCTAGCAGAGGGCTTTAAAGCAGGGCTTTGGACGGACAGGCTCGGTGGGAAATTTCAGTGTGGTGGAATCGACTGTGAAGGAACTTCTTATGTAAGACTGGGAGGATTGGGCTTAAAAGGGACACCTTCTGTCTGTAAAAGCTATTAGTAACGTACTTAAACTCCAAAGTAGATGGCTCGTTGTGTCATGCATCGTCTAATCACTAACTCTAACCTTTTACAGCATTTGGTTTTGGACGTTACCGTATTCATGTTTCAAGAAGGCAGATCTTTCTGTGTTAGGCTATTCTTGTAGCATTTTCCATATGGAAATGGATTTTGCAAAATGTCTGTAGATGTTGATGATTGTAACCTTCCCCTTGCCCTTTTCTAACCATTTCTCTCCTATATGTACCGTTCTTTCTGTTATGTATATCTACCTCATGCTTCACAAGAAGACTGTACTGTTGGTTGTGCTGACAGCCCTTCATGTGAGGTGACTGTTCTGCCCTGTTGTTGTCATTCATGGGGATGTTCATAGCGTTATCAGATCTTCGCTGCCATGTTCCTGCCAGTTCCAAACACAATATTCTCACCTTCAAATAAACAAGTACATTTCTTTAAGATCCAAATGCCAAATGTTTTTTTTAAATCAAAGAATGGGAGAAATTTACTTGCTAATACCTGTGGCCAGTCTGAACACTCCATTTGTGTTTCATATTGCGTTCAGTATTTCAGAGACTTGTGGAAATGCATAGTTGTACAGTTTTTATAACCACAGTGTCATGTCATCTTAGTCTCTTGTGCATAATAAAGTATATATCAATTTATTAATAATTGATGCCGTGATTCATTTATTTGAAGTTGTACAGAGCCAACAGCAGTAGATCAAGTTCTGTCTCACTGCCACGTCCTCACCTCCCGTAACCTTCAGTGGGAATTGTGTGTGTTAAGGCAGGATTTGATTTTGTGCGACCACCTTGATTTTCTCCTTTCTGTGTTCTTTTATCCATTGGCTTTGGTTGGCTTCTCAGTATCATGGCTTCTTGCAGAGGCCAGTAGATACATTTAGTTAAATGCTGCTGTTATTCACTCTAATTTGAAGTCCAAAGCTCTGATCCTGCAGGCGTTTAGTTGTTGCATGTCGCGATGCAGCCTCAGGCCCATCCTGAACAAAGCCTGGCTTGAGCACAGTCAAGCCTAAGTAAGGGTCTGCTGTTAGTCCTCTAGCTGAAGGCGCAGACCTCCCTTGGGCTGTTGTACCCTTGACCGCAAGTACACTGGAGACACATGAGCAAGGCTGAGATGTGTTTTCATTGCTGAAGGGTCTTCCTGTGCTAGCACAGACAGCTTGGCCGTGTATCAGCAGGGCAAGGATTTGGGTGTTTACTATCCTGCTTATTGCTTTGTTTCCTGTATTTCATGTACAAAATATTCTTTATGGGCACTCTGGGGGGGCCAGCCTCAGCGGTAGTTCCCTGGGTTATTCAAAGGTTGTGGTTATTAACTCACAAAAGAGAGTTCCCTAAGAAAGGGATCTAAAATGTTTAATGATCACTTTTAAATATCAAGATTCCTTCAGTACAGAAGAGGCTATTAATTAGAAGCAGTTGTAAGCTTGCATGTTGCCTGGGACTTACAACTCACAGAGGTGCAATAGATTTACTGCTTCACAACAACCATATTTCAGTTTCTGCATTAAGACAGTTTTTTTTGCTTTGGAAATGAGCTCTGTAGAGCTGACTCTCAGCGTAAAGATACTGGAGCCGTTCTTCACTTTCACCTTTAAGATTTGTATTTTGACTGAAACAGGGTGTGAAAGCATGATTAGTGTCTCATATGAGGAATTAATTTTAAAATGCAATTATTAGCCGACAAATTGTGATATATGAGTATTTTCAGACATTAAGAAGAGGCTTACCGTATTACAGAGTAAGCATCAATGTTGTGTGTGTTTGTTTCTGGCAGGCATTTGTGAGTGAAGCAAACATTTTGAAGAATCAAAAAATACCAAATGCCAGTTTCAGGAAAAACACAGTCCAGAGCTCATCTGTTTTAAACAGAATTAAATTTATCACAGTGTTCCCTTCAAGACAATATAAAAGGAAAAGGAGCCAATATTTTGATACATTTTTGCAGCTGTCACTTTGTAATTGTAAAGGAGATATTTATAATGCTGGAAGTCTATTTGCAGCTTGGTTTTTGTACCGTATTCCCAGATCTCTGGCCCTAGAGCTGGCCTTGCGAACTTGTGTGCGTTTACGCTGTTTGAATTCTTTGCATCAGAAAGATCAAATTACATCATTTTACCTACCCAAAGAAGGTTACGGCTTAAATTACATTTTTATAGAGTCTCATTTGCTAGAAGCCTTCAGGGACTGACTGCAACACATCCAGAGGATGATGTGCACCGAGGTGGCTCCAAGCCTGCTGTGCAGCCAGTCTCGCCTGCCTGGCTGGCATTTAGTTCTGTGCCGTGCTGCAGTTTTACTGTGTTTAGGAAAAGTTTAAAGGAGGAGTTGGTTTACAGATCGTTGAGGACGAAAAGCAGCACAAAAGTTGTTAGTCTTGCACTTTTTTAAAATGACAAATCTTTTTCCATCCAATTATTTTGGCATGTATATCTGAAGAATTGGTTAAAAAATATTTGGGTGGAGTCTCTTTTTCATTCTGCTCTTACTGCTGCTTGTAAACTGCCAGCTCTAGTAAAGAACATACTGTACTGACAAAAAATTAATCAGGATTTTAAAAATCAGAATATTAGTGTTAAGCAGAGAAAGCTGGTGGTATTTAAAGATGCTTTAAGTGGCTCAGCAAATTCATTCTCTGTTTCGCCAGCCATGTAAATTTTTTATGGTATGCATGCTAAAATCAAAGTGCAATCCCTGCGACTGACTGCGGTGCTCCCTGTTCTCCAAGCGCTTAACTTCCAGATTTGCTTTCTAAATAGGGTGAAAGGATCAGTATGTCCTTCGGTCGTAAGAGCTTGGGATGTAGGGAAAGTCTTTGCTCTACGCAGTATTTTTATTAGTCCATGATCTTAAAAGTGATTAGTAACATTAGCTGTTAAGAATGGACAATAAAATGAACAGCAAAATTTAGGAGCATCATACATGCAGGGCATTTGCAGCAGGAATGTTTAGGTTTTCACAAAATTTTTGTGTGCCAAAACATGTCATAGAAAATTTAAATCACTGAAAGGAAACTATAAAATAGCATGAAGGAAGCAGTTAGAAAGTGTCTGGAAATGGAAGGCTGAAGACTCATGCCACGCTTCGGCCTGAAAGGAGCTGGAGCTGGCGGGCTTCCAGGGCCGCCACGCACCGGCCCCGGCGGAGGCCTGGCCCCAGCACGCGGAGGGGATTCGGGGTGGGACGATACCTGTCACCAGCAGCTCACGCTTACAAAGTGTTAGGCATAAGCAAACCGAGCAGGGTTATTATTGACAAGACGTGATAATAACTTTGGGGTACGCCTATCCTTGTGATAACGCCCTTTATTAACAGACTTTTTCAGACAAGCTTCTTGTGTAAGCTAAGCAGCTCTCTCTGGCTTTTGCTTCAGGAAGAAGGGCCATGAAATACAAAATACACGAAACCAAATGACAAGCTGCAGCACTGATGCTTGGGACGGTCAGATGGCACGTGTTGGCGTTGAGAGGAGGACGACAGGTAAAGCGCTCGTCCCGCCTTCTGGGGAACTCCTCCCCTGCTAAAAGCCGCGCTTAGGAGTTTGAAATAAAAATCTCTGTCGTGAATGACAGCAAACTGCTGCCTTTCCCTCTCCAGCTCACACAGGAGCAGGGGGGCGGAGGGGCGGCCCCGCCGCCGGTCAGGGTGAGACCTGTGGCTTCTCAGGCGGGCTCAAAATGGCGGCGTGGGGCTTGGCTCTGTCCCAAGAGGATTTTGCGGTGGAGCTCGGACAAAGTGAGAGGGGAGGCAGCTGCCAGCACAGGGGTGCCGAGGGGACGGCTGGGGGTGCGCAGCAGCGCTCGGCGACGGCTCCTCGGGGGAAGCAGGTGTTTGGGAGTAGATTTGAAAGAGGACAGCCATGACAGTCCATGTATGCCCAGTGGGAGCATGTGAGGTGAAAGGCAGAGCTGTTGTGAACATTCGACAAAATTAAATTTTGCTGTTGCTGAAAGATGCACGTGGGTGTTGGTGGGGAGGGAGGGTGGCTCACGTTTTTAGCCCGATAGTTAAATTCCCATCTCACTGAGCCGCCGTGCGGGGAGCGATGAGGGCCCCTGTGTCCCCTGGGACAACGGACGGCTCTGTACAGCGTCTCTGCGCGCAGGTGGCGCCGGCGCCGTCTGGGGCTCCGGTCCCAAAACAGACCTGCCCTCACTCTTTTTAAGTGGAAAAAGACCCAAAGGTGGGGTTTGGATCCCAGTGCTCTGACGAAATGTTTCAAACCTTCTCTTAGAGCCACAAAACATGTTTGTTTGTCGGGCAGCTCCGGTGCACAGGGCAGCATGGAAATAGCAGACTGCTGCAATTGCCAGATGATGAAGGGTGCTGAAGACATGGAAGATGGTCAGTAGAGAGAGACAGGAGCAGGTATAGGGTGATAAACACGTACATAAAGAAGAAAGTGAGGCTGTATTTTTATTTTACTTAGACTTCAGCTGGCCGTGCCCTCAGTCTGATGATGTGGGGAGGCGGCGTTGGTAATTAAGGATGGAAAAAGGAGGGAATCCACGATGAGGTTATTGTCGAGTTGCTTGACAGAGAAAGTTGGATCAACACTGTGATTACAAGTATTGTAGCATGAGAAGCAGAGAGCGCTGGTTTTGTCTGGGGAGGGTTGAGGGATGATTACACTGGAAAGCGCGTACCCCGCTGACATGCTTTGTACCATTACAAAGCCAGAGTAAGTACACCCATGTTTTTACTGGCAGTGCTTAGTTAATTTTTCTGTGACTTCCTTCAAATGTGTGTCCCTGAAGTGAGTCATGTTTTACTAGATGTTAGACAACAAGGGTCTGTCATAAACCACGAGGCTTTTGCTGGGCCGGCTGCCTGGCCCTTCTCCCATCCCCGTGGGCCGTGGAACACACAGGCTGATCTGCTCTGCAGACAAGGAACGATTTCTCCTGCTCAGGTTGTGCCTGTCACCTGCATCATGGGATGACCTACCGAGGAGGCCATAGTTATATCAGGAACTTCAGAGATCTGGCTCTGGCAAGGCGTTGCATACAGTTGATTTTGTTTTCTGGTTTAATGGTAGGAGTGGGGTTACGCCAAACTAATTCCAGAAGATTTCTCTGTTGCTTGCTTTTGTAAACTTGCATTTGTGGCATTGCTCTTTCATTCAAAGGAAAAAAATGAAAAGCTTAAACAAAAATTTACATCATAGGCTAAGAATACAAGATGTTGAAAGTCAGACCTCATACTTGTAGAGTGCATGCATCTTAGTCAATATCTGGTTAAACAATTGTGCACCAAGAACAAATTTGCTATTCTTTCTTTTAGAAGCTGTAAGAAATCTTCATTACTGTGTTTATTTGAGTAATGACAAATAGTATGGTTACATGGACCCCAGCTACGTTTTTATAGCTTTCGTGCGCTTTTATTGAGCAAAGACAAAACTGTGATACCAAAAAGCTAAGTAGTCATGCATTTATGTTTTTAAATGTAAATGCACATGCATGTACAAACATACATCGTTCCATCTAGTAGTGGGAGAACTCAAGAAGGGAAAGTGCCAATGCGTATGTTGGAGAACGAATGCACGTGGACATGAATAGTGCAGAAAGCATCTAGAGTATGCAAGCCAGCGCTCCTGCGAACAAGCATTTTACATCTGGAAGATATGACTCAATTGTGCTCTCTTTCGAAATCGTAAGGGTCTGGATTCTCTTTGCTTAGTTCCGGCAGTTAGGGGAGCCATCAGCCTATGCTTCCTCTATGACCGCTGGAGGCAGGCAGTCCCTGAGGCTAACGCAGCACACCTTGCCTGTCTCCTCTATGGGCGCTGGGGAGATCCTAGAGCAATTCCATTCCTAACTGAGCACCTGTAGCTGACCGGGCTGAATTTGGATGTCCATCTTCTCCAGACAGCGTTGCTCAGGTTGGGGAGCAGTTCTTAGAAAAATCATGTAGTTGAATGGGAATGAACTGATAAGTTCTCAGAGCTTATGTGTGCTAGTGGTGCCAGTGTAGAAATACAATGATATAAATTTATTTTGACACAATTAATGAAGGTAACAGTTACATGGAAGGAGGCTAGAGGAGATCAGGGTCACTGCCATGCAGGTATGCAGCTTCTGCCTCTAGGTGGGATAACTCAAGTGTTGCCTCCTGCTTACAAAGCTTTAAGAGTATTTCTCACTGCATTGAAAGAAACCAATGTGTGTAAAACTGGAGGCACTTGCCAGCATCCAGGCTTAGTGCCACATTTGAAGAAAAAAAGTTTGTTGTTATTCAGAGTCCATATTTCATTTTTAGAGCAAACTAAGGGCCAGATTCTCAGCTGGTATAAACCTGCTCCTTTGACGTCAGTCAAATTGTGTCTGTTTACACCAGCAGAGCATCTCTCAAGTGCATAAACTGTTCTTTAGCACTGAATAACAGAAGTATAATCTGGCAAGGAGCCAGTTTGAACAGTTGCCAGTGTACTTCAGATCCAAAGATGATTCCTTGAACCCCAGCTCTTCCCTCCTTCTTTAGATTTTTATTGAAAACAGGACCTATTCCCTAGTCTCTCAAGTCATACTTCTTGCAACTATAGTTCAGCACACTACCCACTTTCTCCAAACATGTGAGTTTTGCTCTGCAGCTGTAAAGCCTTTTTCCTCAACTCCAGTCAGCATTAAAAGCTCTTATTTCCAACTGAAGTTCTGACAACTGTGGTGCTGGTCCTCCTGTTTGCATTTAAGTCAAGAAGGCTCACATTTCAGATCAGCCAGTGCAAAATGCCATACTCTTTTCTTAAAAATACGTGTTCTGAGCAGGGTATGCAAGGTAGCAATGCACTAGAGCTATTCTGGCTTCAATGAATGTGTAGGTTTTACTATAAAAACCCCCAAAGAAGGTTAAAGCAGGTGTTCTGGGCAGCGCACATGCAAACATATGAATAATGTGTTAATGAGTCACAGAGATACTCTACAGCAAAGCCCACAGGCTCTATCTGACACTGCAAAGCCCTTGGTCGTTCTGTACCTGATCACAGCGCACAGAGGACGACGCTTGAGATCTCTTCACTCACGGAGGGGTTGTGGGCTTGCCCAGCCAAGTACACCATAATATATTTGACACGTTGTCTTTCTGGGGCAATGTCACTCTCATAAACGGAGAGGAATGCTGCTGCTGTGCAGAGCACCGGGGTGTGTTTCCCAGGTGCTGTCACTGCTGAACCTGTGAAACCGAATGGCTTCCAGGCTGCCGATGGGCTCGCTCCTGGCAAGGGTGACAGCCATCAGTGGGCCGCTGCTGCTCTTGGGTCTCTTTTCTAAGCAACACTTGGTTAGGCTTCCAAGGAAAACACTAGCATTAGTCATACGTGAATCGGCTGTAACTATCCCACCCATTATAAACCCTATTCACATTGCCTGTTTCCAGATGTTTTTAACTGGCAACTACTTTAAAGTGTGTTCACGCTCTGGCCGGGACTGGGCGAGTGAGCACTGCATGTGATGAAGCCCACTTACCAGTGAAGCTTAAAAACTGTTTCATTGATCCAAGTTTTCGGGAGGGTTTCTTTCTCTTTTCCCCTTGAGTTCATTGCCATTCCTGCACTGAATGCTGTCCGTTCACACTTCTGAACATGCTTTTCGGACAATGCAACCACATCTCTAGCTTGACACTTTTGCCTTTGTCTTCTGGAAGTGAGTTTGCAAGTTAGGTGACCTCATGGGAGACAAAGAAGCAGCATATGGTGTTTGAGCTCTTTAGTATTAAAGAAATATTTCCAGAAAACACTCTGCAAACAACATACAGAATGCAACTTGCATTCAGGGCTCATCAAATGCCTTGGAAGAGCAACCAAAATAGTAAAATCACACACTGCTCTTAGACAAGTTGTAAGTAGGAAGAAAAAAAAGAAAGCTATATGGGCTAAGTATGTCGGTTGTGTTGAACTCTTTGGGGAAGATTTTAAATTTATGGAAAAAAATTACTGTCCATTTCTGTAAATACAGACACGTGAAGCTGTTGTGCAGTGCTAAAATAATTTTTAAGCAATTAGAGTAGTTCTTTTATCAGTCATCAAATTGAAGGAAACCACTCTTCATGTATCATGGACTGCGCTTTCAACATGCTCTGTGATTCATCGTCCAGGACTAAGATATTGCAGGGATGTTCTGTGAACTTTTCATCTTTCCTTGGACCGTCTGCCATAGAAGCACACACTACGTGACCCCTGACAAAAGGCTTACACAACATGTGATTCAAACTGAGACTTGGTCAAGTCTTTCATGGGAAATCTTGCGTTTTCCCTGAAACCGCTTTATTTTCCTGAAGGCTTCTAGGGCTAAAATTAAGCCTATTTTAAACTACTTTACTGAATTACATCACACAACTTTATGCCTCTGTCTGTGAACTTGGACAGGTACTGGCAGCCAGCTGAGGATATTTCACACCTTTGTTTTATTCTTCTAAAAGACTTGATAACTTCATGTGGATGTCATTACGATAGTAAAAACAGGATCATGGAAGGGTTGCCCATTTCTTTTTTCTTGAGCAAGATTGGTTGATCAAAGCTAGCATATAAATCTTGCAAAAACATCAGTTTTTACTCTCCATAACACAGTAATAAGAACATTTCACTGGTGATGCTAATTAAGAAAAACATTTCTCCATGGCAGTGGTTTTTCTTTGATGTTCCTATCAGGCCAATGCAAACAGGCAAATGCCAGAGAGCTGAAACCGTATTGCCTACTAGTATGTCAGTAGTATCTAGTGTTGCAGGTCTGTTTTCCAATCGAGGCACGTGGGGTTTTGTGTATGAATTGTTGGAGCCCTAGTGGGAATTTCCCACATAAATCTCTCTCCTGTCGATCAGTTGAACAATTGGCTTTTTGCTGTTACTCTCTGTTTATGTATCTTCCTCCTCTCACAGTTTGAGTTCATTTTGCAATAAAAGCTGCTTGGGCTTATTTCCTTTCTTTTTAAATCCTGATCATGACACATAAGTCTTAGCAGCCTATTTCTTGTTAGGTGTTGTTATTCCTGCATACTCCAGGTACTGCAATACAGTGGAATTACCTTTAGAATAAAAGGTTCACACGTTGTAAATTAGACACAGAACATATCGATTTAGGCCACCTTGCCTGCATGTCTGAGACACCTGATGCGGATTTTAGAGCAGAGAATTAGTGCTGATTTCTGTGGCACAACTCCTGATTATTACCTGAGTGAGCAGGACTCCAGTATCCAGACGCAGGAAACTCAGAGCAGATCTTGGTAGGACTAAACCCAGGGATTTGGGGACAGTGTATTACATTGCCTGATATTTATACGACCTGCTTTAATCCCTTTGGGGGCAGCTCTTATCTGCTGTTTCATTTAGGCATCGGTTCTCAAGAATGACATTCCCTGGCCAAAATGCCATTCAAGAAAGAACCTGGTACTTCCTATGGAGCGATGCAAAGCACTCCATGGGCACAGCGCAGTGGAGAACCCAGCTCTGCCAGTAACCCTGCCAAGGCATTTAACTTTTCTCTGCCTCACTTTTCTTTCACATGAGGCTTTCACATCCACTTTAGTGCATTAAATATGATGCGCATCTGAGAGCTGACATTCGGCGGGGGGGTGTGTGTGTCTCTGTTCTACTTTAACTACTTCAGCAATCTGCAGTAAAATGTTAAAGGTTAAAACACTTTGCTGTTAAGTGTTTTCTAACTTTTCTTGCTGAAATGCACATTTTGCCAGGTGCAAAAAAATGTAGCCCTTCCTGATATTTTTAAAGCATTACAACAAGAAATTTTCCCTAAAATTTTAAAGTATGGATTTCTTGTTCCTATTGTTAATATGTTTTCCCCATGCTATCTGCAAAGGTTAAACAGTGAAATACTCAGTACTGTTTCCTACTGCAAATAACACCATGAATTAGAAATAAATGAGGCAACTTTATCACTAACCACAGGTATGTCCATGAAGAAGTGGAACTTGGAAGCAGTTATTTTAGGGGCACAATCCCTTTATTGACAAAGCTGACTTTTTTGTTTTTAAATACTGTTCGCTTGTAAAGGCATAAGCTACATTAAAGAATAGTACATAGGATGTAAGAAGCTCTTCTTCCTCTTTTCTGCTCCCGGTTATCATCTGGTGTGTTTACAGCATGGTGCATCTGTCACAACATGCAGAATTTGTGGAAGAGTGAATCTGCACAAGTGTTAAATGTCAAGCTGTAAACTAAACACTCCCAGGAACGCGAGGCATCACGAAGGGATTCATGTGGCGAGGAAACATCGTCGCCCAGGGTAAACTTGAAACAACCATGTTTTTTTGGCTCCATATTTCAAAACTAATTGCATGTTCTGAGATTACTTTGGCTCTGAGCAATGAATGCCATGCCCTATATTATTTAATAAGCTTTTCACTCTTGTGTAGAAGAACATTCTGTGGATGATGGACGTAGAAAATATCCCAACTTAATAAAGTTGATTTGTAGGTCAAGAGAATTAGTCTAATAATCATCATAGATGATTAAAGGATGTTGAAACATGCTGGATCCCGCACTTCCACTGAGGCTAGTTTATTTTAAAATTCCTCATGCTGTAAGGATGAATGTTATATCATGGCTGGATGAAACGGTACAAAGTACCCTCCTATTTTGAGACCTGCGTGACCACAGCCGGCGCCTCTGCTGTGGCTGAGGGTCAGAACCGCTCTTCCCAGCTCCCAGGCTGAGGCTGACCACCAGGTTGGGAGCTGGCATACCTTGGTCTGATCCTAACCTCCGTCTGCTCTGTAATTTGGATAAACGGTTTTCCTTTTTTGTACCACTGTTTTCTTTGCCCACCCTTTGTGTGCAGGAAGTCTGAACGTTGGCAGCAAAGTCTGCCTTTCCCTTTGTAGGGCTTTGCACTGCGGTGCTCTCGTCTTGCTAGGAATAGCAAGGTACCCTGACCCCTCAGGATGTGTTGGACTCCTCCCTTGCTGCTGGAACAGGCCGGAGCGTCCTGCAGCAACTACATTGCTCCTGCTCTGGGCCACCTTCCTTCATCTCTAGCCAGACATGTCTAACCCAGGGAAAGGACTCCTTCCATAAACTCTCTTCTCCATGTTGAATTCTGCCTACTACGCACTCCAATCAGACTGGAAAGCAACTACATTCAAATGAACGAGAGTACTTACTAGTGAAAAAGCCACAGGCAGTAGTTTTACTGGGAGTGTGTGCTTTATCCATGATGACTTCTCTGAAATTAGGGTGAGAAATCGGAAGAAGTGGCAAGGGGCAGCTCAAAATGTTTTGGAGATTTCTTGGAATACAATGTGAAACAGAGATTGCTTTCTGACATTTATTTTGTGTGATCTGATTCGTGTACACTGGGCGCATTATGGAGGTGACTCACTCATTGCTTGGGTGTAGGGGGGTGAAATAGAAACAAGAGCAGTTGGCTGTATCATTGCAGAAAGCTTTAAGTTTTCTCTAGTAAACTCTCAAGGGATTAACGTTTTAACTTTTCAGAGAAATCCTAGTCTCAGCCTAATGATGATTTCACTTGCAGAGGAAGACATTTTCCCATCTGTGCAGCCAGCTTGGAATAAGGGCTACAAGCGAGATGAGTAAATAGCAAAGGAAGGAGAGGTGGGGGGCAAAAGGAAGATTAATTAAAATCAGAACTTCCAATATATTGCAATTTGTGCTTGTTTGGGGTTGTATAAATATTTTCCTACAATGTAGTCATCCAGATATTATCCTAACAGAAATCCATTTAATCAGTTAAATCAATAGGCACAAGAGTATGGTTCATGGGTTTTTTGCTCCAGTTAACTCTCCCATGCTGAGTATGCACTAACATTCATGTTTCTGCTACAATATCTGTTTACGCAGAATATTGTATTCATAAAACTAACTTTAATTTTTGACCATGACAGTAAGAACATATTGCCCAGAAAAAACCCACTGAGCACAGCAACCTGTACACAGAGATAGGACTCTGTCTAGAGGGGAGATCCCTTTACTTCACTTGGATGGTGGCTTTGGTGGAATAGGATTACATAAAGTCATTCTAATGCTTCTCCTCCCTCATCAGGTCAGCTCATTGAATTGAGTTCAGGTTCTGGTGCCAAAAGTAGTGTTTTGGTTTTAAATTACTTGAATGGGATTTCTCCTATGATGTGCCTTCTGTTGCTATTACAGCTAGCACAGCTGAGCACAGCTTATTTCCCCAGCTCAGTGGGAGGGTTTGTTAAACGAGCATCAGTAGGTGAACTGCCTTCACCTGCCACCACTGGGCTGCCAGGGGCGTGGGTTGTGCGTCCCCAGTGGGGCTGTTGCCTGGGGACTGTTTGCTGGTACAGGACGCAGGGGGAAGGAACCGACCACCTTTGGTGTTAAGGCCTGCTCTGAGCTTGGTGGGCAAAGGTACGGCAGCTTCAAAAAATTAATGGTGTGCTGGATTTTTATTTCTGAAACAAGGCCTTTGAACCTAAAATTCTAGAGGTACAGTGAATGTGAATCCTACAGTGATTTTGCATGTGGGCATAAAGTTATATCCAATAGTATGGGGGAAAAAGAGCCCTTGAAATGTGTTTATTCAACTTTTGTCAGAAATAATGTATTAATGCTAATTTGGAAGACTGTGTGGACAGATCTTGCAGATGCTGAAATGGAGGGATTGCTTCAGCTAACATATGGAAAATATTTACAGCCCTTACACAATGGTGATATATAAGAGTAAACAGAATGTCAGATAAGCACTGCATTCCTTTATTTTCACTTAAGACTCAGGAAAAAATATATGCCTTTTTGCTAGCAGGGAGAGAGGAATGGCTCGATGTTTGAGCGCAAACTGATCTGGGGAAAAATGTGCGTGTTAAGCAAAGTGAAACATCAGTTTTAAAGTCCTTAATAAATTCAAATGTCAGGATACCTCCTCTGAAATCTGTGCAAAAACTGTTTTCTGTGGAGTAGGAGCTTGGGTTGTGGCTCAGTTTTCTGTCCGCTTCCATTTGACTTGCAATTAAAAACGAAAATGTCACAATGACTTTTATCCTGCTTGCGGTGGCAGGGGTGTGTGTGTCTGTGCAGGCTGAGGAGGAGGGCAAGCCAGCCCCTGGGGCGAGGTAAGGCTGCTCTGCCTTTCCTCGGCCACCAAGGTAATACCACAGCGTGTCTCATGGAAGCAAAAGTATGGGAGACAAAGTAGCAGGGTCTCACTGTGTGGCAGCTCAGAGGGAGCAGGATGCGGTATGCAGCACTGAGCGGTGCCTTTTTCTCTTGCCCCTCATAGCTGTGAGCTGAAGGCAAGACTTGGCTACTGAGCTCGTCTTCCCAGAGCTGAGCCCAGCTGCTTGGGCTTAGGTGTGGTTCCATTTTCCTGTGGTTTTATACTATTTCAGTGTTTGTATTAACGCATAAATGTGTATTTTTCTGCTCCCAAAGCTCCTAGGGATTCCCCGGGAGCATCGTAGAGGAACAGTGCTGTGCCCTCGCGCCTGAGCAGTGACTGGGGCCCAAGCATCCCGGGGTCATTGCTCAGGAGGAGAAAGGCAGGAGCACGCTGACAGCCCGAACGGGATGCAGTGCAGCTGGTGCTGACCATGCTCTGCCTTCCAGCAGCCAGAGCAATTCCAACAGGCTTACAGACACGGGTTTGAGTTACCAGAGTTTTGCTGTAGATTTATCAGTATGGAGCGGGGTCCTAGGCAAGTGGTTTCTCATCCACTTCAAGTGGTGGAAGGCTGGACCAGTGATGCTTTTTTTTATTTTAAGGCATAAAAGACAGCTGGCTTTCTAACAGAGGCAACGTTGCTAATATATAGGAAATGAAATACATTGCTAACTCAGTGAGGAAAAAATGCAACTTTGAACAAGTGTGTTGCTAAAGCTGAGATCTAAGATATGTTGGCTTGTGTAAAATATTGGTGGTTTGAAACAATGACACTTTAAAATGTTGCTGACCTAAGGATTTTCTTTGACTTTTACTGTTGTTTCTTTTGGATATGCTTAGTTGTTTATCTTAGCAGTGCTGGTCGTTGAATGAGGTTTCAAGAGAAAAGGTAAATAGAGGAAAGAAATTAATACAGACAAATACAAATAGCTTCTGCTATAACAACTACACTTCTTTCATTTTGCAACTTTGAAACTATATTAAAACATATTTATGCCGTAAACTTTTCCATGTTTCTGAAAAGAGCAGCATCGAGCATACTGATCCATACCGAAATGCTTAGGAAGTACCTAAGATTTGTTAGTTTAGGCACAGTCCTGCAAAGGCAGTCTAATGTCATCATGTTTGAAAAAGGAAGACAGTGGCAAAGGGTGATTCAACTGCAGCATAAACTTGGTTAATTTACAGCATGATCTTGGTTTTAATAAAAAACAGGGGAATTGGTACACAATGCTGGCAGAAAGTCTGAGGCAAAATCAGATGTAGCTGTAGATACCAATAAGGAAGCGTAGCCAGTGATTGCCATTGCTCCATTTATTTATTGCTGCTTAAGCTTTTTAAGATGACTAAATCTGTATGTTGGCGTTTTTTGGTTTGTTTGTTTTGTGTTGTGGTTTTTTTTTTTTAAAGGCCAGTCTGTAACTATGTCTGAGGTACTTTTTATATGACTATGATGTCCCAGTCTGCTCAAAGTTCCACTGACAAAAATGCACCAGATCACTTGCTGCTCGGTGCTCACTCATGTCAGTGCTGGGTCCAAAAAGAACCAGCTGTGAATGCATCTGAGCTGTCTCTGATACAGCTCCAAGTCTGGAAAAACTAATTCCTCCCCCTCTATGCAGACAGTGTTGTGCAATGGCCTGAGCTCAGTAAATACTTCTGTTGTACAATGGAAAGTAACCTAGGTACAGCATCTGCTTTAATGGCAACTGGCTTGTTGAGGCAATAGATAGATATTTGGGGATTTTTTTTGCAACCTATGCTCTGTTTCTAGCAACTAATTTTTTTATGTTGATGGAGTTACAAGAGATTGGTACAACCATGCCATCTTGGCCACTATTTTCATACTATTCTGCTTTCTAAGCAGACCTGAGAGACATTGCTTTATGGCGGACCTCCAGGAATCAGGTTAATTCTATCACTGCCGTACAGACAAAACCAGTGTTATGGAGTTTCTGTTATCTGCTTACAAACTGCTTTGAGGAAACATTTTATAAGACAGATTTCCTAAAGATGTTAAAGGGTACCATGAACTAAGGTGACTAATTATTAAACCATATGGAAAATCAAATGATAAAGCAAGAAAAACAACACAGGCACTTTGGTATGTGGTATTGTAATGTTTCCTGAAAGTGGTGAGCTTGGCTAGCAAGATTTCTGTCGTCATCCCTTTCCTGTTCTACCCCCTATATCCCTTGGCTCTGTAGTGCTCTTGCAGGTGTTGTTTGTTGCAAAATGCATCTAACCCCCAAGGAATCTTGACGACTACTTCTCAACATACAATACGCTATTTGTGCCAGCTGATCTCTATTTCTGCTTTTGGAGTTAGAAGTTTGCTGTAGTTTTTCTTCAAGAGGTTTTTGCCAGCTGCCTTAGTTATTTTAGTGTTTACAGGTCTGCAGTTGTTGACAGCATTAACAGTATTGTTTGTTCCCTTTCCTTCTGCAAGTAGTCTGATGTTACACAGAAACACAATCTCACCCACTTCCCTGTTTTAGGACTCCAGCAAGCAGTGTAGCATTCCTGGGCTGTTTATTCTCTGGAGCCCTACTCCAGCATCAAAGACAAGGGTCCAAAATGAGGGCTGACGGATAGAAGCAGGTAATGCATTCAAATAGTACAGCATTAATATTTGTGCTTTAACTTCATAAAATACTAATGCTAAGACAAGAAAATGGCCACAAACATAGCTTACAACAGCACTGTGCTTACAGCTTGCAATGCTAGCAGGTTGCAAGCTGGTCTATCTTTGTGAGCAAATGGATATTCTAATTTCTCATCTCCTTTCCAGGCAGTCAAGATGGGGAAATATAGCCTATATTCAGGGCCAGGATAATCAACCCCAGAGTTGGTGGAACTGCCCTAAGATTAGTAAGAACCACACGCTCACAGCTGGGGACTAGCCTGCATTTGACAAGACTAAGTATTAAAGTGAAAAAGAGCTGTAAGAATCAGGTCTTGAAAAAGCTCCAGTGATTTTAGGTGATGTGGCTAAGACCAAGCCCAGAGTTACAGTTAGGGTAAGAAATGGAAAAAGCCAAGGGCTCCAGGTGGTGTAGAGGCAAACAGTGGCTATCAAAGGAAGGGATGGGCTGCTCAAGGACGTTGTCCTTGACAATTTAGGGAATGACTGGTGGATGTGGAAAAAGGTTCTCTCCATGCCTAGTATTATACTTGGGTTTAGGGTTAACAGAGAGACAAAGCCCAAGTAAAGACTAACCCAAACCTGAACCTTAATCCCAGTCATGGGGTGAGCCCTAACCCATGACCCCCAGTTATGGCCCAGAGGAATAAGCAGCCAGGGATCAAATGTTTGCACAGCGCACCCTTCCCTTTGGCGGCGGTTAGGTGCCCCGCTCCACCTGGTGCTCCTAACCCTAGGAGCTCTTGTTTACCCTAATACTAACCCCAGATGCTGGGTGATCAGTATATAATAATGCCCAGTTATCACCTACACAAATATGCCAGGAGTTAATTTTTTGTGTGGCTGACCTATTCTTTTGGCTGCCCCTTTGCATTCTGGCCCTATCTGGAGCTCCGAGCTGTGTCTCTCCTAACCCTAGGTATGGGCTGAACCTTAACCCGTGGCCACCAGGCATGGCCCAGAGGCCGTGGCCGAAATCCTTGTGCAGGCCACCACTTGCTTCAGCAGCCCCTTTTTAATCACACAGCAGCTGGAGCTATTCTTTCAAGGTAATGAGCAGATTAGGCAGTGATTATCCGGCCTTGATTACATTATGTACCTAAGAACAAGTACTTTACAAAGAAAACATAAGACAAGAAATGCCTCTTCTCCAGACCTATCCTACTAGGCAGCCAGACAGCTTCTATATTGGTCTGTACTGAGGCTTATTGTAGCTAATCTACTTGACAGAGCCTCTACCAAAACCTTCCTGTCATGGTCACAGTTCATGTTGTTCTCGGACATGGGGCAAATGGCCTCTCTGGCAGGCATTTGGTATGTCCTTTCTCAAAGGCCCCAGTTTCAGAAGGCTAGATAACTAATATTTCAGGACTGTGATTCTGTGTTCAGCAACTCCATTTTACATGTAGCCTTGCATAAAAGATTACGAACCCAAGCCATTCAGCTAGGGACAGAATCCCTGACAAGTCCATGGAAATACACTAACGAATGTAATGCTGACCAAATGTCTAGTACATCATATCACATTTTTGAGAACAACCACAAGGTGCAATACTCATTCTTTGGCAAGGGGAGATCTTAATTAGGAGGTGCCAAAGGAATTCACAAAGCTTTGGAAAGCTCTGTATCCCTTCCTCTAGGGAAAGGGGAAACTCAAACATTATTTCCTTGACTGTTTACAGCTGAAAATGAAAGCTGGAAACCCAACAGGGACACAAGAATTTCAACATAGTTTTGTCGCCACAGTTAGCACTCTGTGGAATATTGATTCTGAAGCCATTGAGCTTGTTCTCAGGAGTCTGTTTTGTAATTTATTTTGGAGGGTTTGCATTTTATAATCCAATTGGAATTTTGCAAGATTCTTATCCGTGTTGATTTATAAAAATCAAGGCTATGTACTGAGATTTTTTAGATCTCTGCTGTGCTAACACAGATAAGAGAAGGGTGTATTCAACAGTCCAGTCACTGTTAACTCAAGGACTAGCAGACCGCACTACCTGGCCTTGGACAAGGCAGCTAAGATCAATTAAGATACAGAAGGTCATTAACAGCAACTTCTCCTTCTAGTGTCCCTGAGAGAACAACTGCTAGAAACAAATGCTGATGTGAAACAGTACGTTTTGTTCAGCAATTTTCCCTAGCAATGGGTTTATCGTACTATTAGTATCATTGTTTGATAGTTTAAGAATCTTCCCCTGCATCTGGTGGTGTTTGGTCTAAGCACAGGTGCGTTGCAGAATGGTAGTGTCTAAAGCAGCAGCGTCTGACTCTTTGTACCATCCCTGTTGGCGCTGAAATTTACCTTTGCAAATAAAGTAGATCACAGGTCTGAGGATCCTTACGTAAATTGTACAGTACTCTAATCTCCTTTGGTGTGGGCACTTGTGCATGTGAGGGGTTGCCGTAGTCTGTGCACCTCCCAACCTCCATCTCCTCCTCTCCCTGCGTTTGGGTAGAAGGCTGAAAGGATTTTATTTTAACAAGAAAGGAAATTGTGGTTGTTTGGGGAGATTCAAAATGCATTCTCTGCTGCAGCTCCGGGGAAAAGTTGTCATTTTCTGTGTTGGTGAATTAGCCAAAACCAGCACCAAGAACTGGTGGAAATGAATTAGCCCAGATAACTGGGGAAGCTCTTTTGTTGGAATTTGCTGTGAGCATTTGTCATATCATTAATAGGATGGCACCAATTCCCTTGTTTGTCCCCAGCCGCTTCCCTCAGGTTTTCCTGTTCTTAATTAGGCTTATTTCCCCATACTTCCAGTTATATTTTCTGCTGACCTGCCTGTCTGTTGTTTTTTCTTGCTTTCTACCCTCATGCCCCATTGGATATAGCATACGGCTAACACCATATTTCAGGCCTTCCAATCACATCTATTGAACATCTTGTGCTTAAGTTGGAGATCATGCACTCAAGTTTGCTGAAGTTTGTGGTGCAGGGTTTGCAGCATGAAGCTCAGAGGGAGCAAGCTACTCTAGGTACTTACCCCGCTTCTCTAGTAGGTTGTGAAGCCCAGCCCAAAGTGTACGCTAGGAAAGAGAAGTTACTGTTATCCATGTTAGCTGGCTTAAACTTGGCATGGATTTCTGGATAGCAGTTACTATAGAACTAACCAAGGCTTCTCTGCAAGGACAGCTACAAACTTAAGTTATTCTTTTTCAATGAAATCTGAGGTTTTTGTTAAATAGGTCCCCAGGACAAAACTGAAGCGTGGTGATAAAATCACAATAGTTGCCAACATGGACTTAAAACAAACTCTTAATCAGTCTCCCTCCTCTTTTACACAGCAGAAATTAAAGCTGGGTGCCATTTCTGCTCTGGGGCTTTTCTACCTGTCAAAAAGCTTTCCAAAGAGAAAGTCTTCCTTGCTTTCTCTTTCAAAGCAATTTTGGATATGAACAGTCCATGATACTCTATTTCCAAAGTCAAATTTCCAGGATAGCACACAATTTAATATGTAAACTCTGTTTATGAGAGTCACTAATTTGCCCCTTTGCTGATTTATATCCTACTTGAGTGAATAACGTCTTGTACAAAAATTGATTGGCGGACTGTTGGTTGTCCTTAACCTCTCATGTTACCGAGGATGTTGAACCATTAGCAATGCTGGGAAGCAATACAAGTCAAGCAGGAACCGGTATTTCATCATGTTGCTAGGATGATATGAGCTTGCTGACACAGTCTGCGATGATGGATCTGGACAGTTAGCCTTGGAGGAAGTCTTGCCTGTTTAAGGGCTGACATAACGAGAGGAAAGATAGCTGTCACGCCTCCAGACCGTTTCTGTATAAAAGAAACAGACCACTGGACTGTTTTGCTAGTTAGGGTGGAAAGTGTGTTTGGTTTATGTCTCATATAAATAATAAAAGTAATAAAAAGTCACAAATACCTCATCGCAAACAAAGCGGTCGGGAACAAATTGAAGAGAAAAACAAATAGCTGACCAAAGCACATTAACCACTCAGACTGAAATCTGACTTCTGTCTGCAATAAATGATTTTAATAACTTGATGCACTCAGTTGATTTAAGAACCCAGGTTTTTTTCCTGCTTCTGGCAAAACCAGAACTGGTGAGGATAATCATGTTCATGAATGTGGCTAGCTGGGGAGGAAGAGTAGGGTGCCAGGACTCCTTCACTTGTTTGCTCTTGTCTCTGCCCAGGATACCAGTCAGTGCTTGCTCTGTTAGGAGACGCTGGCAGGAGCGTGTGTTTCCTTGGCAGAAGAGCAACTTGCTCTATTCACACACAGGCACACACAAAAAAAAAAGTACGCAATGTCCTTTTTCTTCAAACGCTGGAAATGAGCATAAGGCCGTTTCCTTGCTCAGACATCCAAGCCTGCCTTCCAGCGAGTGCCGTGCCTGGGTCCTGGCCCTCGGCTCTGCGTGCTGCCGGCTGGGCTGGGGCTCTGGCTCCCGCCGTGGCGTGGGCTCCCACAGCCGCAACCCCTCGGTGCCCCGGCCTCGTGTTTGTGCTGTGTCTCCGAGGGAACTGCTGAAGCCAAATTGTCCAAGCATTGCCATCTATCAACCTATATCTTGGGCAGTGGCTTCTGGTGTCTGTTTCTCCAAAATGCAGAGCTATTAAATTGCTACTTTATTTAGCCCAAATGCAGTTTTCTGATATCTCATAGGTACGTGAAGGCTGTTGTCATCTCCTCGCATAGTCTTTTGTGGAAGATTTTTGTTGGCAATGGTCAACTTTGTCTTTATGAGGGCAGTTCATATTTAGGTGATGCTTTTTTTTTTTTTAAAGGGTATTTGATCTTTGAATGTTGTTTTTTCTGCCTGTGCATCATTCACAAAGGTCTGCCTTATTCAATGCTGAGGAAAACACTGTAGACACCTTCTGCTGATATAAGCTGCCATTAGCAGAAGCCTATCAAATGCATCAGCAGACAACAGGGGTTCTTAAGTGCTTAGGAAAGATTATAATGGGTTTTGTACATATTTTAGTCATGACTACATTTCTGACCTTTATTAGATGATTACTTCACATGAGCAAACTCACAGACCAGCCGTGCTGCGCCAGTGTGCCATATAGGGACTGTTTGAACACTGCTGCCATGTTTTGAGGGACAGGACGGCAGAGGGGAGTACAGTGGAGCTGTCTGTTTGCTCTTGGATAAAACTTATTAAAACTAAAATCCTGTCATTTGTAAGCGTTTGGTTGTGAAATAAGCTGCCTGGGTTATTCCAGGGAAGGAGTGAATTTTTGGTCCATGAGAAGAAACAATTTTCAAATCCCTTGGCCTGATGCATCGTGTGCCAGTTGGGTGACACTGCAGGGTGCCCCGCTGGCTGCGGATGCTGATGGAGAGAAAGCTGAGACTGAGCAGACTACCAGGATTTGTCTGAAGACGTTTTTTCCAGCTACCAGAAACTATAATCTTTCCTGGCTTCCTTGAAATGCTGAGTGCTAAAATAAGTGCAGTAGATGGAAAAAACTGAAGAAGAACATACAAACAACAGATCAAATGGAGTGAAGGCACAAACTTTCACATTTCAGGATTCCTTTAGAAATGCAGAATTAGTTTAAGAAAGATGTACAGGATGATACATTAGGAGAAACAAGATATAAAATTCTGTGTGATATAGATTACTGCCAAAGAAAACACACAGCCCTTTTAAGTCTCAAGAGCAAAATCAGTTTTTCTGAATACGGTAAATCAGGTTTTCGGGATAGAAGGAACAATTTTCAAAGTCTGAGGGAAGAAACAGTTCTGTGACTTGGTAGACAGGGCCAGCGCAGGATGGTGCAGCCTGCTTGCCAGGACAGAGCTTCCCGGGCCGTGTGTCTTAAGCCACTGCTGAATTAGCTGTTGCAGTCTCCTAGGGATTCCTATGTGGAATTTTTATAATATATACTTTTCATAGTTTATACTATATTTGAATAGGCAATTGTAATAACCTGCAATTACAATAATTTATTATATAGTTATATTCAATTTTATGTTATAAAACTATAAACGGCTTGGGACACCGTTTGCAGCGAAAGTGCTGCCTCCCTGGAGGTCAGCAGCGGTGTTTGAGCTGGAGTTCCCCCAGATCAGCAGGAGAGAGCCGCCGATGGGGCCTTCTCCTACTCCACGTGAGCTGCTCTCTTTGGGAACATGCCGCTCAGAGAGCCTGCCAGAAGCTGGACGTGTCAGTCCCTCAGGTGCCCCACAAAGGCCATCTTCTCCCTTCTCTGTGTAGCCTGTTGGAAGGCATGTGCCAAGATGGATATGTTCATGCTGTAATTCTTAATTCTGTGGCATACATGCCCAGAGTACTGCACAGGCGCCTCCAGTTGTATCCTAGAATTTTGAAAAACTACTGAAATAAAGAATGTGAAAAACTTGAACTCTACAGTATCTCAGAGGAGCCCGTTCAAGCAAAAATGTTCTAACTGAAGTGAGGCCTGGGAATGCACGAGCTGTTGAGTCACCTTCCACCCTGACATTCCTGCTCTTTCGCTCTTACCGCAGCATGTCTCCCTCCGATGTGGAGGCGCTCTGTCAGCGCTTCATTGTAATTAGCTTGTTTGCGCCGGGAATGGCTCTTAACGAGCCAGCTTGATGCTGCCTGGGTCTCAGGAGTGCAACTGACAGCGAGGCGTTGGGCAGAATAGACGCAAAGACGTGGAGTTTGCAGGAAAGCGTGAATTTTGTGTAAATAATCACGTGGATCTGATGGATATGTTCTGGATAATGATTCATGCTAGAAGTTTAATTTGAAGTGAACAGGAAAAGAGAGAATTATCAATGGCTTGAAACTGGTAGTGGCTGAATGCTCTCAGTTCCCTATGGAAGCTGCGTAGAGCTTGACAAGTAGGTTCCTGTTGCATGTTACTGTTCCCTTCGTTATTCAGTATTCTCCTGTGTAGTTGCATTGTATCTTTATTTATAGGCCTGGTTTTTGTCTGGGATGTTGATTGAAACCTTATTTAGAAACAAGCCATGCTTGCATGCTAAGTACGAAGGCTGTGCACTCAGAAGGGCTACAGTGAGTTTTAAACAGAGCAGAGCAGTGTGCCACCGCTGCCCCATGAAGCTCCATGGGGCAGGGACAGACTTTGCCATCCGTGCAAGGCAGCTGTCTTGGGGAATCTGATGTTTGCTTAAACAGATTCTGAACATTCCTTGGGAAAGTGAGTGTTTGACAGTACGAGACCAGAGGACTGCATCAAGGAAAAATTAAAAAATAAGGGATGCTTTCTCCCTTCATTGTAAAAGGAAGCAAATTTATCTTCAAAGGCAGACTCAAGCTCTGACTGCAGGAGTGTGCCCCATAGGACTGCATATTCTCTGCTCCCCTCAGCTGTACGGAGATGTCGAAAACGTTAACGGGTTCATAGTTTAAAGTTGCTAATGCTAATGAGAACTGACAGAGTGCAACATTTCTCTCATTGAAAGCCTCTTTTAATAGCCTTGTGCAAAGCTCTCTAAAGTCAGTGGAAATGTTCCAGCTGACCTCAGTGGGCACGGAGTCAGGTAATACATCATATCTGTCCTAGTCACCTATGGATGTACATAAATAACATGCTGTAGAAGGTGCTAAAACTATGCAGTGCAGTTCATGAGTTTTGTAGAATCTATAAAATCTTCTTTAAGTACCAGAATACAATGCAGTCCTTTTTTAAAAGTAAAAATAAAATAAAAACCAAACCCACAAACAAAAACAAACAACCCCCCGCCAAAAACAACAACTGAAAAACCAAAACCAACCAAACAAAAACAAAACCAGAAAAAAAAAAAAAACCACACAAAAAACCCCACCTGGAGGACTGACCTATTGAAGGCAGATCCTGAAGGTCTGCTTTGAAGAAACACTCTCTCTTATTGTGTAAAAACTGGAGTCCAGAAACAGTCCAAAGGAGTTCTGTGACATTAAAAGAAAACAGAATTTCCTGTTGTAATAGAGCATGTTCAAGGAGCCTGTGGACCACTGTATTTGGAAAGAACAGGTATATTAGCAGATAGATTACAATTCCTTTGTAGACTTGCTCTCTTTAGTGTTCTGAAGCTGAAGTCATCTCTCTGGGTAATAAAACCTCCTGTCAGTACATATATGTAACTCCTGTTAATGTTAGAGAGTGGATGTTACTACTTATTGGCAGAGGATTTAGCTTCATATATTCCTGACTAGCTCTCAAGTATGAGTGTTTTGACAGTAAATTTAAAATTCTTAATAAATATATGCTTCTCCAGCAGTGGTGCAAAGTACCACGAAATGCAGTAGCAGTACTGCAGTGTTTACATGTGTTGGTTTAATTTTGTGTGTGTGTGTGCGTGTATATACACATATGCAAACATACAATTAATTTTGGACCAAGTACCAGGAAAACTCTTGTGCAGCTTGTCTATAGGTAGTTTAAGATGAATTTAAAGAATCATAAACTTTCTAAAATGGATACTACTTTTAGTGCAGTGCAAAGTAGAGTCTTATTTTTTATTTTGTGGCCAAGAAAAGTAAAAAGGGACGGGTCACTCTTTAAAACATGATGCCTCATGCTTTGGGTTTGTTTGTTTGTTTGTTTTTAGTATCTTTAACATTATTTCAGACCTATGGTGCAGAGATCCCATTTCGTAAGATGCCTGCGACTAGCAGCTCATGACATCCTTGTTAGAATGATGTCATCAGTCATCATTAGAGATATCTATTTTTTGAACCTTTTGAGGTTATTCTGATGATTCTGGCAGCTAAGGAGGCTGAGGGGGTAGAGGAGAAGCAGCAGCCCCATTCTTCCAGCAGGACTGAACTCCTTCCCTGCTTATTAGCCATGACATCCCCTTGCTTCAGACTCTTGTTTTCCTTCCACATGCTGCTGATCTTATAAAGACCTTTCTCCCCAGTGCTGGAGATGCCCACTGACAACTAGTCTCTTTAAAACCTCTTTGCGTGCTTTTTTCTGTGCTGGAGTGGAAAACTTCACTAAATTAATGACAACCTCATTTTCAGAAACAAGCACATTTTCCTTTCGAGCCTCTGCTGGGGAAGGGTGAGAGTTCATATTTTCTCCAGCTGTTATGGCTGACTTCTGAGTCTTTTTGCTTAAATGGCTTCATTTATTTCAGTTGTCCAAAATTTACACATTCAGAGCTCTGGTAATATGTACAAATATTTACAGATGACAACAATAGTTTGGAGTAATGTCCTGATAAATAGTTCTCTTCACAGCAATTAGCAGGGTATTCAGAAAGAACTGAAACTACAAAAGGGTTTGCTAGACACAAGCAACAAGAGACAAACAGCCTATTCAGTGGAGATGGCTCATCTTCATTATGATTTTGAATTTGCTTTCTCCATCTCATTAGCATGTTATTAGTCTACATTACTGGAGAGAAGTGTCACCTAAACCAGCTTTCTTTACTTCTGACAGAGCCTTTTGCAGAGCAGTTGCTTATACCCTCTGGATTAGACCAGCTCAGGGTTTGAGGAGAATTTCACATTTCATGTCTCTCCTCCTATGTCAGGAACTTTCAAGATGATAAAATGGACATTTGTATGTACCCGTTGAGGCTGCTTCTCTCCACAGCTAAACAAGTGTGTGCTTCTACACAATTGCACCTTCTCCACAAGAAAGAAACAGGATTACTCTAAAGAGACTACCTCTGTTTCTGTCAGGAAAAATAATAGCGTCGGCAAGATTTCATAGTCTAAAGCAGATCCTCTTTCCTCACCTCTTGGAAGTCATCAGTTGCTGAAAACAGCACAGTCCCTGGATCAGTCCCTGCGGAGCTCAGGTCATGGTAACACTGATGCTTTCATCAGATGAAAGACTCGGCTGCTGTGACTGGGGCAAACCTGCCCTTGTACCAGTTCTTGCCCTTGTGCCAGGGCTGGTGTTCATGTATGTGACTGTCTGGCAAACCAGACCAGAGGCACACACCCAAATGAAAACTAAACTTTGGGGGCAGAAGGAAGGGAAAGGAAAAAGTTAATTTTCAGCCAGATCATCTCCCTGGTTTGGCTCATGGTTGCACTGTCGTTGCTACTGGTAAAGGAAGAGGAGAATGTAAAACCAGCTCTTCTGACAGCAGCCTGCACTTGGGTCAGCATAAGGCAGGCATAAAACCACTGCCCAAAACCCGGTCTGCACAGTTCTCAAGTTTGGCAGGAGAAGCAGGAGCACAGTTCTCAACAGCTTTTGGTTTGCTACTTTAAGCATCTGGCTTAGTCAAAAACAGTGAATGAAAAGTTGTCCTGTCATTTGTAGCAACTGTGAAGAGGATGTGGTGTGGAATTCACGCAAGATATTGATATTCAAAACAGCTTCAGGTCTCCTAAGGACTTAACGTGCTCTGAGGCCATAGCTGTATTCTGATCTGAGTAGAATATGCCCAGAAAAACCATTAAATGCCATAAATAAGATGCCTCAAATGCTAATGCTACTTGATTACTGAGTGCAGCTTTTAAGGCTTTGTCCCTTTACCTCCCTGGAGATGAAATGATGAATGGACCCTAACAAAAGCCTCATTGCTGCAACTTGAATGAGTCCTGAAAATATAGTATCTCTTTCTGGAAGTTGTAATGCGCTTCCTAAACAGGTTTCCTAAAATCAGGTGGTTCAGTTCATGAGGAGGAGGAAAGTGCTTAGGATGTGGAGATGACTGGTTACTGAAGTCTACATATATTGTTATTTATCTGAAGGCCTCTAAGTCTATTGTAGCATGGTAGACCTAACTTCCATAGACATCCAAACAGGGCCATGTGCCAGTCTGCTCCTTCTCCTTCCAAATGCTCTCTTGTTTGTTTTTTTTTCCTTTGAGAAAGTCTGTTTCAAGTTACTCTAATCCTTTTGACTTCCAATATGCATGGACCGTCAGCTGTAATTTTCTCTTATCAGCATTCAAGTGTTCGCAGAGAAGACCATACCCTGCCCTCCCCTCATCTAGTTATAAAATAAACATCCCAGTAACTGTGTAAACATTGAGTATTCATAAATGATTGCAGAGCAGCTCCAGTCCATCACAACAGGATCTTGATAAGGCTAAAGCTTGTCTACGTGAACTGTGTAGCAGCAGAGCTTCTTGGCTGCCCTGTATTTGTAATGTGAATCAACCATTACCCTAGCATGGATTTATGACATGATTTTGTAACATGGTTGCCACTCTACACTCTGAAAAAAGAAACCAAATTAGTACCTAGATAGCATTAAATATAATGAAACACATTGCATCTGGATGGACTGGCATAGGCTCTTGTTAGCGTTCAGTACTCTCTGACCAAGTTCTTCTGGATGTGCCATATGTGGAGGGCTTAATGTCTACTACCAGTTTTACTTATTTGAGGTTATTTGACATTACAAGCCATCCAAAAAGCAATTGTAAAGCTAATCCTGCATTTCGTGTGCATCCAGTATTCTCACTGAAACCAGTATCTTTGTGTGCAAAGAATGAGTAATTGAGTTTCCATTCTCACAAAGAGAAGTGCTCTATAGAAACCGATTTAAAATTCCTTCAGAAAAGTCAAGCTAAAAATGTTAATGGCTAGGCGGTGCATTGTAGCCATGCCTAATATCAGAGAGCAAAATGGTGCTGAGCGGTAGGAGCCGGCGTTGATCTGTAAACACCACCCACAGCTGCTGCTGTCTGAGGAGTACAGTATGTCCAGGTACTGCTGACTGGTACATCCCAGAAGACAACATGCAGACTGCAGGATGCACGATGGTGCCTCATTGCCTTGCACCTCTGCAGCACTAGTGCCAAGCTCTCCTTTGATTTTGGCATATACAAGTCACTACATTAGGTAGCATGCCATGGGGACGAGGTGCTCTTCAATGTCTGGGCAGAGAACAGAAAGCACAGCTTCCAAAAAGCTTTCAGAGACCAAAAAGTAGCCTCTAAAACAAGGCTTGGTATGGGAATCAAAGATTCATCTAGTGATCAAACAAAAAGTGACCATGCTCTTCTCCATGTTGCACTTATCACTATGTTGCTGAGAGTTATTTCAGTTTTAAGATGTCTGTATAAAAGTTTTTTTTCAAAAATCCCTGGTCACTTATCTCAGCAAATCCAGTCTTAACCAAGCTATGAAAAAGTATTACTTCACCTAAAGATATAAAAAAATTATTTGTGTAGTTAGACTGAAACGATGGAAGATTAAGTTATGGCAAATAACCATGTTAAATGAGGGTCAGGTTGCTCTCTTAATCAAATAACTTTGCCAAATATTTACTAAAATAGGACAGACTCTTGTAAAAGTATAAATAGTTTGTTACTTATTTAAATAAAAGATCCTTACAAACCTTATTTGGTATGATTCTTTGATAGTGTTTATGAGGGGGTTTTTAATAGCAGGATTTCCATTGTGATCTTTCACTAGTAAAAAAGAAGTAACTTTTTTTTTTTCTGGCAAAGTAGATTTTCTCTATAAAAATTTGATAGAAAGCATATTACTTAGTAAATTATGAGATATGTTATAAACACTCCATACATGAACGTTACCACTAAATAAATATTTAAGTAGAAAGGATGTTGCCATTTGTGGGATTTGACTAGATATTTTGTTTCTGTACAGCAACTTGTAATCAGCAAGTTCTAAATCGCTGATAAGAAAGCACTTGGAAATGCAGGGAGGAGGGGGAATATTCTGGAAGAAAAAGCTTGCCATCTTTTGCCCAAACATGTTCTCTATGCATGCTAGTATTTTGCAGAACAGAATATGTCCAGAACAGAATAGATACAATTTTAAAAGGTAGTATTAGAGAATATACATAAAATAATGCAACACAAATAATGAGAGTAAATTGTCAAAGCAAATGTGCACATTTTCAGTCTCCCTGATCTTGCGGTGGGGGGACTGCCTGTATTCGTGGCTTGCTCAGTCCTGTTTTGTACAATTCGCAACACTCCCGTAAAAAAAAAAAAAAAAAGGCTAAAAAAGAGTTGGAAAATACAAATTACTCTCTCATAGTGTAGAAGACCTGCATAAGGAAATTTAAGCACTTATGAAGTGAAAAGTAAAGCGTAATTACAGCTTGGACACTTCTTAATATGTGGGAAAGAGCAGAATTGTTGGATTAGGTCTCAGTGCAGTAGATGTTAACACCCCATATCCAGTGTAATTACACTGGAAAAGTGGTAAATGTTACCAAGTATGAATGGATGGGGTTCAGAGAGCATCCCTGATGAACAGATTAGGCGATGGTTGTTCACCAGAAGGTTAACCTTGATCTTCTACTTGATTGTCTTCCGTCTAGTATATCTCAAGATCTAGCAACTGTAAGGCCATGGCCCATCTTAGCTGAAGGGAGGGTTACTTATGATAGGAAATGTCACATAAAAAAGGTTGGGTTATGTTGGTGAGAGATTAAAACAGAGACTCAGCAATATTTTCAGACAGTCTATCTATGAAAAGCAATTGGCCTGGAATCTTGAAAG
This sequence comes from Platalea leucorodia, assembly GCF_965183815.1. Classification (NCBI taxonomy): domain Eukaryota; kingdom Metazoa; phylum Chordata; class Aves; order Pelecaniformes; family Threskiornithidae; genus Platalea; species Platalea leucorodia. The sequence continues at coordinate 39,285,426 of NC_138827.1, read as the reverse complement.
CTGAACTGTCTGGCTGCAGACTTGGACATAGTACTATGCCTGTGTAAGTTTTGCTGCTATTTTTAGGATTCTGATTGTGTAATCTGTAGTTGTGATGGTGAGCATTTATGTGGGTCGTTTCTTTGGCTCTGGTGGGAGTGGTTGTGGAAATAAGATTTACCAGCACTATCAACTTCTACTTTCTAGTTTTCCTATTTTTGTCCAACCTTGCTCAAAGCATCTACAGGAAGTAGGTGCATATTGTACTGAGACATTGATCACAAGTATAGAGACATTCATTTCTTTCTTGATGTTAAAATGGCCTATTCCAAAGGGATTTGGACACGAGACACCCTAGTGAGTGCTGGAGCTAGCAGAAGTGACTTAGTCCAAGAAAGGATCCAGCCCCATGTTCTCCAGGCAAGGTCAGAAAACCAACCAGAGTCCCAGCTGCAAGCCACCCGAAGCTAGAACCATGAAATAAAAAGCGGGCTGCTCATTTTATTTTCCATCCTGAAGTTCTGCCTGTCTGCGCATCATAAGGAATAATAGGGTATAAAATTATTTTCAGTTGAAGCCCAAAAAGATCATTGATATGGCCATAAAAAATGTGGAGTATGCTACACTCCTAAAAAGTCTTGCGGTCGCCCATTAGGAAAATGAGGCTAGCTAAGAGCTAGACTGCCATCTAACTTTAAGCGTAATCTCCGGTAGTATTGTTTTAAAACTCTGGAAGTATTCCAGATATGTGATCAGATGATTTGAGTCCAAATGATACCTAAGCAAGTGAGGCAATAAAGAGATTAACCATAGATGAAGGAACTAAAAACATGTCAAACAACTGAAAAAGGACCAGTACAAATGGAAACAAACATAAGGGATACAAAAACATAGCAACAGTCAGTGTTGCTGGCTACAATAAGCTTGTATTATCTGGAAACAGAACTAAGTAATGCAAGGGGGTGGAGAATAAAAGATAAAGGCAGTTTCAGTATTTTCTGTTGTAAACCATGCCATTTATGGAGGAATACAGCAGAAAGCAATGCAGTTTAAATGAGCAATGTAAAAAGATGGGAATAGATAAGTCTGTGAATGAAATGCATTCTACATTTAAAACTCTTCAATGAAAGAAAATCCAAAGCATTAGCAGTTTGTGCTTAACACAGAAAATACTGCCGATGCAAGCAGATTGCACAGGATCTTTCCTGTGCAAACGTCTGCAGAACAATCAATCAAGATTAAATGGCAATCTTTAACCGGTGACGCTGTTTATATGAAAGGTGATTCCAGTGCCAAAGCTGTGTGAAATATAATGGCAAAAAGTGAAATGTCTTTTTAGTAGGAGAAAGGAGAGACAAGCAATAGTAGCAAACTTACATCATTTGTAAAATTAGGAGAAAAAACTGAAAGTAGACAACAGGAAAGAAAGGGAAGAGCAAGATTGTGCAATTCTGTTAATGTGTTTCAAGGGCTTGGGAGTTTGCCAGTACTATGTACTATATGGCTCTACTTCAGCAGATTTTAAAGCATGAACGTGCCTTATACCTGTAAGTATTGTGAAAGAGCTGAGGTTGTGTGTGTGGAAATCCAGCTGGGCGCTGATGTAATGCTTCAGGCTTTCTGCTCACAGGTTTCCTAGAGTGCTCGTGGGTGGATTTCTTGCTGTCTTACACTGTACTTGCATACATGCTACAGATGGTCCCCTTGTGGGCAACAAATTTGGGTCTCTTTTCTGTATGTGGGCCAGCTATTAACAAATCTTAGACATTTCTACCCTTTAGCAGATTTGGTAGAAAAGGTCAAAAGTGGTTTTGTGGGGGGGGTAAACAAGTGATAGATGTACAAACAGTACAATCACTAAAACCTCCTTACTGTAGGAGACCAGACGAAAAAGCATGGCCTGCTAATTAACGCAAGGAGAAATGTATCAGTTGTTTAACCGAAGAGTGTGTTTAGTTGAGTGAAAGAACATGTTGAATGGGGGAAGGTACGGCTGGGACTCATTTGATTGTAACACTCAAAGTGCCAGACAATAGCATCAGAATTTCTGCAAAGCTGAGAAATTCTCAAGAGAGCATCCTCATCTGCTGACTTGAATGAAATAGTGGGAAGAACAGCATCAGCCAAATGACTTTAATCTACATTTGCTCCAGCAAATACTATTTGATGAGGCAAATTCCAGAATATTCGCTATAAATAAACTATTTCAACAGCGTAGATTCCTGTCTTCTATTAGTGCTCAGCACCCAGTGTTCCACTGGACACGAATGCAAATATTTGATGGGCACACAATACGTTTTGACAAAAAATTGCAGAAACACACCAAAGCAACATGCTAAAACCTATGTTCTCTATTTGGAATTGAGACAGGACACACTTTTTTTTTTTTTAATTGATAGAAATCACACCTACTGGGGAAGTGCAGAGACGGGAAAACCTGAAACCAACAGGAAAAAGGCATGCTAGTGCCCTACAATGGAGGAGAAGCTTCTTGCATGTTTACTTTTATGTGGAAGTCCTTACTTTATAATCTAGGTAGAACTGCTTTGCTATATATTTCAAAGGTGAAGATGGATGGGAAAGTAAGCTGCTTTTAAACCACCTTGGCAATGTTGTTAGGTTATCCAAAAGTTGAACTGTTAGTCTGTTATTTCTGGTCTGAACTTCAGTACCAACACAGTTGCAGTCGTAGTACCAGCAGAACAAAAATTTCCAGAAAAAACATGATGACTTCAAAAGCATTGAGCAGAGCAGAAGAGAGAATTTGTATTTTAAAAATGGCAAACAGGACTGTAGGACTGTGGTGCCCTTTTCAATGGCTGTGTGTTATCCATGATTTTGGATTAAATAAACATGAAAGTATAGCTTGATACTTTTGCTCTTCTAGCAAAGCCAATTAGAAAAAAATTCCTGGCTCTCCCATGCCCTAGTCCCTTCATCCCCCCTGTGCTCTCCTTATATTTCACTACCCCTTTGGCTGAGCTCTTGCAATTGTTGGTGCAGTTGTGCGCTGATCTGCCTCTCTGAAGTGATACGCCAAAGTTTTTAAAACAGTGTGGGGCTCCTTTGTTTCAATGGTTCACTTTGCAGCAAGATCAAAAAAGAAGCTGTGCCAGTGTGAGAGAAAGGGGGAGGAGGAGGGCAGGGGATGCTCCTCTGCAGGAGGGGTCCTCTAAACCAAGTGTGTTTCTGGAGGAATGGTATTATTGCTGCATCCTTCAGGCATTGCATCTGAAGTGTTTGAAGGCTGTAGATTACTATCATAATCTAGAAGGTAAATGTAGTGAAACCTACAATTGCTCATACCATATATTAATTTTTTTTTAAGCGATCCTACAAGTTATTTGAGGAAACTCACTAAAAGCCACGTGCTGTATTCTGGCCATAAGGCTCTATGACATCTCTCCCTAGGATGCAGAGATGATCCTTCAACTCCTACTTTATTTAAGTTTTAACTTGAAACTTGTTGGGGACTACAGATAGCTCAGTCAAGTCTACTCTGCAGAGTCTTGGAGCAAAGAAATTAAGAGATTAGTCGTGCCAGCTTGCCAGGAGGCTATTGCCTTATATGCAATACAGAAATTGAAAAGGGGAACTTCTGAACTATGAAACTGTGCACAGTTATAGAAATACGTCAATAGCAGCAACAGCAGAAGGCACAAGTGAGTCAATGTCAGAGTTGGCATTGCCCCACAAAGCCAGGAACTGATAGCTGAAAGACTGTGTTGTTGCTTTGTACTTTGGATCGAAAACGTCCTGTCAGGCAATACTGCTCTGCGATGGCTGGATCGCTACGTGTTCTAACATATCCAAACCCTGAATGTCTTGTTCAAAGAAAGATTTTTATTCAGAAAATCTTTGTTTATGATTCCTCTTTATCACTTACGAGGAGCTGGCTTGCATATGGGAGACTGTACCTAGCCCAGGAAACCTGGACTGAACTGCAGGTTCAGTGGCCTGAGCCTGGAGATGAGACAGTGCGGTGTAGAGTTGGGACAGTGGTCCTGGCTTTTTGCGTTTCTGAAATCTTCTGGTTGTATGCGACACCTTTGGAGGGATGAGGTTTCTGTGATGAATGTGCATGTGTTATATACATTCCATAGATGGGGTAAAGTAACCTAGTCACCGTGAGGGGAATGGGGAAATAGAGACTGTTCCTTTCATGGTAGCTGCTAGCATGTAGAAGTGGGCAAAATGGGTTCCCTAATGTATGCTGGTATCCTGTTTAATGTAGATCAAAATAGTTTTAATTACACTAGCGAAGGAGATAGAGCTAGTGGAGCTAGCTCTGGTCTGTGGAGCTTCTGCTCTGGTCTGAATATCTCTGCATGTTTCTTCTACAGCCTGGACTTTTTTTGTTGCTGTTGTTGTTTTAATAAATGCATGGCCAAATATACTGTGCTTTCAAAACTAACTTTAAATGATTGGTAAAGTTAAATTAGGAATAAAAGCTTGTTCTGTGACTGCCTCATTTCCCAATGAAGTAAACCTATTCAAAAGCTTACAAGCCCAGATCCTAGGTTTTAATATCTAAATTATTATTATTGTTGTTGTTGTTATTATTATTTGGTTTAGATTTTGAAACACCAAGTACTGAAAAAATATTAGATTTCTGTGGGTTTTTTCCTACACAAAACCACCCACAATTCTCTCTGTAGTATAACATCACTTTCCATCAGAGCAACCGTTGTCAGGAACAAAAAATCGGTATGGCCAAGTATTTCCCACTGCCTCCACCCAGTCAGGAGGCTGTTGGATAAATTTGATTTAGCCTGCATGCAGATCAAAGCGGGATACTGAGGGAGTTTGTTTTTTCCTCCTTTTCAATGATATCTCAAAGAAATAAATAGACTTGTTAAACTCAGAAAATCTATTCAATTCCAGCCTCAGAAGTGCAAGAAAATGTCTAGAGAAGTAAAAATCTCCTTCTCTGATTTTTCTGTATCGGTGAGACAGTAGATAAAAATCTTCTCATTTCATTTAGAATTTCAATTTTTTTGGATGCTGATGATTAGAAAAATAAATGAAATTCAGTCAATGAAAGTATATATTTTGACCTTTTAAATATGTTAACTAAAACCTCAAAGTGGATATAATGTTGAACCCAAACCATACTTTCTGACTTGGACATACCCAATTTTGAGATATCAAAGTTGGTTTTGAGTTTGGGGGAGGAGGGGGCGTTTGTTGCTTTTGGGGTTTTTGTTGATCAGGACATTTTTCAAAAATAGCGCTTCCCTATGAGGAATTTTTGATAAATCAGAATTTTTTTCCTCCCAAAACAAAAACTTCCTACTGAAACATTGGCCAAAATTTCTCACTTCCAGGTTTTGAACTGGGGACTTGAGCTATCCCTAATCTTATCAAATATCTATTTGACAGAATACATCCTCAAAGGAATTGTATAAAATGAAATTAAGGAAATTTAACTGAAGTAGTCCATGAAAAAAAATTCCTTGATTAAGGGATAAATTGTCAATGCTAAGGAAAATCAGCCTTGAGATTTTGCAGGTTTTACATTCACTGGGAATCTTAGTATGGTACAAACAGATATGGGTTTAAAGCCAGACATATAACAGCTGTGTTGCTGGAAAACTGGGAGATCTTATTCTAAATATTTTAAGCCAAAAGAAATGTTTAAAAAAAAAAATCTGCTGTCCTTCAAAATGTTCTCATGTGAGCCATCCCAGTATCTTCAGGGGAACGAGGACTATTTAACTGTTGCTAGATCTTGTCCTTAACTGGTGATGTATTTATATTCCTAATTCAGGAAGAAAAAAATGGAGAAAATCCTGAATTCTGGAGAATATAGTTGAAGTTACTTGGGTCCCTTACAAAAACAACTTTTAAAAATACAATCAACCAGAGCTATCATAAATCTGAGAGGATTTGATTTCTAACTGTAGCATAGCCAACAGATCTAGCTATTTCTTGTTTTTTTTTTAAATGAGTAAAACACGTGGGGAGTGGTGGGCAGAGGAGCTGGTATTTCACTTCCCACCACCTTAGTGCTGGGAGGAGCTCAGTCAGAGTCCCAAGCTGGTGGCTCCTGTGCCAAGTTAGAGGCAAGCAGCAGAGAGGTGGGTGCAAGCTACAAGGGTCAGCGTGCTAACGTTTTGCTTACAGCAAATGGGTAACTCCTTTAAGAAATGGAGGAATATAAGAATGTTAATTGTTAATCACCGACTCGTCGTCAGTACTGAGTAGAGATGCCGTGTTTGCCAGTAACCTGCTGGGTGCCACAGAGTGGTGAAACCCTCAGACTGTGAAGAAATGCTCATACCTTGATCCTGCTATAAACATTCGAGTTATGAAGAGTTGGTTTGGGTTCTAGCTCTTCGGGAAAGTCATCTCTGCTTGGAGAGGCAGAAGTGAAGAGGGTCACTAACACATGCTTACTAAATAACATTTCGTGACAAGCGACACTGGTGGTAACTTGAGCACTTGCTTGGGTCTGAGACGGGATGAAATTCGGAGGGCAGTGGGATTCGGGAGGTCTGGTCTCCTGCGAACAGCAGGTGTGTGGAGTCTGCCACCGACACACCAGGAAACCCCCCTCTGCAGGGAGGTTTGTGCAGGTTGGATGCTTCTATTCTGCCTCCTGTACTAGCTAAACTTACAAGAACTTACTCTTCTTGCAACTCTGCTTGTAAAATTCGTTCAAAATTACCCAACTAGCCTCCCCCTTCCAGAGTTCCCCAGGGTGGAGATAACACTGCCTTAAGTGGCCAGTATGAAACTTATTATCTCTGTTATACTCAAGCTTTCATGCAAAAACTGAACCACATGGCTCGGGGTGGGGGAGAGGATGTGTGTTTCCACAGAGAAATGTAGTGGTTCATGTTTTGGTGCAGCAGTTCAGCCCAATTCCTTCAGGGGCAGGGAATTTGCAAATACTTGACGTATCTGAATTTAGCATGTTGAATCCTTTATAGAGTCTCTCTTTGCTTAACATGCTCCATTTCCACAGTGCTCCTGGGTGTTGGGAGAGAGCAGGTCTCGTGCCCTAGCTCGGGACTAGGGCTGAGCGGCCTGTCCTGCAGCAACGTCTGCTGGTGACTGGAAACCTTTGGGGAGCTTGGCACCAGAGCCTGAGAACAAAACGCCCCTCTGTAGATCCAGCACTCCCAAAAGCAAACCCACTATCCTTTCATTGCTTGGAGCAGCCGCCAGGTTAGAAGTGAAGTGGCTTGAGAATATTTAGAGCATGCAGAAGCTGGGAGAAGAGCAGGTAACAGGGCAGGCTGACTCTTCTGAGTCACGTTTGGTTGGAGCCCTGCTCTTGTACGCTCTGCTGCAGCCCGGTGACCCACAGGCGATTTGAGCACAGTGACCACTTACTCATACTTGCAATATGGTGTGCTGACCTACTTTAAAATACTTTATTTCAGCTGAGTCCCGCTCTGCAGACCCGGCAGTAGGTTTGCTTCAACGCCTGCCTTATTTTCCTTTCCCAGACTAACTCTTTAGTGGAACGATGACTGTACAAACTCCGAAGCCCGGCGAGCTGCTCCGCATTCCAGTTTCGCCGGAAGTAAGAGCTGAGCTTGCCAAGTCCGCCCGCTCCGCCGCGGCCGCGCGGCATCCCGAATTCCTGCGCCCGTTAGCGGGGGGTTACGTAACAGGCGCGCGCTGGGTCTGTGACCCTTTTTTTTTTTTTTTTTTTTTTTTTTTTTTTTTTTTTTTTTAAAATATAGAAAACCAGAAATGAATGAGTGTGATGTGGCAGGAAGCAGCTTGTATGAAATGCACAAATGGAGCTTGAAAGATGACAGAAATATGTTTTCAATACTAAGTTAAAGCAATGAAATACTCACTTGAGCAGCAACTCTGAGGTCCCCAAGTCTGGCTTTAAAAGGTATAAACAAAGTAAACCTCAAAAATTGCACGGTCAATTTATTTGACAGCATGAGCTTAAATTACCCTAACAGCTGTTTTAAAAACTGCTCTCTTAAAAGAGAGACAGAAGTATTGAGGCAGCTGTCTTTCTTTTTGGAAACATGATGATAAAAGCAATAGGGTTACAACAGTAACCCCCTCCTGCGAGGAAACAAGGCAGTTAAGGTTTGAACCACTATGTTGGGGCCCCGAGTGCACCACCAGCCCCAAGCAGTCTCCCCTGGAGCCGCTGCCCGCAGCCTGGGGCTGTGCTTCAGCTCAGGCTTCCTAAGTGTGCTTGCCTCCAGCCCTGGCCCTGCCTCCTGGATGGGTCTTGGATCTGTGTTGTGGCCTTGTCTCCAGGCCCATCTCCTTTTGCTCCTGACTGGACCCTCTGCATAGACCCTGGACCCATTTTATCCCTTTGCTTTATCTGGGACTGCTGATGTGCCAGCACCCCACTCTGCCTGTCCTGTTCGCATGCTGCAAGATTGCATCTTGTTGGTGAGGGGGCTGTCTGCACCGTGGTCACCACGGCTCCTGGCTCATGTCCTCTTGTAGAGCAGCCCTGCTTCTCCTGCTGCTCTTTTACTGGCCTTCAGTGGGCACGTCCTTGCTACTGATGGCTGATTTACGTGTGCTGCTCCGTCTGGGAGGTACCAGATAGCTGGCACGTAGCAATACGTACCAACTCTGCTGTGGCGTGTCCGTTGAACTCTCCTGTGCCTCATCAATACTGCAGAAGCTAATGGAAATCAACTTCATCCTGAGCAGGGCTGTGCCGTTCATGCATCTCAAGGGGCAAAAAAACTTCTCAAGGTGTCTGGCTGTGCATGACTGAGCTGATTGCCAGAGTGTTTCCTGACCTCTTTTTCTGGGTCATAACTTTTTCTGGTGTACTGGGGGCATTGATTGCTTCTTGGGATGAGCTCAGGCTTTTGTTTAACAAATTCCCTGTTGTCGTGGGGACCAGAGCAGGGGTGGCACTCTGTTTCTTCAGCGTTCTTCCTGTGGCGTGTTACCAGGCTTTGGGAGCTCTTGCTGCAAGTGCTGAACCTTGCTGATGTTTGCTGAGAAGTATTTTATAGCCTGTGGTGATATTTGGAGCCCTTCGGGGCTCGGTAGCTATAGTGCAGATATCTTAGACTTGAACAAACACGACTGTTAAGCAAGATGCCTCAGTCTTGGTTTCCCAAAAGAAAAGAGGAGATGATACAAGAGGAAACTTCTTTTCACCTCTATACCAGGTGTGAAAATTGGGGGATGCTTGATCTCTGATGTGTAGGGTTGGGACAGCTGTGATCTCCTCTGCTAGAAATGAAAAAGACTGTTTCTGCCTACTTGATTCTGGCATGAACAACCTAAAAAAAAGCCTGGCAAGCAAGCAGGACAGGCTAGGACCCTGCCTCCACCCCTGCTGCAAGTGGAGGGTAAGGTTGGTGGTGTGGGTGCTAAGGAACAGGCTGTGCTGTACTAAAACCTGGTGTTTTGTGCATATTCCCTTCCTCCATTCCCTCATACTGGCTGGCCCTGAACGGCTCTGCCCCAGAAGGCGAGGCCTCCTCTGGCGCAGCCCATCTGAGCCTTGGTAACTCCATGCTTACCTGCCACGGTTGTGCTCATGTATCATAGACAGGCTAACCCTGCCTAGACCAGGACCTTCAAGTCCAGCAGCACAGCAATGGCTGGGCTTCACCTGGTTGGAAATGACCAAACACTATCGAAAAGCAAACCTGTGTTTTGAAAGGAATATATAGTAAAATCTCGCTAAAAATCAGTGAACTCTGAACCGAGGTGTGAGATCGTCCTTTCTAAAGATTAACGAGAAATAGGAGTGGGGGGAACAGCCTGCCTGTCCTGTAGCATTAGAATCAAAATACAAAAAAAGATGGAGGGGAAGTGGGCCATAATTAATTTACCAGGATGCTATAGCTCTCGTTTCACTTCACTACAGTAATAACTAAATGAAAATCCAGATCGTGTCTGAGCACATGAAGAAATAAACAGTTCCTGTGTATTTCAGAGAAGAATGAATTTCATATTGCTGTGGTTCCCAGTGGTTCCTCAGTTTACTTGGAGATGGTTGTTATCAGAATAGTACGTTCTTTAAAGATGAACTAAACTTGTTTTTGTTTTGAAACAACATACTTCTACATCATCAACACTCTAAGCAAGACACTTTGTATACTTTTCTTGTAGTACAGTTTTATAATGACAAAACCAGGCTAAAGTATATGTATGAAATTTAAAAGGTGATGAGGTCCTGCCCGTATCTTTTGGGGTAAACTCCCTGGTTCCTCTGAAAGAATTGTTAACCCAATCCTGGAGAATTCTGTTGCCTCAAGTACTGCCCCATCTGAGAGATCACTTAAAAACTATGGCTCTCTAGGGATGAGGAGAAGTATCTTACACACTTCTAGCGCTGTTTATTATTATGAAAGGTAATGGAAAAATCAGATTTGGAAAAGATAATACACAGTTTCTGTGCCACTAGAAATCCAGCAATTTTATAAAGAATTTTAATCCTTTCTGCTACAGATCTTCCATCCCTTTACTTGTGCTATGCTGTGGGCTCTCTGTACAAAAGTGGTGGATTTTGTGTGAAAATCCGAGCAGTGCTTTGGTCCTTTGTGCAGGCCTGATGGGGCTGTTGGTCATTTTTAGATCTGATTTTAAAATCTTGTGCAGAGTATTTAATAGAACGAATTTTATAAACAGATGAATTATTATTAATTTTTTTTAAGTTGAGATTTTTTTTGAAACTATAAATGAAACCATTCCCCAGCACAATTAAGTGCTCCATATTGCGTTTGTTTCTATGTGGGGCACATTCCTGTTGTTCAGATTGCCTGCACTTCTGTGTGTGCATTCGTCCCTATGATGGATGATCTTATTTTGCGCAGCTAAAGTTTTTGGGAACCAGTCTGTTTCGGCCAACTCAACCAGGTAGGACAGGAAGAATCTGCACGTATCACTGCAACTCTCGCATGTGAAGGGAGTAAATTCATTAAACCTTTTAAAGACACAGGCTTAGGCTTTCTCCCATAGATGCCTCTTAAATGGATCATTTAACTTGCTTCTTCACAGTGTGCTTCAGAAACTAGGAAGGACTAGAATTGGTTTTTTAAGTGTGGCAAGACTTGAGCATCTTATGACCCTCTTCCCACTTCTTCCCAAGTGAGATGTGCATCTGCAGCTTTTTGGAAAAGAAAACTGTAAGAAAGAGGCATTTTCAGTGTAACTTGATGAGCAAGTCAGTTGCTGTGTGTCTGGAGCACTAGCAAAGGATCTCTGTGCCAGTTTGTCTTTGTAGTCAATAACCTTTTGCAGGAATATGCTCATTTATTCACAGGCTCCTTATGTACCTCTGGCATAGCCTTTTTTTTTTTTTTTTTTTTTTTTAAAGCAGCAGATCTTGCAATATATTTCACAACCACCCTTGTCTCCTATATGTGTTGCTTGCCAACTGTAATTAATGAACTGAGTTTTATAGACAATGCATGAGCATGTTCTCTATATATGTCCTAATTCTGGCAAAAGTTGCATTACCCAGGCCTCACTATGAGCTATATTTCTGTATGAAATCCTAGCGTGCATGTGTGTATTGAGCAGGCCGTTGAGATGGCTGTTGGAAACTTATCTTTAAAGTTTTGTTGCAAGCCAGAATATTTTGAAACTTGGCATACTGCTTTTGGAGTGGGTGCAGTTCATTTAGTTAAATTTGGGTCTGTCTTCTGTTCTCTTTTTATAGTCCAGGTTCCCTAGGGTAGAGGGAAGTACCTAATTGCAAATCTGTCTTGCCAAGTACTTGGCAACTAGAGTTTCCCCCCACAATGGAGTTTGTCTCTAAAGCAGATAACATCCATTTGGAATAACCTGCCGCTTTAGGCTAGCAAAGGGCAAAGAGTTTTGAAGAATAGTTTAGAGATTATACTCGAGTATTTGTAACACACTTACTCATTTCTAAACAGTGTGGATACAACACTTTTTTAACATGTCATTAATTGAAAAGACTGTCTTGTACCAATCTTAACTCCATATTTTTCAACTCCTCTGGCGTTTTTGTCTTTGCCCACTATTGGTGTAATGTGGCATTTTAGGATCATTGGGAATCATTGGCATACAAATATATATATATATATATTTATTGCGGTATTAATGTGGCATTTTAGGATCATTGGGATCATTGGCATACAAATATATATATATTTAATTTTTAAGAAATTTACGTGCTTTATTTGAATCAACGAGATTGCTAGAGTTTGAGAAGTACTTTTATGGCTTTGTGTATGTTACGGAAATCTGGCATCTGAGTCAGTGTTTGCAGTATGTGCATACCAAGGAGCACATATCAGTAGAGCAGAGGTACCAGCAGAATTAAGGGCCTGCAGTTGCTGCTAGTCAGTCCTGTAAATCTGCAATACTGCAGAGTCAGCACAGGCCCCACTTGAGCAGAAACCTAAACATCTGTTTAACTTTAGGCATGTGCTTAAGCTTCTTTGACATGAGCTGCTAAGTAAGGGGAGTGGTTTTGGTTTTAATTGCTATTCTGAGTGCTTTACTTCACAAGGTTATGCTTAGGAAGCACTTTTCAAGCAGGATGGAGTTTGTTCCCTAGCTTCAGCCTGTCTTTGCGTAGTGGGGCAAGACGTAGGCATGCAGTCCCAAACTTTCTCTCTTCCTTTTCTTTCTCTCCACATGCTAGATTTGCAGAGGGGGGAACCTGGGGTGCCCCAGCCTAAAAGGGAGCTGTAGCTTGTTCACGTAAGTCTCCAATCTGGACAAGCAAGGGATGGGGACTGCAGGGCTGCTGGGTGCACACCTGCCCCAGCATACAAATAGCCTACCAAATGCTTAGTGTTCTCTCTTCACTTTCAGACAGTGTAGTGTGTTCAGTAATACTTCGGTGCGTAGGCTGACCAGTATTCATGCAATTATTTGAGGGACTCTGGCTGTGAAAACTTGCAGGGAGCTTGTTCCTTCTTACTCCTCCAAGCTATGCAAACAAATGTATCTTCCTTTTGGATGGAATTCCAGTCCCATTTCATTTTATTGCTGCTCCTCCTGTGTGTTTCCATCTCATCTATTTTCTTCTGGTTTTTGACTGTCCAGACTCTTTCTGTACTCATGCTGGTTATTAGCTGGAATAGTCTGTGTACGTATATTCTATGTATTATTCCATAATCAAGTTCTGAATTAAAATCTCAGTTGTCCTAGCTCTTATGATAGCAGAGTCAAAGGGAATCTTTTGAGAAGAACTGTGCCTGAAAATGCTTGGAGGAGATGACATTCTTGCCCTGACACTGATGTGATACCTGAAAACCTACTGGCAAAATAGTACTCGTCTGAAGCCTTTTGGTTGAGCTCTCTTCTCCCAGACAGTGGAAGCTGTTGCTTTGTTCCTCTCAAATGAAGGAACTCAACTTGGAGGACTCTTCTGACTCTTTGGTCACCAGCAAGTTTTGGAAGAGTTGTTAAAGATCCCTTCTGCGCTTAGGTCTCGTATACATAATTATATGTTATAAATTTGATAAACGCTTTTCTGGGAAGGAGAATGTAGGAGTCAAAGAGGGAAGGGAGGGGAGACACTTTTTGCTTCTTATTGCTATCAGAAAGACTTATTTCTGAACTGAGGGAAATACAGCTTAACAACAAATGGTATGTTTCTATTAACTATGTGGAGCAGTTCAAGAAAAAAAGTCAACCCAGCGTAGGAGCGCAGACCAACAGGAAGATCTCCCTCCATCAGAGTGGGGGGATGTTAATGACTCATTACAGTTTGTTTGATGGGAATTGGAATTTATTGTGGTATCTGGTAGCATCCATCTTTCAGTTCTTCGTCTGTTTTGATAAGGAAAAAATTTTGTGCTGCTGTATCCAACTCTGTTCCTCCTGATAAATAAGCTGCATATCTTTAAAAGCCGTCTATTACCCTCTGTTTGTCAGTTTTATAAACTGGTAAAGATTAGTGGGAAGAGCAAGGGAGGGTTGCTGCTCGTGTTGTGTGCAGGGCCCGACAGCATCGGGGAGGCAGCAGGCTGCTCCTGCTGAGCGGGGGCCGGGTGGGCGAAGGGGACATCCGCACCTGCAGCTTCTGCCCCAAAACCCTGCGTGGCCCCAGGGGTGAGGAAGCACCCGTGCGCAGCGCTGTGATGTTCTCCGGCTCTGGGTAGCTGCCAGAGCTGATTATTTGGACCAACGTTAGCTGTTGAAGAATGATTTCTTCTGCTGGGCTGTAAGCGGTGCCCTGGAAGAGCTGCCCTCCTGGTAACGGCAGCACTGCTCCCCTGCATCCGCAGCTCCCTTGCTCAGTCATACGGGACGCTTTAAACTGTGCCGGCTGCAGTGCTTCTGGGACCATGGGTTACCCCTGCCCCAAACACTGAAACTAGCAGCGGTAGCTTAGCACTACGTCCCCACTTTCCTCCATCCCTTCCTTAGCAGACTTCCAGAAAGCAGTGGGCACGGGATGCCTGCCATCCAGGCACATAAAGCTAAGAGAACGAGCACAGCCATCTAGAGCTGACTTACCCCAGCCTCGGCACCCAACAGCGCTTTTTTGAAACACACATGCACGCACGAATGAGGCTGTGAGGCCGTTTTAGGGCGCTGCCGATCAGAGTTGTCCTGTTCTCCGAGAGGCGAGCGCTCCCCTCCCACCGTCTGTAATGACTGCAGGTGTGTTTCTTGTTGTGCTACCTGAATTTTTCTTTTGACCTCTTATTTAAGGTAGTCCTAATTTTTACAGAAGCCTTTCTTATACTTTCCAGTAAAATTGTGAGGAGGAATTATTTTCTAAACTCCAGTTTGTTGCACTGGAAGATACAAAATAGACCTGCTGGGATTAACCCAAGCAACATGCACATGACTGAATCACAGCATTGAATTTCTCCCCTGGATATTCTGAGACTTCTTTGAACGTTGCAAATTAGTATTTCACTTAGGCTGATACTAGCAATAGGGGATGAGTGACATCAATATTTGAAAGTTGTGCGGTAAATCTAATTTTCAAGTTTGCATGCCAAAGCTTAGCAGGTACTGAGGCACTTAAAACTGACATACAGATGTTGTAGCTACAATTTAAATGTGTGGTATGTCTCAGCATTTCATGGCCCTGATATACAAATATTACAGGGTTAAAGCCAGCGAGCTGTAAGCACGATGGTATGGCTAGCTCTTTTGATTAATTAGTACAGGATAGGACAAAACAATACCATCTCAGAAACTGTGGTTATGGTCAGTCAGCACTTGAAAACTAATTGGTTTGGTAGAGTAATTCTAATTTTTTACCTCAAATTTTACTGGGAGGCTGTAGGCAGAGTGAAGCACGTCCAGATTATACTCTCATCTCCAAGGATCAGCGTGCAGTCCTGAAGGTGGGGTGAGAGCAGGAGCTGTGTGCTTCAGCAGCAGTCAGCTGAGGCAGCACAGTGATGTCCTACAAAATTCATGAGGATCCAAAATGGCTAGAAACAGTAGGTTTTATTAATCAGTTTTATGTGCTCTGTGAAATTTGTAGGTGATGAATCTTCATGGGAACGTTTCAGGGAAAAGGCCTAGATTAAGTCTGATTTTATAAGCTCTGAAAGAAGGCCAGGGAATGCAGTTCTGGAGCACTGTTGGTCCAGTATATTTGCATCCATGCCCAAAATAATTTGCCAGGGATTCTGCAGTCCTTGTTTTGCTGGCTGTTAGGAGATTTACCATATCTAAGTCATAATGCACCAAATTAATTGAATCATTGATTTTTAGCAAACGAAAAGCATAGCAATCAGGAGGTAACTCGAACCTCTCTCCCCTCCCAGAATGGGCTGCCTGTAAATGAATATTCCAGAATACTGTGGTTTTTACAGAGACAACTGGGGTAAATACCTATAAATTCAAACTACATACTGTTTTTTTCATGAAGCAACTGTAATGAATATGACTCGAGTTACAGAGCTAGTTGCAAGCAGACCCGCAATGGAAAACATAAGCCAGATTGCACGTGCGAAGGATCCCAGCAGGCAGTAACTGCTTGGCCGCAAGTTGTGCGCAGGACAATTCTGTGCTGCGGTGACTTGTCTGTGGTCAACTACCCCAGTTCAATCCATTAAAACGAGAAGTACTAAAGGAACAAAAAGATCCCTGATCTGAGTCTGGTACCCCCCTGCAATGTCAGCTATGGTAGTCCCCTCACTTCTGGGATGTGGAAGGAGCCCCGCGTGTAGCTAAGGCCGCCCCAGGGAGTGGGCTGGCAATCAGAAGGCAGAATGACTTTTTGGGGAGCTTTGAAAGCAACTTTGAAACAAATTTTATAGCTGAATATGAATCTGGTGAAGGAAAAAGATGTTGATTTGTTTATAGAAGCAAGAAAAAGGCTGGCTGTAGCATTTTGTCCTCTGAGTTCGGTGTTACTGTCTCACTTCAGCACTTTCCTCCGGTGTCAGGCAGACAGGTGCATAGCCACGTAGTTAATTTCAGCAGAAGTCAGACTTCCTCTTTCATTTGAAATTGGTATTCCCAGATCAGATAAGACAAGACTATGGACGAGAAAAATGAAACGCTACAGAGAACTCTACAATTTCTTACCTACGCTGCCAAGTCCAAGTGAGGGGTTTTGATAAGGAAACTGAGATCTTTGAACCCAGCAAATGGACAGTAGAACAGAAGCAGGACTCGAGAGAGGACTCATAAGGCAAGTGGAAATGGAAATAATCGGTGATTTGCACATAATGCACGGTAACGTTCAAAGCAGCAAAAGAATCATTAACGACAAATACGTTACAGCAACACGGAGTGCAGGAATCTGATCCTCTGGTAGGATTTTTTGGGAGAGGTGGTGAGAGGAAACAGGAATGGAAAATACGCGAGAGAGATTTTATCAGTGAGCTGCCTCCTGCTAGACGTGACCTGTGGCATTCATTAAACCAAACATATAACCTTTCTTCATAAAAAGTTAATTTTCTTCAAATATTCCAATTGTTAGGCTACATTGCTATCTCTTCACGTTAAGAAGTAAAACTAATGATGCATTACTTGTTGTATTTTGTTTATGCCATATAAAAGAAATGGATTAAATGGATACCTTAGGTAAAACACTTCTTGGCACTAGTATTTTTGAAACAAAGGTATAATTAGGGCTTAGATTAAAATCTGGCTCTTCTGAAAACCGTGGAAGAACTTTATGCAAGAAAGCAAATAACATGTAACAAAACCACCCTCTTCCCCGCCATATCCCCACAGGAGGATTTAAGTCTTTCCAGAAATGGAATAAACAATACCCTGGGGATACTCAGGAATGCTTATAGTGGTTAGTTTTTAACATGATACAATAAAGCATTGTATAGGAATAATATTCTTGCAGAGTCAAAGGACAGGAAAGTAAAAATGGCCGAGTCATGGAGAGGCAGCATTAAGTAAGTATGCAACAGGCACATTTAAAAACCCGTGGTTATCTGGGTTATGCTGTACCTTCCTGATGCAAAATACCCAATTTACTGGATCCTCACCTCAGTGGTACCAGAAATTTTTTGTTACCAGCATAACAAAACTCTATATGCTGGCCTTTGTAAGCGTATGATCAAAGGGACTATCCAATTTCCACCCACTGTGTGCAGGCTGCCAATTTAAATATTTACTACCCCTTGAACTGGCCAGCCAGGAACGCAGCAGCAGAAAGGAGTACGAACCACATACGTACTGCCACCGACCTGGTACATGTTCTGTTTTCTGGAAAAGGTACAAGAGGAAGTTGAAGTGAACACGCTGTGGTTACATTAGTAGAAAAATGCACTATGATGTGCTTTAAAAAAACAAACATACAAAAAAAACCCAAAACACCCAAACAACAAAACCCCATTGCCAACTGTGCCGCAGTAAGAACATAGCTTGAGTAATGTCCCTGAGAATTGTCCTTGCTATAAGCCTACCAGTTGAGATATATTGTTTCGTTATAGAACAGGAATTGATGAAGCCATTAAGTATTAATTTCCTTTAAAATGCTGCTGTTCTATTAAGTGCCTTCAATGGTTAGTAATTTTCTCCCCATAGCCAAAGCGTCTTTGAAATGTGGTGATAAATTGAACAAATGGGAGAAAACTTTTTTTTTTTTTTTTTTTTACTTCTGTTGTCTTGTGTGCTCTGCCTTCAGGAGGTAGGAAAATTTCAGGTGTGCTCTGCTAGATGTAAACACTTTCTTTTACATGTGTCATCTAGTTCAGAAGAGGAACATACCTCTTCGTCACCAACAAATATTTGAGGCAAGCTCTAAGGATTTTTTTCTTTGTATTTTGCTGACTAGTAGAATGTAATGGTCAGAAAGAGGGTAGGAAAATAAATCTTTGTAAAGGAAATATTTTTTTTTTTGCTTGGCAGTCATATCCAAAATAAGATGTTTCACTGTAGCCAGAACAGATTACAAATCCCACTGTGAGACTGATGTGTGTTTTATTCCTGCAAAACCAGAGTGCACCGATTGCTAGGGGAACCATGTCAGAGGTGCCCTGAAATGAAAATCTCCTTCACGTTCTCCCTTAAGGTCCCACACAGCTCCTGACCATAGGAACTTGGCTGGATAGTGGGCAGTTATGGAAACACTTTAGGATCCCGTCACACCTGGTGGCCTCAAGAGGCCACTCAAGGATTCGGGGAAGCCTTCTGCACCTGCACAGGAAGTCTTGGCTGTATATTGGTTCCACATTGCTTCTGCTTTCTGGAGAGCAGAGAATATGTAACCTCTAGATATGGCAAATACATAAAATAAGGAGATAACCGAATAATCTCTGACAGGATATTGATGCCCCATTTATTTTCTTATCCCCATACTATTTTGCTTTAAATAAACGCTTCGTTGAGCCTAATCTCAAAAGTGATACGACTACAAACTCAACAGAATTTAGAATTTCATTTATCCCTTAGTATTATCCAGAAAAACTTTGTTGCTGTTTTGCAGGTGTTTCCTCAGACATTCTTAATAAGATGCCCTCCTGTTTCCTAATTATCATTTACAACTAGAAAAAGCATCATAAACTTAACACATGCCACAATTTCCTCACCCAGCCTGGCTCAGTGCTGAGAATAAGCTAGCCTTCCCTACGCGAGATACACAGATGTATTTAGATTTGCTCCCAGCATTCTGTTCTCAGGATTCCAGGTATCAGTTTCTCTTCATCTTTCCAAGTCTATGCTGCTTTTTGCTGCCGTTTTTGGTTTCTTTCCAATTTATTAATATCCTTGTCGTAGCATGGTGTCCAGAACTTAACAGTAATCCAGCTGCGGCCTCACAACCGCTGAACATGTGTTCCAGCAATGTCGTTTCTGTGCGGAGTTTCTTCTAATTGCAGCTGAAATTCATATTGAGTTTATAAACATCTCAAATCATGTCATTAAACTTTAAAGGAATCTTGGTACTTGGCTCTTACCTGTGGCTTTGAGAGTCTTAGAACCACACACAAGAGAGAAGCAGAAAACTCAGTGGCAACCACTGCTCACCTCTAGTACTAGTTTTCTGGCTGGTTTCCTTAGTTTTCTCTCTCTTTTTATTTTTTCATTGAGAGACCATTGCATTTAACATTTTTCTTCTGGCTTTCATTCTTTTGTGGAGTGCTACAAAACGTACTTCGTAAGCATATGCTTGTTCAAACACATTTTTCTTTTCACTTTATCTTTCCCCTGAAAAAAACCTCTCCAGGTTTTAAATGGTATTCCTTCCTCTAGATAGCTAATGTGTTCTTCTAGCTTGTCATGGAATATACAGAGCTTAGAATTGCTCCTTACAGAATTTTATTTCCCCTTAATGTTTTGGTAAAAACACCATTAGCAATGATTTTCCCTTTTTGGCTATTAAACTTATGCAGTGGGTAATCGTTTTAGTGCCTGCTGCAAGGAGCTGCTCAATGCTGTGGTTAGCAGGAAAGCTTTAAAAGCTGAAGTCGTTTAGAAAGTTCACAATAGATAGATAGTTGACATTTTTTTGCTTGTTGTCAGCTAGTGCTCTCATAAGACCATAGACAGCATGAGTGAAGTAGGAGGAAACAATACATCTGCAGACACTGGCAGACAGCATTGCTTGCCAAATTTGGCCACAGTTCCTTTAGATAAATAATTTCTCAGTGACGTGCTGTGTTGAAATTATATAAACAGCAAAAATTACTAAGACCTGGGCCCCAGGGTCTTGTGGGTTTCAAGATTTTCTGCAATCAATATTCTGACATCTGCAAATATTTTTCTCTAACAGCTGATGCCAGGAACAGAGCAACATTACCATCACTTTCTATGTATTCAAGATTTTGAATATATTGAAACAATGTCTCTTCAGCCCCAGCCCTGGTCAAGACCTTTGCACTATTATAACCAGCAGCTCATACAAGAAGGCTTATACAAAAGCTATTAAAGCAGCAATCTTTTCTCAGAATGGCTTGTAACCTCTTACAGCAACAACTCCATTAGCATTTCAAGAATTGTACATGGAAAAACAATGTATTAAGTTTCAGCCTCCAGAATTATCAAGGGTTTGAGAGTAACTTCGGCTGAACATAATGTAACTAACTTTGCACATTGAATGTACAGGATTAGAGGTTATTAAGGTTGTTTCTCCTACTTAGGACCAGACAATAGCTAGCTTCTAACTCTGTGGTAAGGCTTCCTGGATAATTAAGATACTTCCACTATGACAGTCATATACCCTAGAGCTATCTGAAAAGCATTTTCTATCACTGAGGAATTTATGCAGGAAACAAATGTGTGTAATTCTTCCTGAACAGAAACATGCCACAGGAAAACCTTACCTGACTAATTTTTATAGAAGCATCTCTAGACAATCTTCTGAAGTTATAAAAACAAATCCTTTATTTAACAGATTTTCTTAAAAAAAAAATATTCCATAACAGAAATCAAACCTGTGCATGTCACACTAGACATTCTGAAGGCAGTAGTTGTTGAATATCGACAGCTACCCATGGCACTGAGGAAACATGGGCTATGCAAAATGAGTAACTGCATTTATTACTGTTGCCTAAGTAGGAAAGACCAGACAGGAACAAAAATGTACGTTTAAAACAGTTATGCTTTTCTTTTGATGATATAACCTCCAGCACCTGACCCCTCCTCTAGCAACACACCCAAAGTAATACTGTTCTCTGAAAATAGTCTGAACAAAATTAACACACTTTGTTCCATTTTCAGTCCCTCATGTACTAATCAGGAACAAAGATATGCAAGTATGGAAAAAAGTCTCTCAAGCACTTTATTTCAGTCATACCTTAAGGCAAATTTGTAAGTTTTAAGGGAATATCTCGAGAATTAAGCATAGAGCTTGTGAAACTCTCTTCCTTTGTAGTTTTTGATCCAAGCTGACTTTCCCAGAGAACAGGTATGCACAGCAATAACCCCTCAGAAGTGTCTTAGGATAAGACCATGTTAGTGATGTTTATGTAATTTTTACATCTGCAAGTATTTCTTAAAGTAAACGTACATTTGCAGTCCAACTGTACAAGACAAAATTTCAGTAGTTCTGTGCACAGTGTGATGGTATTTCAATGAGTGTAAATGTTGAGGGCAACAAGGTAACACTACCTCAGTATCTCATTTCCACATAAAACGTATGAAAGCAATAATAGAATATGGTATCTTCTCAGAGTCTCATGCCTTTAAAAAAAGGATGCAGCAAAGCCTCTTTTGCAGTTATTCTTGTTGCAGGGTTTAAGTCTAGCAGCTTATCAAGTAGGTCATATGCTTCATCGGGAACCTGATCCCATCCTTTCATGTCTGTTGCCTTCATTTCCAAAGCACCATCACCTTCCTGAAAGCTCCTGAAGTGTTGAATTTGTTTTCCGAGTGTCTCAGGAGCACACGGTTTGTCTACTGCAACTGGCAAAGCTGAGTCACTTACAGACTTGCTGGGCACTTCACCCTGGGATCTCTTACAGCTGCTATTTGTTCCTCTCAACTTCTCACAGAGGGTTCTTAAGTTTTGTGCTGGGACAACTTGGGTACACAGAACTGATTTACCTAGAAAAAAAAAAATTTACAGTAGGCGACATTTTATTATACTTTCTATGCAACTGTAACTTCTAAGTTTGTTTCAGAGAAACTTCATGTCTTGAAGAGTAACAGCATTAAAAAAAACAAAAACAAAACAAAACAAAAAAAACCAAAGAAAACACCCCAAACCCACCAACCTATCAAAAAAACAAATCCAACCCCCCCCACTCCTCCAAACCAGCCCTGTTTTACAGCAATAGCCCCAGCACATCAGGATAATATAGTCTCAGTTCTTCTCGGAACAAAGCTGTTTGGGTTTGTTCATGAAGTTTACATTGTGGTGACAGGTTGTCACCCACCCCACACACCACCTTTTTACATTTCACTGTCATTTTAACAGGACTGAAGAAAATTAGACACCTTGATTTTTACACCTGTCTGGAGAATGAAAACCCATGCTGTCAGTTAGGCTTCCTGTAAGCTGTAGCAAGTGCTGCAACATTTGGCTTGCAAACAATTAGGGGAATGGTTATTTTAGTTTTGTGTGTGCTTTGTGGTGGTGGTTTTGTTTTTTTTTTAAACAAGCTGTCTGTTGGTTTTTGGGGTTTGTTTTTGTTTTACTAGCCCTTCTTGGGGGGGGGGGGGGGGGGGGGGGGGGCATGGAAAGCAACGTTTACATCATCTAAATATTAAGTCACATTGACTTAAGCCTCCAGGGCAAATTTTGCAGGAATAGAAACATTGCCTCAAGAATTCTAAGCAAATGCCAGTAGAAAACATTTAGTTGGCATATTTCACCTCAAGTGGCCCTGGCTTAGTGAAAGGCAGTAGACAGGTTGGGAAATCTATTGCATCAAGTACCCCATATACAAATGATAAAAGATACAAAAATACAATACTTTCTTAAAACTCTGTATATAGAGAATAGTACTTTTAGTGTTTTGCATGGAAAAAGTGTAATTTACCTCTAAAATGACTCTCAAACCTAAAAATGTATTTTTATATATAAAGAAAAGTCACAGATTGTAAGTCACTGCATTAAACAGCAGACCAAGCATATGTTTTCCCCTTTTCCCCATAATTAAGGTTTGCGTACCAAAAGTTTTAGCAGCCTGAATGGTTTCTCTGGATCCACGAACTGTCATGATTTGTGCCAAAGCAGTTAAATCATCACTTGCTTTGTAAAATGGATACCGTCCACTGAGCAGAGAAAGGAATACAATTCCTGCAGACCACATGTCAATTGCTGCAATTGAAAGCAAACTTATTAATACCTAAACGCATGATTTCATCACAAACAAAATCACAACTTTCTTTAAAAAGAAATTGTGACCTGAAAAGTTTCTAAAGTTTTCTACTTATTGACTTTGGTCACATTAGATAACACTTCAGCAAACAGTGGAAATTACTATAATTAGATTGAAGAATAATTTCCTGCTTTGATGCAGATGGAGTGTTTAAGCTTTTCCATAAAATTTTTCATGAGTAATTCCATTAACTTGCTAAACTTAAAATGTACCAAAACAATGTTTGAGGTTGTTTTACCCAGGGAGATGAGAGGGGGTGAAAAACAGGCTAGTTTTGATACTTATTTAAGTTTGCTTCATATGAAGAAAACCTTATGTAAAGATCATAAATAAAAAATAATTCACAAATGAATGCACATCTGAATTTTTCTGCGACTGAGGCTGCCACAGTTAGGCAGTACTAAAAAATTTATCTTACTATGAACTTTGTTCCTCTCTAATATGAAATCCCTTGACAAGATAGCCAGTTTAAGAACTGTAATAGTTAGAAGTTATTCATCACTTTCATTGTGTTATGAAGAGTACAGAGAGTACTCTGGGGATAGATGCCAAAGCATGATGGAAACTTTAATACTGAAAGTTATGAGAATACCTGTCTGCCATAATTTTTTTGGCTCCCTAAGGTGCACATTTTGAGAGATGGCAAGAAAAGCGAAGGAGAGAGTTTTTGAAGGATTCTCTAATTCTAAACAGAAAAATCAACAGTTGGGAAATAAAGCCATAGTTATTCTACTCCTCTTCAAAAAAATAAGTAGTAAAATAGGCAGTAATTAATTTGGACACTTTTTAGTTAGAAACACTATTAGCACAGGACTTTGGAAAAAAAAGTATTAAGTAAGTTGACCTCAGTTGCAAAACCAGATTTTAAGTCTTATTAAAAAAATAAAAATGCAAGTTAATAATTTGGCACAATTTACAGTGGAAAAATTTTGTATCTTCTTCATAGTTCCTGTAAAAAAAGTTTTCATATTGCTGTATCACTGTTGAAAAGATCCTTCTATCTGTTTGAGGTGTTGTGCATGACCCCAAGGTATGTGGCTGGGAAAGCTGGAGTCATCAAGGTCAAGACTTTTAAAGATATTTAATTACTTAACTCTGGCTGAAATTAATAGACATTCTATATCTGAATGGCTAGTAAACCCTGGTCCTACAATTCTGGTAGAGCTGGGATCATCAGCAGACGGCAAGATCCTGTGCAATGACATCAAAATCATGATTCCTCTCTATGCTTTTGTCTAGTGTTACCCAACTAGGGAGGCAGACCGAGGAAAGGGGAGCAGAGGGACAAACCAAGCTCAAGTGTAACTGGACCTGTATGACATCAACTTGGGAGTTCAGGTTGTATTCCCTGCGCTGTGAACCTGGGTCAGATGCACTACGGCAGCTCTGGATAGAGTCAGCTGGATCCAGCTGGTAAGTTGGTCTCAGCAGAGAGACCAGAACTAGTAGTAAGATTGGCAGGAATACAAGGAGGTGACTAACAGCAGTCCCAGATGGAAGGGGACAAGAAGGTTTGTTAGTTCAAATACAACATAATCTCATAAATATTAGTATTAGTCTACCCAGTTCTAATTAAGGCCTTTGTTGACATACTACAGGAGCTCGGCACCACTGACTCAGTACTTGTAGAGCTGTCTGTGCCACACCCAAGGGTTTCCAGATTTACCCATATTTTCTGTAATCCTGCTCCTCATTACCCTAGAGAACAGAACGCTGTCTGAAAGCATATTTAACACTAGCATGTGTCCAAGATTTCCTAGGTATGTCTTCTTTCTGCCTAAATTCTGTCTAGACAGATTCAGAAATTGTCTAAACTTGTCCTGGATTTCTGGATGTCTTCTAGCCCATAAAGCTGGCTGTTACAGCACAGGCACAGTAACTCCAAACAGGCTGCCATACCTCTTGAAATACCAGTACACACCCACAGCACAGATGTTGTTTCAAATAACATTAACCTATCTAGGGATAAGCTGATCAAATGTATCGTTAAGTCTATTCTGAGTGTGTACACACTTGCAGTACTGAAAATCGACAATTTTCTCAAAAGGTATTCAGCAAAAGAGGGGCTAAAAACTGTTATTTTAAATCCAATTTTTGAGGACATTTGTATTTATCCCCCTTTTTTGTAAGTCAAAACTCCTGGTCATACACCAAATGTTTAACAGGTAACTTTGCTTTTATTGGTCCGCCATTCTCCAGGTAGGCACAACCTCTCCCATCTTACTTGCATCAGCTAATGCATTAACCATCCCTCTGCTCTACCCAGACTACTAAAACTTATTAACTTGATAGTTTTTAACCCTGAGAAATTAAAAATTTAGTAAGAAAGAATTATGACATTTACAGATCAGCTATTTAAAGCACTAGCAAAAAGGGAAAAAAATCTGATGAAAAGTATTAAACAACGCTTTCTAAAACACATTTGCAATTAATACCAGTAACTATGCCTGCTATGACAGCAAACTATATGTGACAATC
Source organism: Platalea leucorodia (assembly GCF_965183815.1). Taxonomy (NCBI): domain Eukaryota; kingdom Metazoa; phylum Chordata; class Aves; order Pelecaniformes; family Threskiornithidae; genus Platalea; species Platalea leucorodia. The sequence continues at coordinate 39,259,822 of NC_138827.1, read as the reverse complement.
TGTCTAGAAAGGTCTAAAGTATGTCCTCTCCCCAAGATTTATTCAAGATTTTACTTGAATAAATAAGCCAATAAGCCAAGAAACTTGATAAAAATTACAGCTTTGTTTTCTTTTAAAACACATTGTATTCAACTCCTGCATACAGCACTACCCCTCAAATGAATTAAGACATATTCAGGTTTCAAACACAGGAAAAATATTTCTAACTTGTTCTTACTCTGAATAATAAGCTTTTAATTAAAATCGGGAAATGCCTGGTGTTAGAAGGGATGACAAAATGAATTTCACGTGTAAACAAAACCCCTCCAATAAAAAAGGACAACATAATATGCATAAATGGGAAGGATAAAAAGGTGAAAAAAGGCATTCATTTCAGTCTGTTGTGCTGTACCTGTGGTCTGAGTGGGGCACTTTGTTAATACTTCTGGTGCTCTGAATCCAGGCGTTCCTGCCCTGGGAGCAACTTGCTGGCACCTTGTAATAAGAGACAAACATGTTTAGAACACAGAAGTTAATAAATGAGTTCTAATTTTAAAGGTCTTTTCCAACCTAAATGATTCTATGATTGTAATTATAATAATGCTTAATATGATTTTTATGATACTTGTGTAAGACGTGTAAACAGCCTAACCCTGCCTTATTCAAGTTTTATAGACTTTTGAAGCATCTTATAATTATCTAGCATGAAATTAGTATGTTGCATAAGATAATAGCCTTATTATATTATCTATTATATTATATTTTTATTATATTATCTAGCATAAGGTAATACGGCAGAAATACTTATTGCATACTTCACTCACAATGACCTTTTTTAGTTTCATTCAACAGCAGCATCATTTTTGCTAAAGTCTTGTTTTTAAACGTTAAAGCTGAGACTAATTAACCAAAGGCAAAAAATACACTAAATTCTTGAATGTGAATGCTCTGGCTTTGTATTAGTCCACAGCAAACTAAGGTTCACTATTTCCGAGTGCTGACAAGAATTTACTTTTCATTAGATTAACTAAAAGGTGTGAGATTATCATTATTTAAAAAAAAAAAAAAAACACACACACACAAAAAACAAAAACAAAAACAAAAACACAACACCAAAACAACTTTGCAAAGCTTTCTTGTACGGCTTAAAGTGCCTCCCTTCTATGGGCCACTTCTCTTTTGAGTCTGGCAAATTCCTCATGTTTTGTACTTCTGAAATGAAGTTGTTATCACCATATTTTGACAGTCTAGGAAGAGAGGGACCCCAAAATTTCATGACTATGCCTAGTAAGCAGAATTCTCTGCATTAATCTGTGTTCCTTAATGTGTGGATAAAAGGCAATAGTAGGTCATAACCAAAACTAACTGTAGAGGGATGGAGCTGAACTGAGTTATTAAGATTCTCTAACCTGTCTATTATTAAAACTTAAACTTTATTTTTTAAATGAAAAAAATACAGAACAGTCATGGTTCCTTTTTATTCTACATTTCATGATTTCCAGAATCCAAGCCACTGGCATGATTTAGGCCTGATAGATAACTACTACTGACAGACTGATGTATTGTCTTCTCTAACTGTTGTAATTAACTCAAGCGATTTTGTACAACACATGTAGGTGGATAATGAAATACAACAACAAAAAAATCATTAACAGTGAATCTCTCTTGCTGCAGATAGCAGTGAACCAATTATTCCATGAATTCCATGAACTATTCTTGTTTAAAAAGAGCATACTCAGTGTTTCAAGGGCTGCACAGATCAAATGCTATCTTTCGCCTACTAAATCAGCTATCTAGTAAATCTAAGTTTCTGACCTTGCTTGACAGCATAGCAGACAATTTTACAACATTAGCACAGCAAATTACCTTGAAAGGCAAACACTGCAAACTCTGTCCGTCGCGTAACAGTCACAGGTCAGGTTTGAGGGACAACCACTGGCAGCTTTCCTGGCTGCCCCATTGCTCACTGTTTTGGTAGAAATAATCTTCTTCTTTGTTACTAACTTCCTAGATGAAACATCTATCATCTTTGATTGCTTTATGAGCTGCAATGTAGATATTTTAGAGAAAGTGACATATTTAAGAAGGTTCCTTTTACATATAGATAGGCAAGTTCCTAAAATACTAAGACTGAACAGGTGCTCACGAGCAAGAAGCTGCAATTTCAGAACAGAAGACAGCAAACCTTTTTAACAATATCATAACATATATGAAACGGACACTGGAGCTTTCTAAAATCCTGATTTCCTCCCCATCCCCTTCGGAAAACATTTTTCAGTGTTTACTAAAAACCAATACGCATCAGATATTTTGAAGCTACAAGACAAGTATTTTTCAAGCTAGTATAACGTTCCAAGAATTCTTTTTGTTCAATACCAGAACAAAAAAAATGTAGATAAAATGTCACAGCAACACACAGGCACTAACTCTAATTCTACAATAAGATGATCACTGTTGGCCAAACCCTCTAATTTAGTTGGGGTTTCCCCCTTGTCATATTAAATACTAATTACAAAAAGTACAGAAAAATATTTATTACAAGTTTTCTCTCCCGTTTCAACTGCAAAATAAAAAAGTGAAGTTTCACAAGCTAAGTATATCTTAGTTGCACAGACACGTGTAGGAGGAAACATTAACTTAGCACACAAACAAGATCAGCTAGGGAGACAGCTACATAACTAGCTCTATAAGAGTTTCAAAAGGGACTGAAACAAAAATGAAAAATTCTTCGAGCCTTTCAGCAAAGACACACTTAATATCTGCTCAAAAACTTTTAGTTCTGCAGCATCCTGGAGTAGTGTCCAGTCTTGCAGAACAACCAGTTCTATAATTTGTGAAATATGCAACAGATGAGTCACACTCCTTACTTTTGTACTCGAGTTCTCCTGGCACGTGGAACTATAGACATTGAAATTCCTCTCTCCAAAGACAGAGCGCTGGACAGAACGGTGCGCAGAATCCTCCTACAATACCAACAAAAAGGACAATAAGGATCTTATCTAACACACAGTCAGCTGGATACTGACAGTTCAAAAAAAAAAAAGTGTGAAGTGACATAAAATAAGAACAGCTGCATGGTAAGTCATTTCCAGGCATCCGTTGACTGTGGATGAAGAAAATATGGTCTAGACAGAACAGCAAACATGCTTACAAAACGAATCACACCTCAGAAGTGCCCCAAGACAATCTGAATGTCATCTGTACTGCATTTGTTATGCAACTAGGTAACTAAGCATAGATGAATAATTATTGGCTTGGGGAGGAGTTCCACAGTACATGTCACTTAAAGATTTAAGGCTGTCTAAACAGTAACCCATGCTAGGGTTTTGTGCAGCCTTCAGCACTGTATTACATCTAACAGGTAGTAAACGATGCCAATAGGGTTACATAAAACTAGGCACTTTAATATGAAAACTGTGACTTTGTGCATCACATTGGGACCCTGCAAGATATGCATGCACAACTTTTGTTCAAGTATTACATCTCCCCCTGTTGGATGAAGTAATACATTAAACATACAACAATAGTAATGAAAAAGACTGAGAACCTTTCCTCCTCTTCCTTGTTTAATCTGTATTTTTGAAAGTGAGCTGGACCTTTTATCAGCTGCTTTTGAGGCTGACTGTTGAGCTATCTGTTTAGGTGCTGCGACACTGACAGAAACCCCATTTCCCAAGGCTATGGTGGGATTATTTTGCGAGCAACTTCCCTGCTGGTCTTCAGAGTGAGCAGTTTTGAGAAGTTCAATTTTCGTATCAGGGGTTCCTTGTGCCAAGCCAAAATCTACCAAAGCATACCTGAAAGACACAAATTTAGAATCAGGAATCACAAGGTATCCATCAATCAGTTCAATTTACTATTCATTACTTGTTTACTTATCTTTCACATTTTACTCAATATGTTGCTTATCTGTACTATGGCCAGCATCACAGTCCTTTTTTCCTCCTTTTCCTCCTCTTGTCCTATTTTACCTATCCCTTGAATGTTTTTACCCTATACCCATCTTAATTCATTGTTTCTTGTCCCAAAATCTTCTCAAATGCATACTTTCTCCAATGGTGTTAAAAATATTCCCAGCAACTCCTTTCTGGGGTTCTTCTAGTCCTACAGCTCCGAACCTTCAGCCAACAGTCAAGCACAAGTGACCCGATCCTTGCGGGATTCCCACGGGCAGAGGCACAAATGTAGCAGTGACAAGACTAACAGTGCCAAGAGTTTTGCAAGACTTCAAGCAACACTACTGGAATTTCCTTCAGTCTTCCAACAGGTAAGACTACGTTAGTTCACCCTTCAGATCTACCTTTAAAAGAATTATTTTTTGCTACAAGCAGTACAGAGACAATCCAGCTGTCTCTGGGTCTCAGACAAACTCAACTGCATGGCCTCCACACCGAAAGTAGAGATTAAGGCTCAAACAAATCCTGGAAGAGCAAAACAACAGTGCAAATTCATTCTGACAGACTAAAAAGAAAAAGTGGTTTTCAAATTTTTAAGCCTGTGGTTTGGCAAAATATAATCAAATCTCCTGTACAAACTTTCATTACATAGAATCACACAATCAGAATCATTTAGGTTGGAAAAGACCTTTAAGATCATCAAGTCCAACCGTTACCCTAGCGCTGCCAAGCCCACCACTAAACCACGTCCCTAAGCTCCACAGCTACGCGTCTTTTAAATACCTCCAGGGATGGGGACTCAACCACTTCCCTGGGCAGCCTGTTCCACTGCCTGACTACCCTTTCGGTGAAGAAGTTTTTCCTAATATCCAACCTAAACCTCCACTGGCGCAGCTTGAGGCCATTTCCTCTTGTCCTATTGCCTGTTAATTGGGAGAAGAGACCGACCCCCACCTCGCTACAGCCTCCTTTCAGGTAGTTGTAGAGAGCAAGGTGGTCTCCCCTCAGCCTCCTCTTTTCCAGGCTAAACAACCCCAGTTCCCTCAGCCGCTCCTCACAAGACTTGTGCTCCAGACCCTTCACCAGCTTCATTGCCCTTCTCTGGACACGCTCCAGCACCTCAATGTCTCAACTGTACATAGCACAATACTCACCAGTACAGATACAGGACTGCTAGCACAGAAACAGTACCTTATTCTATCCACTTCAGCTCTTCACAAAAAAGCAGTACCTCACTTTTTACAGTCTTTAAATATTGTAACTTGCAGGCAAAAAAACCAACCCTACTAGTTATAAACATTACTTCAATGTAAGGTGAAAACAGCCTGAATCCAGCTATCTTATCTGTATCAGTTTTACTCTATCCATGAGTAAAAATTTACAAATATCAGTCTGTGCACCACAAGTCACTATCAGCTTTCTTCTTAAAGAAAAATACTGATTTTAGTCTTCTCATTCTTATTAAAAAATTTAGTACTTTTACTCAACAGTAAAATCTTCATTTTTTCAGGTACTTGTCACTCTATGAGGCAGATATTACATTAAGTATGAAAAAAAAAATTCCTTCCCTCCTCAAATCCCTAAACACAGAAAGAAAAGTTTTACAAATAAAAAAAATAAAATCTTTTTTAGCTTTATTACTTAAGCACATGTTACGCAGCTGGAAGGAAAAAAACCAAACGCCTAATTGACTCTGCTCTGCCAAGGCACACATCCCCAAATGAGATCACAATATGGTCATCTGGACAGACTTACTCTTTTAGCCGCCTGTTGTAGAGGAAGTTACTGGGTTTGACGTCACGGTGAACAATACCGAAGTGATGAATGCGCCTCAATGCTTTAAACAGATTAAACATGTATTCCCTCACTTCTTCAAAGGAAAGAGAATTCAAAATGTCCTGAAAGATTATTTGGATACTGTAATTATGCAACTGCTTTTAATTAAAAAGTTTCACTACACATAAAAAGTCTGGGACTCACCAAGAAGGATTCATGTTCCAGATATGGCATAACAATAACCACATGATCATTTTTCCTAAAGCAATATTTAACTCCCATAACGTTATCTTGTCCCCTAGAAGAAAAGTAATGGCACTGAATAAAGAGCAGAAAACAGATGTTTATTTTCCTTTATTTCTTAAAAACTTCAGTCAGGCTTCCTTTTATAATCTAATTTATATTTTGACAGCAGTCTTAGCAGTCAGTAGTTACGCTGCTGCCTCTCATTGCTATGTTCCATTCCAGTTCTGCAATTTGCAATGAGGGCTCCACAGGTTATTTGTGGGGCCGTGGTTTGTAGTTACTCTGTAATTAAATGTAGGACCTAACCTTCATGATACCAACGACTTTAAGAAGGTGCTATTCAGCACACTCTGGCAACATTCCTAAAACCACATTTTCTGATGAAGAGATTATTTTCCCAAACATTTCAGAACTGGAATTTTTGTTATCACAGAGATACATCATAGAACTTCTCGGATGGAAAGTACGGCACCATCCACAAAGTGAGACTAGCAGAAAAGGGCATCCATTACAGGTAAGACACTCCATTTCTTATTTGATCTTGATAAAAAGAATATACGTTTCTGCGGTTAAAAAAAGGCACGCGAAGTGCCAAAACTTAAATAAATACAGAACAGTGAGACAATGTTCAGCAGTTTAGTCATGACAATCATAACTTTTTGTTTATGTACCCTGCTACTGTGAGGCACTGAAGTTCAGCAGCAATTCGCAGAGGGTGGCTGGTTGGAATCAAGTGTTTCAGAGCCATTTTTTCCTCATATCCTGTTTGTAGTTGTGCTGTGGCCAAGTAAACAGAACTGAAAGTACCTGTAAAGAAGGGACAAAAACAATGTCTTCAGCATTTTTAATTAGGTCAATTCAGATTTTTACAGAAGTGATCTAACTGTTCACAATCCTGCAGCAGACTTGATACCACATCAAAAGCAGATTCTAGGAGAGAAAAACACAGTTCCTTTTTTCTAGTACTGAATTCGGTGATCTTGTATACAAGTTTTTTATGTCAGTAAAAATGCAAATGTAACACTGTCTAACTTGCCTGGGACACAGAGCTCTTTGAATGTAAATTTCCTATCTTTGATTTGCTTTCTTGTTTAGGTAGCTTACTTTCATCTGACATCTAACTCTTCTCTCCCTACGATGTAAGTGGGCTATATAATGCTAATCTGGAAAGCACTGCCTTTACTATTCAAAACACTTCTGAAATTGTTACATTTTTCTTAATTCTGTTACCTTATCTATAAAGTAAGACTTCTCACATGATGTGTAACTACTATTTGTTAGCCCAGAGCATTACCTCATAGACAGAACATGATACCCATTTGAGAACAGGAGTATTCAGACTGTACGATAAACTTACCCACCCATTTAATTTTAAGGATATCCTAATATACCTCTTAGGAGGTTCATTTATCCTAATGATCCAAGATATCTGAACATACAAATTGAAGCATTGTTCCATGTGAATAAACAGTACAAATTACTTTTGATTACATTTTCAGTATTGTGTTTGCATCATACTAGTTCAACAGTCTGTAAGTGCATACATACATCAAAATGCCAGCTAAATACTTATTGCAGTCATGAAAAAAAAAAAAATAAAAAATCTAGAGTCCTACACTTTCAGTAGAATTGATTATAGCAACAAGCGTTACCAAGTTGACCTAAGACATTATTTTTGGTGGTGAGAACTACTAAAACAAAAGTGAGTCCAGAGTGGAATCCTAAGTTGGAGCTTGTTTTCTCATAATGCTGCAGAACGGCAAGTGGTATTTTTTAAAAGCATTGTTTGCTCCCAAGAGCAAAATCAGATTACTATTCACAACCAGAGATTTTGTTTAATTATACTATCTTTTTTATGATAGGTAGAACTCCTTTTTTTGTTGTTTTTGAAATTTTGTATTGCTGTGGTGAATGGAGCTGGGTTTTTTGGCTGGGTTTGGGTTTGTTGGTTTTTTTTGGTGTTTTTTTTTTTTTTTTTTTTTTTTGCAAGAGAGAAACTTTTAGCCATCTAGCCTGCCATCACCTGTATTCCATCACAGAACAGCTGTAAAACAATCCAGCATCTCATCAACATCTTTGTTTAAAAGTGTGGAGTGTCACAAAGCATTTCAGAGATCAAATGGGCAAATGGGTGAAGTTCCAAAAAGCGCTGAAATCCCACACTCAGAAGTACCTAAGAATCTATTTATAGTCATGCCTAATTTTATTGAAAGTATCTGCAACAGTATCTGTTGAAGGCAAGGTGTGCACAAGTGTTCTAAAATTTGATACCGTATGTCTTAAAAACAAAAAAAAAGCATATTTTTTTTTAAATAAAGCAGCTATAATCTTTCAGTCTCCTCCTCCAGTTCTGCCCACAGGGTTTCAGTGGAAACAAAGCCAAGTTAAGGACCAGAAGTTAAACATGTCAAAACACAGCTGCATAGAAATAGATTTCTCATGTAAAAGAGAAAAAGAACAGAGTGTTAAGACTTATTTAATCGAATTTATCTCAAACATTTTTAGTTGTCGAAACTAGAATACTGACTTTTTGAAAGGCTTTAATATACCAGATTTTGAAGAAAGTATCTTGAAAATGTCCCTAATTAACACACCTCTATGCTCAGCAACATATTGGAATTCCTACAGAGACCAAGACGCAAATCAAAAAGGCATTTGGCTTAAATTGCATATCTTAAGATTTATACCTTTTAAATCAGAAATACCAAAAGAAATCTAAGTCTAAGCAAGCTAAAATAAAACATTTACCTTCTCCAATTTTTTCCTTAATTTTGAACACATTTACAAGCTGTGGCACTGCTTCATAAAGTTTTTCAATATCTTTTTTTATTCCTGCTGTGGAAAGAATAGGGAAAGTAAGTTAGGAATTTTATTGCTTGATTCAGTATCTAATCTATATTTGAGATTGCAAATCACACTTCAGTTCATAGGACTGAATTCACATAAACAGAGGGAAAAACAGCAGACTGGTATCTATCCCTGCTGACATTACCATCTGCATACTTGATATTATGGTTGTTCTTCATCACACTCCTGTTTAAGCTGCAGCATTTAATTTTTTTTTTTTTTTTTTTTTTTTTTTTTTTTTTTAAACTTATCTGCCACCTAGCAGTTCCCAAGAGGGCAAAAGCCTTCCGGTTAGTAAGGCATCAGTTTACAGCTCATTGATAAATGTTTTCATGAGATTTGCAACGTCAATTTCATAAAAGACAAAACTATAATAGTTGTTTCTGTAAGCACAGGAATACATCCATGGAATGCAAATCAAAAATGTAGGATTTTTTTTTTTTTTTAAGATCAATAACGCAATCTTTCACACTGTTACTTAAAATAGTAAACATGAAAAAACATGTTTGCTCTGCATTTAAGTTGCTGCACTTTGTGCTGCAATCACTAGATGGCATAACAAGGATGTTGTACTGTATTATTTCAAAAAATTATGTAGTTTTCCATTCAGTTTAGAAATCCTCTATACCCTACATAAGAGTTCACTTGTTTTGAAACTATGAAGTATATAGAGGCTGTGACTAATTTCTGTAAAACAGGGGTGAAGAATATTTTATTATACAGAAGAAAGCATAAACTTGTAATTTGGAAAGTCAATCAAATAGAAGAAAAAAAAAGTGTATACATTTTTTCATCCTAAAAATAAATAAGAAATTAAATTTAACATAAATATATAAATTGTATCATATACATAAAAATGTACTACGTTTTACCAGAACAGTAAGTCACAAGCAATGGGAATTATTTTCAAAATATTACTGATATGCTAGAAACAAAGTATGGATTAGCGTGCATCCCCAACCTTCTACGTTAGCTCTCTTTATACAGCAACAAAATATGAACTCTGCCTAAAGAACCCCTTCTTCCTGGTAAAAGCCCCAAAAATTAGCTGGTAATTCAAGTTATAGTTAACTTTCTGTTGTAATTTTTTTATTTCAAAAGTTTACAAAAAACAACATACTAAAAATACTTTTGAGAACTGAAGCCTGCTGCCTCTCTTACTATCCATTTACTTATTTTTTTCCTTTAAGTTGTTCCCTCTGCTTCTCCAAGGTATTTTGTTTTAAGTCATTTCAGGGGGGATATTTCAGGAATAAAAAAAAAAAAACAAACAAAAAAACCAACTCTATGCTACACACCAGAACCACTAACATTCATTTAAGATACTGTTTTGATCAACAAATACAAGTAAAAGGTTCATCAGTTCTGCTAGGAATCATATTTAATAGCTTCAAAAATATCCTAGGATAAAAATGACCAGACTCGTACTAACATTCAAGATGTACAAGACCCTGTGTCTGATAATCCCTGAAGGAAAAGGCTAAGGAAAACCGGTCAACTGTACAGTTATTCTGGTTATTCCCCAATTTTACAGAGCCAGATTAAGTTACACACCTTGAAAAGTAGGAAATTGAAAGTTTGAGGAATCATTTCATTTTCCTGTCAATATAGTAAAAATGTCTGTTGAAAATAACACTAAAAATTCAAGAGGTTACTACGCAACATTTTTTGAATTTATAGCATTCATATTGCCCATGTGCTCCGAAATTTATTATGAAATTTATCTATTATTGCTGTAATTCTTGTTGTTTTGTCACTAAAAAAGAATTGTTGATAAAAAGCTTTATCATTTAGAAAGTGGTATTCCCAGTTTGTCCACACAGTAATTTCAACTTTTTACAGAAATGCTCATGTATTACATAACAAACGTAAGACATTCAAGAAAGCTTTCTGAAATTTTCAGAAAATATAGGAAGGGGAAAGGCTGGTATTTGTACTGTGTTCCATTTCCCCCAGGAATACTCGAAAGACGTTAAGAGACGAAACCACGTAACAGAACTAGAAAGAACTTAACACCAAAATGTTATTGCATCATGGAAAGACATGGGCCTTTCCCCTCCGGAAGATAACCCTGTTATTGGGTTCTGAAACATCCTACACAAACTTCATCCCAAGAGGTCAGTAGCAACAGGACAGAGCTAGAAAATTGTTTTCAACAGCGATACAGTTCTAACAGGCTCTGTTACAACAACGTTGTTTAGAACTAGTTTGCTATCTAACTGGCTCCAAATAAAGCAACTTACAGTTTTGTTGCAACGCTTGCATTTTAGGCTGACTTCTGATGAGAGTTGCTTAAGCTTCAGTTTTTACTAAAAAAATATACTGACAGTATATTACAACATAAAATTTGCACTAGAACTTCTCCAGTAAAGTTGCTTGGTTAGGAAAAAAGAACGTAACTGGCAAAAACCAAGACTACTCACAAGGACTCCAAAGGCACATCTTTTAAGTCTTTAGAAACCAGCAGACTTGGGGTTGTTTTGTGCCACCAGTCTAACAGAGACTAACGATGATGAAAAGCTCTCTCAATAACTGCTATAGAATCTGCCACATACTCCGTTTTGTCCGACACTGAATTCAGGTTCCTGCCTGGACAAAGTTCAACGCTATCAGAGCACTATGAGCTGGGTGACACAGGGTGCAGATCCTAGGCCCAAGTAGTGCCTACCCAAGGCACTGAGGGCATTTAGTAACTCAACACAGCTTCTTATGTGAAAGATCCCGAAAAGTGCTAGAAACAGTCAGTGACTGTCCTTGTTGATAGACAGCAGTATAAACATCACCTGTTCTCTTCTGGGGGCCTGAATCCCCAGTTGGGTATAGAGAACATACAGTCATTGTACCATCAATGTATTATTATAATAGTAATAATATCCAACATTTTCTGTGAGCAGATTTTAAAGTCATTTCTTTACTTCCCAGAATGAAAAGCAGTTGCAAAGCGAAACAATTAAACGTTATTCAGCATCACTCTATGTAATTCCGGACATGGATGTGCAGGGGACTGACGGAGGACTATCTGTTTCTAGGAAAATCAGTAGCCGTTACATATAAGCTGGCTGACCATCCACAATTACTGAGCAAGCATTGTACGGAAAGTCCGGATTGAAGTACATTCACAAAGAGACCCAAAAATCGAGCAGCAAAACCACTATCGGAGCACATGTTCATAGTTCAGCTTCTCTGGTAAGAAGAACAACAGTGTTTTTATGCACATAGATAAATCTAAAGAAATTTAAGGATAAGGTTGGCAATTATAGGTTAAAAGGCAAAACATTATTTTTGTGTACTTGTCTGGTCAGAGAGTTTTATTCTCAAGGACTGCCTTTTTGGAGTTCTGGTATCCTCTTATAATTACATATTCTGTAATAAATAGTAGAGTTAGCGAATTGTGACAAACTACTGCTGCTGAAGTTTTGTAACACATGGAAAGCAGGAATTAGCTTAAAATCAAAAGCAATCTCAAATGTTTTCATTTCATTCTTTATACAGTAGGACCACATACAGACAGGGTTATAATTGATGCTGAAACTTCCTGAAGTGATGAAGAAGCACGTCAGCAACAAAACATAATGTTAGCAATCCCTATCTGAGCACATACCTGACAGCTTGCTGTTCTGCTCATGCTTCTCATGGAAGTCTTCAGCCTGATGAGGGTGCTGTTCATCACAGTGAGACTTCAACACCGTCTCCATTACAAAACAGACCTGAAGTAAAAAAATCCAAAGACTTTGAGGACCACTTCTGGACACCTGGGGGAGCAAGCATATCTGGTAGGACACTGAGAGTCCTGCTCTCAGTTCCTGAGGTGAGATTTAGGTAGCAAAGAGGAACTCCTCAGACTCCCTAAAACAACAAAGCGTCACTGTCATCCCAGGAAAAAAAAAAAAAACGAAACCAGTAAACCCACTCTGTCTCTAGTAAGAGGAAAAAAAGGGGAAGGGAAGGAAGACTGCAGGATAAGCTTAGACACAAGTGATTTTCTTTCATCTCTTGTGTGTTTCCTCATTCACATTAAAGCATTATCTTTTCCCTGAAGTTTGCTTTGAAAGGCAAGGAACTCATGCACACAGGAATAGCTGCATTGCGTACTGCAAGACCCGTACAAAGACAGAAATCCTGAAAGAAATTATAAGGGGGGAAAAAAAAAAAATCTTCTCGTATGAGATATTCCTCCCTCTTCTAGACAAGATCAACAAAAGGCATAAGTATTTGTTGCCCTCCTTCCCTAACAAGAAATAATAGCACATGCTTATTTTGAAATGCTTCTTCCCAAATCTTGGAAATGCTGTTAATAAAACTGTAGATTAGTAAAGTGTACTAATATTGTACAATCAAAAAACCCTGATAATCCTATTTAATGAGGAAAAGAAAGGCAGAGAACCCCACGGCAGAATAAGCGGCAAGAAGTGAGCCTGGAAGCACCACCTCTTACAGTTGCCCAACACTGCTTCCATTCAAAGATCTTCCTTGCTTGTCACTTTGCCAAACCTTCAAAGTTCTGGCTGAACTTTTCCACGTGGGGGAAACGTATTCTGAAAAACTTCAAATTAAAGAATTCACCTGTTTCATCTATGGAGCTAGAAATATATTTTGTCCCCAAAGAATTCAAGCTACCTTTAGTCTGTCATCCTCACGCAACAGAACAGGGACAGGCAAAAGCTGCCTTTTTTGAGGGAGCTTTGCTGGAGAGTGGGACTTACAAACCAATGGAATGAGATGAGAGGTATTTCTTGTCTCTCACAGGTAGACACTCCCTCTGCTAGAGCTGAGTAGGCAGATAAGCCTGTTCCAAACCTGAAATGGCATGGCCTCATTAGCAGAATAAGGAGTGCAAATTAATACAGGCACCTCCCGCTGCTCACCATGGCCTACTTGCTCTGATTCAGCCCCACGCCAGCCTCTGCTCGGGGCTCTCCCAGTAAAAGGCTGGCCACAAACACCTTGTCTGGAAAAAGAAAATGGACGCTTCTGTCTGCCTGCAAACCGCCATGGGAAGACGTCCATGGCTTGCTGGCCACGAGGAGGGTGAAAGGGGCTCGGTAACTCATGGTGTCATTTCAGTTATGTTAAATGCGCAAGCTACCATCTGCAGAACAGAATACCTCGAACGTGTGAGTATATTAAGAAATGGTTTACTAATTTGGAAGTGGGCTTAACAGTTATAAAATGGACCATCGAAGTTTGATTCAGTCATATATTTAGTTTGTACATTAAAAAACACTCAAAAGACACCATTAGAGAGAAGAAGTTAAGAGGAAGACCAAAGTGATCCAAAGTTTCAGCTCAAAGAACTTCCTTGCAGTTAAATCACATCACCAATTAAAAAGTTCTCCATAACATCAAAATAAGAAAATAAACAAACAAACAAACAAGATAGCGACAGATTCAAACAGCCCACATAGCTTCAGGGTCTTCCGAGTCAGACACTTGAACCTTGCACACAAAAATGAGTGATACTGCTGCTGAATCCTTGGCTAAAGCAACGCTGCTAACTGGAACACAGGTCTGCTGCCACTAAAACGCAAAGCTCCTTTAAACGCCAACTTACACACAGACACCCCTGGAGAAAGCTCAACATGGTAAAAAACAAAAGTTGATGTTAACATCTCTGTCAGTTTAAAAAAGCAAATTTTGTGGCTGGATTAAGTCTTGCAACACGTTGACGTTTGCTACAGACAGACAATAAATCCGCCTGCTACAAGCCAAGCCACCGAGGTCACGCACCCAGACCTTCGGTTGGCGCTGACGCCGCCAGTGCTGCCAGGCAAAAGGAGAAGCCCCCGGAGCTTGTCAGGGCAGGCTGGCCTTGCAGGACAGCGCCTGCTGGCAAGACCCTCGGCCGAGCCGACGCTCCCAGCCGCACCCCGAGGGCGGCCGCGGCGCAAACGAGCGGCAGGCACGGGCGGAGCGGCGGCGCCGCGGGCACGCGTTATAACGAGGGCGGCGGGGGGTCCCCGCGGGTCCGCCAGCGGGCGCGGGGCTCCCCGGGCGGCCGCGGCCGCCAGGAGGAGGGCGAAGAAGGGCGCCTCAGCTCCCCCCCGAGGAGCCGCCCCTCAGCACCGCTCCGCCGGGCCGGGCGCTCGTTCCGACCGGCCCCACGGGAACTGTCCCCCCCCCCCCCCCCCCCGCGGGGATCGGGCAGAGCGGGGACTCCCCGGGGACGAGCAGGCCGGGCCGCGCCGGGCAGGACCCCCCCGTCCCGGCGGAGGGGCGCCGCGGCCGCGGCCTGTGCCGGCGGAGGGCCGCCATGGCCGCGGCCCGAGGGGCGGTTGGCCGCGGCGCGGGCGGGGCCGGGGGGCTCACGCGGGGACGCACGCACGCACTCACTCACGCGGGGCGCGGGCTGCCGCGGCGCGCCGGGGTTTTGCCTGCTGCCGCCTTTCGCCGACCGCCCCTCCGCGACCAATCCCGGCCCTCGGCGGAAGCCGCTGGCCCAGCCAATGGGATCGCCGGTCGGAGGAAGGCGCGCTGCTATTGGTCGGCCGGCGAGGAGAGGCCCGCCCAGAGCGGCGGCGGGAGCGGGGCGTCAGGCGGCGCGGCGGGACGGGGCCTGTGAGGGGCCGCTGCGGCCCAGGGGCGGGCAGCGCCGCCCGGCTCGCCCCGGCTGCCCGCCCCGGCTGCCCGCCCCGGCTGCCCGCCAGCCCCCGGCTGCCCGGGCTCGTAACAAACGTCGTGTGGTGGGGAACGAGGGATCCTCGTTCAGCCGGCGTGGTGCGGGCGTTGAGCGAATTCCCGGCGGCTGCGGAGGGGCGGCGGTGCCTCTGCCCGAGGAGGGCTCCGGTGCCTCTCCCAGGGGCGGGGGGACGCTGCGCCCGAAGCGCCCGGCCGGAGAGCGGGGGACGCGGTCGGCACACGTCTTGTACCTCGGGGTTGTCTGGGTCTGCCGGCTCCCAGGGTCTGCAGCTGTTTAAGGTGTTCGTGCTCTGTACAACAATGTTCAGCCCTTACAAATTTTCTTTTCTACGTGTCATTATTTCGAAATAATTAAAATCCCTGGATAAGGTCTTGTTCTCTTTAGCTCTGCTATAAATTCAGTTAAATAGTTCAGAGTCCATGAAGCTGCTCTCCATTTACACCAGTAATAATGGAGAACGTAACTTGGCTCGCAGCTTTGTCTTACTGCCTCATTATGTAACAAAAGAGATTGCACAGAATACAAAACTAAAAATAAATACACATCTTGATTCCGGCCGGCGCTGTAGCCACTGACCAGCAATGAGCGGGACTAGGAAAAGAGCCTAGTTACTGGAATTACGTTTTGCTGTTGTTTAAAGTGGTGGGATTTTACTGAAGCCAATGCAGTTGCCTGTTTGTAAATAAAAGAATGTAGCGCTTTTTGCCTTTTATCCATTTTGGTCATTATTTCTTTTTATTTTAAGACAAAAAAAAACAGTGCTCTTGTTAAAGACTAGCTCTCCTGCATTTGATAATGCCTAGATCTCTTGTTCCCTAGGATATGAACTATAATACCCTTGTTTATTGCATGCTTCACATAGAGATACCTAACTGCACCCCTTGGTCAGTAACAACCAAGCCTGGGGTTGCCAAAGTTCCCAAGGCAAGGTTGTAACTTGCCTGTTACCTTATAATAAGCTGCGCTTAGATTAACAAAAACGTTAAAGGCAAAACAGGTTCCACCACTTTTGCTAACTTGTGAAGTCTCCTATTACACAGTTTAGAAGGAGGGTGCAGAAACGAGTTGCTGAGCTGCTCTGGTGGTTTTGGGGGGTTTGTTTTGATGCCTGGGGTTTTTTTTCCAACAGTTGTTCTAATTTGCACTTTCTGTTAAGAGCGCTAATAAGCCAGTGCAGCAGCTTGAGATTTAGTTAAGTACACTAACTCTCAATAATTCCAGTTAAGGGTGACAGTATTTAAAAGCAGATTATAGCAAAAATGAATTAAATGAAGGATAATGACAAAATAATGCAGGCCAAATTCTGTTCTTTCTTTTATCCATGTAATCTTACAGAAGTTGGAAGGGCAGCATAAACATTCATGAGCGCAGGCTTGTCCTAGTGCTAATGATGGGCACCGTCACTCTAAATGAACCGCTCGGGACAATCTCACCTGCAGTCATTGCAGAATGCTGTATTGAACCACGGATTACTTTTTCAGTTTAATACTTGCAAAATAGCTGGTGATTATTTATGAGTGGCATATTTAAGTCTGCTGCCTCCTGGCCAGGTCAGGGTTTCAGCCAACCTCCTTGGCCTCCCTGCCTCGGAGTTGTCATCATGTAGAATATTGACTCACCACCGTTTCTATACAGCTCCCGTTATTGGCATTTCTCTGGCAGTCACATACATACATACATACATACATACTGCCTTTCTCCCCATCACTTAGCTTGCATTCGTACACGGTGAGAAATCCGTTTCATTACATCTTCTGATCCAGACCCTGTCTAGCTGTGGTTTCTTTCCCTGCAATATCTCAATTTATCTTGGTTCCAACACCTACAACCATTTTCATTTAGACCCAGGTCATTTATCTACCTTGATCACTTGTTCCTCTCCATTTCCTCCCTTCCTATTGATCCAAGCGTGTTGTGCTCTCTCGTGCTGTCTTTCCAGTGATTCTGGTTCTCCATCATGTCAAATTTACATTTATTTGTTCTCACGAGCATAACTGCACTTGTAATATAATCTATTATTGTCTCTTATTTTATTGTCCTACTCTTTATAGTCTGCCAGAAATGCCAGCCTTGATGCTCGCCTTCATTTATCTCTCTCAAAAAGGCTTTTACCTTCTTGCTTCTCCTCTGTTTAAGGAGGAAGTTCAGTCAAATTGGCTATGACTCTCCTCATACGAGTATCTTCCCAAAAGTCACCTCTTCATCAATGTCCATCTTCACGTACATCTCCACAGGACAGTGACAGATTACGTATACCGTTTCCACTAGATTTCCTCAGTACTTGCTCAAGTATCTCTAGCTTCTTTTTGCTTTATTCAGCATGAAGGTAGAATAGGTAAAGGCACGGCTTCTGCTTTGCTTCTGCACAGCTTCTGTGCCTTTGCTACACCATGAGACTCTTCTCCTTTTCTGTTGGCTTGGGGAAGCAGAACGCCCTCCTTCGCTGTTGGGGCAGAGGAGGCTCCATCTTCTCATTCAACGCTCAGCTTCCAGTTCTAACAACGCACCAAGGCAGGAACTTCTCAGAAGGAAGGAGAAGAAATGACATCAACCGAATATGAGAAGCAAAGCATCGTCTCTAATGTTCTGCAAGCCAAACTGCTTCGCTGTCTTCTCTTGTGGCTTTATCTCTAGGTTGGATCTGAAGGATGAGAAGCCAACTGACAAGCCAGGCCCAGGCAGAGTGTTCCTTACGGCTGACAAGCAATGGCCAAAGCCCACCTCTGGGAGCTCCCCAAGAAAGGATCAAAACGTTGCTGTGCAACTGCATCCACTGCTGCCAGAATCGGCAGCTGAATCTCACTTTTTGTATCGGCTGACAGAGCTAAAAGAATCCGTGCTGACACTAGAGCACGTCTATTAACCTCTTCCTAGGTCAATTAAACTAGTGGAGGTCTCCCCGTGTTTGTACTGTCCTCCAGCCCTGAGGAAAAGATAAGCGAGATCCAGGAAGATGATAATTGGTGACTGTATCCAGCACAGACAGAGGTAGGAGATCCTTACATCCCACTGCTGCCAAGAACACCTGCTCATACATGAGGAACTTAGAATTAGGAATCAGAAACTACTTAGAAATGAGCAAATAAAGGTAGTTATTGCCCTGGCAGTATTAAAAAAATATATACATATACAGATAGATACAAAATTCCATTTTAATGATAGTATAGACTGTTAAATGTATTATTCAGTCTTCATTAGCCTAAATGCCACATGCTTTCCAACTTTTAATTCCTCTTTTTGTTAGGCGATATGATTCTATGGCAGAATTTTCTCTCTTTAGCACCAGGTTGAGACAAATCTCTTCATGCTATTGTGCCCTTTAGGAATACTGTCAAATTCAATCATTCAGGACTCGTGAGTCTTGCACTAACATGAAGAGATTGATTTGAAAACCATGGGACTAAAGTCCTTTTTTCTGTTTTTCATTTTCCGTTTCCGTACCTCAACCATTTTACAGGAAAGCTGAGATTGCCAGCTTTGCTCTCACATGCAAATGAGCGCTTACCGACGCTACGCAGCCCTAGACGAATGCGCTCGGATATGGCAGTGACTGTCTCTGCCAGTATTTTCTGATCGGGTGTATCTGAAGTGTCAAGAATTATTGTGGTGTCAGAAAACACACCAGAATATAGCAGCCTCTACAGCCTATTTAAAGGGAGTTAAAAATAGGTATAAAAATGACCTCGGGCAAAGATGCAGAGGAATTCTTGACCTTTTATAAACTGGGTCTCATTCAAACAAAGTACGTTTTAATAAAATCAGCAGAAGACATATACCTAAGAATAAGGAATGTAGGCTCTCCTACACAATGGAAAAGTTTGAAAAGGACTGATGAGTCGGCTGATGCGTCTGCTGTCACAAAAATGATTTCTGCCAACCTTGACTTACAGACAGAGGGCGGATGTCAATGGCGGCAGTTTTTACCTGTATGTGCAAATTGCTGAGGGTGATTAAGGCCCGGTGTGCACAGTTCTGATGCTCACGTTGCAAGGCGGATACTGAGAAAAATGAAGTCAGTACAGAGAAGAGCTACGGAATGATCTGAAGTCAGAGAAAATGCCATGTAATTGAAGAAGTAAAAATCTTAACCTGCCCACTGGATAAAAAGATTGAAAGGTGAGTTGATAACATTGTATATATACATGCACAAGAAAAAACGTGGAATATAAGGGCCACTTGAACCTACCAAAGAGTGAAATAAGAAGAAATAATGCCTAGCAGCTGGAATCTAGCAAATTAAAACAGTGTAGTCTTCAGTACCACTGACAATAAATAATCCCTGGAGCGAACAGTTAAGGGCTGTGGTTGATTCCTTGCCTCGTGATGTCTTCAGATTGAGACTCAATGCCTTCCTGGAAAAGGCAGGCTAGCCAAAACCAGGCTAGGCTGGGTTTAGGTACAGCAGGCTCAGCTCAGGGTCAAATACAGTTGCCTGTAATTTACAGGAGATCAGAATATACACACCCATAGGCCCTCTTTTCTAGACTTCATAAATAAATTCCTATACTTTATAAGCTCTCCGAAACCTCTGTAAATAATTCTTTTCCTCCTACCACCCCCGATCTAGTTTTCCTTTCCATGTATGCCATTTCTGTTTTTGACTATCCTGTCCCATCCCACTTGCACAGCACTGCGGCCAGAAAAACATCACTGACAGGTCACGGGGAGACAACGGCACCCCCTTCTTGTCCCAGCTGCTGAAGCTGCTCCACACCTCCCAGAGGAGATGCTGAAGCAGCGTCCCTGGCCCTTGCCTTTAATCGTCCCCTAGGAGAAGGCGCTTCATCCAGCTCGGCTCTCTCTACCCAAGCCCAGTCCTTCCACCCTCAAATGCTGTGGTCTGTTGAGGGCTCAGCTTGTCAAATGTGGCTCAGCAAATGATTGAGGCTACAGCTAAAAGCAAAGCAAGATAGCCAGGCTGGGGTTGTGCTTCAGAGACTTTTTCAGCCTTTAGGCAAAATTAAAATAGACAAAATCAAAGCTTTCCTCAGCAGCAACGATCCATTTAAAGTCATTTAGAAGTTTTTCTATTCACTGCAGCTTTTGGGATTGCTTACAGCCTAGCAGGGATACTGGGCTTGGCCAAACTGGTACCTGTATAACTAAGGGGAAAACTGGCATCCTATGGATATTAGCCGAGCACTTTCCCTTTCCCCATGTTGTATATTGTCTTTACTTGGAGCACCGGTCACGAGTGGTGTTCCCCAGGGCTCAGTGCTGGGGCTGGTGCTGTTCAATATCTTCATTGATGATCTGGATGAGGGGATCGGGTGCACCCTCAGTAAGTTTGCAGATGACACCAAGTTGGGCGGAAGTGTCGATCTGCTGGAGGGCAGGAAGGCCCTGCAGAGGGACCTGGACAGGCTGGATCGTTGGGCCGGGGCCAACTGCATGAGATTCAACAAGGCTCAGTGCCGGGTCCTGCACTTGGGTCACAACAACCCCATGCAGCGCTACAGGCTTGGGGAGGAGTGGCTGGAGAGCTGCCTGGTGGAAAAGGACCTGGGGGTGTTGGTTCACAGCCGCCTGAACATGAGCCAGCAGTGTGCTCAGGTGGCCAAGAGGGCCAATGGCATCCTGGCTTGTATCAGGAATAGTGTGGCCAGCAGGACCAGGGAGGTGATCGTGCCCCTGTACTCAGCACTGGTGAGGCCGCACCTCGAGTACTGTGTTCAGTTTTAGGCCCCTCACTACAAGAAGGACATCGAGGTGCTGGAGCGTGTCCAAAGAAGGGCAACGAAGCTGGTGAAGGGTCTGGAGCACAAGTCTTGTGAGGAGCGGCTGAGGGAGCTGGGGTTGTTTAGCCTGGAGAAGAGGAGGCTGAGGGGAGACATTGTTGTCTACAACTACCTGAAAGGAGGCTGTAGCGAGGTGGGGGTCGGTCTCTTCTCCCTAGTAACGAGTGATAGGACGAGAGGACACGGCCTCAAGCTGTGCCAGGGGAGGTTTAGGTTGGATATTAGGAAAAACACTTTCACCAAAAGGGCAGTCAGGCCCTGGAACAGGCTGCCCAGGGAAGTGGTTGAGTCCCCATCCCTGGAGGTATTTAAAGGATGGGTAGATGTGGTGCTCGAGGACATGGTTTAGTGATGGACTTGGCAGTGATAGGTTAATGGTTGGACTCGATGATCTTAAGGGTCTTTTCCAACCTTAATGATTCTAGGATTCTATGATTCTATGATCTGTTTGAATGTAGAGTTACAATTCTTTGTTGTTCTCTATATTTTACCAACAGACAAGGTTTTTCTCATGGTTAAATAAGAGATTCTGTTCTCCTAACAGACATGTAGGTAACACTGTGCTTGTGCTCCACTGACATAAGGCTGAACCTGGTAACGTCACTTACGGAATAATTGTGTTGTCACTGGGAATACTCACACATGTAAAATGAGCAGGACTTGGCCCTTTGGTCATATTTTTGTAATAAAAGATAAAATGAGATTTTTAGGAAACTGCAACTTATGACCACAATATTTATGAGGCTGTCAGGACTGCACTGTAAAAATTCATATTATTTAATTCTTCACTCTGACACTAAAGCATCATTTCATTTATATGCAAATAAGAATACACTCTACTGCTGTTTCTTCACTGAAGAAGCTGTTTGAATTATTCACATTTTATTAATAAAGCTTCATAAATAAGTATTTTTTCTACTCAATTGGTAGTGGCCAGGGGAGAGAATCTATTTATCAGACTTTCTTATTATGGGCTTCATAACAAAATATGAAGATTTATGGAGTACATAATTAGACGTTATGTGTTTGTAATGGAAACATTGGGTTATCCAGATGAAATACTCTTTTCTTTATGCGTTTCTCCCTGGTAGAGGCACTTTCTGGAAAACGGGCTGAACCCATCCCCATCGCTAAGTTCCAAGGACTGCCTGTGAAAGGAACAGAGCAATTTAATACCTTTCTTTGATCATACACCCTGAAATAATTTTGAATAATGAAAAGATGCCTAAGGAAGACGATAAGGAATGCCAGGGAGCAGCACGTGGGGAAAATGCTGTGCCTCCTCTGGGCAGAGGCGCTGGCCTGCGCACCTAGGATTAACCGTGTCTGTGGCAGTACGGTGCGCAGCCTGGAACTGCCTGGCCTTTAAGCCGTCATTGAAGTGCCCAGCATTTGAGGTTCCCTTCGGGTAGAGATCATAGTCAGAGTACTCCTGTGGTGAACTCGGTTCTGCCTGTGCTGCGAATGAGGCTGCCTACGGAGCCGAGCCCCGGCACTGAACCCTGGTTCAGGACAGCCGGGTCTGCAGCCTCCTGAGGGGTTTGGGCAGAACAGGGATGCCCCCATGCTCTGCTTAGCCAAAACATCAGCTTCTTCATGTCTGCCGCACCAGGACTTTAAGGACGCAGGTATTTTCTTCAGCAAAATCAGAGCAAGCCATAGAGACGGAAGTGTCTAAATGAAATTTCTGTAAATGGCTTTGTCCGAGTTAGGTCTGTACATCGCCGTTAAAATGGGCGCTTTTTGAAATACCGGCACTGAAATGTCCCTGCGGAATTGAAGGATGAGACCTATAGAGCAACACAGCATCAGGTATCCAGTGCTATTACACCTGGGAGCCTAGAGATGACCTAAACCAATGAAAATTTCAGGGAAAAAGCCTGGATGTGAAACGCCTGCTGAGCATTACAGATCAACCCACAGGGTTTTAGAACTGGATGCTGTAATCCAAGCAGAGTTTTAATCTTGCCCACAGTACCTCTGATATTCACCGCAGCAAAACTACTGTAAATTAGAAGTAGTGGAGCACATCTAGGCTGCCTGGGCTCGTGTACAGAGCTGAAGATGTTTTGTGGGAGAAGTTGCTAGCTTGTATTTTGACACTGTCAATCGGATATGGACCGATTTTAGTGTTTCTCTGGAAGCAAGACCATGGAGTATGGCTTGTGGAAGTCTCTCAACATCTTGAAATAATCAAGACTAAGAAATTAGCCTGTAATTGTATACATGACTGTTCTTGAACTGTTTTTCTTTTTTGCACGTGACATAAGGAGCTGCGAGCCGCTGTATTGGACTTCATCCAACCGAGCACTTAAGTGTATGCATAACTTTAAACACATGTGTAGCCTTCTTGAAGGCACCGCTCTGGGTTGTGCGCTGCTGTTAGCAGCATGTGCTAGATGGGCATGTGTGCGGTCCGAAGAGCAGGAGGGAGTATTCCTCAGTAACAGCTTGCAGCTACTTGGAAGGATCCGGGTTTGGTTGACAGAATCAGGGAGGCAAAGGATGTTCCAAAAATTTTCAACTTTGCATAGTCATGATGGACAAAGATGCATGCCTAATGCTGGTCAGAGCAAAATTTAATCATGTACATTAATTCTGTAATAATAGACACATGATCAGGTGTTTAGAATTACAAAATTCCTCAACCCCCCCCACTTTTCGTGCCAGCTTGTACAACCACAGATTTGGTTTTCATTTTTGATAACATTGAGTAAGTCCTGAAAGCACTACGCCTAAAGTAGTCACTGCATTAATTTTTGAAGAAGAATCAATATTGTAGCACTGTAACTTTCATTTATGGAGTTTAAAAAAAAAGTCATTACAGTAAACTTCTTTCTGGAGAATTTAATCTTCTGCATGTCAAATACTAGCTAAAACTTTTAGACAACAGTGGAATGCTGTTATTCCTTTAATAGTATGTATTTGCTTTCTAGTCACAATATTATTCACAATTATTCACAATAAGAGGAGTCAAAACAGAAAGTAAAACAAGTATAAATGTCTGTTTTGCTGGGACGTCTGTGACAGCATTGTAGCCAAGAACAACAAATTTTTAAGTCTACAGACATTTGATATGCCAAAAAAACTCTCTTTGAAAATAGGCTCCAATTCTAACCCCTAGGACATTTTATGAAGCTTTATTTACAAAAAACAGTAGTAAAAGGAGCAGAAAAAAATTATTGAAGTGCATGCTAATTTTGGTGTATTTGATCCCCCGTGGCTGAGAACCGAAAACATAATCAGCTTGTATATCATCTAGAAAGTAAAGTTGTAGACTATTTGCAATATTCTAGTAAGGCTAGAATTAACGGTACAGATGAGTTCAGAAAATGTGCATACAGTATTCTTCAGTTACATGGTTTCACCTACTGAATTCAGTAAATACTGAATCTGGAGGGATGAGTTGTCACCTGCACATTACATCGTTTTGTGGGCCTGAGTGGAAGGGATAAGTTACTGATCCAAAAATTCCTAAGCAGTTCCTTCCTCTCCACTCCTGGTGGAGGAAAGATGCTAATTTTCCCTACCGAAATGAATGGGAATTCTACTCCTAGCTCTGCAAAGGGAGGAAAACCAGGGATATTAATATGATGATTTTTTTTTCCCTTTTGTTTTTTGGAAGTGGTTACACACGCTGAGACTTGCCAGGGCCCTGGGAGCACTGATGGGCCTGATCAGCCCCACCTGGGGCCTCTCCCCACCCTGCCCAGGACCCTATTTCAGCCCAGACTGGAGCCATCAGCCTGTGCTCTGGTGATGCTGTAATGGTGCTGGTCTCTGGTGCCCTGCAGCTCTGCCGGGCTGTGGGCCAACCTGGGGGCTGATGGCCTGGCTGTGGGCCAACCTGGGGGCTGATGGCCTGTCCCTGTGCCCAGGGAGGTGCCAGATGGGTGCTGGGGGTTGCTCTGGCTTTCCCTGCCCAGCTCCCTGGCTGTGGGTGGTGGGATGAGCCCTGGCTGGTGAGGTCCTGCCCTGCTCACCCAGGGGAATCCCTCCCAGCACAAAGAGAGCTGCCAGCCTTTGATGTGCCCTGACAAGAATATTATTATAACTGGGTTTTACTGAGGAAGAAATTTAGTGCTCGTCATCTTGGTTTTCCATTGCTTCTCTCCTCCACTACAGAGACTCTCCATGAAAGCCTTCCAGACAGGTAGGTCTTGACCCACATGTTTCCAGCCTGGCAGCTCTCTCTGCATGTAACTGTATGTGCTCCTGGTTCAAACTCCCAGGTTCTTTGGCCAAAGGCAGCAAATATAGACATTTAAATCAGGAACCATATATCCTAGTCTAGGCAACTAAGTAACCTCATTTTTAGGCTCTCTCAGCCCAGCAGTAAATCAGAACCATTACTCAGTCTGGGCTGTGATATACTTGTAGTTTGCTTCTGTTGCCACTTCAGTTTTTCCTTGGGGCAACAATACTAAAATCTGAGAAAGGCAATTA
Source organism: Platalea leucorodia (assembly GCF_965183815.1). Lineage (NCBI taxonomy): Eukaryota > Metazoa > Chordata > Aves > Pelecaniformes > Threskiornithidae > Platalea > Platalea leucorodia. The sequence goes on along the minus strand of NC_138827.1, from coordinate 39,234,257 downwards.
ATTTCTTGCAATCTGCTCGTACCGAAAGTAGTTGTATCTCTAAGTCAACTGTCTCCAATACTACTGCAGTGTCTACCAGCTACTGTAGGGATAATAGTTATTGAACTTGAATATATAACCTTTTTTCTTTTCTTTTTTGCCTTCGCTAAGAGGAGAGGATAACGTGCCTTGGAAAGGCATTATTTAAAGTGTGTACTGGTGCACTGCAGAGCTTGTTCTGTATCAAATTCCGAGGATGAATTCTCTTGTGAGTAGTTTGCTGTGACTTGACTGATTCATTTATTTTTAAAGAAAATTGTCTGACTTTTTTTTTTTCCCTTTTCCTTTTTTCTTTACTCTCAGATACAGGTAATGAAATGAAAACTAGCTTCATTGGTACAATATGGAAAACTACAATGAGCTGGCTTTCCTAATTACATGAAAAGGTGGCAACTTCTGTGAGCTGGTAGAGGAAAATGTTGAAGTTTACTGTAGCTCCCGTGCCTGGCGACAGGCGTAGCTCTGTGTCAGGCTAGAGCAGAAGGCCCTTCTCAGGCCCTAGCGCAGGGAGGACTGCGATGGGGTGGTGTGGGAAGGCTGTTCTGCCTCTTCTCCTCCCTACCTGGGAAAGCATGCCGTGTTTCTGGTCTGTTGTGACCTCTGGTAAATAAGTGGGAGCCGTGTTTTCCGTGTTATCAAGGTACATGTTTGGGTGTATGAGACAAGCCCTCTCCAGACAGATGAGGAGCAGTACCAAGTAGCAGATATGGCTGCATCTGGAATAGGCAGGACAGTCATTTAAAAACGAAAAAATGAACTTTTTTGAGCCCTCAAATGCCGTAATTCTCTAACATTCCTCTAAGCATAGAAACTCATCTAGAAAACTTTATGATGTCATATTGCCTTGCCTGTATCTGGTTGCCTGCTTTCTGCCGTAGTATGTTTTTGCAGGGTGGCATGTAGTACATTAGTTTTTCCCAAAAGTCCTCCCACACAACACCATTTTTGGAGTTTGTGGATCTTTCATATCCTCTGTGAGGAAATATTTTAGTGCCGTAATTTGGTGTGGGCATGTTCTGAGCAGAGGGTTTGGCTGCACACAAGCTTTCCAGGGCAGAATTTTGATGACTACGTTCTGACTTTTATTTTTGTTCCTTACGCTGTGGTATGCAAACCACAGGACCATATGGCACAGCTACAGAAATGTGTGAGCTGATTATGCAACTGCTTCCTATTATAGCTACAAAATATGGAAATGATGAGTTAAATGGATCAAAAATAATGTCACTGTTCAAGGCAGCAGCAAGACCCAACACTTACCTGTAAAAACTGAAATATTGTTGCCCAACAGGCATTTTTAAAACATCTAATATTAAGAAGACAACTGAAAATGAATTTAATTCATGAGTAATGCAGGAAGGTACTCCAGTTCTTTTGCCTAACTGGAAATGGACTTGCTACTAACATCCCTGAAACGGGAATGCGGGAGGCAATGGTGGCTGTTCATACTTGGCCCATAGGAGTTGTCAGCTACCTAGTGGCTAGTGCACGTATTCCACAGACACAGGGTGTTGACATGTTACTGGGTTTGGTACAAATGTGGTAGTAAACTGACATTTGTGCAAGTCCGTGGCACTCTTCAGATGTTGCTCCCTGTAGCAGCAATCTCTTATTCTCTCTTTTGTCTCTCTATTAACTGGAATTTGTAGCAAATTAAAAGGAGTCACTCAGAAACAGCTATTATCAGATGAAGCTTGGGAAAAAAAAGGGAAAGCAGTAGGATTGCATGGAAGGATTGAGAAAAGTGGGCTTTCTTCAGGTAGCAGCAGCAGCTGCTTAGGAGCAGTTTTGTAAACAACGCTGGTAAAACTAACAAAGGACAGAATGGAAAATGGTGCTAATCAGGGGGGAAAACCTCACAGGAACATTACAGCTTTAATTTGGAGTTGCTGGGGAAAGCTGAGAAGTCTTCGTGTTTGTCCTAGTTACAAGGATCTTTAAGCTGTTGTGGAAGCATACAACGTAGCAGGGTGTCTTCCTTCAGAGATTTATGAGTAAGGGAAAAGAAATAAGGCAACTGTAATGCCCCCCTCCCCTATGAGCACTGCCTTTCATGCCAGAAGAAAGGCTGAGAGGTTACTCTATCACGATCCCTATTATATTCAATATTCTTGTAGCCACAGGCTTTGCATCCTAACCATTCCCTCTCAACTCTGAAAACCCAATTTCCTCTTGTGTTTGTGGTTTTTTTTGTTTTTGTTTTGTTTTTTTGTTTTGTTTTGTTTTTTTGGTTTTTTTTTTGTTGTTGGTTTTTTTTTTTTCCAAAATACACCCTTTGGTCACAGTTAGGGGTATTCTGTGTCATAGATGGTCTGTTTATCCCAGGGCACTCTTGCATAGCATTGACCAATGGGACCTGATTCTCCACTGACTTGATCTGCATTTGTATATATACAATGCAAACAAAGCTGCGTGTAACACGGTCTTACTTGATGGCATTTGGCACCCACGCAGCTCTGATGAAAGTTACTTCCTAAGGAGAGGTGGAATGGAAAGCCAAGCCTTTAGATGAAAAGGTAGTCTGGAGAAAAATCCATGGAGGAAAACAAGGAGAGAGATTTTGAACAGATCCTGAAATCAATGAAGAGCTGATAGGGATAGCTGAAGATGAAAACGGTCATATTTTTACATTAAAATTTGCCTTAAATGGTTTGATTTTAATGTTTCTGCTGGGTGCTTATATTGAGAACCAGTAAGGTCAAAATACAAGCATTTCAAATTAGGAAAGCAAATAGCTTCAATGATAGCTTTAAATCAGATTTCTTAATGGAAGACTTCAGTGAGGATGAAATTATGGTAGAAAAATAGATGGCTAAAGCAATGAGAGCAGTAATACGCAGCCACAGGAGATACAGGGAGAGGAAGAAAGCCAGGGTCAAGGAAGAAGTGAGCATCACAGGCAACAGAGACAACCATTAGGTCAGAACAGAGCAAAACAAAAGAGAATGAGCAGCGCATGTATAATATATGCGATAGGCAGGGCCAAATTCTGCCCGAGCTTACATCAGTACAACTTCATTGGCTGAATCCTCTTAACACAATGTCACTTTCAATATGATCCAACAACATACATGCAGGCTTTTATTTAAATCAACGCACAAGGCTAAATCTTCTGCTCTCTTACGCTGTTTCTAGGCAATTGTAACTTTGCCGTTCCGCTGTTGTTACTATTATGGTCCTTTAGATATTGCTGAATTTCTTCTCCTGTTATCTCCTATGAGTAAACATTTAGCTGTTTCACATCTGCGTTCTGCTTTTTAGCAAGATTAAATTCTTCAAATTAAAAGATCATTTTAGGAAAGCATGATACTGTACACTATTGCTTGAACAGTATGCTACTTTTTGCACATTTTAAAACTATGAATTCTGTGTGCATTCTACCCATCAATGCTCATTTTAAAATATTTATTTTTGTTTACAGTGTTAGTATACACATTTTCTGTATTTTGGCATCAGTGGTGTAAAAAGGAGTGATAAAGAGGAGAATCAGCTCCCAGAATCAATAAGCAGGAAAACTGACTTTGCCTGAACCATTCTTCTTATCACATCTTTTATGCTTGAGCATTTATATTATTTTTGAAGTTGTCACTGATGTGAGAACAGTTATTTTAATCGAACACCTGGTTTTGCATGCAAGTAAAACTGTGCCCACTTACCTGCTATTATAGTTTATGCATGTGTGTGTGCACACAGGGCTCTACTACTCTAAAACCAGAAGAAACTACAGGTATTTATGTTTTTAAACTCTAGTTCTTTTATTCTTGTTGTTTTGGCAGAAAAATCCTACAGACGATTTTACAAACTGCCAAACAAAACCAGCAAGCCTTTCTAAGCTCACTCCTCTCACGATAAAGTGACTGGTGTGGTTTCAGTCTTTGCCCCCACTCATGACCCACAGGAAACTTTGCCTCTAACTTCTACAGTTTAAAATAAAAATTAAAAAATTGTACATCTCTAAAAGCTGCCACCTCCCTACCCCAAAACTCCAGGCTTTAGCTACTCTATTTATATATATTTTATCTTAGTTTAGCATTATAGATGAGATTGTATTTATGCCTTGTTTACATCAGCGTAACAGAGGTAGAATTAACCCCTCAGTTCACCAATTAACGAAGAGCAGTGGTACCGTTTGGCCTTTTTCCATGTGCCTACCACACTTTTGGTTCTGAAGAGCTGCCAACACAAGAACAAAGAACTGCAGTTCAGAAGAAAACTGTTCCGTACCCCCCCACAGAAGAAAGCAATACCTACAAAGAAAACTGTGCCGTACCCTGGGCGGCAGCATCCCTGGCGGAGGTGTGCCGGCGTCCCGGCGGGCTGAGGGAAGCGGTTCAGAGCCCCCAGCAGACAGCAGCGCTCGGGCCCCCAGACCAAAGCAGTCTGTCAAAGAGAGAAATTTTATACTGAAAGGAAAGTAATACATATATCACTTAAGGCATCTACCTTAAAATATTAAAAAGGAGGACAGAACTATGGAAAGGGGGGGTTCTTTTAGAAAATTGCCCGTGGACTGTGTTTTAATGTTCTGAAGCTGTTCCCTCGAGCTATTTTACACAATACCCAGTTTTCTCGAGTTTCAGAAGTACTAATGATTCAATGGACGCAGAATCACAGAAAGCTCCTGAACTCACTTATGCTCCCCTCCACTGCCTTGAAGTCCTCTTTCCAGCTAGTGTTTCAGAACTATGGAGCATTGCAAAGGCGCAAAAATCCCTCTGCAGTGTTAACTGTTACCTTCTTTGAAAGGAATTCATTTTAAACCAGCGAAATTGGATGTATATGATTGAAATATTTTGTCTCTTTTTCCTGAGATCTAGTAGATTATTAACTGAGAAGCTTGGTTTAATGCAACAATTACAGTAATGACATGCAGCAGCATCTTTTGTGTTTAGTATCATACTTTTTCCTCTCTTTTTCGATACATCTGTAGCTATTTCTTGTGGGTTTTGATGTTTAAAATAGCAGTTACTTGAAATGTCATGGATATTGAATAAAAATTTGATAAGTAGCAAGCCCCTCTCCTGAATTTAATATGAGGATAGTGGGTTTTTAAATCCTTTCCAAACATATGGTCAACAGTTCTTTGTATAATGTCAAAATATAACATAAAAATAGCATTTCATGCAAATTTCAACTATATATGACTTCAGATACATGCTGCATACTGTCTAGCTATATAAATAATCATGGTAAAGATGGCTTGTTTTTATGACAGCAGCAAATAACATTGCCAAGATTTCCACTATTAAAATACAACTAGGAAAAATGTAGATAATGCAAAAATATAACTGAAATAAAAAAATAAATTCTGCACCTGCAAAATCTCATTTTAATGCCTCTTTCTACAAGATTGTTCTGAATGAATTGGAAATTACTGAAATATTGTTGAAGCAAAGCCATGTTCTGCTGAAATTTCACCATAATCAGAATATTCCACTTGGAGATACCACCTTTGCCCAAGGTTTTGATGGAAAGTCTCAAAACAATTGGATAATTTTAAAGGGGAAGCAGTCTGAGGTATTAGAATTTTACCAGGATGAAAACTCTATTTTTTTTTTTCAACCAGCTCTAGGTGGAAATGCACTTCTTATTCCTTCATTCCACTGTTTTAATTCCTGTGTCACATTAATGGTGATCATGGTATTTTACTAGCTTTTACTTACCTGCCCTCTGTCAGCAATGAACGGTGTCCTCTTGGTCTGGCGAATAGACCTGATTCTGTCCCACCCCACCACATCATCTGAAATGGTCTTCAACAGAAAGATGGCAGTTTTAACAAATTAAAGCACAACGTTATTAAGGTAAATTTCTCAAGCATCACCTTGAATCTGTACCAAATTGTCCAAGTGTAAAGACAAAGCCAACCCAACTGCCTAGCACTAGTATCATGTATCTTAAAATCTTACACTTTTCCTACTGTGCTGATAATGCCTGTGGGCTTCCCAGAAATCAACAAAGGAATCACTAGTTATAACAGTTAAAAATAAAGCTATGCTTTACTACCAGAGAATTGAGGCGGCAGTTACTGGGAAATTCAGTCTGAGTCCTTGAAATTCTTTGTATTTCAGTGACACATTGCACAACTGTTTAATTGGCAGGAAAGGAATAATAGTTAAAACACTTATTTCAGGCTGGACATGCAGTTGTGGTGGTCTCAAAGGGGGAGTTTTGCTGCTCGCTTGTTCCCTAAGATAATAGCTGTAGATTAGTTTTTGCTCTTAGAGTTATATGTACTAGTACATGTGTGTACTTATATTTCTAGGTTTCCAATATATGTTGGTCTGTTTTCCGTGCTGGAGGCATGTTTCATGCTCTCAGTGTCAGATAGGAAGGACCAGGTGACACCCAAGCTGTATTTTCAACCCTTGAAATACGCACAACGCACACCCCATGAGCTAATGAGAAAGACCACTGTGAATTCCCTTTAGTCTCCATGAAACAGATGACACGAAGCAGTAGTAATGACCCCTTCTTAAAAGCTTGGAATGCATTTGTAGAAATAAGAATTTACTTTTGAAACATTAAATACCTGTGAGTAAATGGGACCAGATCTTTCTCTGGGAATTGACCAAGGCAGGTGCTATCAAAGTTGGGAAGTCAGGATCCAGATGCCCCTTCCCGGAGTCTCAGCCACTCTCGGAGCCTTTCCCTATGCTTCTTCCTTTTTTTTTTTTCTTTTGCTGAGTAAACCTCTTCCACTGAGCTGATGTCCACTGTTTCATTGCACAGTTGTTATTGTGGTGCTAGATCTTGGCTCCATCATGATACCTCTTTGCTCTTCTTTGGCATCTGGAAAGCCGTGGTTAGACCCACGTAGCAGAGCTGCCAGCTGCAGTGTGCTGACTGGCAACACGATAAATATGTGCCCTAAAATTGCAGGAATGCTGGGCTTAGTCTTAACACTTTGGTGCATTTCTCTTGCTCACACTGATTTTTTTTTTTTTTTTAATTACTATTATTTCTAATGAATACTATGAGTTTATTTAAGTTAATTCTAAAGTTCTGTAGATTTATATTCTGTACCTCTTGCCCTGGTGATTAAGATTCTTCCCCATATGTATGTAGTAGCTGGGAGGAATGGCTTGGCACTGTGATTTTATTTTTTAGAGGAGATTTATCCTAACACTTGTTTTCCCTGGTACTCCTGCTGTTGCCACTTCTGTTGCCCAAGGAAATGCTTCTGCCTCAAATCCTTCCACTTCTAAAGTCTACGCACTTCGGAGAAAAGAAAAAAGCGTGGAGAGAACAGGAAAAGTTACAGGTTTCAAAAAAGGGGGTGACTTGGTGAACCTTAATGGCTTTTTACATGCAGGAGCTCATGCTGGAGATTCTTATGGACTCCCTGGTCTTACAACTGTGGCTCTGTAGAGGCTAAAGCCAAGAGAAAAACAAGAGGTAAAACAAGGTGACAGGAGATAGATAACATGCTCCTGATATTCAGGTAGTATTTTAATTAGCTAAAAATATATGTAAAAAGATGTCTGTCAGCAACTTCTCAAGAAACAAAACAACACTTCCTTGTCACAAAGAATTTTTTTTTTCCACACTGGGTATTTTGTAGTCAGCTTATGAAGACCAAATGTTAAAGTCATTTGCCTAGATGTTGCAATTCTAGCTTATTTTACAGGAAAATAAGGTGCTTAAATGAGTATGAAGCAGTAATGAATGCTAATAAACACTTGAAACCCACACTTTCTAACATTTAGTGATGCTGCAGCAATAGTTTAGGTTAAGCTGATCTCATTAATTTTTTGTAAGTTAGTATGATTTGCAAAAGCATTCTGTTAAGGTACAAGTTTTTAATCTTTAGTTCCTTTCATACTAAATTAAACAGTTCTAAAAGTTACATAAAATCCTGAAATTCAGTGTTACTAGAATGTCAACAAATTAAATTTTCCACTTTTAAATATTGATTTGACCTTTTGGCTCTCCTTGCAAATGTGATCCAAACACCACTGATGTCATTAGAAATACTTTGCTTGCTTATGGTGGGTATTTGGTTGGGTTCCTTTGCGTGAATTAAATATTTGGACAAGAGCGTGCATGACTGTGTTCTCTTGTAGCCTAGGGGAATGCAGGGATTTGGGTGTGTGTGGGGGTCTCCCAACTCTCAGGTGATTTTCCTGAGCCATACAGTCCTATTGGCACATATGCACTCTTTCTACGTAAGGTTTAATTATTCCATACCATTTCAAATGGTTTTACCATGAAAGAGCTGAGACAGGCCTGGCCCACAAAACCCAATAATTGAGTAATTGGAGTTTTCACTCAGAAGGTGGGAGATGTTGGTTGAAACCACTTCATAAAAGGGGAAGGGATCTTGAGTGAGTGCTGTAACTATAACACTGTTTGGAAAAACGAGAAGGGAGAACCCTACCATACTTTTTAGTGAGTTGGTAGATTCTATCAGCTCCCAAGTTTTCCCCAGAATACATAGTGTCATGGTTTAATCCCAGCTGGCAACTAAGCCCCACACAGCCGCTGGCTCACTCCCCCCCGGTGGGATGGGGGAGAGAATCAGAAGAGTAAAAGTGAGAAAACCCGTGGGTTGAGATAAAGACAGTTTAATAGGTAAAGCAAAAGCCACACACACAAGCAAGGCAAAACAAGGAATTCATCCACTACTTCCCGTCAGCAGGCGGGTGTTCAGCCATCCCCAGGAAAGCAGGGCTCCATCACACGTAACAGCTACTTGGGAAGACAAACGCCATCACTCTGAACATCCCCCCCATTCTTTCTTCTTCCCCCAGCTTTATATGCTGAGCGTGACGTCATACGGTGTGGAATGGCCCTTTGGTCAGTTGGGGTCAGCTGTCCCAGCCGTGTCCCCTCCCAGCTTCTTGTGCACCCCCAGCTGCTCGCTGGTGGGGTGGGGTGAGAAGCAGAAAAAACCTTGGCTCTGTGTAAGCACTGCTCAGCAATAACTAAAACATCCCTGAATTATCAACACTGTTTCCAGCACAAATCCAAAACACAGCCCCATACAAGCTACTATGAAGAAAATTACCTCTATCCCAGCCAAAACCAGCACACATAGGAAGCCAAGGCTTTCAATTTGCCACAGGACATTTCAGTAGAAAACACATACACCACATTCCAGCAGAAGACACACAAAACTGCCAGAGCGTTATGGCATCCTGAGTTCCTCTGCAGATACAGCCTCAGTCCACTGACCATTCCATCTTTTCTTTAAATATATGTGTCCTCTTCTGAATATCTTACAAAAAAATCTACCAGTAAGTCTATATGGTCTGAATTAGTATGTGAAAGGGCTGATTAGTGAATAGCTGAACTATATATGCAAATTACAAAGTTTTTTTCATGGCTTTATATGAGATGATGTTTTAAAAACTTTATCAACGTCAACGTGTCAGCCTGCATTTCTCTGTAAAACCTTGAAACTGCTCTTTCATCTATGTTGTAAACACATCAACAAGTATGTAGAATGTCTTGACTTTGAAATGCTGTCACCTTTCTGTATCGTCGTCAGTAGTCAGCTTGTTATAAAAGTGTTTCATATCTAACTCTGTTTCTTTTGGTAGTGTGTCGACATACTGCATTTTTCAGCTGTGTTCCTTGCTGCCTCTTACATTTTTATCAAAAATTCTGTGTGACAGAAGTTTTTCTCTTTCTTTGCAACATGTTGATATCTCAGGTTCTCCACTGTCACCAAAGCAATTGTGCTACTTTGAGGATAAGCTGAGTCTGTGTAAACCATCTTCAGCGTTTTGCGCCAAAGTGCAGTGGGATTTTGAACTCAAATGTTTCTGTGATGGTGAGAAGTCCCCAAGCTTCAGTCATTGCCTTTATTCCTTAGCTTGGAAGTTTCCCAGAACATGTTCAATCTAATTCAATGCCTATTCCTGACGTGCTCTGCAATGTGGAGTCCACAGTTTGCTTGGAACAAACCCATCCGGTGATGGGCAATTTCTTAAATGTGAGCATACTCGGGCTTTCTATTCTTCCGCTTCTCATGTAATTTTCTGTTTTGTTTTCAGGAGAGAACATGTCAGGAATGGGTACAGTTGCCTCAAGTGCCCCAACTGAAAGCTGAACATCTGTACAAGTTACTGCATTGCAAAATGTAAGACACTCGCTATTTTCAAGTTTTGAATTATACTTGTTTCACAAGGTTTTTCAGTCCAAAAATACAACACTGCTGAAGTTTACAGAGGTACAAATCTGGTTAAATTGGAAAAAAATATATTATGTTCAAATGCTTTCAAGACTTGTGCAATAGAATTGCATAGACGTGTACATGAAGGTCAGCGAACCCAAGAAGTATGATGAAGTACTCAACATAACAGATACTTTAATATTAGAGACTTGTATCATTCTTGTTTGTACTGTAACATCAACATCTTGTTGCATGTATAACAGTACAGTTTCCTCACACCTTTCAAAGGCCCACATCATGTTAAGTTCCTAAATCAATACCGTCCCAGTGCTGTAAAACACAAACGTTTTCCTGGTGTCCGATACGGAGTCAGGAGGGTTGGCTTATGTCCCTTCCACCATCTGCAAGGATACGTACTACTTCTGCACTTGTGCTTCCTACTGTTTATTACTCGCCCTGCAATAATATCCTAAGGCTCTGCCCAGGACTGTACTGCACTTTGTTAGCTGTGTACCAGAGACGCAGGTTTGCACTTAACCTTTTTATGATGCAGTCAGTAAATACTACTATATTACCAAGCATCAAATTATTAAACTTAAAATCATAAGGCTCAAGGCAATGTTCTTTATGATCATAAAATTTAAAATAGGTAAGTATGGGAGAAAATACAAGCTTTGAGGAATGCGTGAGCTTTAATGCAAGGAGAATAAACTTTATTTCTGAAGAAAGATCGCTGCATGAACTCTTTTCCCCTCTATCAGTATAGATCACATTCCTGATAACTAACATATCATAAAGAAGTATCTTCTAGTTACGATATGTTTCAAAACCAGGTTGACATGAACCAGAGATCAAACAAAATCTGTATACACGGACCTACTTTGAAAAAGCTAAGGATCTGTAGGGTGTTCAGATCATATAGTCTGCAGAAATTTAATTGGCATATTGTTGCCATTTAACTTAAAATGCACAGCATAGCTACAGTACAGAAGATTACTAGAAGTAACTGAGTAAGCAGGCTGTCATCCTAGGAAAGGCAGTTTAAAATTACCAGAATTATCTCTAGAATACATATGTATCTTAGCCCTGACTACATCAGGCCGTTAATCATATTTGCTGGACCCTATTCACCTCACATGTGGATCACACTGCTTCCTTAAACACAGTTTATGTGGCTGAGTTGCTTTATTCCACCTTAATCAACATAAGTTTAGGAATGAGGATGGGACCAGGGGAGGAAGAAAGGAAGTAAGATGAGCTTTTCTAGAAACCTTTGGATGACATTTCAAAGAGCACAGTAGCTAAAATATTTGCTTCTTTTTTTTCCTAAAGAAAATGGAGTGGACATAAACCCAAGAAAATAAATTCCCTTGAGGAAGAATCAGACATACAGATGCTAAGTAGCCATAGCGTCACACAAAGAATCAAGGTCTCCTTACCTCTCATCTGCTCCTCAAACCATTGTCTGCCAAAATAAAAAACATTTCAACGGACATAAGCTCTCTCGGTGAATAAAAATGCTACATGTAAAACAAAATATATTCTAAAAATTCATCTTATATCAGACCCATCTTTTCAAAACTCACAAATTTGCTTCTGTCCCTTGAATGTGGACAAATACCTCACTCATACTAAGATTTCTGTATAAGCAGCTTTTCCAAGATGAGAAACATCCCTTTTCCAGAGAATTGCATTTCCTGACTTATTCTATGGACCTTTTCTTTCCATAGTGTATTTTCTTGCCGGTTTAATGAGCAGCAGCAAGTTAGCAGGCTTTCACTTACGATCCTAACTCAAAGTCAACTGGTCTGCAATTATTACTGAGGAATATTTGTAGAACTGAGGATCTGGAAGATGAGCGTTTTGGACATATATTTATTCAGTGATTCAGAATGATACGTAAAGACTACTATGAGTAAATATTTTAAAAATTGCCAAAACTGTACACAAAATGAAATTCATAAACAGTGCATATTACTTCAAAACACGGGCAGAAAAAGACTTTCTTTTCTCCAGGGAACTAGTTTTATAAAATGATAAACAGGCTCACACCGCAACAAGAAAACATTATCAAAGAAGTACCCTGTTCCTGCACAAAGCTCACCACAGAACTGGGACTATTTATAACATTAATTTTTATTAGAACTGTTTATATTTTTTACAAATGAGAGAATTATTCTAGGAAAAATCTGTAGATTTTATAATATGCTTATCTAATAAAAAGAAGAAATCTACAAATATTTCTTTTCATGGGTTTCTGAATCATTTTTCTCAATGATAGAATTATAGTTTCCAATCCAAAGCCAGAACTTATGCTGACAGGAAATCTTGTCAAAGTGAACGAACTATCAGAGGATCTGGAATCCAGATGTTATCATTGTATAGCAGTAAATAGCGTTGATTCATAATAATTTAGAGAAAAAAGCTAATAAAATAAGAGCATTTTGTTGTACCTTATACTTCTGTTGAGATCTGACTTGAACAAAATAGCTCTAGCTTAAAAAACATCCATTCCTTTACTCCCTTTAAAAAAGTACATTGTTGGAACTGGCAAGATGAAAATAGCCAAGTTAGTTATTTTCCAAAACAGCAGTTGCAGATGTAACTTTCGGGTTTGTCATTTATTCAAAAGCAAACTCCACGGACACCGTGTCAATGGGACATTCTTTATGTTTTACTTGTAAGGGAAGCAGCAATGACTTGCCTCCTAGGAGATACACTCCAAAGGAGCAAGTATCACCATGGCACTAATCGCATTTTCTTTCCTTCTGCATAGGTCTCATTTTATCAACTGAGACGATGATTTAAATATACAAAAATTAAAAAGTATCAGCTATGTGAACTGTAAAATCTATACTCATTAAAAAAATATCTCCTTTGTCTAGGTGCAAAATTGCCAATGTCTCTAAATAGTATGTGACATAAAATAACGTGTTTGTACATGATGAGAGTTGTTCAGGGTGGAGTTCTGAATGTGAAATGTGCTCGTTTTTTTAATTTGAAGAAAGATGCTAATACTACACATAAAGAAATTGGTGCTTGGTGGCTAGTCTATGCTTGAGGGATTCAGTGGGAGGAGTTAATCTCTTAAAAGAAAAAATGTGTAGGTAAGAAACTGAAAAAGGAAACGAAGGTAAAAAAGTACAGAAAAGAACACTTTCCCCACCTCACCATGAAAAAAAAAAAAAAACCACCGTTAAATATATTTTACTTTAGCCACATAAAAACCAAAGTTCAAGAGCTAAACTTCCTGGGGAAGCATATGCTGCAGCCCTGGGGAGCAGTGCCTTGTATCAGGTCTGGGAGATCCCCTCCGGCGGACATGCAGAGCGGTATTGCCAGGTCCCAGTGGGAGCTGTGTTTAGCTCTCTTAAGACCCAAACTTGCAAACACTTATGCACATGAGTAATTTCAGCTGCCACAAATGAAGTTATTCACCTGTTTTAAGTTTTTGCAAGGGTGGTGCAACATCAGGCCCGCATTTGTAAATGCAAGCCAACAGGATAAAATGGAAGAAACTCCCCTTTTCTTTTCCTCATCTAAGCAACTTAGTTCTTGCTGTGTTTTTATTTCCCAATTTTGACTGGAAAAGGTTAGAGCTGCAAATATTTTTTTTTAATTCTTGAACCTTACAATTTCTTTAATAAATTAATCATTGCAACCATCTCAAGCATATGGTAAAAATCATACAGTTCAGGGGTCGCCTGTGATTTTAAGACCACCTAATACTTCATAGTGATTTCTGTTACGGGGTAGGGCACTTTTTAGAGACCAATGGTTTTGTCACATCTCTGAAATTGTGGATAAAGCCAAACAAAGGAAACTGAGAGAAGATGCTGGCGGTTGTCAGCCCACTCATGTCGTGATACTTTTCTGCATTTAGTTTGTTTGTAGCTGATTTGTTCCATTTGTAAGTTCTGGAGAAAACTGAATCTTCTAACAGCTTTGTATTTACTGAGTATTATTCTGTTATCATATGGCTCACTGACCAATGTCTGGTGTTCATGATTTTCTAGTCGTGTTGCTCCAGAACATGCAGGTTTATGACTTAGTATGTGATCTCCACGAGCTGGAAAGACTCAAAACATATGGCAGATCAGATGTTAGGCTTGGGGAAAATCAAAAATTAAACTGTCTCAGAGCAGTTGAGAGAATGCTTTGCTATATATTTTATGTGATTTGTGTATGCGTTGAGGGAGATGTCACCTAGGGAAGGGAATCGAAGAAAAAATAGCTTTAAAAAATGAACTGTTTGTATTATCCCTTTAAACTTTAAAGTCTGGTCAGCTAAAAGCAGATGTTGTGAACTAAGATGGAAACTTGCCTGAGGCCAGAATCGAAGAAGGCATTCTCTAATAGTAAGAAGTAAAAATGCTTTCTGGTTTCAGAATTTATTATAAGCACAAAATGAATGCTTATTGTATGCCTATAAGCACAAATATTTCCCCACTTTTATTCAAGTAACTGAATAATAGTGGTGGGTTCAGAATTTGATTTCAGACAATGGGTTCATTAGCAATCCTGATTGCATTCTAAGCTCTTTATCATAAAATCTTTTGTTTTTCTGTGCTGGCCAAGATCCTGTCATGTTGGAAGTAGGAATGACCTGCTTCTTACCCTTGGCTGTCTGCCCAGTAATTAGATGGGGAGGTGGATTAAAGCATCTAAACATGCGGTGTAAATTTTGGAATATTGTAATATGACACAGTTCTGATGCGAGTCTTTTTAAGGTAAGAATAATAAAGGAAAGACCTCATATACACAGAATTGTAAAAATGAGCATAACCTTTACTGCATGCTTTTAATTGACCTGGGCTTGCACAGTCTGAGAATACACTTCCATTATGTAAACATACAATGTCTAAGAATTTGAAATGGAAAGTTAAAAATTAATCAATATTTTCAAGAAAGAAAACCAAAAAAGTTGATTAAATAAAAATTATTTATGTTAAAATCAATCAATATTTGAGAAAATCTTCTGTCTCCTTTTCATCTATTTATGTATGAGGAAATACATATTTACAGTAGCTGCCTCTCTAGTATTTGTTGAATGGCATGAAGCTTTGAACCAGTTTAAAATTTAGTCTTTCTGAGACAGTTCTGCAATTTATTTTAATTTTACTAGTTCAAAAGCTATACTCTAATGGCAAGTCCAGAATTATAAGTTGCAGTATTTCTATGGAAAAAAAAACCCAGCAACCTACTTCTGCATTTTACAAATACTTTATATGATATTGTTTCAATTCATATAAATTGTTTGAGGCAGCTTTGTTGCTGTAGGCCAGCAGCAGCAAGAAAAAAAAACAAAAAACTTAATGCTTTTCAGAAATCCACTAGAAAATATTTTAAGGATCAATATTTTCAGTGTATTTATTTCTTCCTGTAGGATCCTTTTAATAACAGAGTCATATGGCACAGGAATCAGCTGCCTCTTCTAATTTATACCAGTGTAAAAGTGAGTAAGGACTTTTCAACAGAGAGAGTAATTCCCAATAAATCCATGTTTGGACAAGCTCTAAATCTGGAACGAGTGGAATCCCTCCACATTCCTTTTTTTACCGTTTTAATGAGAATTTAGCCCCTTACTTTCCCATTGGTTTCAGGATTTGTGAGTGCAGGTGGTTTGTCAGGCGTTGCGGCCGGGCCGCGCCTCAGAGGAAAGCCCGCCGTCGCGGAGCGGGCCCGGCGCCCTCCATTTCGTGCCAGCGGGAGCCCGCAGACCCCGCCGCGGCGACAGCAAGCCGGAGCCAGCCGGCTCCCGCAAACTCTGGAGGGCGGCCCGCCCCCGGGGCAGTGCCTGGAAAGGACCGGCTGGCAATCGCCGCTTCCCCCTCGCTGGGCCGGCCCGGCTGAGGGGCATTGATTGCCCCGGCGCTGGTCTGGCACCGCCTTGGCTCCCCCGTTGCCGCCATTTTGTGCGGTGGTGGCGGGAGGCGCTGTTGGTGAGGTGGGGGCCGCTCTGTCAGGTTCTCCTTCCTCAGGCGAGGGAAGAGGGTGGGAGAGGGAGCCTGGCTGTGAGGGGGCCCGTAGGGGCTGGCAGGAACGGGGAAGGGGCGCTGTGAGGCGGGGACGGCCTCTGCCCCTTCAGGGCACCTGGTCCACAGCTGGCAGCGAGCAGTTGCAGTTTGTTGGGGCCGTCACCCCTGAAGGTTGCGACCCTCGCTGTGGGGCCCCTGGAGAGAGCGGTGGGGTGAAATACAGAGGTCCGAGGAAAGGACTTGGTTTTAGGAGGGAAGGGGAGTGAAAAGCAAAGGGGCTTCAAAACTGAGCAAACCCCCTTGTGACTTGCGGTGTTTGTAATAAGTCTGGAGTAATCTGTTTCTTAAAGCACATCTATGAGAGGTCTTTGCTTACAGGAGTTGGCAGACATCTCTTTGTAAGTGTGAACCAATGGTCTGTGCTGCTTCTGCAAACACCTACTTATCTCCCTCATTCTTCCATCTTGAATATGCATTTTCCCAGTGCTATCAAACAGCAGAGAGGGTATGGAAAAGACTTTGATTCCTGTTCATCTTGGAGACATGTTTTAGGCCCCTGTCTCCCCCCCCTTTTTTTTTTCCTTCTGTTTTCTCCCTTTAAAAGTCTGAGAGTCTTTTCACTATTTCTTGTCTGGGCATTTTGAGGGGGATGTCCCAGCTGACAGCCAGCAAGCAGGTGGATGAATGCAGAACTGCATAAAGGAACATTGTGCCACGGTTTTCCAGTCTCAGAATGACCACGACAACTCCTATAATTTTTATTTACATTATGAAGTGATTGCAATTAATGGAGCCAGTCAAAGAATGACCAACTTACAGAGAGCAGGGGCCTGAAGGGCCTGGCAGGTTAGGTATTGTGTATAACACAGACTGCTCAAGGATGGGAATCGTAAATCCAAATTGTTTAAATGGAAGTTGCATAATCATAGATTGACGATTCCCCACCTGAGGTATGAAAACCATTTCATACTGGTGTGCGGTTTTTGCAGCTCCTTGGAGCTGATGGAGTGGTGGTTATTCAGTTGGATGAGCACTTAATGCAGATAATTACTACTTGAATCGCAACCATTTGATAGTGCTCCTGACAGATGCTTTCTGCTGCCACTGCTGATACTCAAGCCTGAGAACTGCTTTAGATTACTGACCTTAAAAGCATGCAAAAACATGGTGGCAAAATTAACCAGCTTTGTTAGGTTTGTTAGTGTGATTTCTAAATTCTAGAGTTATTAGTGTGAAGGAAAAAGTGGCGGTGGGGGAGTGACAGAAATTGGTAGAAGTGGTTTTGCAGACTTACTCTGAAAAGGAGTGTAAAAGGGGCATTGACACATTTCTTGTTTGAAGTTCTAAAACCTATCTTCTTCACTGTGTTCACAGACAGTTTTGATTACATGCTCTATATTCTGCTGGTATTGTGAAATGTTTTCTGTTTAAAATTGGAAACATTTCTCTGGAATATTTGAAGTTTTACAGCTTCTGTGGAAGAAAAATATTTTTAAAAATTTTGATTCACAGCTGACAGTACACAGTAATTAAGTAAACCTGAATCTTATTTGCAAAGCACTCTAAAAGATTTTTTTCATATGTTACTAATGAGATGCTGGACTACAAAAGAAGTGTTGCCTTTGGTTTATCTCTGTAGGTAAAGAAGATAGCTTTGCTTTGTTTTTTTATCACCAGATTTGGCCTTTATTGAGTTTTATAAACTCTGTTGAAGTTGATTTGGTATTTTACCATTTGTTTCAATGAACCTAAGATTTTTGACTCATAAAATCCTTTCTATGGTATTCTTTTAGTGAGATCTTTGCTTTTTAAAGTTGTCCTTAAGCAAAATTAAGAGCTGTGAAGCTTCTCAACACAAACACATAAAGAAAACATGTTGAATGCCTAGAGTTGGTGCTAAATGAAAACCATTTAAAATTAACTGGAGTATTTTTAAAACTGGTGTATATGATAAATAGTTTAGAAATAATGCCTGGTCCTGATGTTTCAGAACAAACCTGTTAATGTTAAGGAATTGGGCCCATACTCCAGTTATCCAGGTAAGCAATTTCTATCTATGTTAAAAAAAAAATCTGATTTGCTTGTAAATTAAAATAATTGTTTGAGTTTTTTAGATAATAAAATAATTTTATTGTGTAAAAATTGACAGAATCTCATCATAAGACAGATTGTATTTTTCCATCAGAACAGAAACAATCTGAGGGAAAAAAAATGTATAGTCTACAGTTGAATAGAAGAATCTTAGTATTATTCTTAGAACTTAAATAATTTAACATAAATTTTATGTGAATCTTTACTCTTACCCACTTTTTCCCTCCTGACTTGTCATGGTAATGTAAAGGTTGTTTAAAGTGCTGTCCTACAGGATTTTTGGGTCATAATTAATAGGAACGCTATTTTATCAGGAGAGAGATTCTCTTTTTGAAGAATTAAGGATGCAGACAAGAGCTCTAAAAGAAACTAGAAATTAAGTATTGGCACTTATAACTAATAAGCTTTCTATTGCTTATACAGGTTCAATTCTAGTAATTTCAGTTTCACAGTTCCTTGTGCTGCCTTTTGCAGATTAAGAGACTTCACGTTTGGTCTAAAAATGTTTAACTCTGCAGACATGGTCTTTTCATTGGATAATTTGTTCTATGAGAGACCAGATACAAGACAAAGGTAAATCTTTATTGTTAAATATATATAATTGTTTTCCAAGTTTTTCCACACTCTGAATCATTTTACAGGAGAATTTTTTTTGTAACTCCCTTTTCTGTCTACCAATAGAAATGTGGGGCTAGAAATTTCCAGGTTCATAACCCTTACTTTGAAATGGTTTTCCAAGCACACTGAATTTTGAATGATACAAGTGTATCTTAGGGCTATAAGAAATACGGGTTAGCAGAAGTTTTACCTCTTAAATTTTCTGTGATTAAAAATCACATGAATTAAAAAATATTTTTTTTAGCAGGAGAAACAGTAGGTTATTTATGATTGGTGATTTGTGGAGGGTTGTTAGAAGGGATGATGTGGAGGTTGATGTGGAGGGTGCTTAAAGAATGCTTTTACCTTACATTTGTGTTTTAAAAATAGGTATCTAGAAAATGAAAACCCTAAGATTTGGTGTATTGCACCTGCTCCAGCTATTGCTGAAATTCCAGCTGCAGAGGAATTACAGAGGGAACTGGAAAAAAATGCAGCCAACACTCATATGGGTAAAATATCATAGAATAGAATCATAGAGTCATTTAGGTTGGAAAAGACCTTTAAGATCATCAAGTGCAACCATAAACCTAACCCTGCCAAGTCCCACTAAGCCATAATATTTGACATTCATTTTGAATGGCTTAAGAAATAATTAGCTTGACAAATAATTTCTCCTCTCTCTTCTAATGCTGTGAAGTATGAAGTATTCTAGGTAAGCAAATACAGATAAAGATTATATTTTAGTTGAGAGTGATGGTCTTACATATGTTTGGAGTATTAGGAGTCCTCTTTGGGCATGCACAGGCTACAAGTTTACTGTGCAGAAGTGGGCAAGGTAAGAAGTATGATCAAAATGTCAGCTATATGAAGCATCATAACACAGTGGGAAGCAGCTGTAAGAGCATAATGAAACACATGGATGACCTGTCTCCCACCCAAGGAACAGAGAGTTTATATGAACCTAACTTTCTTCTTCCCTTTTGGGGCTTTTTTCAAATGCTGTTCAGGAGGCCAAATTTGAATCTGACCATTGATTGCTGCTAAATGGAGTATTCCTTCCATCTAGACATTCAGGATCACCTTCAGGAAATTTATTTTAAAGAATTTGGTTGCTTTATCTCTGTCAACTAGATGTCTGTGTTTCTTAGCTGCTGTGCTGATTTATGATATTCTCTGTTTAGGAATTGTATTGTTAAGACAGAAGGGTATTTTTCTACTTTATGCAAGAGCAATTCCATTAAGAACTACTCAATCAAATAAGCTTTCTGGTGTTTGTAGAATTAGAACTGTTGAGGTTATGTCACAAACAGGCCATTGTCATTTTAGGTTTCTAGATGGATAACGCTGAAATTAATAGGCTGTGGAATAGAGCTGTTGTTTAATCTTGTTGTATTCAGTTGCTTATTTCTGCTCTTGCTTTCCTTCTGCTGACAGCAACACTTGTATGGTCAGTCACATCAGGACACCGATCCTACTGCGAACTAACCCTGCAAAATGTGATAATTAACCAAGATGACTATGAAACCAGCCTGTCACCGACATCATTACAAATTTTGACTGTTGAGATTGCAGGGTTTATCTCACAGCTGTTTGTAGTAGGAACTTCAAGCTTGGTCATTTTGTCATTTTTTTAAAAGACCATCTTTATTCTGGGACAGGGTGAAGAGTTTCTGTCTTACAAACTACTTTGTAGTTCTGAGGAATAGTTTTGATCCATTACTGTGTATAAGAAGCACAGAAAGTGACCCTGTTTTTATAACTTTTTAATTGACAACAGATGCATTGCATTCATCAGCATGAGTAGTAAAATATACACTTGCAATAAGACAGAAATATGAGTTCATATATGTGAATTTGGCTTATTCTGTGTGGAAGATATTTAGTAAAATTACTATGAATAGGAATATGAATATTAATAGAAATAATAATTTATTGTTTTTGTAGGAGGGAGAAAGCACCAGAAGTTTATACAGCAATGTAAGAGTAACACTGAGGAAGTAAATGATAAATCACTAGCACCTGTTCATTTTGGCATAGCCTCTGAAAAAGAAGTGCTCCAATTAAGTGTAGGAGAAAGAGAAAAAAATAGTTTTCGGCATGAAAGTCTGAAAATGGTTTCATTGTTTCTCTCTTCTGACCAAGATAAATCTAAAGCAGGAACAGGGATTTCTCAGCAACCTTGTGCAAATTTTTCACAAAATAAAATATTGAGTAATTTTCCAGAGAACAGTGATGATGAGAGTGTCCATTCAACATTAAGAAAAAGGTAGGTGTCTAGTCAATTCTGATAATTTATCAACTGTCAGAAATATATTATCATTTTAGATACATTTGTTAAATGCAGAGTTTTGGATCCTTCAATTGAAGGGACTTTAACAGGGCTCAGACACTAATTCTTTTCAGTATAAGGAAAAAAGGTGTTTCCTTTTGGCAATACTTTAGTACTGTAGTTAAATGTGTCTTGAGTTCAGCCTCTGTTATGAGAAAAGTAAGGATGAGGTTTGTTGCTTTAATTTTAAAGAAATTGTTAGATAACAAAGGTTTTTCAAAATAGTATTTTGAGTTCTTTGTCCACACGGTAATGAGCAAGAAGGTTAAGATCACTCGCTTTTCAGAGCAAAGGTCAGCCAGCCAGGAATACCTTGAGCGGTTCTCAACATGATTTCAGTGCTGCCTGGGAGGAGGGGTTTTACAGATAAACTCCTCTTCTATGCCCAGCTCTTCTCATTCCTCAGAACCTTTATGTCTCTGTTGTTTTTAATTATGCAGAGATGGACAGCTAATCTGCTGTTGGGATTCAGAGCCCATCTGGACAGGCAGTTTATTCTTTCAGGTTCTTTCTGGAATGAAAGTAAAGTTAAGATGTATCTTGAAAAGAGGCTTCTTCAGGTAGAGGAGTGTCAGATTAAATAAAATTAGATAAAACCTCTTTTTTATGATTGTATCTTACTAGTTCTGCTTCTAATAGAAACATAGATGTTTTTCAAATATTAGAGAAACTGTGTAACATTACAACAGACTAACAAAAATCCTGGATCTTTTGCAGCTTATTTAAGATGTCTGGTTATATGTATAAAAATACAGACTTTAAAGATAGTTCTATGGATGTGAAAGAAATTGATACTTACTTAAATACAAGTGAAAACATGAAAGAAGTGAGAGAAGAAGGCTTATGGAGAAATAATCATCATGTTCCAATAACTAAACCAATAACTAAAGACTCAGATTTTACTCTGCATAGGGTAACTGATGGGGATATTGTGTCTAAAAATGGAATTAAAATTAAATCATTTTCTAATGCTTCAGAGATTCTGGATATGACAGGTAATTATTACTCTATTTCAAGAAAAATAGTCCACTGTCTGTCTTTGGTATATAATAATAATGGATATCCATGATCTGAGGTGGAGTGAAGAACATTTTCCCACCAGCTCAAGGTGAGATAATTGGCTAAACTTGATAGAAGATATTGCAATTCTATGGAACTTAATTGCATTGTTGTTTAATATGAGCTGGGTAAACAATTTGTGAAGAAAAGTCACATTTTCAAAAGTGCCAAGTCATGTAAACCTTTTTGAAAATGTCACTTCAAATCAGTCCCCTAAACAATTTGAAAAAGAGCAGCCTCATCCCTTCATGTGGTAAATAGTCTCATCTTCATTTGAAACCAGAAATTAAAAATGGAATGTTTATTTGTGATGCGGCTCAGAATTGTATCTTTGTAGAAATAGCCTTTAAATGGGAAAAAACTGGAAAATGGAGGAAAGTGGTGAGAATTTTGATGAAATGATAAAATACTTGTTTTAGAAATTATTTTTGTTTTTTAATAGTGTTTAAATATGCGTGGTTTATTTCTAGTTTTTAAGCTTTATAGGACAGGGACTCATTGCATGTGTGGAATGTACCTTGTGTACCTGGCTAACTGCTACATATACAAATACAGAATAGAAAAATAGTTTTAGCAGAAAGCTGTAGGGCAGAGCTTTGGCTTAAGATGGGATTTGGAGGCTGGTCAGGAATGGAAAACCGTGATTCCTGTCTGATTGCCTTCTGGGCAATGGTGACTAGATTTGTGGATGAGGGGAGAGCAGTGGATGTCATTTACTTTGACTTCAGCAAGGCTTTTCATAGAATCATAGAATGGTTGAGAAACACCGTCTTCCACAACACTCTGGTATCCAAGTTAGGACATTAGGAATGGATGGACAGCTGCATCGGTAAAAAAATGGTTGGATGGTCAGGCTCAGAGGGTAGTGGTTGATGGGTCACACTCTGCCCACATGCCTGCCACAAGTGGAGTGCTGCAAGGGTATGTCCTGGAGGAGGGGGCTGCCAGGGATCTCATGAAATTCAGTAGGGACGAATGTAAAGTCCTGCCCCAGGGAAAGAGAAGAACCCTTGGGGTTCCCCTGGGATGGACCGACTGGGGCCAGCTCTGCGGAAGAGGGCCTGGGGTCTGGTGAACAGCTCACTGAACCTGAGTGAGCAGTGTGCCCCAGCAGTAACAAAGGCCAACAGCATCCTGGCCTTTGTTAACAGGAACAAATCCAGGAAGTTGAGGGAAATGATCATCCCCTTCTTGGCACTTTTGAGACCACATCTAGATACTGCATCAAGTTTTGAGCCTCTGGTATGGGCAAGACATCCTTAAACTGGAATGAGTTCAGCATTGAAAGGGCCACCAAAATGATCCTTTCAAATGATGAGCTTGTGATCTCCGTATCCTATCCTGTCAGCTCCTTCTGTGTCACCTGGACCTTGTTACAGCCTTGCAGCTCCTCACAGAACACATAGCTTGGGGTCAGGAAGATATTTTTCATGGTTGTAAACAAATCTGGCTTTATAAAAGTTTACTACTTTTATTTCTTTAGGAACTACAGGAAGAAAACTGGAAGTTTTGAGGGCTGTTACAGAAATACGTATCCTTGTGTTTGCTGTATCTGATTTACTGATTTTATTACAATGCTTTTACATTTACAAAATTACAGTGTTTAATTTGTAGCCATGGAAACTCATGCATTACACTATAATAGTTTTGATTTGTAACGTAATGCTGGGAATCAAATGATGAATAGGTGTTTGCCTTTTGGACTTCCAAAGCTAGAATGAAAATAGGACAACTTATAGATCATCCATTGCTAAGCAAATTTATTCTTATTTCAAATATTCAAATTTTATCCTCAAAACTGTTTATTTTTAAAATGTAAAATGTAAAATTTTTAGTTTGCATAATATATATTCGAGGCCAGATTTTATGTGCAAAGACACATACACACATATATCCTCATACACTTTAAATAAAGGAAAAGTGAATTAGTGTTTAGGCTTATTAGGAAAACTGAATCTATCTTCTTGTCCCATTTTCTCAGGAGAAAATAAACTTCATATATTCCTTTTAGGTCTGTATTTATGTTGTAGTGTGCATACAGTATATTTCCATTCTTTAAGCAGATTTTACAATAATTTTCCTTCTTCTTGCCCCTGCCTTGAACCCATAGCATAATTAACCATCCATCTATACCTGTCAAACTTCTTTTTTTTTACACTGTCTTTTCAATATTTTGTTTCTAATAACCTGTCAAATGGCAAGTTAAATATCAGGAAGAGGAAATGTCTAAATTTAGACAACTTAAATTCACGTGAATAGCTTTAAGAAATGTCAGGATTTCCAAAATGAGTAAGGACTCAGTTGTTCTGATGTTGCCAATTACAGATAGTCAATGTTCTGCATCTTGGAAATAGATCACTTATTTAGAGACGTAATTTTAGAGAAGTCTTTTTAAAAAATCCTTATTTTCTGTAGTCCAATATTACTTGCTTATCTTTACCCATTTCTAATGTTTATATTTAACTACCCTTATTTCTTGTTTTACTCCTTTTTCTTTTCTTTTTTATTTAGTCTTTTATTGTAACATCAATCTGAGGCCTCAACAGTTCGTTGTTCTTGTTACTGTTGGTGTTATGTCTGACTGTGTGTGCATCCTCTGCCTGATCCGGATGGTTACAGTTAGTCTGCTTCTGTGGCTTCAGTGCAAGTCCAGACAAGGATCAACTTACTTATTTGGATTTGTAATGTAACAATACTCTCTTGCCTCTTACTCATATTTTAGATAAGAATGTTGTTGTCTGAAGAATACACAATATTAGCAATTGAAAATATCTTTAAAACCACTGTCAGCACTAAGAGTGAATTTCTTTGCTACTGTTACGACTGGACATACAATATTATGCTAATTAATTTGTGTTATATTACAAATATAATGTGGGCATTGACACTTCAGATATGCTAACAGCAGTGCTCTGCTTGCTCTTGTGTCTGGTTTGCAGTGTAGAATAAAGCTTTTGTCCCTTGCAGTTTCACATTCCATAACTGTATGCGGTTCTGTGAAGCCTATGCCAGGGAGGAGGTTCTTGATTACTGGTATAATCCTGAGACCTCTCAAATAGGTTGTGGATTTTTGGTGAAGTGGAATATAAGGCACACCAAGAATCTAAATAAAGCTACTAAATCATTTAATAAGTTACTTTTTGATATTTTTTTACAAGCCTGTATCAGTGAAAGATTGTTGCATATGTTTTAAGTTTGCATTTAAACTTCAAGAAAGAGATGCATTTTACAGTTCTAAAATAAATTTTAGAATTTTCACTCAATTGTTTTCAATTCCTTAATGCTGTCAAGCGACCCAATTTAGAAGTATTTTTAAGGAGTTCCCGTATTTTAACTATGCACAGTCAAAAGCTTTGGATGATGTAAGTAAGAAACATTAGCTGCAGCTGCAAGTAGTACTTTGTAGATAAATTTAAATGATACTTTGATACTTGGCACTTAAAAGGGGTTAGAAAACTGTAATATATCTAGAACCTCTTCCTGGAATAGTTGAGCAGGGGTTGTGCTTAGCTGGGAGAAGAGACCAGAAGTACTTTTAAAAATGTTTTTCTCAGTTTTAAATACATTTGTGTGAAGATGTGAATTATATATGTGTATTTATGCCTACAGATTAGTAATATTTTTTAATGATTTTCACAAGAAGATTAAGAAAAGCAGAACTTTAGAGAAGGTTGTCCTTTTGGAGAAGCGATGTTTGTCCCTGCCCTTTTTATCAGCTATGCTCTTTCTTTAAAACCCAAAACTTATTTTGAAAGCAACCAATTTGAGAAAGATTGTATTATAGGTATTGCAGAGAAGAGATACGGGTTCCACCAGAGTCTTCAACAGAGCATTTGAAATTTTTATTCAACTCTAGGGAAAATCCCAGTGTTGTTCGCAAACATTTCTAAGCATGTGTTTTAAGCTACTTTTGATGCTACACATTTTTGTTTGAATTTTTTATCCACTAAGTAATGTTTTATAAAGAGAAGATTTTAAGAACGGTGCTTATATGAGCAGAATATTAAATTATACAGGGAGCTGTATTTTTGCCTTTTTTCCTTACATTTTTAGTTTTATGCATGGATTTGGGGTATTTTTCGTGTTTCCAAATTTGTGTTTATTTGATGAGAGTTATACATCATATTGGCCTGTAAAATAATCTTGTGTGACTCTCTGTTCCTAGAATAATGGAAAACTGCAGCTGTAAGCAAGGTTTACTTTCATGGAAGTTGCAAGAACAGAGTTCTCAGGGCAATAGTTTTCTTAAAAAAAATTTTTTTTAATGACTTATGTATTAGTACTCCTAAATATAAACTTGTTTGTAAGGTACCAGGAAGGACAAGATTTGCTTGTCATTCATGTATAAGACATGACGTGTTGTTAAAAATTAAGAGAAATCGGCATATTAGAAAGATAATGGTCATGTATATTTATTTTTTTTTTTATTGGTTAAGCTTGCAAAATTCAACTTGGTAGCAACTCTCTGCTTCCAAGAAATAAGTTGAAAACATTCAACTTGGTAGAGTTTCTCTGGTTGATTCACAGTGAATGTTACAAAGGATTATTTAACAAAAATCAGGGAAAATTTTGTATTCGTACAGCATTCATACTTCATTGATTTTTGTGAGCATTGGAAAACTGGAATGGTAGATGAAGAGCACAGGTAATTCCTGCAGCTGTTCAGCAGTACTGTCA
Organism: Platalea leucorodia; assembly: GCF_965183815.1. Lineage (NCBI taxonomy): Eukaryota > Metazoa > Chordata > Aves > Pelecaniformes > Threskiornithidae > Platalea > Platalea leucorodia. The sequence goes on along the minus strand of NC_138827.1, from coordinate 39,207,367 downwards.
GTGTCAGTCATTGCTACAGTTATTTATAAGTCAAGCTCTAAGTGATTCTCATTCATCCCTGTGAGCTCCTAACAGTCACAGAATAGTTTTAGAGCATTAACAGCTAGAAGAAAAGGAAAAAAGAATGAGAATAGTAGAATCCATGAGGCGTTGAGAGGGAAGGAAGGAAATAAAGCTGCACAGGGCATGCTGCATGGAGGGAGGGTGAGCGAGTGACACTGCGGAGGAGGAGGGAGGGTAGAGTCAACCTGGGCAGGGGAAAATGGGGGAAGCTGACATGGACATACCTGGCTTCTAAGATGGTGGAGGGTGGAATGTGGGGGAAGGCAGGAAGCATAGTCATACAAAACCTACTTTCGTCATTATTGAAAACTTAACATTCTTTTAAAATTATATATATTCAACAATATTGGAATTTTGAATGCAGAATGAATTAGAGAGGGAAAACAAATTGCACTTTGAATTTGAGCACAAAATACCTCTTTCTAATGAGCCTATGTTTGGTTACAGTTGGACATTGGCTGCAATTCTGTATTAACGTCATCTAAGGCTAGATACTGGGGGTTTTTTGTTTGTCGCAGAATGGTAGACTTCATTACATAGTAACCTTAGATGAACAGTATCTCAATTTACGTTTCTGTGGCAGATGTGTAGCAGATGATGTTCTTGCTTTTGCTGTAACTTAAAGTTCACATCTAATACAAAATTTTTTAGAGGACTACATATATCAATGTAATAATAATTTCCTTGTGTCGTTTTCCCCTAGAGAATGCTTTTGGAATGTATGAATAGGTACAAGGGAGAGCTGTGTTATATTTACTGCTTTGCAATTCTTTCCTAGCTTCTTTATACAGATAGGAATTTTGTGATTTGTGCTCCGACTGGCTCTGGAAAAACTGTAATGTTCGAGCTAGCTATTACCAGATTACTCATGGAAGCCCCACTGCCTTGGTTAAATATTAAAGTTGTTTACAGTAAGTATTATGCAGCTTTAAACATTTTGGTGACAGCAGTAGAAAATGTCATTCTGTAAATGTGGAGATGTGGAGTGAGTGCTTTAATAATATTGAAATTAAATATGTTAAGAAATTGTGACCTGCCTCATTCTTTAAGAAGTTGTTTCTTTTAGGGTTTGTTTTATTTGTGATACCATTGTAACTATTATTAGTATTTAACAGCACTGTGCAATTGTAGTGTTCAGCATTGCCTATACAAATAAAAATTTAGAAAATCTTGTAAAGAGTTTGTCCTCTAAGAAGGCAAGATGTACATGAAGAAGGAAGCAAAGGAAATTAAAAGAAATTCTTAGTGGCAGAGCCAGAAATTATGCAGTATCTTTTGTATGCCTGTCTGTTGCTCTGAGATGAGGATCAAATTTTCCAATATTCACTTACCTGGCAAGGTTTTGTGCTAACTGTTGCTCTCTGTCTACTAGTTCAGAGGCAACAGAGCTGTGGTCTTCATGAGTTTAATTAACCTATATAGGAACTAATAAAAATACTTGAAGATAGTCACAACAATTACACTTTTTTCCTTTCCTTCCTGCAGAATTGAGTTCATATCATGTAAATCAGATGAAATTGGTGGTTTTTTCCCAGTTTTAATTAATTCATACAGTGATATACTTGTATATTGATGGTTAATCTTTATCTTTACAAAAGTTTCAGCCTAATTATTATTTTTTTAAAATTCCAATGTGTTCAAGTTCTTACAATAAAGGTAGAGTTGGTTTAGAGTTTACCCTGTGTTGTGAACAGATCTTTTATAAATAGGCACGTATTATAGTTTTTCTGTCTGCTGATCGAGGTGGAGCATTTCAGTGTTCTGTAATGTTTTTGATTGCCTTGGTAGAATTCATACAAATTGGCTGGTTGGAACTTTCAGTAAGGAAGCAGTTACCTGCTGGTGGAATTAGATCTGCTGACCTTTCCAGGTTTGACAGTGATGGAGAAGGAGACACGTCAGTCTTCCTCTGTTCCAACATTTGGTGTTAATCAGACTATGTACTGCTGGAGCGTGCTCTGGTACCTGGTTCGTCAGTGGCCTGATGTATGTGAATTAGCTTGCAGTAGCTGTGTAAATCAGAGTTGTTTCCCAGTAGCTTTTAACACATGCTGAGGATTGGTGACTGAAGTTCCAGGAGCAATCGCTAGCTTCTTGCATTCTTGCATAGCGAAAGATTATGACTTCTGCAGTTTTGTGAGTTACTTGCTGGTACCTTAATCAACTTTCTGGAGCTAGTGATTTTCGCTCCTTTATAGGCCACTGATACGCTTACAAGTTTTTACACCTCTTTCTGAAGCAGAAACTGGTTCTTTAAATCTCTTCATCTTAGGGATCACTTGTCAGCTGATATGCAGAAATGGTTCATATTCCAGTGGCTCTAAGTAGCCTAGGATGTAATCACTGCAAGATCTATTTGCTGGTTTTGGATCGTGTGTAGATCACTTCTTCTTTCACTTAAATCACTGGATTTTCTGTATAGATTACCCATCCAATATAGACTTACATGTGTTGCTAGTATCGGTCCTTGGAGAGAATGACTTCTGATTTCTAGAAATCAACCTCCATCTGCAAAAGTATAGTATGTATCCTCAGGAGAAAAAAAAATATGAAGAAATAGATTGTTTTAGGAGTCTGTTCATGAGGACCAGCATCAGAACTGCTACCTGCTGTGTTAGCTGCTACCTGCTGTGTTAGCTGCTCAGTATGACCATGACTACACTTAACGGTACATTTAGTTTAGATAGATTTTGATCTCTTCTGGTATTCTGTCTCTTGCTCGTGGATGGTTTCTCATTTATAACCCCTTTTTTTTCTGAATACAGAGTTCTCAAATCATTCTGAACTAGAAAAAGGTTGATATTTGTATGATCTTTCATTAGAAAATATGTATTTCCTGTGGTTTCTTCTGTCTGTGAGAAAACATTTGATAGTTGAATGATTGTTTCCATGTGGGATTGAGGAAAAAATCAGGATTAAGAGAGGGCATAGATAATGTTAATTAAAGGGTTCTGTTTCTGGTTGGTGATAGGGAAGAACTGGGGCCCAAAGCTCAACATGATCTATGCACATGGAATAGGATAATAAGGATTATAATAATATCAGTTACAAATTTTATGGTTCTGGGAGCAAAGCTGAAAATTAGGGAAATTAAATTCAAGAAGACAGCTTAAAAAATGTGTGCATTTAGCATCTTTCACAATACCGTTAAAGATTTTATTTTCCTGATATAACTCTTGATTATTTTGTGTTATTTTTAGTGGCTCCGATAAAAGCTCTATGCAGTCAGCGTTTTGATGATTGGAGAGAAAAATTTGGACCTATAGGACTCAGCTGCAAGGAACTGACAGGGGATACAGTGATGGATGATTTATTTGAAATACATAATGCTCACATTATTATCACTACACCTGTAGGTTTCAATCCCAGTTCTTGCAAAACCCTAGAATAAGCAGACATTAGTACTCTACTAATTGTATGCTACTAAAACTGCTCCTTTTTTTGGTAGTAAGTAGTAGTTTTGTGATCCTTATGCTTGCCTGCACACTGCTGTATGTACTATTAGTTCATATAAACAACAGTTAGTAAAATAATAATGTGCCAGATGAAACATACATGACATTAGCTTGAATTAATTTACCTGATTTTATTTAAAGATCTATTAAAGTTTAGGCATGTTTGCCTGTACTCCTGGCATATGTTGGCCTTTAAAACATCTTTCACCTTCTGTTGTTGTTTTGTTGTGGTTTTTTTCTCCTAGGAAAAATGGGATAGCATGACGAGAAGGTGGAGAGACAACTCTATAGTCCAGCTTGTACGATTGTTTCTCATTGATGAGGTAAGAAAATTAATGTTCTATATGCACTGTTTTTTTTCCTGAAGATAAAAAGAAACTTAGAAAATACAACATTTGCTTAACACATGTATAGATTATAACTGGAGAAATATTTTGCAAATCTTTTAAAATTCCTAATAGGTACATGTTATAAAGGATGAAAGCCGTGGTGCAACATTAGAAGTTGTAGTCAGTCGGATGAAGACTGTTCAGTCTTCTCTTTGGCGTCTTTTAGAGAATCATGACACTGTTCCTCCCTTGAGATTTGTAGCTGTTTCTGCAACAATCCCAAACGCTGAAGATGTAAGAGTTACATTTTGACTGTATTGTAATTAACGTAGTTGTATTTTATAAAACTTACCTGGAGTTATAAATTCAGATTGATAACAAAGTTGTCATTTTGACGCTGTCAGCTGAAGACAGCTGTGAGGTTGATGTTAATGTAACAAATGACCTACAACCATATGGAACTATCAGCCAAGTATGGACATGCTTCAGCTTTAGATTTCTGTTTGTTATTTTTGTCTCTAAGTACAAATCACAACAGACTTGAGATTTCAGTCCGAATTATATTGGTTCTGTAGAAAACAGAACTTCACCTATGATATTAATGATATCAGGAATGTCAAATGTGTTAATAGTTTACATGTGACAAAAGTGAAGTTAATTATTGTGTGATGCAGTTAGAGCAGAGCATGATTAAAACGAGAAATTTATAATTTCCATTCTATTTCTTCTTTTTTAAAGATTGCAGAATGGCTTTCAGATAGTAAGATGCCTGCTGTATGTCTGAAAATAGATGAGGATCAACGACCAGTGAAGCTACGCAAAATTGTTCTTGGTTTTCCTTGCAGTGACAATCAGACAGAATTCAAATTTGACTTAACTCTCAACTACAAGATAGCTAGTATTATACAAACATACTCGGAACAAAAACCAGCACTTGTGGTACAACAGCTTTTTTTCTCATCACATTTGAAATTGTTTCTTAAAAGTGTTGATTCAAAAAAATCTTTTCTTATTTATAGTTCTGTGCCACAAGAAAAGGAGTGCAGCAGGCTGCTTCTGTTCTTGCAAAAGATGCTAAATTTCTACTGAGTATAGAACAGAAACAAAGGTATTTTTATATTTGAGTTGTTAATAAGTGTATGTGTGTTTTAGTGAACCTGCAACATCTGTGAAGAAAGCTGTTGAGCTAATACAGTTTCTAGCAGAGTGTCTGCAACTAAATCATCATCACAGTTGACGTACTTTTTGGTAAATTGGCCCTCTTCTTGGGAAGTTTTATTTGCTTTTCAGATTTTTAGGATACTTTTCACAAACATTAAGTTGTTTCTAAAAGCTGCTTTCTAAACACACAAATGTTAATTCCTATGGACGTATAAGGCCTTGTAGTGCAAAGATGAAGCATATGAATAGTTGAAATGGATGTGGTCTTACTAGTGTTTTAAGTTAAGCCATAAGAAGTCTTTGCATTATCAGATACGTTTACTAAATACAGCCCTGACCCATATTAATTATTATTTACTTAAGGGTTGCCTAGTCATGGCAGCTGCAGAAGCTACTTCCTGATTTTAGACTTCAAACATGGTCGTCTTTGCCTTTTGTGAACAGCACATGTAGATTGTAGGTCGTGACGTGGAAAGGCTGCAACAGCTGCCCCAGAGAGTCAAGTTTGTTTCCTTTGTGAAGATGGGAAAGGTGGTGGTTGAAAATATCCAAAGAATGTTATTTTAAGAAAGAAAGAAAGTTATTTTAAGGCTATGTCTTTTTGATAGTCTAACATGTAGTTGAAAACTAAGAACATCCTTAAAAAGCACAAATGCAGTAGAACTATGGGAAAGTATGTAAAAAATGTACGTCACGGAATACATGTTACAATCTTTAGCGGGGTAATTGTGTATCTAGTTTCATGTGAAGATTTATTTTTGCATTTTAAAAACACGCTTGTATCTTTGTATATTCTAGTTACATTAGTGAATCTGTTTTGTGATTTTGAAGTATTTGTATTTTTTTTGTGTTGCATAGATTACAGAGGTCTGCAAATTCATTGAAAGATTCCAAACTGAGAGGTGCATATAACCTACTACTTCTCTACTCTGTGGATAAATACTTGCTTGAGTAAACATAAAGTGACAGATATAATTATTTCATTATCAGATCTTTTAATGTATGGTGTGGCTTATCATCATGCGGGTATGGAGATATCTGACAGAAAAATAATTGAAGGAGTTTTTACTGTAGGAGACTTACCTGTACTTTGTAAGTAAATTTAACTTTGAAAGTCAAAATGTTGTTAATGTATCCTGAGAAGACTGCAGTTTGGAAGTGGTAATATTTTATGATTCTATAGTTTGTTTAACCTTGGGAATTACTTTGTGAAATCCGGCTAAGGATGTGTTTGTGTTTCACATGCACTTTCACCCTGTGAGTATACATGCGCACTGTGACTAAAGGCCATAGAACTTTTCTTCTTTTCAGCATACGTGGAGGTCATCCTCCCTCACGTGTCTGTATAGGTCTGGCCATGTCCATTTCCTTTTCATACCACTGAGCCATCCTGTTGAGGTGGAGCTCTCTGCTAGTGTCTCGTTCCTCAGAGTTCACATGATATTTTCTTTGTTTGTGCCCTTTGCAGCAGTGGCTTCTCTGAAGGTAATCTTTTACATTTTTGCTTCTTAGATGGGCAGGATACTGGTTTCAAACTCCCATGCAAGGTGTTTTGACTGATGGGGAGGTTCCTAAGAAATATTCCATCTGCTGTTACCTGAAATGAGAAGGTATCTGAGACGTGATGGTCTCAAAAGATTCAGACCCTATGTGGAATTGTCCATGTGGTTCATATACAACACTGAAAGATTGATGAATTTTTTCTTTCCTGTACAATGGTCATGGCTCACTATGAAAATTTAAGGTAGATACCCTTACTGTGATTGGGCAACCTTGCTAGAGTTGCAATGTCCGTGGTATTAAAAAGTCTCTGTATCCCTGCAATCTAGCAATCTACTGTACTTTGGCTGCCTGGTACACTGTGTATGGCTTTGCCAGCTGCAGTGCCATTTCTGAAGTCTCAGGGGACCGTGGTTCTACAGTTCCTCTTTGCAAAAATAACTTTGAGAGCCTGTGCCACAGCTGAGCACAATGCAAACATACCTATGGACTACCACTGAAAGAATGCAAAGTCGCTTGTTGGTACTTAGGTCCTTTGAAATTTATAGTTTGTATGAATATTTCAGAATCATCTGAGATACTAGAATTACATTTCTACAACTGAGGGGAAACTGAAAGAGTATGCAGCATATTCTACTTTATATGTCTGTGAGCATGATGGGGAGTGGAGTTTTAACACATCTCTCACAGATATTGCAAAAGAGAAAAATTCTTTAGTCTTGAAACAGGGTGTACGTATACTCACAGTGTCGTGTGTGTGTATGTGTGTGTGGGTATATGTATATACACACGCATACATGGACTGAAGATCTCATTGCACTGGTAAATAACCTTTCTTTGCAAATTTTTTATGGTTAAGTCGTTTTGCTTTGACAAATTTCCCAGTTTGCATACCATCACAATATGAAAAACAATAATACTCTCACAAGATGGTACGGTTATGCCTTTAGTATAGATTGGATTCTTCTTTCCTGATGTACCTATAATTATTAATTTTAGTTCTCCTTTCATTTTGAAAAAGAATTGGAAAATTCATTAATACTTTGTTTTCCCAGTGGAATAGTTGTATCAGTTGGCCTGTATAGCTGGCTTTTCATGTTCAATTCCTGCCACCCTATATATTTGTTAGAGAAAGTGAATTAAAAAATGTGAGTGTGAGATAATTTGCCACAAATTGACTGGTATTTTCCATGTGAAAGTGCATATTGGTAACGTACTGTGATAGTATTGGTGGTGATTCTGGTTTGGTACCATGGATACAAACAGTGGTAATGACTGATGTCTTAAAAAAAATATATATCTTAAAGATACTGATCACTACAAAGCAAGATGAAGTCATGGCTTCATTCAAATATCTATCCACAAAGAAATATGAATAATGTTTCTTCAGCGTGTGTGTGTGTGTTACATTGAAGATGGATTGGATTCTGTATTATTTCCAAATGTTAAGGAATGTTTAAGTAAAATATCTGGGATGTAATTTGTTGAAGAATGCTCAATAATAAATGAATGCTGATGATAAGACACATGGAAATTGTTATGCAAATACATGTCTGTAATCTACGTCTAATTCTTTGTGGTGCAGAATGCCCACTGACTTCACTAGAAGATAAGAGCTCTTAGGAATCAGAATTAGCCACTTACTTGCTGCTTATTTAATGTCTGCCAGACATTTCAATGGTGTTCCTCTTGCAATCAGTATACTTTAATCTGATGTAGTTACTACTAGCACCTTAGCTATGGGAGTCAATCTGCCTGCACACCTGGTGGTTATAAAATCCACAATGCACTATGCTGGAGGAGTGTTCCAAGAGTACAGTGAAACTGATATTCTGCAAATGATTGGGAGAGCAGGAAGGCCTCAAGTAAGTTAATGTTATATTATATTGACGCTGTCTATAGGCGGATCAGTAGAAACTATTCTTGGCGAAGAAACTACAATGCCAACAATTTTACTGTGGCATTTGTTTTTTAAAGGATTGTTATTAATGGTTAAATTACTCCTGAGTAACTTCTTAATTGAGAAAGAAATCTGTTTGCTTTTGTATTGTCCACTAAAAAGTGCTGCTTCACCTTGCTGTGGGAGAAGATCTAAAGATTACATTTGGGTTACACAATGAATGGGGATTAGAGAAAAAGTAGAAAGCTGGCAAGCAATTTATAAATTGCATGTTTAAAAATTCTCGAATATTGAATAGTATAGAGAGCAATGTGCTTTTGTTCTCGTAACATCAGAACAAGAAAACATCTAATTAAGTTAGAAGTGGGGTAGAGGGAGAGGGTCAGAAACACTGCCTTCAAAAAGCTATAATTCATTTTGCTTCCACAAGAGGTTGCTGATGCTAAGGATGCTGTGTTTTAGAAAGGGTTTAGATGTTGATTTGGTTGTAAAAAGGGGGAGGGGAGGGCAGAATTTAAAAATGGTTATTTTAGTTATACCTCTTGAAAGTCTCCAAATCATTTATGTTAAATCTTATGCTTTTAAGTCTTTTAATTTTTAGAAATACAGATAAAGCCTAATACAGGAAATAGCTTACCCCACATTTGTCTCCAGACGCTGCCTATATTAGCCACTCTGGTGTGTTGTGTACATGACAGTATTTTATCTGGACCTAAGATCTAAACTAGTATGGAAATTCCTGTATTCCTAACTTTAACTGTTTTGGTTTTGTTTTTTTTTGTTTTTTACTAGAGATTGTAATTCAGTAAGATTTTTAAAGTTGTGACTCAGAATGCTAAGCCACTTTTAACTTTCTGAGTCAAGATCTGAAATGTTTACCAGGATCTGCCTTTCAGTATTACATACACTAACCTGATCTAAAAAACACAGAAGTCGGGAAACTTTATCATACAAAAAACAACAGTATTGTTTCCATTGCAAAACAAAATAATCTAAGTGAGGTGGCTTGAGAGTAGATGATGAAGATTATAAGAAATGACTGTAAAAGGCTTGACTGTTCATTCAAGACTTTCTAACGTTTGGGGATTTCTGATGAGAATTTGTGTCAGTGAATTATTTTCTGTGGTTGTGACTGGGAATCCTTTCCTTAGCTGTGGACCTTGTAAGGAGGTCAATAACGGTTCACATTTGTGTTGTTTCTTGATGTGTGTCTGTTATATGTACATATGCGCTGACCTGCCTGCCAGCAATGGCTGGAATCCCGAGTCCTGCTCGCTGCCCAAATGAGTTAGAACTTGGCTTTAAGTTAGAGAGGCCTTGGCATTCAACAGCCATTTCAACAAGGACTTTACAGTTTTAATCGTTTCAGCAGATATGTGATGCATACTGACCTGGAATTTTTTTGCTAAGAGCTAGAGAGCAGTTTTTGTTTGTGGTTTTATTTTTCAGTTTGACACTACAGCTACAGCAGTTATTATGACTCGTTGGAGTACAAGGGAGAAGTATATACAGATGTTAAATGGTGCTGATATAATAGAGAGCAGGTAACTAAGTATTTTTTTATAAGACTATATAGATGGTAGCAATGTTTCATAGTTTCTACAGAATGTGTTGTTTCAGGTGGGTTTTGGGGGTTGGTTTTGGTCTATTTAGAAGAAATCTAAGAAAAATTTAAGGAAAATGAAATCAAGCTATTCAGAAATTAACAGCCTCTGTTTTATCAGCTAAAAACATCCTTAGAACATCTTAAACTTAACAGAGAAAAAAATAGTTGCAGATTCCTGCTGGAAAACTGAAGAAACTGAAATAGTACATATTGCAGAGACAAAAAGCAAGAATTGAACCTAGATCGTGTCTCTGAGTTTTTAGATGATAGAGACTGGAAAATACCAGACTACAGAATTCACTTGATATGAACAGAATATTAAGAGAAATATGTAGGAAAGTTGAGACATTAAAGGGTAAACCAGGAAATTTTGCTTATGTAATTTTATTAAGGTTTAATTTTTCAAATATATTAAAAATATCAACACTGTGCTGTAACTTTTAAATGTATGTAGCTTTTTTTTCTAAATAATTGTGAAACTTCACAGTTGACAGAGTTTTTTTATTTTTGCTTGCTGGACATTAAGCCATAACAAACAAATTACATTGTTGATTATTTACATATTCTTTACTGTTTTCTATTGATTTCACTGATTAAAGTGAACAAAAAAAAAAAAAAAAAAGAAAAGAAAATTATGTGGTTTGGGGGAGGGGTTTGTTTTGTTTTCCAAAAAATAGTTTTAGCACTTTTTATACTAATAATTGGTAAATGTACTTACCATTTTTTTTTTCTTTTTTTGCTAGCTTGCACAGGCATCTTGTTGAGCACTTAAATGCAGAAATAGTGCTACATACTGTCACTGATGTCACTGTAGCTTTGGAATGGATACGATCAACATTCTTGTACATTAGAGCCTTAAAAAATCCAACTCATTACGGTTTGTTGTTTCCTTAATTGATCTAAATTATGACACTAGGATGTGTTAGATCCATATTATTTGTTTCTTTTGTTTTCTTATGGACTATTATTTCATAAGGAGTTGAAAACAAGATGTGTAATATGGTCTGTAACATTTTTAGGAATAACTGTTTCAGTTGCTTTAATATAAGTAATAGGAGTTTCAGCATGGTATAATATTTAAAAACTATGAAGAAGACATTTACACCTTCATAATCTATTTCTTTTATTCTTAATACACTGGACTATGTATTAATGCAGTATCAAGCCATAATGTACTTTCCTGCACTGAATATGTAATCTGCTGCTAAGAAAAAAAAAATTGTTTAATATTTCATAGCTTTTCTGAAAGAAGGTTTCAGTAATCTTAATGCTGGTATCTTCAGTTTGTCTTGTCCAGAACAGCCTCTCAGTCCCCAGCCCTGACCATATCTTTGTTCCTGTCCACTGGCTCTACACCTGATTATGAAGTCATTGGGCACTTGCTGGAGACATTTTTTTTTTAAGGATTTATAAATGGGACTGGAACATAGTACATCTGGTACTTGAACGGGTGTTACAATTTATGTGGCTTCCTGTATTCTAAAATAGGAAAACTACATGTGAAGTTGCTCACTGACATTTCTGCAACTTTTAGGACTCTGGTATTTTGCATCGGGGAATACCTGGGGCTTTTTACCTTTGCATATCTGTTCTAACAGCCATTAGTTGATACTTAGATACTTACACTACGTAGGCTTTTGCCTTGTTCCTAGTATAATAAATATATTTACAAATTCTTCACTTTGGGGTATTTGTCTGGCTCCCAAAAATCAGCAAATCAGTTTTGATGGGTAATGATATTGAGGAGGAGGTATATCATTCTATTAGATTAAAAAGCCGTTTGTCTTTTCATGAAGGTTTTTCATCTGGATTGGATAAAATTGGAATTGAAGCAAAATTACAAGGTAAGTGGCTTTTAAGCTTTTTTCAGTAAAATGTTACATTTTGGGGTAGGTTCATCCATGTTTATTATATATCTCCATTAATTTCAATAGATCCATTCACAGAACAAATGTAATTTACTATGTTGTGCTATGGATTTTATTTAATTATTAATACTTTTGAAACACTATCAGTACGTTTTGACTGGTGGAAAAGGTTTTCTTGTATAGAGGAAAAAAATTAAATGCCATTATCTACCTCAGCTCCATATACATCCTCAGAAATAAAACTGCACACAGAGCACTTTAATTTTGATTGCTTGTCATTCTTCCTAATTTTCCTTTGATTGATCTCATTTTCTTTCATTAATTTCTGTTACGATACTTTCAAAAAAGCCCTTTTCAGAAATTGTCATCTTCACTTCATCATAAATCTAGCCTTGAAAACAAAGGATGTAAAATGTAAACATCCTCACCTTGTTCAGAAACAGTTTAGAATTGCATGATTATAGCATGTTAGGCATCAGCAATAAAGAGCAGGTGGAGAGAGAAAACACATTACTTTTTAATGATTGATATTTTTACATTGGTCATTCAAAAAGGCATAAATAATGTAAAAAAAAAAAAAAAAAAAAAAAAAAAAAAAAGGAATTTTAGAGAACTCCAGAGTGTGGCAGATGTTGTCCAGTGATGGACTCAGAGAACTGGAGGATAGGAGCTAATCTTAAATTCTGTATTTTTGTACAGGTAAGTCACAATACTCATATTGTATAAGTTTGCTATTCAGACATCTGGACTGGTATGATCTGAGAATTCCACTCTCTGACCATGACATTTTGCATTGGAGATGCACATTCTAGTGGATGGTTTGCTTGTTACCTGAAACTTGGCCCTTATGGACTGAATTACTCATTTTGCTTAGGGGCGTCAAGGGAAGACTTGCAGTTTTTCGAAGATTTCTGTGCATTAAGCATTCCATAAGATATCAGTCATATCTCAGATGTATGGATTCAGTAGATCCTCTTAAGAATTATTTTACTATTTTAATTCCAAATTTAGTTTTAAAATTTGCCTATGAATAGCAAATGCATAATACAATAGCAAAGAGCTAAGAGAATATAAACACATAATTAAGAAATTGCACTTGCTCTTCAGGTGAGCAGTAATGTGAGAATGAGGCATCCAACTTTACAGATACCAAAAAAAAAAAAAATCAGCAGCGCCATGTTTTTCCTGTAATACTGTAAAAATTACTGGAAGACTACTTTTAAGGGGCTTTTTTTGCTAAGGCTTGAATAAACCCCAGTTATTGAATTTTTTTTAAATACTGCTTTTTAGTTATTTACAGTTCCATGAGAAAACATACAGCTGACTAAATAGTTTGGGTATCAGTACCTCTCATCTTTAAATATGAAAATAGTCTACAACTCTTTTTTTATTTATTTGAATGTAAGTTTTCTAGTAGATCCAAAATAAGTCTATGAATAAAAGACTACTTGCTAAGATTGTAAATGGAATTCTGCAAATCTACAAATGGAAGTTTTCTCTCTTCAGTGAAAGTCCTCATGTCCATCATAATTCTGTATATTTGTAAACTAGACCATTTGGAGCTTAAATATCTGGAGGAGGGCCTGGTACATGAAAACAGACTGATACATGCCCTGAAATTAGTAGAGCCAATCCTTGAACTCCACTTAAACATTTATTAAATTTTACACAGTTCTGTAGAAAAATTTGTGATTGATGTTGGGCTTCGTGGAACTATGCTGAGGCTGTTTATTGTGTAAGCGTTTCGAGGACCCATCTCCAGGAATACACTTAGTGTATACGCTACTGCTTGAAGTCTCCAAATGAGAGACATTGACTGTGACTTGCAGATAGGAAAAAAAGGAGTAGTTATCAGAAAGAAAAGTTACCTAGTTCATATGCTCTTTCAGTTGTTTTCTGCCTTTTCCTGTCTTTTAGATCAGGACATTTCTATTTTTGGAATGTAGGCTGAAAGGAGTGGAGGGAATGAAGCATGTTATTATCTAAATAAGCCTTTATGGGAGAAGGCATGGTTTGAAATCGCCTCTACAGACAGTGCTAGGGTAGAAGGCTTCACTTACTTACAAATGCTTTTTAGGTGTGGATTATATATCCTGGAAGTGCTCTGATCTTAAAAACAGCCTCTTTTTAAAGTTCTTGGATAAACTAGCTCCTTTTCCCTACACACATGAAACGTTTTGTAGTAATGTATATAGTTAGTTATTGCACGTGAAATGTATGAAAACGTGAATGATTTCTGGTTGCTATGGGAACTATCACTTTGAGTGCTTTCCCAACTTACTTTTAAATTCTGAACATTGTATTAATGTAAGTTTTGCCTTTTAATTACCTTAGTTTTGAAAGAGAGAAAAGCAGAACACTTCGGTCATCCTCATGCAGATATCTGACCAAATAGGTTTAGTGAAGTAAATGCAAATGCACCTGATACAGTATGAAAATTTCTGATGAAGGATTCATAAATACCTGTGGATATGTGAAATTTCAACCATTTAAGTGTTAACACTCTAGCAGAAATCTTTTGTGTAACTACTGTGGGCTGTCTGGTCTGTCACTCAGGATTGAATATGGCAGCCTACATTCCATGCATCTAGTTTCTTTTACTTTGCTACTTTTGCTTTACTGAAAAAGAGTTGGGTTGTCCTGTATTGAATATCTTTGAGTGAGATTTCCCCAGGCAGAAGATACGCACCAACTTTAGTGGAAGCAGGATGATATTCTAAAACCTTTACTTGAGTTCAGTGGAATTACTTTGGTATACATTCATTGCAATTTGATGATGATGTTTCTGATTTGTACATAGGTAAGTTTTTCTGTATGTACTAAAAATACATATATTTTCAAATTGTTGACAGAACTGTGTTTGAAGAACTTAAATGATTTATCATCTTTTGATTTGATCGGGATGGATGAAACAAATAATTTCAAACCAACAGGTAACACTTTTTTAAAATATTCATTTTCGGAAGTGATGTTGAGATAATAGTGAACTACAAAGGGTCACAACTCTTCTTGTGAGCCGTTAGTAGGAGTACACAAATGTAGTAGAGAGTAGAATCTGAGAAATTGTTTGACTAGAATACATGAGCAAGTTTCTTTAACAAATCATGGAAGTTCGTTCTCTTAATGTTGATCCATGAAGAGATCTTCTCTTGTTGCTGGAAATTTTGTTGCAGATTAGGAGAAAATAATAGAACATTATCACAGGCTAATTGGATGTGACACAGTGCAATGAAGGACAGGGTTTATTAATACCTGGTCTTCTCTACAATACTCTCATAGAGGTGGCTGGCTTCTCAGCAACCACAGTTCAGTCTGGTATATTAGTGTGAATTCATCTCCATTGGAGAAAACTGTAACTGGCGCATATTTCTTTCTGCCACTCAGTGATGGGGTCAGTAATATCCATCAGACGGCTGGGGGCAATAACATACTGAGTCAGTGGTGGTAAATCTCATAGAGCCCTGTAATAAAATTAATTAAATTTTGTGACTTAAAAAAAATACATTAAAAAATATTTGGCGTATTTATTTTTAAGGCATATTCTTCTTTTACAGAGACTGGAAGATTAATGGCGTGGTATTATATTGCATTTGATACAGTGAAACAATTTTTCACAATTAAGGGAACAGAGACTTTAAATGACTTGGTAATTTAACTTTTTAAAGAAAATTTACATATGTTCAATTGATTTTAAACAGAATCAAAGATAAGAAGCGGAAGTGTTTATTTCTTTTAAAAAGCTCAGGCTTTGTTTATATAAAGTTTTAGGGAATACATCTAAATAAATCCCATATAGAGTATTTCTGAGGCTTTGTACTCTGAGATCTTTTGATTTCCAACTGTTTTCTCCCCTCGCTAACCTTGCTTATGAAGATATAAAGTTGCTGAAGCTGTTCTGTTATGTATTAAACACTGTATTGTTTTGTGGTTTAGTAGTTATTTTTTATTGCAAAACCTAGCTGCATGCAGAGCAGATTTTACATTTAAAGGAATGTTACTGTCTTTCTGTTATAAATCGTTTTCCTCTGTCAGATAACAGGTTGTCATTGCTACTGTTAAGTCACAAAAGACCTTTTGTTTTCAAGCAAATACTACAGTAGAACAGATTGGCCATGAAAAACCAGAATGCCTGTTCTCCTATGGCTACCTTTGTTACTAAAGTATGAAGAAAGTGAAGTGAAATGCATAACAGATACAAATAGTTTTTGCTATTTGCCTTGTATGTCATAAAGTGTTAGCAGTGTGGTTGATTTTGGATAATTTCAAGTGGAACAGTAACCTAAAAACTGAAAGAAAAGTCTTCCCCTTTTGTTATATAATAGCCTTTATAGGAAGAACGTTGGTCAGTATTAGAAAGAAATACCAAAGAAAAAAATAATAAAAAAGTTAAATTGTTACAGATTGCAATGATCTCCAACTGCACAGAATTTCTGGATGTCAAGTTAAGAACAAATGAAAAGAAAATACTGAACGCCTTGAATAAAGACAAGGACAAAATAACTATCAGGTATAAAAAATAAATACATTGAAAAAGGAAAGTATCTTTTTAGCAATAAATAAAATGAGTAGCAGAAAGTATGTATATTTTCATGCATAGGTTTCCGATGGAGGGGAAGATAAAAACAAGAGAAATGAAAATAAACTGGTAAATATTATGTTGTGTTGTTACTTTTTATTGAAAAGCTGTTATTTTATGGCTGTTGAAGTCCCTGCTAAAATTTGTACAGTTTTATAGAGGACCAGATCTTGCATTTCATTGTTTCTATTCTGAATTTTCTTTTGTTTTCCAGTAGAAACTTTTATCTTGTTATACTTTGCTTACAGTATGGCTTATGTACCAAAAAAAATTTTTTTTCCAGTCTTATTCAGGCTCAGCTAGGATGCATTCCTATTCAAGATTTTACTTTGACACAAGATACTGGCAGAATATTTAGAAATGGCTTAAGAGTTACTAGATGTATGGTAAAATTTAATCCTTTTTTGGTACATATAATAATAAGCTACGTTTTATTTGAGTAATACAAGTCAATCTTATTTTTACAGGGTTATCTGACTTTCTGGCATCGCGTAAGAACAACTTTTCTGCTTTATTAAACTCTTTGATTCTAGCAAAGTGTTTCAGGTGCAAACTTTGGGAAAATTCACTTCATGTGTCTAAACAGTTGGAAAAAATTGGTAGGTACTCGTCAGAAATTATAAAGGTTTAATCTGATACAGAATCAGAACTCATAATTAGCCTGCTAATTTCTGGGGTGTCTGGTGACATAATTAAATGAGTCTCCTCATTTGCCACAAATTGTGGCAATCCTTATTTGCCACAATTGAGTACCGCAGTTGTCAGAACAGTCTGTCGTGATAAAAGTAATCCGTTTAGTAATTCTCTTCAGGCTTTCAAAGTATTTCAGAGTTGTTCTTTTTTCTTAATGTTCATCTCTGTATCTTGGGCATATTCCATATTTGTGTGATTGCATACCTCTGACTAGGCTATGCCTTCCTGTCCAGACAGCTGTCACTGTAGGTCCTGTTACTCATATGCGTGAAAGCCCTTTAATTTGCATTGACATGGATAGGAATCATGAAATAGAAATAAATTTACCATGCATGAGGTTCTTATACACATGAGGATCACAAGTTTCTAATAATCTTCCTACCACTGTATCCTGTTACTGGATGAACTTCTGGCTGGAAGTACAGACTTGTCATAATTATTTGGAAAGGAGTTCAGAAACTTTGGGAGTCCTCTGTATTACAAAAATGTAGTTATACTTGTTTGAGGTAATGGTATAGCTTCCTGCTTTGATGCCTGGTCTTATCATAACTTCATGCTTTCAGGGTTCACTGCAGTGTTCTCTGTATTTCTTCTTTAAAGACGCATCTACTCTGTACAGAACAGTGTAGTACAGAGATCTGCAAATGAGAGAATAGCTAAGCCAGAAGATCCATATGGTATGTTACGTTACAGCCCTGCCAGCTCAGGTGCAGAAGCTGTATTGCTTCATTCATGTGGGTTCAAAGCAAGGCACAGGGCTTGTTAGCTTGTGCGCAGCACACTACAGCGCGGTGGGAACCCGTTTCCACTACTTCTGGATCTGTGCCGATGTGCACACAGTCATCTGAGGAGTCTGCCTCATGTTCAGCATTTCTAGGGAGTTAGGATGGGTGGAATAAACATGGCACTTGCAGTGTAGACAAATCCTTTCCTGTACACTATATTCAATAGAATAAAGTAATAATAGAAGTGCTATATATACACATCTCTGTCCTGTTTTCCTTTTTTTGGTTTTTTTTTTTTCCCCATGCCATCATTGCTCTTGCAGCATACGTTACAAAGAATTGCTAACTTTCAGAGTTCCATTTGTTCTGCTCACAGGCTTCCTTTGAACCGTCTGCTGACAGTGCACCCTCTTTTCCTGAATCAAATATTGAATTGATGCCTATATTATGATGTCTCATTCTTGACCTCTGTCGTGCTACGGCTGCTAAGCCTATTCTATGTCTTTCTGAAGTTAAGTGAATTGTTTGAGCTCAGAGAAATTTACTGATGCCATGTAACATATGCAGAAATCCCTAATTTTTAAACTCTTATCTCAGTATGTTTTGTTTTTGTTTTTGTTTTTTTTTAAATCTTAAACAAGCCTTAGTAATCAGTATTTCCTTTATGAGAGTGACTGTTCTTTAACTGACATTTGGCCTTACTGAGATTGAGGATTCAGTTGAATTCTTACTGCATTTCTACAACTATCTCAATTTGTTACTCTTGTCCAATAATGATGCTCCCTCCTGTTGCTGTATGATATGCTTAATTTCTGTATGCTTGTTCTGACAAACAGGATAATGATCAGTTGCTGGACAGGATTTTATCACCTTTATGACTTGTTGAGTTTGATTTCCACCTCCATTTTTTTCTTGCTCAGAAATAGATAAGGAGAAAAAGTCTTATTTATATGTCGTATTTTCTTCACTGGTGGAAACCCTTCTGCCATTTTAGGAATTATGACAAAAGAACTAGTCATCAACTTCACTTATAAAGAAACAAGGCAACAGCTGTAACTGAAGTAGCTGCAGAAGTAATAAGTGAGAGTCCTCAGCCTGTTTGCAGAGCTTCTGCAAAGGAGAGGGGAGGTGGTAGAAGATGCTTTCCCTAAGTCAGACCCAGAAGGCGTTCAAATGTACATAAAAGGATGAAAGGTCTTCTGTTTCTCTAAATCATTAAATTCTTCAGTTGAAATGAGTCTTTTCTTATAAGATTGCTGTAACGTCTTCCAAGAAGCAACCTAAGACTCGCTTGAGAGGTTTCCCACTTAATTTTCAGATCTCTCTTACTGTTTCTCCAGAATTATATATGAAGAATCCACATATTCATTCTAAGTACTTGGTACTATCTTTTACCTAAAGTTATTGCAGTTATTGTAGTAGGCTGTAGTTCCAGGTAAGGGAAATGCCTTTTCATATGCTGTGATGACTCTAAATCTCACTGTAAGTTTGAAAGAACTGGGAATCATGAAAAGGAATAAGATTGTATGTAGAATTCTCTGCCAGTCTGCTTTTGTGCCAGATAAAGCCATGGGAAAAGTTTTTGCTAAATCTGCAAAGACTCCTAGGAGATTGTAATAAATATTTTTTTTTTAGTTAATTTCATTATTAGCTTGCTCAAAAACATTGAGATCCTTATGACTTTAACATAGTTAAATAATTCCTTGGATAGGGTAAAAATTTCTGAGACAATGAACGCTGTGTGACATGCTTTTTTCCATCATATATTTGCAGAACACGTTTCTTGACTCTTGTAGAAAATGATCTAAAATCTGTTTTACTCTAGAAAATGTAACTAAAAATTGACAGTATTGAAATATTGAATGTTTTCATGTTTGATTTGTATTGCATTTCTTTTTCTCTTTACTAATGGATAAGTGAAATTAAATAATACTAAAATATTTAATCAACTGAAAAGAAATTTAGTGATTTGCTGGGCAAAAAGATGGGACAAACATACTATAAAATTATTTCTGCTTCCGTTTTACCTGCTATAATGCAGTTGTTGAGAATAATTTGAGATTAGCGATTGTCATTTAACAGCATAAAACTTAAATTTTTCACAGGTGTATCACTGTCAAATGCTATGGTAAATGCTGGGCTGACATCATTTAAAAAAATAGAAGACACAAATGCAAGGGAACTTGAATTGGTAATTTATTATTTTGTACGCAGCTAAATATGATAAGGAAAATATTGAGTATGAATACTGTTACCAGGAAAAGCGGTATGGTTAATATATATCTGTATGATTGTCAGCAAGATTGAGTGCTTTAAGTGGTTTATTCATTTATACTAGCGAATTTAAAAAAAAAATGTGACTACTGTATGAAGTTTTGTTCTAGCAAATTTAATGTGGATGATTTCACTGATTTGGCTGGTTTTGGAAAGCCTAAATATGTAGAATTTAATCATCAACATGGTTTGAAACAAAGGACAATATGCATTTCCCTTTTAGGAGTGTTAGAAAAAATATAAAAGGAATATGTATTTACAGTTTCTCTTCATGTATGGTAATGATGAGAATCCTGAATTTCCATTATTGCTAGTTTTAGTTAAAGATAGTCATAGAATAAAATTCTTCTGAATCACCTATAAAGCACTTCTTATTTTAGGGAAGTTAGATTTTACCCCAGGACAAGTTCTTTGGCTCTTGGCTTCTTTTCTGAGGAAGCTGTTTTTCCAGTGTTCTGGAAGATATAACAGATTTCTAAAGGAAATCAGTCTTACTTCGGTTTTTCTGTTTTGGCTTTAGGAATTTGATTTCTCTCTTCTGCCCCCTTTTGCAGTTTTCCTGTCATTTGTTTTGTTTTGACTAAAGCTAGGGCAACAGAGAAGAGTCATCTCATATAAAACCTGAGTAGTCAGGTTTTGAGGTCATTGGCTAGTTCATTGGCTGTTACCTGAACAGGAGTGGTGGCAACATGAAAAAGTATTGGAATTTTCTTTTGGTTATGTTACTATTCTGGGCATGACTGACAGTAGACAACCAGGAGTGATAAGGGCTTTTGTTGATAGCATAATTACTCTGGTGACTTTGATTCCTTGGATTTACATTTCTGTTGGCATCTCTGATCAGCTGAATGTATCAGAAATGAAATTAAACCTTTGCAGATTTTAAACAGACATCCTCCTTTTGGAAACCAGATAAAAGAATCTGTTTTGCACCTTCCAAAATACGAACTTAACATTGAACAGGTAAATGCTTTTGTTTATTTTATGTCTTTATGCTAATATTATTAAATGAAAGAGCAGATACTGACCTAAAGAAATTTTGAGCCTTTGATGATAGAAGATTACACAATATTGTGGCCTCCTTCCACCTTAGCATGTATAATCAAACTCTTAAATATCATAGGAGAGCCTTGGAATAGATGTTCCCTATAACACATTGGTGTCTCTCTCTCATAGCATTTTGTTACAGATGCAAACCAGTGTATTCCATATTCTAGCATTATATGTGAGTCTGAGAGGTCTCTTCTATCTTGAATATAAATAAACCCTAGAGAAAAAAAATTCCATATAAAACTTACTGAAGAAGCATTAACTCATGTTTATTTTCTACATCACATTTAGGAATATAGACAAGCAGTAAATTATTACATTAGCCTAGCTGGTACCCTTTCAAAGGAAGGGTGCGGTTCCATGTGCAATCAAGAGCTTTGAGGTTCTGATATGCATTTTGGCTTTAGACAGGTCACATAGCCACTCTACCATTCTGAAATGCAAAATTTGAGAAATAGCCTTAAAGCGTCTTGTGAAGTTGGTACAAATGAAGACACCTTTGAAGTTAAAAACTCAATAAATGTGTGAAATACAATCGGTTCTATTTTAGTTTTTCATTTCACATAATACCCGATGAGTAAAGTTATTCTCAGAAGAAAGATTTAACAATTATAAATATCTTGCAGAGGAATGTTGGGATGACAAAATATACCTAGTTTTCTTCTTGCATCTTTCTCTTTGCATTGAACAGAGGAGGATTTTTCAGGGGCTTAATGTAGATTGTCTTTTATTCTCAACCAAATTTGGATATTCAGCTATGGGCAAGTTAGTACTGTATAATAGTGTCTCAGAACAACAAATAAAAATTGTACCACAAACTGAAATTGCTTGAATTGAGCTTTTGTGCTTGTATCAACAGTTAAAAATCTATGGAATGGCATATATTTTACTTTGCATATTTTAGCAGTTATGTCTTCTTCTATATCATTTTTTCCTAGCTTCCAAAATACAGTGATACATTGGCTGAAATCTTAGTAACCATCAAATTAACAAACTATGAGCAGCTACAGACAAAGAGAACAGCGACAGACTTTCACTATGTTACATTGGTCATAGGAGATGCTGACAACCAAGTCATTTTTAATCAGAAAATTATGTATGTATGATCAGGTTTTTTTGCCTTGCATCTTTTAAGGGTGTTGGCTTTTAATCCTTTCTGTGACTTACAGTTTTTGCAATACTTTCTACTGATGCCAAACGGTACAAAATTATTCTTCATCCTGCACCGTTTTCTAGTCACTGTTGTAATTTAAAACGCTGCAGAAGATTCAAAAACCCCCAAAACATGCCAGTGTGCTTGTCAGTACAGAGTATGTGTAAATATCTGTATAACACTGATGTCATATTATGGAAGTCATAATAATTCTCACATAAATATAAACCAAGTAAAATACCTATTAAAAAGATACGTTCTCAAGTTGTTACGTACTGTTATTAGCTATATTTCTTTAATTATATCACATGTCAAAATTGCTTTTCACTCAGAGATGGAATTACATTCTCCAGTTGCCTAAGATATGCTCGGAGCAAATGGGAAAAGAGAAACAAAATCTTTTCCAACTGCATGACCTTCATGTGAGTTCTGGCCAAAGTCTGGCACTTTTGGCAGAACTGAAACTGATCTGCAGGATCCTGGCTCTCTTATGACCATAAATCATGTATTATTGGAAGGTTATTCTTAGGCCACTTATCAAGCAAAATCCAAGAACTAAGACCAAATAAAGGCTCTTTCACTTGTTTCCAGATGCCATAGTATACAGTGTTGTTTTCATTGTCCATGTCTAGCAAAACTTTACTGATACATTACAGGGATTCTGTGCTGCTGAAAACTGGAAATTGGACGAAGAAAATCGAAGTGAAAAGAGCTCTTAAATCGGAGGACATTAGTATAAATTTAATTAGTTCTGATTATGGTAGGTTGATTGGTATGCTTTTAATTTAAAAACAACTGCGTAAGAATTTTGAATAAATTATTGAAACTCTTTATAGCAAGCCAAAAATATAATAAAGTGAACTGATCTGGAAACAAAATTCCATTACATGTTTTTTACTGGGTTGAGTATTACCTAACAGTCCTAATTACGTATCTGTTTGTTTCATTAACTAGCATATTAGTGAACTGGGAAACATCAAAACTGTTACTAGGTGATAGTATTTTGCTCTGTTGATACGGATTAGGATTCTCTTTTGCCCTTTGCCTTCAAGTTGAATTAACTTTCAGTAGGGATAACCTATCAGCTTGACAGGTTATTTATGCTGGGAAGAGCTGTCTTTGTGAATGGTTAGGTTTTGCATTGTGATAAAAAAATACTAGATAGGGATTCATCTCCACTTCAGTAGCAAGAAATTTCGACAGTGGAAAACTTTGTGCCCTGACATGTAGATTTAAACATTGGTCCCCTCAGTGTCAATTTCCGTAGAATTGGAACGATAGCAGCAGATGAAAAGACAGTGATGACCTTGAAACACAGAACTTTGAAATACACTTTAAAAATAAACTGGCTGCATTAAATTCTGTCATCATGCCCCACCTGTAAAGAAGATTGCCGTGTGCTAGATTAACTGAAGTATATTTGGTGCTTCCATTATAATCATTGAATATTGAGACTATTGCAATAATCAAGCCTGGAATGATCTGTATTCCTATGGCTAAACCTGTGGCTCAGGAAAAAGGAGGCTTTTCTAACCAAACAGAGATGAGGGGAAAAATGTCCATTTATTACTACTTGGCTATCTACAAGTTGTACAGAGTTCAGTAAAATTCAACACAATAGTTAATTTCTCTGAAATTGGTAACAGTGAAGTTGGACTAAAAGCAAGTCTTCCTAGTCTCTGCTTGTTTTCAAGTCTGCTTCTGTTTCAGACATGAAGGAAACCTCTCATTTTTAAAACCCTGTCTGCTTTTCCAGCAATATTTGCCTAATAAAAGAAAAAAATACTCTTTTTACAAATGGTGTCTCTCATGGTCTCATATGAGTCTTGGTTTAATTAGAACTAGAACTATTATTAGGATTCAACTTCAAAAGTACTATCAACATACTTATTTTACACCTTTGCCAGTACAGAGCTGCTGATACTCCTGTAACACAGACTGAAGTACAATTTTAAAGTTAAAATTATATCGGCAGTGCAAAGCCATAGATAAATGTAGTTTTAAAACCATACAGAAAAATTCTGTTAAAGGGACTAATTTTGTTACTCATCTCATAACCATGTCTTTAATTTTGAAAATGTTTGGGGTTTTTTTAATCTCAATCATAAAGAATCCATTCATATAATAGTGTGCTTTTAATAATACATTATCTTAACAAATTTCTATGATCTTTTAATAAACATTTATACTTTCTTAAATTCTTTAGAAAACTGAAGGTAATGAGTAGTTTAGAAACAGTTTATAGCAATTTTAAATATTTTTGTCTTTTTTTCAAAGTTGGCCTTGATATACAGCAAACATATACAGCCTTTTACTTAACATCGAAAACAGTGGGAAGTAAAGTAGTTACAAATCAAAAACTGAAAGCTGAGTCTTCACTTGATATGTATTGTGGCTCACCACAAAGTCTGCCAGCAGCAAAAGCAGATACAGGTAAATGGTCAGATCACATCATCTGCTAATACCAAAGTCAACAGAACATTGAATTTTGCTTTCAGTAGAGAGCTAGATCTTTCTTTATCCATACAGTTCCTTTGTCAAGTATAATAAAAATACAATGCTGCTGCTTCCACTTGTCAAGTACTACAGTGCAATTCTTTGAATTTTAAAATAAGAAACATCATGGGTGCTTGGTATCTAATTTTAGTGCTTGGATTTGGGAATGTAGTTAGTGCCTCTCCTTTTCAGTAGCATTGATTAATTTCTTTCCAATTACATTGTTGGAGCAGCCCAAGGTTTTGTTGAAGGCAACAAAATTCTAGTGACCCAGATTACTTCTAGTCCGTCTTTTACTGCATGAAGTACTCTCTCAACAATACATATCAAATAAAAAATGAGCATTTCTGTATTACATTTATCTAGGAGGCAGATCTAAACAAGAGATTACCTACAAGAAATATGGAAACAGGGAATGCAGCCATCGCTGTAAAAATAAAGATGTGTGTGGACATGACTGCTGTGAGTTTCATTAAATCTACTATTTCTGTTACTTTTAGACAAATACCATTTAGAATAGCTTCATTTATACCAATAGCCACATTAACAGAAACAATGTAAGCAAGAGAGTCAGGCATGAGTTGTTCCTATGATGCAGTCATAAAAGCAGTAATAAAAAGCTTTGTCAGTAACACTTTTATAGGCATTACAATGATTAATAATATTTTTCAGAACATCTAGCATATGTTTTAAGAGCAATGTCAAGCTTGTTACAGTCTTATATAAATATTGGTGTGTTAAATCTTTGAATTAGTGTGTTAAATCTTTTAGGATCTTTTAATAAAAGATACTAAGCTTGGTGGCAAAGTTTCCATTGATCTGGTAAGAATTAGGATTTACCCCTTCTAAACTAACCTGAAGATTATTTTAATTCATTTTCTTAGGTAAAACTGGAGTAGCTCCAAAGTCGGAGATGAATGGAGATTCAAAGTTTTCTTTGTACCTAGCCGATTTAAGGAGCAGGAACTCAATTTCTTCTGTACCCCCAGTAAAACGGTTAAAGGTTCATTTGAATACAGTCTTCCATTGAATAGACTTATTTTAATCTGTTACATATTCATATATATTTGTTTGCAGAGAGAATTTTATAACTAAATATGAACATTCAAGTTTCTCTTTTCTGTGTGGAATGCAAAAAGCAAAGAAGTACAAAGGTACCAAAGGTCCAGGAACCTTTGAGAGGTTCTGCTGCTGTTTGGAACGCTTCCGATGATCCACTTCTGTGCATGTACTCTTTGTTTTTACTTTTATGGTATTTGATAGATCATGGTGGGTGAGGCACAGAGGCATCATTGGAAGGTACTGTACTGTGGGTTGGTTTTGGCAAAATAGGACCTGAATCAAAACAAATAGTGGTATTTATCAGAGTAATGCTACTAAGAGATCTTTTTGCATTGACAGGTAGATCCACTTGTTTATAAGAAAACCAACCATGTTAGTTTTTAACCTCTGAAAGATTTTATGGCTTACGCTTTATCCCTTTGAATGTGGTACTAAACTAGTTCTTTCTGCAGCAAGAATGGCATTTGAGATATTGGAGTGTTTTGCTTCCTCGCAGTTTTGTTTGCTTGCTTGTTTGCAATAGAGAATGATTTAGCCTATAGTTCATACAGGTGAGAGTTAGTGATAACCAGTCTGACTTTGCCAGGGTACTTGGGTAACTCCACTAGAAGCATATAATTCAAACCTTTTTAACTGATTACATTAGATAAGCAGACATCAGAAAGATTTTATATGATCTTTAAAAATCATGCTAACTTGATAGAGTATTAATGATGTCATTAAGATTGTTTAAAAAAAAACAGTTTTCAATATGTTTATATCTTACCAGTTACAATAATCTACTTTCTTTAGATGCAGATGTTAAATCACGCTCAAAATGTGGATCTTAAGCAATTTGTTTTTACACCTAAATCTTTGTTGCCAGCATTGCCAAGGTACTGATTAAGTAACAAAAAAAGACATCTGTCTTATTTTAGATAGCATGTTAAGTTGTAACAACTAAAAACTGTTTTCTAAATAAAATTATTTTGCAACTTTCTGCAACTGTTTTACTGACATGTCAGTGATTATTTTTTTAATAGGTCTAGCAATAAACAGTCGTCTTCATCACCTTCAGTGGACCAGGTAGATAATGTTAATAGCTTAGGAGGATCTCAGAAACAACTGCAATCCTGGAATTATGGAAAGAGTAGTAAGTTATTGCTAATGTTTGAAATTATGATTTTCACTGTTTTGATTTGAATATACTTGTAAACTCAAATTTGCTGAAATCATTACAGCAACGAGTATAGCATTATAAAACACTGAATGTATAGGGAAATATAGTGGCCTTAATTGGCTTGCTTTCTGGTATTGGTAAGAATTTCTAATGTAGATCTAAGCATCTAAATGTACCTTTAAATAAAACAGTAATGACTAAATCAAATATATGAGGGTCAAAATCTATAAACACTTCCTGAAAGGTATGACTGTAATGTATTTCCACTGAAGCTGCTTGTAATACAAGAGGTATTTTACCCCTGTATCTATACATTTTCTTCTTTTCCCTTTCTGCTGGAAGAAGTTAGTGAAATATGAGCTTTTGTTTGGTAGTTGACAAAAATATTACCATTCAATAGCTGAGTTCATAACTAATAAAACATCTCTATCTGTAAAAAAAAATTCCTTTCTGTTTTTTCTTCCACTGGACAGGCCACAAATGTTTTTACATTTGGTATTAAATGATCAGTCTTCGTTATCAGTATATAACTATTTTCTCCTTGCTGCATGCCTTTTGCCATTGTATTTGGTGACAGTAGATTAGATTGCTGTGAATCAGGTTTTGATTAATTTGGTTAATAAGTAGCAGCTCCAATGTTTAGATCATACTCAGACATGTAAGAAACACTGTGCTGAAATGAATTGAAACGTTTTTTTAGTTCATACTGCCTTAAGTGTTGGCAGCTATACTGTATAATTTCATTTTTACTTAATACTTTGACGATGGGATTGTAATCCTATTCCTTTGAATTAATGCTTTGTATTTTCCTGCCACACCAGTTTACCTGCTGTAGTTGTTACCTAGTCTTAAGATGGAAGACCGTTGCATAGCCATATCATCAGTTGCCGGGGCGGGGGGGGGCAGGCAGTTAGTGTATGATTGTGTTAAAAGAGTAATGTCATGGGAAGACAGATGGATATTCTAATATAGCTATAGTCTATGCTGAAGAACATCCTGAGGCAAATCATACAGGATCAAGGGGATGTAGTAGATATTGCTGACTGAAAACCATCTCCATTGAATAGCAGTAGAAAAGGAAACCTTGGCCATATTGATTGGTCTGGCTGCATTTAAAAAAATCCACCAGAAATAGTTCTAATGAATTAAGGCATCAGTTCATATAATTTTTATAGGGTTAACTGCATCTGTAATATGATATCTTTCCATTCCATAAAAAAGTAGGTAATTAAGAATATACCATGAAATTGTAGTAACCTAAACCTATAATTTATTTGAGGTCTGTGTGTCTGTGCAATAATGCACCGTGCTGGCTGTGCACATCCAGAATTACAATAGCAGTGCCTTCCTGGTGTTGCCAGTGTCTCTGGAACAGGATTTTTTTATTTGAGCCTGTCCTGCTCCCCCTCTGTTGAAAGGGACACCTGGATCAGGGTTTCTTGGGCATATTATGGCCATGACAACAGAATGAAGATTCCAGCACTGACTGATGCTGGAGGGTAGCATGGCAAAAGAGATGAAAAAAATTAGCAGAGAGAATTGGACTGCTGATGAAAAGAGGGAATACAACAAACAAAAGGGAAAGAGAGTAAGAGAGGAAACAGGAAAGTCATCTTTGCACCAGAAAAAAAGTATTTTAAAACATTAACTATCACATTTTAACTGAGAATTTTAACAACAATACTTGAAAACATTTTTGTCGTGGCTAGTTCTTAGGCATTAGATGTATGGGAGGAAGACAGCATTCAGACTGTTTTGGAAAACTGTGGAGAGAAGGAAGGACTGAATTAAAAGTATTACATTTGGAATCAAACAATGCTTCTGACAAAGGGAAAGAATTAAATTGCCATGATTTTCATAAGGCCCGTTTTTCTAGAATCTACACTGAGGATAACTTTTCTGAAAATAATGCTGAGGAAAAAGTGCGTATGTGACAATCCTCCTTTCAGTAGATGGAACAACTGGTCATACAACATAGAACAGTTTTTGTTGTATTTGCCCATTACAAATGTATTACAGCTCTCTCTTAGAAACATTCAGTGTTTATGAGTGAGAAGTGCCAAGAGCCAATGGCATAAAACAAAAAGTTAAAGAATCTTTAATGCATAACTTGACTGATACAGGTAAAAGGAGATCTTGCTTTTCAGATGCTTTGGATGTGGACTTTGAACTGAGAGATGATGTTTGGGATGATATTGATGACGAGAAACTAGTATTTGCTAGCAACTTTGCCAGTAGAGAATTAGGTAAAGTTATTTTACCAAGATTTTTTGTTTCCTATGTACAAATTATTTTACAGGCTATTACTTGAGAATAATTTATTATAGTATACAATGAATAGAAATACCTGAAGTTTTTTAGTTAATTGACTTGACTGCCAGGTTTATTACTCTACCTATGAATGTCAACTATGTTGAGACAAATCTACTACAGAAGGGAGCGTTGAGAAAAGTCATAATTAAAAATTTTTTGGATGGCCTGCAACTGCATATTTGTTAATTTATCTGAGTGCTTATGTCTGCTTATCTTTACATTAGGCCAAAACCCATAGAAGAAATATTTCAAGTGTTAAGACATTTGAATAATTTTCAAACTGTTATTTATCATATATGTAATACATTTACAAGGGATTTTGGCTGTTTTGTGACTCAGTTTTTAAAACTTTCATTCTTATATGGAACATGGAAATATCTGCCTTCAAATTCCAGATGAGTGTGAACCACTTTGCCAGTATACAAGAAGCAAAGCCACAAATGACATTTCAAAAGAGTAAGCATTATATAATTTATTACAATTTTATTCAGTTGAAAATATTGTCTGTATTTCACATGTATCTGTATAATTAAATGTATAGAAGGTTGTTCACTCATAAAAGTGAGTGAAATTTCAACTTTCAAAAGGTACGAATTGTTGAATGATTTGAATTTTTTTTTTTTTTTAAGTGTGGTGGGAAATAAATAGGAAAACCTGAACTGAAAAGTAAATCATTCTGCACTTCTGTAAAAATAGTTAAATTATTCAACTTGATATTTTCAGTTCATGCACATTACAAGATGAGACCAATATTCAGAACTCAGTTTTTTCTGTGGTTAATAGCACATCAAAAGGGAATTTATCTGTACAGAGTGGAAATATAAATATGGTGAGTAAAAATATTTCAGTAACAGAATTTCCTATAATTAAGAGTATTTAATGGGTAAATATATTTACCTTATCTGACTTATGAATCAGTTTGGACATACTGAATTTCTGAACTTTTCTGTGTTGTCCAAACACTCATGGATTCTGTGTTCAGTGTGATATTCATGATACAAAGAACTAGGACTGAAATTTACTTTATATAGCATGACTTCAAAACTATTTACTCAATTTGATTGTGATTCTGCAAGTCATCCAAGTATATAATTCTATGTATCATGTGCTTGGTCTTTGTCAAATACCATAACATCAATATAAATATCTGTACTACATACTACAACAATCTGGCAGTTTCTCTTTTGGTTAGTTATTTTAACCATATACACTTTTTAACATTTACATTGCAGTTCAGTTTTCAAGAAAAAAAGCATTCAAATCCTTCACAAGAGCTGAAAAACTTACAGTGTTCTTCAGTCTCAGAAATAATCTCAGACTCTTCTAAATTCACTAGGAAAGAGGATTTTTTTATTTTCACAAAAGAACAGGAAAAAGAAGTGGATCCCAGGTAATAAAAAGTTGTGTATGTTTTGCTGTTGCCTTAGTGTTCCAGTGCTTAGTTCTTCATGGAACACAGACCTTTAGTCGATGTGTTAATTTATAACATTAATTTTAAAAAGATGAATTTTTACAATAGTAGCAATTAACTTTTCTTAGAAAGGAAAAGACTTTAAAATTATTTCGCTTGTCTTGGTATCTCTTGACTATACTTTGTATAGTATTCCTGATTTCATAGGTTTGGATGTACTATACCTAATTTAATTTTTTTTGTTTGCTTAATCTTCATTAGATATCTTCTTGATGATGAAATCAATGATGTCAAGCCCTTTCTTGGAATATTTGATGGCATTTTGTAAAACATATAAGCAAAATACTTTGTGAGTGCTGGGGGAAAAAAGTTACAGTCGTTTTTAGAGTGAAGCCTTCAAATACAGTTAAGAGAATTTTATTTCTGTTGTATACCTATTTACCAATAGCTGGATTGCTGCATAGGGTAGATAATAACAAAATTGATGTCTAATTTATGGAATTTTAGATATATTATCTTATTTTGAAAATATTTGTTTGTTGACCTTGCTGTTTAGGATTACAAATAAAAATCTTGGAATGTGTCACAGGAGAATAGTTCTCAAACTGAAGGTGCTTTTATAGATAAAGTAAAAATCACATAAGGGAAAGTAAGCTGTTCATTACATGCCCTGCTCACAAGAGTCTTTCCTCAGAAATTTCTTAGTGCTTTTTGGTTTTGTCATTCAGTTTCTCTAATGCTGAATTTTTCATAGCACTGATTCTGTAAAATAATTACAAGTAAAAGTAATAGAATGGTAAGTTATTCTAGACTATATTCCTTTTGACAGTGCTGTCAACTCATTAATAAAAAAGTGCAACTTCCTCCAAGCCAATGTGTTTCCAGACTCTCAACAAACCAGTTGTAAAATGTCTATAAACAATATTCTAAAGTTTGGCTGTTCACTTTGACACCTGAGGTCATAAAATGAACGTTTATGCATCCCGGTGCAGATTTAGGCAACCAAGGATTGGACTTGGCTATCTTCTTGTAGCTCTAGTGTTTGAACAGTAGATCTTGTGAGTTCAATAGTTAGAAAAATACATTATATTGCCTAAAATCCAAGAGAATGTTAATTTTCACTGCTAATTATTCAAAATGTGTGAAATTAAAATGTTAAAATCACACATGGAACATTAGCTGTCTGTTCTTGCAACATTGTTGGTGGTACAAACAAATGTAACCATGTTTTGCTGCACTATGTGGACATGTTTTTCTCAGCTAGTAACATTTTACTTGACTCCAGTGTTTCCTTACACTCTTGACATACTTTCTGACATAACTCTTGTTCCATATGAAAAAATGGCCGAGCACAAGCAGCCTCAACACTCACCACTCGATATGTTTTTGACTGTGCAAATTCCAGCAGGCCCAAACTTATAACTCACTTTTCTGTACCTCAAGTATTTAATTGCATCTGGAAGTTAGCCGCATGTCAGATCTCTTTTTGTCTCAATTTTTTTAAAACTTCCAAACTGAGGTAACTCAGAATTACTATACTACTGCTATGTTTAGTCCAGCAGTCCTAGTCATGTACATCCTAGTCACCTCCCAGTTCTGTGTCAGGGTGAGATTTAAGAATGCAGAGTGCCAAATGTCATCTTAGGTGCCCCAGAGAATCTTCCCTCGGCTCCATCTACCATGCCAGAAGAGCACGGGTCTCCCCCATGGAGAGGTTCCAGCTCCTCTAGGGCATCTAAAATCATACTTGATGCCCTAGATGTTCAAGCACCTGACCCTCTCCCTGCTGCTTGAGATACACAGCTTTTTTCTCCCAATTTATAGTTCATATTTACATAGTATTCTTTAATTGCTGTTGTATCCTGCCTTTCCCTGTGGTTTTAGCTTGCAACAACTAATTGAGCTGTTCCTCAGTTTCTTCAAGTTTGACAAAAGCTTTTACACAGCAACACAAAGCTGAGCTTCAAACATGGAAAATAGAGAAAGGAAACAATTAATATAATCTTGTGATTATATCTTTTATATAATCTTGTGATTATACAAATTGCAACTTTTGAAAACCTCATCTGCTGGTGAAGATTCTAAAGGCTCTGAACTGTGAGGTAGCAACTGAAGTAGAAGCTGAATGTGCTTAGGTCTTCATAAAAATGAAAAAGGTAAGCTTGTATTTATTTCTCTGTACTAAGGAGTTATCTTTTTGAGATGTTTTTTGGCCCGATTTCTACACTGAAGGTGTATTTCCATTCTTCTGTGAAATATTTTGGTAGTTTATATAATGTCTAGAAAGTAATTGACATTATTGTCATTTTTGCTTCATTTTTTTGTATACTGTAAATATAACCACTTGGTTTTAGTTAGTTTATAGGAGTAGGTTTATATTTAGACTATTACTTCAAAGAAAATAATCCTTGCAGGCAGGTATTTTATTTTCCTCTTAGTTTTCCCCAGTGCAGGAGTTCAGTACTTGGTATTGGGTTTCTTCAAGATTCAGGCTGATTAATTTTCTGATACTGTATCCAAATTTTTCCTTTTGATTTTTAAAAGGCTTTAATTCCCAGTTTGATCCATAGTCAGAATACACGATAACAAATGCGTTTCAGTACTTTCAAGACTATTCAGAGCACTTTGCAGATGGTTTGTAAGATTGTTTCCTGTCTGTTTTTCACAAGAAATCAGCATCCTATATCAACCTCGGAAAATTACAAAATTGTGCTATTGCTGCTGACAACATTTCACAGATTTCGGAATATAAATCTTTCAATACTGCAATGTCTTTACAGTAATATTGAACCTCTGGTGCAAAAACATTTTTCTAGAGATAGGTGCTTTATTTGGCATTGTTGTTTTGCTTCATTATTCATATTAGCTCTCTGACTCTTTAAAGTCTAAATCACTTTCAGAAAACCAATTTGGAAGTACTTACATGCTGAAGTGTTCTCTATCTCAGGAGAAGGAATGACTTTTCATATGGCAGCATTTGTTATTGTTCCATTTTTCAAATCATCATAATTGAAAGATCAAAAGTGATAACCATGGTACGTCTCTATGGCAATAATTAATTACAGATACACAATGACTATACTTCAAAACAAATACAGGCAGAAAGAGCATATTGACTGCAGAAGTAGAAAAAGCTAGCCAAATCTGAATTATTTTTTAAAAATTAAACTTCCAAACTGACGTAACTTAGAATTACTATACTACTTCTATGTTTAGCCCAGTGGTCCTAGTCACGTACATCCCAGTCACATCCCAGTTCCGTGTCATGGTAAGATGTAAGAATGCAGAGTTTACCTCCTGCCCATCACCATCTCCTGATTTCCATGGAAATCAGATGGCTCTCAGGCAGGAACAGTGGTGTTTCTCTGCAGCTGCTTTATATGAATGACCAGGGCACCAAAATCCCAGGTCACGCCCCAAAAGGTAAGTGTAGACATAGCTATGAAGAGCTGTCCAATTTTGGTCATTTAACTGAATTACCTTAAGTGCTAAACCTAGTTTACCTGGGCTCCCTGTGTCGACACTCGGAAGAGGCAAACACTGTCAGAAGATGACTCGGATTGTAAGTGGGCTGAATTGCTCTCTGGTGGAACTCACCAAATTACCTGTGCTGAAAGTGACCGCATACAGTTAGCATGGAGAAGCTGGTACGCTGTAAATTCACAGCCAGGCTCACTGAATATTGCCTTTCTTGTGCACATGAGACGTCTGGGTTCTTTTATCCACAAAAGGACCCAACTTAGAAAAGCTGAATAGTCTTATTTCTGTACAGCAAAAGATGGCTGTGCTCCACTAATGTTGCTGCACGCAGCTTCGTTTCAGGTGCTGCCCAGATGATAAAACAGACTAATTAAATTCAACACAGTAACCTCAGACAATTTCACTAAGCTACTACCGATAGATAAAATACAGACTAAAATACATAAAAACATTGTTAAAGTCTGAAAGGATCCTTGTTTCTAGTTCTGCATAGAGTTGTAACATTAAATCAGTGGCTTGAGTTTGAATCACTGGGATTGTATAAGTAATTCTTTGGGGATACAGCAGAATGCCACAGACTTTAGTCTGGGGATGATTCTATAAAATTTACATTATAAAAATACTGCTTCCCATAAAGGAGTAGTGAAAGAAAATTCAATGTGACAAGAAGTCAGGTTTTACTATCTTACTTGTCTGATTCTCTGTAATAAAATACATGCTCGTACCTGCTTTTAATTTAACTTCAACTTCCTTATATACTTCCTTGTCCTATCACATATATTGGTTTCAGAATATAAACTGAGGTCAACCGTATCTGTGCCTGAAGAAAATGCAATATGCACTCAAAAACCATGATCTTCAAAAATTGTTAGCAGAAAAATAAGTATAGTGTTTAAACATGTTGCCAGACACGTTTGTGTATAAGGTACGTTTATAGCATGTAGAATACTGTAAATGTATTGTGACATCATTCTAATTGTATGCCGCATGTCTCATGATAATTTTAATTACATAGACTTTATTCATGTATTTGAAGACTTTAATGGGTTAAACATTACAGTAATTGTTAAAATAATAGCAGCAGTTGCAACAAGTCAGACTCCTGTTATTTGGATGTATTTTTACGTAGCTATACCTTCACAGAATAGTTACGTGAGGTATAAAAGTTGGTGCTCTTAAAGGCAGTCAGCATGATGATAAAGAGTGAACATAAGTTGCCATATGGAACCAATATGCACCTGAAAAATAGTTAAAATCAGTCATTTTGTAGAGCACAAACGATACCTCTCTAAGGCATTATGATGGAATCAGTGGTATCTCTTCTAAAAGAATGTTAGAAATTATGACAGAAATTATGACGGAATCAGTGGTATCTCTTCTAAATCTTGCGTTACCTCTTTATGTCGCCCCCCGTCTGCTTTTTATGTAGAAGCAAGAGAACAGTATCATGTCATTTGTTTTACTGACAATCTTTAAATGATATCCATGAAATGAGATCCATGAATGCCTGTTTTGTTTTGTTTTTTTTTTTTATCTAGCTCCTTCGCTTAACAAGGAAATAGAGAAGGAGGTACTAGTCAGGGTAAAATTCACTTCCTGCAGAGGACTAACAACACATTGAATTTATTGGAGGCTGACATGAGAATAAACTGAGGCACATACAGTGTGCTGATAGTTTGCTGTGATGAAGTTCAGCTTGAAAAAAATCAGACAGCTGCCACTGTTCAGCTGAGGTAAGGGCCACCCTGGCTGAACCATATTTCTGTATCTGTTCTTTAAACCTGTATGAGAGAAAACTGGACCTGTCCAAGCCCTCGCTTTTCTCCCAGTCTTGTAACTCGTGGTCTCCATGTGCTCTTGACAGGTATTTGCGATGGAGTGGGCTGGGATAAGGACTGCGTCCTTCTAAGTGATAGGGGCCCTTGGGGCCCTTCTGTCTCCTGACTTTCTTTAGGCCGTGCTGATCACGGTTGCTCTTCCCTGTGGTTGTGAAGTGGCTGGAAAAGCTGTGCTAGTCTTAACCTGCAGTCCTGTTCTTAACAAGAGGTCCCAGTCCAGACAGTTTATACCAGTTAGAGAGGGTTGTTTCCCAGTTCCCTTTAGTATGCTGCCTACCACACTAAAACGTTACACTGTCATTACGGTCTTGTGGGATGTGCTTTGCGTGTTCCTGAGCCTGTCCTCCTGTGGCTTTTAAATGGATTGTTTCCATGTGCCAGGACTTGAGGGGCACATCTGATTGGTGGTGTGTGAAAATGTTACACATTTTGCAGAAATGCAGTAGATTATACTGGGTGGACATACTTTGTATAAAGAAGGTATATGTTCTTTCAAATATAATAAAAAGTGCCTAGACAGAATAGCAAAGAATTTCTTCCTGTATTTAACATATACTACATGGAGCTAGCATGTAATGGTGATACAGACTGTCCTTTTGATTGATGCTACATGGCAATTTCTACATTTTAGATAGCTGAGCATAGGGAAAAATGCAAAACATTTTGTTTTGAAGGCTGTAAGGGTATTTTGTTTATATAAATGAAACAATGTTTCTTTTGTAACTGTGAAACTTCCTATTAAAGGATTTGTATAACTTTCAAAATAAAAAGAGGCTTGTAACTGTAAATGGCTATGATATATTTGCTGCTCCCCCACCCATTTAGAGGCAAAACCTATTTATGAGGCTTTATTAAGTGCAAATAATTCCCATGGCTTCAGCACAGAAGAAACAGCTGCAGAATATAGTCTGATTTGCATATAAATGACATGATTTCTGCTCAGAAAAGGATATTGAAAAATATATATTTCTACAGTGAAAACCTGATAGCCACACATATTAAGGTCAGGTTGTGTAACATTTTTTAAGCTGCTGCATGTTGATACCTGATCACACTTCCAGCTAGATTCAGGCTCTGTCAGTTGTGCCCACTATGAAATTGTGAATTTCTTCTTTTGAGCTAATTAAGCTATCATTTGTAGCAATAGATTCCAAAACAACTTAAGCACTTAAAATTGCTCAGAATATTTGTCAATGCAAGTGGACAACTCCAGACTTGGCACTTTTCTTTATCTTCAGTACCGTGAATTTGTGGTGCAAAGGAATTCCTATTGTTTGGATAAGACAGAAAAAGTTCCGCTAACTTGCTCTAGTCACTTTAATAAATGGTGGGATGTAATTAAAGCAGATACGAGGATTTTATTTTTACTGTCCCAAAACGTTTCCTCAGGTTATCTTTTCTATTAAAGATAAGTTCATGCTTCTAAAAATTTCTGCCTGACATAGGCCACCACTGACCAATTGAGATGCTTGGCCAAAACAAAAAGCAAGTGCTTCAGAGCTATATATGCCATTTGATCCCAGTTGTTCCAGCTCACTGCACAAATTCTCTGAAATATGATATTTATTTTAGTAGAAGTGTAACTCCAGATGATTTTAATAATGAACGGTCTTCAATGTAGCAGTCGTCTAATTGCTGAACGCGGATGTTACACCAGTGCTCATATGGAGCTTAGGCACCAAGCAAAGCCCAGCTCTGCAGAAGACACCCCTGCCACTCCCAGGCAAGCTGGCAGAGCTCCCCCAGATCCTTGAGGAACACCTTTGGGAAGTCAGCTAGCGTGAGAGAAAGCGAACACAGGGTTCCAGTCAACAACTAGCCACTTCCCTCCCTGAAAGGCTGTGACCATGGCTTTGTGATGCAGTGTTCATTTACTGACAGGCTCCCGCTGCTTCTTGGATGTATCCTAACATAAAAGAAAGATGTTGGCGAGCCAGGCAGTAAAGGGTTTGGAAGAGACCTGCCAAACCTTGGTTGTCAAATCCCTGCTTGGCAAAGGCCTTACTGAGCTGAATGCTGTTGCCAGAAGCAGTAGGTTGTCTACTTGGAGGGACTGACTGGCCACAGTGAATTGTCATTAGTCTGAATGCCTCTTGAAGAGAGAGGCTTGACACTGTTTAGTAAAGAAAAAGTTAAAGTAGTGCTGTCTAGAAACTTGGATGTGCAGGTCAAAACTTCCTTTTAAGCCATTTCTTTTGATTTATAAAGGCTATTAATTTATCTGAATGAAAGTGAGGCAGTAGAGTTAATTACTAGGATTCAGATTTATTTTTTTCTGGTTGTGGTGTAATATTTTAGCTGTTGTAGTCCAGACTTGTTAGGTTACTGGGTGCAGGAAATAAATTTCTTTTATATCGGGGCTCCATTCTTGTGTCTTATGTGTTATGCCTAGAGGAGGTTTTCTGCCTAGTTGGGAATTTCTACTCAAAGAATAGTTACCCAGCAGCTGGATCATTAGCATTTTCAGTGTCTCCTCAATTATAAAGATTTTAGGCTCTGAGGTCAGTTGGGTGGTTTCTAAAAATTGTACTGATAGATGTAAAAGGAGCCTTCACCAAAGCATCAACACATTATCAAATAATTTTCTTTCAAAAGTATGGCAGTAGAAGTGATTAAGAAAGTGTGGGCAATGAAATAGACCTGCTTATCTTGTGATATATCACAGAGATGCATTTCAGAGACAGGAGGCTTGCTTAGTGAGGAAAATAACCTGTATTAGGAAGATAAGAGGTACAAGTGGCGCTCTCTCCCTCCCCCTCTCTTGGGTGTGATTGTCTCGGGCAACCATATTAGCAGAAGCTTAGATGCATTCTTAGCTTCTGGAACAGATTTACCAAAATGACAGCACATACTGAGGATGACGGTAATAACATGGGCAGTGTGTTCTGGAAGAAAATAAAGTTGGCATCTTGGAATGGTGGAAAACAGCTTTGGATAAGGATGTGGTTCAATAGAAATTAGTCTCTGTCCATAGACTTTATAGCAGCCAATCAGAACTGCTCTTTCAGTCAAGCAGTTAATAATATCTCAGCATTGTAGCTTAAGGGATACAATTTTCAAAATTATTGTAGTGTGGGACTGATAAATTTCAGCATAAAGAAGGCAGTATTCCATATAATTTATTTTAGATTTCCATCTAGGGTATGTTCTGACACTCCACATGAAAGTCAAATTGTCCATGTAAAATGGTTTTCAGGTGATAAGTTGACCCCTGGGGTTTTAGTAAAATAATAGATTCAGAATTCTATCTGACTCTCCAATCTATAAAAGCTAGTTATCAGCTGTTTGAAGGATTTGATAAGAAGGAGGAAAAAAAAAAGAGCTTTTGTATAGTGACATTTTTCTCATTAATGGGGACAATGTTAGAATCACAAACTCCTCCTGGATTTGGTAGTAAATACTCTGCTGACATGTGTTTTGGGAGGTGGTGGTTCTGTGTGAGGAATGTATGTGTCTAATCCTCTGTGATATGCATATGGAACAAAGAATATTTCTAATAGACACGTACAGCCCTTCAAAAGAAGGGTGTTTACTGTGCCACCATCTGGCCATCATTTTTAAATGCATTCTATCACCAGAACCTACCTCTGCAGAAGTTTTGCTGGTGAATAACTGTCTTATGGTGCCTAGAGAAACCCTAGAACAATAACAACATAAACATTTTTCCTGCCAGCATTCTTCAGTATTTAAATGTAGTGCAAAACAAATGGTAACCTGAAAAGAAACGAGGTATTACTTTAAGTTCTGAATACTCTTACAAAACCTGCTGTAAATTTTTTTCTAGTTTTGGTGGTTTATTTCATTGTACTTTCTTGAGAATACTTTTATAGGTAGTTCCTAGTGTACCATGTGGCTTCACTGTCATAAACTGATCCAAAGCTGGGTAGAGGCTTTGTTGCGTTTTGTTGTAGTAGATGGGTGTATCTGCATGTACATCCATATGAAATGCAGCATTAGTAGGTAACAGGGCAGGAAGGTGACAGTATGGTAGGACTAGTGATAGTGACAGTAGAAGAAGCTTGCCTAATAAACTGCTAAAAGCATGTTTATGTTTAGTGCAGTTGAGTGTCCCTTTTCTATTTTGAGCAAAGAAAATACCTCCTGCTTTTTAGAAACAACTGTGCTCAGGAAAACTTGACTTTTCTACAGTCTGTGTAAACAAAAGGATTGTCTCAAAGAAAAACCCAAGTCCCTCTTCGGTTATTCCTCATGTTAACCACTGTCCTGGATTTTCCCTGCTTGCGTCTGTGATGAACATTTAGTTCGCTGAGAAGTACTGCCTGTTATACTCTCTCGCTGGGAGTTTCGCAGGGCATGAAAAAGGCTGCAAGGAGGGCGCCTGTTTACCTCCTGGGTTCTGTGTGACTTGGGGAAGAGGCAGATGTCTCCTACTCTGAGGGGAACTGAGCAGTGCTCAGGGGTGGGGACACCTGGCACTCCCAGGTGGGGTAGAGAAGGGAAATGCAGTGACCCAAGATCTTGTAGGCAGAGTCATGGAAGAGCTGGGATTTTGCTTGCGGGACAGAGCCAAGCTTTAGAAGTGACAGGAGAAAAGAGAATTCCCTAGTCCAGGCTGAGTGGTGTCTGTGGTGCTCTGCGAACCATTTGGAAATTTTCAGATTGGAAGTAAGACTGGAAAGAAAGATTTATCCTGCAGTGTCACAACAGGGAGATTAATTTTCAAGCTTTTCTATTTAATCTAGCTCTCCAACAGATCAGACATCTCATGCTTTAAAGAATAATTCTGTGCTGACAATCTAATAACATCTGCTCTTAGAAATCTGGATTCTGTGGGTGTGCTTATCAGAAGGAAAAGCTTCTACCTAGAGACAATTGCTAAATCAGGGTCTTTGCGGATAGGATCAAAAAGAGCTAACTACTCTTAAACCTCCTTCGGCTGGGGCTGCACAGCTAGAAGGCGCATCCCCTGGGCGGTGGATAGGGGATCCCTCTTTGGAGGGTGCACCGGATAAAATTGAAGAAGGTGCTGCGAACTAACGCAGCCTAAGGGAAGGCCACCCTGACAGAAAAACCACTGGCCCTCCAAGTCATGGGGGTTGGGCAGGAGGCCAACTACCTCCTCCCGGAAAAAAAATAAAAAGTTGCAGAAACGACGAGCATCAACTCGGAGATGGAGAAAATCAGTAATGAAGTGAGGAGGAGGAGATGGAACTGGATCGGTTGTGTCTTGAGGAAAAAACCAACAGAAGACTGTGCTGTGGCCCTTGGGTACTCCAGAGCACGCAGCCGCAGACCGATCGAAGTGGAAGAACGATGTTCGTGCCTTGTGTGCCTCCTGCCACTGAGAGAATTCAGATCAGATCAGACTCTTAAACCTTGCCTTTTTTCTGGTTTTGGTTGGTTGGTTTTAGCTTTACAGCGATAACTGGGTGCTGGTCCTGCAAGTGGCCAAGTTGTAACTGATGTGGGACAGGCCTGTTCACTCACTTGAGTGAATTCCTGCTCACTCAGGTATATATGAGCTCTACTGAGGTCTGCTGGAGGGTGCTCAAAAGCAAAGCATCTGTCACGTTCTTAAAGTGCTTTTCTTCTGGAAGAGCAGATCTGAGGACCAGCAGAGTTTGAGAGTAACTCTGACTTCGGCTATTGACTGAATTTAATCTGCGTTAACGCTTTCCAAAGTAGCTGTATATTCTCCTTTGGGTTGTTTGTCACTCTGAGGCTGATTGTAAAATGTGTTGTCGTCCAATTTCAAGGTTTCAGGATGATGCACAGAAGGAAGTACTTCATCTGTGTTCCTCCATACCCTTCGTGTGTTCTGGAAGTGCTAGGCTGAGACGGTGTCAGGTGCTGGAGCTCCCTGAGTATTCACTGCAAAACCTGTGACTGCAGCCATAGGAAGAGCTGGTGTCAGACATGGAAACATCATGATACAGGCCTGTAGGAGAGTCGCAGGGCTCTGGATCAGGAGAGGCACACAGAGCAGCCACGTGTCCAGTGTCAGCCTCCTCAGAGCAGCTTTCCCCAGGACAAGGGCAGCAATCCATTCCCCCGACAATGTAAGATTACTAAGGAAGCCTCTCATAGAAGTGTTTTTATGAAAAAGTTCCTCCCACAACTTTTAATGTGGGAGTGGGGCATCTGGCCTAACACTTTTAATTCAGTTAATCTTGTAACTAAGAAAAAAAACAGGAGGAAAAAAATACTGGAGAAAGCATTGCCTCCTTCAGAGGCACCACTTTAGAAATCATCTCTTGCTTACATGAAGCATTGAGGCTGCTGGAGCAATGTGGATGTGAAGTTAGGGATATTCCTCACCTTCATTGCCTGTATTTTGCCCTGTCTCTCCTATGGACAAGCTTTATGGAGATGCCATGTTTTCTATTGCTAGACAAGGTTATGCTGACTGGCCAGACATTTTTGGAAGTTAGTATGACTGGAGCGTGCTTGTGAAGACACAGGAGCCTAACCAGCAATGAAAGTACTCGCTGAGAATGTAGTTCTGTGTTAAGCGTGTTCTGGCAGAAAAACTTGTTGATGCTGCTGGCTGCTGAGCTCTGCTCCTGCCCTGTGCCACCGCGCTGTTCTGCCAATCCAGTTGTTCTGTAGGGTTGTTGTGTGAAATTAGTTAAAACAACTCAGTGATTAACCTCCATTACCCCCCCCTCCCCCCCCTTTGAGAAACCCCTCTCTTATCTCTTGGCAATGCTGTTATTGCTAGAAAAAAGTGCATGCGCGCAAAGAGCAAAGCAGACTACGATGTTATCTTTCACAGTTATATTTCACTCATCCTTAAATTGGAAAATAGCCTTTGCTTCATGAATATGACAAGTGAACTACATAACATTAATAAAACAGAGATCCTAAATCCTGCTTGGAATTGCCATTGGCAGCTATTAATGTCTTTTCAATTGTATTTTTTATTTGTAGCTTAGTAATAACTTATGAAGATGTAGTTCTGCTTGTTAGCTTTGGAGGAGGTTGAAAGTGCTTGGGATGCTCCAAGATTTCACCCCAGCTTCACAGCCTTCCACATCGCCTTGGAACTGTGCTGGGGTTTGTATCTCTAGTGAAAGAGCAGAAAAAAAAAAAAAAAGAGAGGAGCATTAAATTTACATCGCTATGCGGATGGAATGGGAAATGAGCTCTTTGCCACCAAGTGGAATTGGTAATATAATTTCGAGTCCTGGCTAACATCTGTAAACATCTGTGCCTTCCCACAGACTCTGACAGGAGACTTCAGAACATATTTCCTTAAAGAGGTCATTGAGGAATACAACCCCCAGGATGCACCGCATGCTAAGTGTTTTAATATGGCTTTCACACGGGCCTCACATCGGGCATTTCCCCTTCGTAATTACGCTGAGAATCGCCGGCCTGAGGCGCACTCAGGGATCGCCCATCGGCCCTGCCAACACCGTACGCGGAAACGAGCCGCCATTTATCGGGGCCGCGCCGCGCCCTTCCCTTCCTGCATGCAAACGGCTGTTCGAGGCCGCTGCCGCGCCCGGGGCTGCCAGGCAACGCGCGCCCGGGTACCGCGCCCCGGCGTCGGCCTCGCTGCGGGGGGCCGGGCCCGGGGGCACGTTTCGGGGTTGGTTCCCCGCCGCCTTGGGTCTCCCCTCGGCCCCGGGGCCGGCGCAGCCCGCTGCCGCCGCGCTCCTTTTCCTTCGCGCCCCCCCCCCCCCCCCCCGCCGCCT
Organism: Platalea leucorodia; assembly: GCF_965183815.1. Lineage (NCBI taxonomy): Eukaryota > Metazoa > Chordata > Aves > Pelecaniformes > Threskiornithidae > Platalea > Platalea leucorodia. Next base: position 39,163,594 of record NC_138827.1, on the reverse strand, counting down.
TTCTGGCGGCCGTCGCCATGGAGACGGGTGGGCTCGGCGGGCGGGGCCCGGCGCGGGGCGGCAGCCATCTTCCCCGCCGCCCGCCAGCGGGCCCTGGGCCCGCAGCGGCCCGCCGGGCTCGGTCCCGCCGGTGGGTTGCGTTAGCCGGTGGCGCTCGTGTGTTACCGTGCCCCCCACCTTGGTGTTAGTAGCACCGGGTGCAAGGTGAGTTTGAGGTATTGCAAAGCTTACGTTGTAACCGAACCGTGGTGTATTTCACTGTGTTTATCCAAAGACCTCTCAAGTCGCTGCAGTACGAGACGGCGGAGCTGTCGGTGGGAAGGGGTGCCACAGAGGCTCACGGGCAGGGGCCGTGGCCCGCCACCGCTGCCTCCCAGGCCTCTGCGGGACCTGCTGGCTGGGCACGCAGCTGGCCTTCGGCAGGTTTTTCTGGACTTTGGTGGGCCTAAATGCTGAAAAGGACACCATCCCACCAATTCAGTCACAGAAGCCTGTGAGAGGGGAGCTGGGAATCGGTTAATGCAGGTGGCTGTTGGCTTGAGATAGCTTTTAGCCCTTCTGATACGTTCAGCAACTGCTGCCCGAGTCAGACATAGTGCCAGGGGTCACTCGTACAAAAATGCAATTTAAACACAAAGGTGCTGACTATACTATAGCACTGGCAAGAGCTGTAATTTTAAATGGGGAAAAGCCTAAGTAGCAAGATGGCCACTTACTGTGGGCTTGACACGTGTTCTAACAAAATCAATTAAACAAGGGACTGCCATGCTGCAGAGGGAAGGTTAACATACCATCCTCTCTGGATTTTTCCAGACGAGGGAGTCGTGTGACCCACCTCAGCACAGGATTTCCCTGATGACTGTTCTGCTTTGTCATTCTCGCCGATCGGGTGCAAACTGAGCTGGCCAGGAGGGGAGGGCCACCATTTTGTCACCTCCTTTTTCAGCTGCTGCATTACACTCGCTGCTGCTGCACAGAGCTGTCTTCATGTGCGTTTCCTCTCTGTGCAGAGCCCATCTGTGTGTGTCTGCCTGCCCCCAGCCAGCCGATCATCCTTTATCATGTAGAAAAGCAGAGAAAGAAAAGTGCCTTTTCTTTAATACAGAAATAAGTTACGGGTTTTCTGTTTGTTTTTTTTTTTTTTTTTTTCCTCAGAATTTATTATCTCCTGAAAAGGAAACTGCATGCCCAAAGCAGCTGTTGGGCTGACCTCCCTTCCCTACATGTGCGGCCCCTGTTGCATGCTGGTGGGGGGAAGGGAGAAGTGGTAAGGGAAGAAGTTGTTCTGCTCTGTCCTGTCCTGACCTTGCTGCATTTGGCTCTGCAGCTGGGGGCCAAGTGGCCCGTCGTGACTCTCAGCCTGGGGAAGGCTTGGGTGCGCCTGCGGTTGCAGGGGGGCTGCACACACCCCCTTCCCTACAAGAGAGCTTTGTCAGCACGTGGACTGGTATCTGTCTTCCCGTTCCCTTTCAGAGTTCGTAAGATGTTAACTTTCGAAAGGGAGGTCCCCCTTGTGTATTTATGTCAGTGATTTTGGGTTTTAAACTATTCATGCATGAAAAATGACTGTAGGAACTGTATACTCCCATGTGTGACTAATGACTACATGGGAACACAGATTACAGCAGTTTTGCACTGAGACTGCTGCAGTTTACATGCTCTCTTTGGGAACGTTATGAAATGTTTTTAAATGGTGGTGCATGTTAATGCATTGATTTCAATCAGTCTTTTTTTTGTCCCTTTTGGATTTGTTCAGCTTAACAGCTAGCGTGTCTCATGTTTGCTCTAAGATATGCCTGGCAAATTAGGCAAATTAAAAAATGCATGCAAAAATATGGCGCTATGCACATGTATCAGGTTTGTTATTTATTAATAGACTCCAATTTCCATATGATAGCCTACTTTTTTTTTTTTACTTTGGCTCAATGGATAGTTTATGCCAATTACATGTAGTTTAACAGCTTTGAAATCTGTTTTTGCTTTTCTTATGCATAAAGACATGGATTCTGTTTCAGGTTTTAATTAAACTCTACACTGACTTTAAAGATTCTATTGTCCTTTTCATTTAAATAGGATTTTTGTTAGATCTTTAACAAGACCTCAGTGGGATAATAAATCTAAGCAATTGTCCTTATTAGGAGTAGATTATCCTCAAGAGATGGAAAGTCACAGAAGTAACTAAAACCATTTGTAGAGACTGAACTAAGGCTTTTTCTTCCTAAACATTAAACAGACTTGCGAATGACTTGCTTGGGCGCTCAAATTAAATTAAATGATATTTTGTTTATTTTTCACATTTTCAGTGTAGGCTATTTGCATTTACTTAATCTTTGGGTTTCACTGAGCAAAATTCACTCCTGGGTAAGGATCCTTACTTTGAGTATACAAGCTGTAAATGAAACTTGGTATATCCTGCAATTTCTTTTGTCAGTAACCCTTGCAACACTTGTAATTTATAGGACCCACTGACCTAGTGGGTGTATTCTTAATTCATCGTATTTGCCACAGTAGATGAGTCTTGGCTGAAGAGTTAATCTTGTGTTTGTCCCACGCCTCAGCCAAGCAGAAGTGCAGAGTATGTAGCAGCGTGCAGCTTGTCCAAAGATCTCCTCAGATGCTGGCCTAAAAACACAAGTTCTTAGTCAGAGGAAGCCTGCCACAAAACCAACAGTTCTGCCTAAGTTTGGCCTTCACGTGTTTGCATACTGCGAGGAGGTGAAAGGGGATTTGACGCTAATGGTTCATTTTGTTTCAGCCGTTTGCTTCATTTGAGGGTATTCTCCATTCCGTAGGTGCTCAGGCCTTGTTTTGTTCCCGGTTTTAATCATCGGCTGGCTTCTGACGGGACATGGCCTCCTTTACACGCACAGTCAAATCCTGAATTTCTGCCATATGTTTAATTCCCAACTTCGTTACACACATTGTAGCGCAATTTTTTTAAGCATCCAGTTATTTGGAAGCTCCCTTGCATGGTGCCAGGTTCGAGACACTCCTTTCTAGGACTTAGTTCGACCCAGAAACCAACAGGCAGAGATGTTGATCAGGGACATCCTTACGGTAAGATGCGTTGTGAGACAGGCGGGTTTTTTTTTTTTTTGCTGGCTTCAGTTCCTGCGCTGACTGAGCTGCTGCCCTCTGCAGAGCACGCTGCAGGAAGCTGGACTCCAGGGACACGGCTGCACGTGACCCACCCACGTCCGCCTCCACCGGGAAGGAGCCCACAGCCCTGCTCAGCAGATGAAGACAAACCCTTCTTGGTTGCTGCAGCTGCACCAGCTCTCAGCCACCAGGTATTTAATGTCTCGAAGCTCTCCTGTCCGTGGGCTCCTCTGTCCTGGTCCTGCAGGCCGGTGTCTCTGTAGAGCCAAGCACTGTCAGCCTCCAGTCTGCTTCTGCTCCCCGCATGGTACTCTGCTGTTTCTCTATTAAGAGACCTCAACCCTTCTTGTCTTCTAAGTGACACTGTAGTGATACTTTGGGGCAGAACAAATTATAGTAGAGGAACATAGCTCATAAATATTAATTTCTAATTAGAGAGTTGCTGCATATTCTAGACAAAATTGCAGATTTTGAGCCTTCATCTCCTGCTTTCCACATCACTCAAATGGCAAAGATTTTTGGCATGGTAAGTCACAGAGGGACGTGGAAGATGTGGTGCAAAGTGAGGTAATGTGGTTCTTCAGCATCATGGCTTCTCTGTGCCCTGATAGGAAACTTAGAAAAATAGAAGGTGCTGACAGCAGATAAGTCACCTGGTTGCTGCTCTGCTTTTGGCATAAAGCGAGGGGAGGAAATGCACACCCTGGCTTTTAGGCTCAGATTGCAACTCTTCCTTCCTCCCAGTGCAGTGCACGTTCATCGAGTGGCAAACCTAGTCTGAGTCCTGCTGCTGATTTAACTTTTACACAAGATTATGAAGCGGCTGAGTGCTCAGCCTTTGGGACAGATTCTGGGGGAATTAAGAGATTCTCTATCCTGTATCATGTGGCAACTAGACCTGATGTAGGCAATGCCGTATCTCAGACAAAATCCACGGGGCATAGTTTTGCTCCAGATTCTCATCAGGATGTGGGATTTTCCCTCTGTTTTCTCCAGCAGCAGAGCCAGGAGCTAACCTGTTCTTGGCACTGCAAGGTGAGATCGAGAGGGTACAGCTCTGCACCTTGCCAAGAGGTGCATCTCTTCTCTTCATTCTTCCCTCCACCCCTGTTTCTGGGGATGTATGCTGTCGTCATAGGCAAGTGCTGGGGCTCTGTGCCTGCAATATGAAGGTGGCAATGTGTACGCAAGAAATGCAGGGCTGGCTAAATGGACTTCTGCTGCTTGCTGATGTGCATGATCTGACAATTAAAAGGATCCCTTCTTGCCTTGCACTCTGAAGGAACCTATGTTGTTTTCCAATGCCAAGTATATACTGCAGCATCAAATGTGCCTAGATGCTACTTGCACGTTGGCCACATGGTGAGCCAGCGGCCTTCTGCCCTGTTCGCAGCAACCTCCCTGGAGGGGGAGCAGGCTGCTCAGAAGGTTGGGGGGTACCTGTGTATCACAGGCGTGAAAAGCTGCCCTCTTTCTGCCCGGAGGCACAAACCTGCTTTCACTCTGTGAAGCAGAGCAGAAGAGCTGGGGTCCAACAGTGGTAGGTATCCCCAAGTATCTGCAAGATGAAGGTGGCATGTGGGTATAAGAAATCCAGTTTGCTTCTCAACACGAGTAGGTGAGGTTTGGGTGGGAAAGTAATGGGAATGCTAAATGATTGCTGCTAACACTTAGTAAGATGACAGTGAATCTCCTCTATATTAATGTTCAACTTCTGAGACTAGATTGAATCTTATTTTATTAAAGAAGGTAGGAAGCCTAGAAGTAGCTCTTTAATCTTCAACTGGAAAATACAATTTTGAAATCCATTACCTTAGGAATGCAGTAATCAAACAGAGTAATAACTGATGTTAAGCCTACTTTGAATGTTATTTAAAGTACTTCTCACATGGAAACAAAAGTTGATAGGATGGTGTCAGGTTCACTTGAACATCTATCTGCTTTGCTTATGCAGTTGCCCACACAAGGAAGAGAGGTTGATCAGCATGTATTTTCTGGCTATATGATTGTTTGGGAACTATCAAAGGCTAAAAAGTCATTATGTGATTCATAAGTACTTCCATTTGCTATTTGTTGCAACAAAAGGCTGTTCGAACTGCATCAGTGTTACTTTATAGGCACAGCTCTGCCCATGAGGACTTCACCTGGATGGGTACCAGCGTCCCACATTTTCAGGAATCTTCAGCGTTAGAGAGAAAAGACCTGTTAGTCAGTCTTTCCCCTCTACCGCTGAACTGTTCCCCTTGGCACATTTTTGATCTCCCCTGGTCAATCTGCACCTGATACCATGTATACATGTGTCTTATTGTTCCCCAGACTGTAATGCTCTCCTGTTTTTCCCAAATGTTGTCACATTTCCTTTCTCCTTCCCGTGTTTTTCATCTTTCTTTGCCCGTTTGTATAACGTATCTGCTCTCTCTGTTGTTTTCAGCTTCTAATTTAATACCACTGGTGAATTTCTCAGTCTCTCTGCAGATCATTAAAAAGAGGCTATGTGGGACTGCTTGTAAAAGAAAACGCTGCGTTCCCAAGATAGGTTACAGACTGGTGTGTGTCAGTACTCTTTGTTTTGGAACGTTTAGCTTTGTTTAGTTCTTTAACAGATGCAAAATGGTCTCTGGATCTCTTGTTTGCCACTTCAGTGTGAGAATACAAGGAACACAAATTCAAAAGTTGCAGGACTTGAAAGGACCTATGCAGCCCTAGGGAAAGGGCAGTTTGCCATGTAAGCAAAACAAAAACCCAAATGAACAAAATCCCAGCCCAGCCACAAAACCAGTCTGTCCCCAGCCTGCGGGCAGGTGAGGGAAGCCCTTTCCTCCTTCCCGCGCCCTGTACAGTCTGTTTCAACCCGCCATCATGCTCAGTAGCTGGAGAGTTGGCAGAAACGGATGTGTGCCTGAAATACCATCACACAGTGAAAGGCCGAGCTGGTGTGCCTGTGGCGTAAGGTGAGAGGAGTTCTGCTCTTTGTTGCCGTTTTGGTGCTGCTCCTGCGAGAAGCCGGGGGTCACGCGATTGCTTCAATCCAGCAAAAATCTCTGTGGCTGATGCTGCCAAAAGGAGCATTTGTGTGCTGTGGTGGTGGCGGCAGAGTTGGATGAGGGAACAAATCCAACTGCGAGCTGCCGCGTTGCCTCATCGGGTCAGCCTGAATGCTGGTATTGACACAAAGGAGGAGGTTGTTGGGGCAGGAAGGGAAGATGGGCTCACGCGGGCTGAGCAATGTCACCACAGGGTCAGGGGAGAGTGAGGCTCTTGGTGCACAAGTCTCTCCCTGGTGCCTGGTTTTAGGATGTGGATGGCACTGCTGTGCATGTGAGGGCTGCACATGTCAGGTGATGCCCAGGGTGAGGTAAATCTGTGCCCAGGCGTTAAAGCAGCATTGGACTGAAAGACCCATCCCTTCATTTTGCTTGTGCTCCCTGCTGGAGTTTGTCGCTAGGGAAGCTCTCATTCTCAGCCCTGCATTAGGCCAGGGGAGGTGGTCTCGTAGTTGCGCCTCTGACTGGGTTAAAGGATGGCCTTAGGTAGCAGCAGGATTTCTGAAAGCACCCTGCAGGCTGCATCTCCTGGCACAGACTGCCTGCGCCCTTGGTCCTCCTTGGCTTCAGTGCAGGAAGCAGCACAGCGTTGCCCGGATGGTAGTTTTAACTCTTTGTTACCTAAAATTCGGACAGTGTCCAAGCAACACAGCAGTAAATAAACCACTGGCCCCTTTGTACAGAGTCACATCCTTCGTGTTGCCCTTGCTACTAGTGTTAATAATGTTGTGTGCAATTCCCCACGCACAGACTGGGAATTAGGGAGCATAAAGTGTGCCTCAGGGGGCTGGTAGCAGCAGTGAGTGTTTGAGGCTGGATATAATACCCACTGGTGCTGGATGAACTTGCTGTCAGGTAACTATACAGATAATGTTTAGCCTCGGTCAACAGCAGGGCTGTAAACTGAAACAAATAGCTCAGTCTTGATTCCTTTTTCTAGAGGGGATGATGCAGAAGGAAATTGAATTAAAAATTAAACGTGAAATGAGCTCAAGGCTTTTTACCAACCACTCAGAACTTTAAAACATCTGATATTAACAAAAGAACCTATTTAAAATAATGGTAAACTGCCATCTGCTGGTAAAAAAGTAATGCACATAATGAACAAGCAGACTTTCGAAGTGATAAACAATTCTTTTGTATTTGACATGCTACAGTCAAATATATACATGACATGGAAGCTGCATATATTTATTTTACTGTTTTTCATCTCCATTTGCATTTTCATATAGAATATGCTAAACAGATGCCTATAACATAACTAACTTTAACGACAAGCGCAGAAAACCAAAGACAATAAGAATAAAGAATGAGGACTAATAAAAGCAGATGAGCGATCAGGATGGTGACAGCCTCCAAATGTGTCCTATTTACATTGCTAATAATGAATCACAAGCACTTCCTTTTTCGATTCCCCCCATAGACCCTCCCGTATGACCAGAATTGTAGCACTGAGAAACATTTCCTGGCTTCTTCAGTTTGATTTTTTTTTTTTTGTGTGTGTGTGTGGTTCCTCAGTCAAGCTTGTAAATAGAAACTGGGTCTTTAATTGTTCCTGATTTAAGTAGGTCATCTTCGCCAATACACGAATCTCTTGTCTTCTTGTAAGCCAGGTCAGCTATTGAAAGGATATGGAAAATACTTACTACACAAATATGGCCAGAGAAAATAATTTAACAAAGGACCGCTCCCAAATTATATGGCGTTACACAACCAGTTTCCGTAAATCACAAGTACGAGTGCACTACAGGGGAGAGACTATCAGATTTCATGTTTGTATAGTGCTTACCAAGTAGGTGTGCTGAGCATGACTGGGTCCCTAAGGTGCTGCTGCACTATAAATAGCGGTATTAGCGTGAATTACCTCCAATGCAAACATCAGACCACTTGCCTTTTTCATATGCATGCAATTTTCTTTTATGATTGTGGTTATTCCAAACATAGCCCATTGTTTTAGCAAACTGATCTTGTCATAGGAAATGTTTAAAACGGGCAAAGAAAAAATAGGTCAGTTCTTCCTTTGAAATCAGAGAGAAGTGTGTATTTGTAATATTTCCCAGGTTTATTTCCTTGGAGCAGGTTTGGCAGGTATGAGAGGAAGTTAAAGATTTATTTTTGGTGATGTGTACCAGATGTCATACCTGCTCTTCTGAGACAGTTGCTTTTATCTCCAGCAGTACCTGCTCTAGTAGCAATGAAAAAAGTGACTTGAATCCCATTTAAAGCATGTAGTGTGCACTGTTCGCATGCCACTAAAGGAAAGGGAAGGCTTGTTTGGGAGACTCCAGGCAGAGTCTTTATGCGTCATCATAAAGCAAACATGTTTGCATCCCTCTCAACAGTGTTTTTGCCTCTTTGAAGAAGTGATGAATTAACGTGCCCAAATCCAGGACTTGCAACCCCAGCACAGGCTGTGAAGGTCTATGAAGATGTCCAGTTTGAAGCGCCATTGTATTTATGGGGTCTCCGCCCGTGACTCAGTTTGTAGCACCCAGGTGGATCTTTGTAAAGGACCATTTCTGGGGAATCTGTGGTGCTGTGTGTACTCCATTCACACTGGTCTTAATTGAACGCTGCTCAGCGTCTTGCCTGCTGAGGCCCTGCTTGGTGGCAGAGGAACATTAAGAATATAAGGCCAAATCCTCAGCTCAGGAAAACACCACAACTTTTTTTGACTTTTAATCTGTGGAGGATCTACCCTGTGGTGCATGGTCGCAGGGTCACACACACCCAGCTCCGGGCCCTGTTTACTGAAATGCTCCAATAGCAACACAACATGATCAAAGGCAGACGGAGCCAGGGGAACAGTGGTGCCCATGGATACCTGTTAACAGGCGGGAGCTGAAGCACACAGTTGCCATCAAAGACGCTACTGTCCTCTGCTTTGCTCTGCAGCGCTTCAGTCTCCCTGCTAATGGGACTCTGCCTTCCAGCTGAAGCGTGACTGACGGTTGAAATAACAGTCCCAGTTTATTCCAGGTATGCCACTGACCTGCATGACCTATAGGAAGGATAAGGTAAAGGCAATCAAAGCAGCATACTCCTGTAGCCTTTAAGGGCTATAAAAATGGAAACATGGGAAACAAGCTAGTAGATATGTGAAGGAAAGAAATGAGGACGGGGGTTCACTGCTCCCCGCTAATAGGCTAAATCAGGAGTTCAGTGGGACTGAGGTTTGACCCAACAAGAGAAAGGAGATGAATAAAAAAATGATCAAAAGATAGAGCTGGTATTTCCTTCATGTTATGCTAGAATCACTCTGTTCAAAAAGTCTCCCGAACCATGGAGAGCTGGGGCAGGCAGGGGTGAAGAGGTGGCTTATGGTGATGGGAGGGTATTGTCATTACATAAATTGGAGCAGTTTGGGTCTGTTTAACTGTTTAATGCTGTATCCCATTTGTCTTTTCTGAGCTTACTTTGCTGTGGGATGGGGGAAATCGTGCTGACAGCAAAACTGGTTGTTTGGCTGTTTCCTTTCTCTGTGTTTCCAGAAAATTAAGTGCTGTGTCCTGCCTATGCTATGTTCAAGGTTTGGCAGAGGGCTTTCGATGGGTTTGCCATCCTTTTGGCCAACACTTAATCCGGTTTCCTTTTCATACTATCCCTCCTGTACTAAAACGGAGTGGTCAGGCTAAGTAACAATAAAGCTGTTAGTGGTTTACCAAGGAGCAGGAATACCATCAGTCAGTGGCCAGTTTCTAGCAAAGTGTAGTTCTCAAGATGAATTGAGATCCTTGTCTTTGCATGGTGGACTCAGAAGTGATACCTAGCGGTTAAGTGCTGTTCAGAAAGCAATAAAACATTCAGTTTCAAAATCAAGAAGCATGAAATAGGTATTATTTCACTGGCACAGAGAAGGAGGGAATGCTAAGAGAATCATGTGATGGCTGCACAGTTGTTAGTTTCTGTGAACATAGTGACATTTGGAGACCTCCGGTATTCATCTGAAATAAACACGAAATAAGACTCAAGCTATATGCTTGTCAAAGCAAAGCACAGTGATCAGCTAATATGCCTATCAGTCAGGCAGTGTATACAGAGATATTCTGCTTTCACACTGCTGATTGGAATTGGGCCCATGAAGAAGCCAGGTGATTAATCTGCAGGGGTGTATTTTTTCTGAACTGTTAATGTCCTCTGTTTCAGAGCAACAGCCCATGGCTCATTAAGCAGGGAAGATTTGAATGCAAGTGTGAAGGGCAGCACACAAAGATTCTCCACACATCTCTTGTTTGAGCCTTGGAGATTAGAAAAATGAAGTATTGGAGAAAGTTTGTCCTATGCTGGGGCTGAACCAGTGCTTTCTGAAAAGCAACAGTACTGTTAGAAAATATTTATGTATTTCAGTCAACGGGGATAAAATCTAAAGCCACAAGGCTCTTGTAAGGTGGTAGTGGACACTTGGTACTAGCCCAGAAATGCACAGCTGCCACTTCAGCTGACCTGCTGTGAGAATCATGCTCTTTTTAAGTCTGTTGCTCCATTTCTTTGGTGATTACATCTCTCTCTCGCTGCGTTCTTTCCACCCGTACTGCTTGTGTACTCTGGCATCAGATGCTGAGAAAGCAAATGGGGCTGCTGAGTCCAACTGCCTCAACAGAAATGCAACAGGGGAAATAAATACCCACTCTGGAAGATTTTGCAATATTAGATTAATCTTAAGGGGATCATCTTGAGGTTGTTAGCCACTGTTTGTAGTCTGTGTTGCACCTGTTTGTAAAATTAATTTCTGTCATCAACTGAAATATTTGAAAATATGTTGATTTAGGGAAAAGATTTTTCTGACAATATGTTGTTATGTAAGCATTAATTAATTTATTAACCCTAGTAACTTTCTTGAGAAATAGGGAAGTATTTCAACATTGTTTTTGCAGATGGGAAAACTTAAGGCTCAGATGTATAGATTTAGATCTGCATATTCCAGTGTCTGCTAACTAGGCATTTGGCCCTGCTCACTTTCACTCAAGTCTTGTCCTCACCTGAATTCCTGATCATGGAGCAGCTGTGTCCAATGCAGCTCCTGGCACCTCTCGGATTGCATCCTGTGAGCAAGTGCACGCTGGGAGGGAGGGTAGCTGTGAGGATGGGTTATTGTGGAAAAGGGGCGAGGAAGATGAGTGAACGACCGTCTTGCTTCAGGCTGTGAGAAAGATGTGCCAAGCTCCCATTTTGAACCTGGGAACCAGGGAAGGAGAGCAGCTGCACGGGAGGGAGCAGACCAAGGATCTCTGCTTCAACTCTCGCACGTTCAGATTGGGCAAGCAAAGACAATAAGCCAATATTGGGAATACAGACTAGAGTTGCAAAATCATGGGCCCAAACTAATAATTTCTTGGCTCCAGGAACAGGAGACTGTTGTAAACTGTTGTAATTATCATGGACAACAAGGTCGTTGGAAACGGGAGTGCCCAGTATGCCAAAAAAAACCAAGCCTCCCCAAAAGACCTCTCAGTCCTGTGGTGCAATCTTTCCCTGCTCCATGGGCTGCCCTGAATGTAACTATTATATTATTAGATATTTACCCATGATCTGGAGTTCCACAGGGCTGTGGAGATACAGTGACAAGCGGAAGGACTGAGGATGCTTGTGAGAAGGGAAAGCAAGCAGGTTTCAAGGGTTTCTGGGCTTTGCTCTCTGCTGAACCTCTACTGTTTTTTTCTTTATTTTTCTCTCCTGTTATGCTTTAAAGTTTTACTACAAACAATTAGAGGAAATTTAGCAATAATATTGCCTGTGGAGACTAGGAAAGTAAGAATACATTCTACATCACCACTTCCCTTTGTTTGTCTTTTTTGTCTTGTTTATCTTTGATCAGCTGCAGATGAAATAACCAGCTAACTGATTTCACATACAGGGCTGCCACTCAGACTGATGAAACTCTGCTGACATGGGAGTATGCTCTGTAGCAGTCTAGCAGTATCCATTTCTTATTCCAATACACTGGCAGGTCACTCAGGGAGACTAAAAACTCTATTCTGAAGTGGAAAAGAAACTGCAATTTCAATTTTGTTTTGATTTGAAATTTTCCAGCTACCTATCAAGACCAAATCCTTGAACTATTTACTCAGAGTAACTGAAATACCCCTATTTGAAATAGTGGATATGCAAGATTTAGCCATTAAAGAGTTGGGGTAAAATTAAAATCCCCTTCAATAATAACTAAAGTCGGAGAAAATCTTTCAAGAAAATTAAACACTTGATCGAAAAGAGAGAAGGGTTATTGTCAAGAGCATAAAGATTAAACAGGAGAGTTGTCTCAGAGAATAACCATCAATGATAAGTAGCAGGCAGTTAATAATATCCCCTCAGGGATCTTCTTTTACTCCTGTAGGTTTTTGGACAAATACAATATTACATTTTTTACAGTTAAAGCATGAGAGAGCTTCATGTCATTCTGGAGTAGCAATAAAACTTCAATGGAATAAGGACAACTGGAGAGGTGGGGAAGGGGGTGACCCAGAAGCTGAAACAGTGGGCAACCGGTGACCTTTTTTTCCAAATAACTCTACTTTTTAACCCCCAAATTCTGGGGCCTGTTCTCAGTCTCCCTGACGTGCCTCTTTTTTTGTATCCGCAGCACTGTATTAGTGCTGAGCTTTTATATGGTATTGCCCCTTGTTATACAGCAGCTGAAAATGAAGGAGAGACCAAGTAGACTAAGGGTGTGATTCCATGTTGTAATTAAGAGCTGGTTTAAAGCTTGAACATGCAAATGGTTGAATTGGCAGAATTAAAGGGATGGTAATCTGCAGCCAGGGGAAGGTGCATAGGGTGGAAAGGATGGGGGCAGGAGGGTGCGGAGAACCTCTCAAGGCAGCTCTGCAGCTGGAGAAACTGTAACATGAAACGGCTCCCTTGATCTCTCATTTTTCTTCTCTTATTCTCTCCTCCTTTGTAATTACAATAATACATCTTTTTGTTCCTTAACCACCTTGTGGCCATTGCAAACATTTAAGAATTAATGCAGTTCTCACACATGATGCACATGTTCTGCATGTCCCCTTGTGTCCCTCCATTTATTCATTTATCATGTACACACAAAATTCCCATAAAATATTAATCTGAAATACAAATCTCTCTTTGCATCCTGGGAGCATTTGCATATAGTAATGTTAACGAGATTATTAATTCTGCATGCACAGTCTGTGGACTGCATACAGGGCCAAATCTCTCTCAGCAACTATGCTGAAATCAGTGACAATTTCAGAAACGTTATTTTCATATTAAAAATGCTGAGTGGAAAGTGACAGTTTCTTAGAACTGAAGTATTGTCCTTAAAACTCAAACAAGAGGATTTGAAGCTTAGTTTTCAGTTTTTCCTTCTAAGAATTCCTCTGTAAAAGGAATTTTATACTGCTCTGTATTTCTGCCCAATGGTTCCTAATAGATTAGTATAGTCTGGAAACAAAAGGATTTTTTTTTTTTTTTTTTTAACAGTGCTGTAATCCATGGGGAATCTGAACATTTCTTTTGCCTTTCCTCCTTGTTGGGAACATCAGTAGCTACACTTCTGCCAGTTGGGGTTAGGTTGCCCTGGAAAGGGCAGAACGTGCTGGTGCAGATGGACCAAAAATAATTTGGTGAGGCTGGAGAGAGCATCATTTTCTCAGGGGTAACAGAGCGAAAACTTTCTGAGCAGGCGCTCGGTGAGATGGAATGGCCAGGAGGATTCTCCTGTGGTCGGGAAAATCTCTGCACCTCTCTCCTGGCTGTGAGCACTGGCAGGGTAGGGCGGTCCTGCCTTCCGCAGAGGCGAGCCCTAGGGCACCTTGGAGGCCCGTGGAAGCTGGGGGGGGTGGCTCTGGGGCAGGGACACATCTCCTGGCCTAAGCTTTACTCGGGAGGGAGGGAGGGAAGGAAGAAGAGGAACAATCTTGTCTAAGCCTGATGGTCTGCGCCGGCCTGCTTGGGTCCTTCACCTTCCAAGGCAGGCTTAAGACAAAAAGTAGTACCAACAATGAAAGATGGGTTCTTTGGTCTACACCCAAATCCCACCAGACACAGAAATATCAGGGCACATTACATACACCCCTTCCCCAGGTTCAGTTCACTCCCCAGCAAGTCATTTTGTTCTCAGTGGTGGATTGGTAAAGAGTTGAGTTTCCTTCAGTAAAACCTGCGTCAGTGGAAGTTTCCAAAGGATTTTTACTGGGGAAGGCCCTGCAGCTGAAGTTGGACCTTTCCTTCTGCCGGGACAGGGAGAGGTGAGAGACGGTTGCGAAAGCGGAGCAGGTCCCTCCTGCCAGGTGCCGCACCCTGGGGGGGAAGCCAGGGCTCTCAGTGGGGAGCACGTAATGGGTCCCTGGTTGCTGCTTCTGGGTCTCACAATGCCCTGTCTGTGCTGTAGTAAAATGAAAGCACTTCTTCGGGTTTCAGGAAACAATGTATTTTCAGTTTGACTTTATTTCTATTCTGATATTCAAATGTAAATGTCTGTAGTTTGTGAAAACAGTCAGTGCTTTACTGTCTACAGGAACAATGCCGTTGATCCCTCAGCTCCTAACTGTAAAGCATTCATTTGGCTATACAGCTTTTAAAAATATTATAAATGAAGCATGTGAGACAACCTCCACAGCTGGAGTTAAGCACTTCCACGTGCTTGCTGAATCAGGGACCAAGTTGTTAGAAAGATCTTTCAGGACTGACTGGAGATCCATAAGAAATTGTCTTGACTTAACCAAGCCATCATATTTCTCTTAATTACCACCACTACATCATCTTTTTTCTTTCACTTCCTTCTTATTCATGCTTAAATGAGAAACATCTGTTTCCATTTTTCACATTGTTCTGTTATGTGAGTAACGATATCAAACATCTTTTTTTTCCTGCACTGTGAAAGAATAAATTAGTGTTAAGTTTTGTGAAGTGCTTTAAAACACTAAAGCAAAACATCTGTTTCAGCTGCAGGTCATTAAGATGAAAAATCCTAGTCTGTGTGCAGTGCAAAACTGCCAAAAAATTTATCAGCCCAAGCACATTTCTTCACCTGTCTTTTACTATAACAACTGAAGATGGCAAAAGGACAGTAAATCTTGTCTTCAGGGATGGAGCAATTAAAAGTGCTCAGTGCTGTAATTCACAGCAGTACCTTGTAGTAATGAATCCCGGTCTGATCTGGAGATGCCTGGAGGTTGCTCCAGCGTCGTAGACTTCAAGTGGAGAGTCTCCTTGACCTCCACACCTTCCAGCCAGATGCAATGTTGTGCAGGATTGCCTAATCCCCTGTAGATGTTTGTGTTACTGAACTTCAGCTGAAAATCCTCCTGCCTGCCCCCAGTCATTTAAGATTTGGAGATTGTTTCCAGGGCAGGTGGCCAGAGTAAAGCGCAACTGGCAAATCTACTTTACAGGTGAACTGAGATGCTCTTGACGTGCCAAAGCCCAAATGTAGATGTCTGTGTTCCTTTGTTGATAATGATCTCCTTTGTAAAGCACTTTGAGGTCTAGAGATGAAAAGCCAACAACTACCCGAGAGCTTGGCTATTAATAAATAAAATAATGAATATTAACAACGAGTGCATTCACTGAATTCTGTAGGAAATGCCAGACCTTTCAGGCAGGCCCTGGCAGGCAGGTAATAGCTTACTCCTACAAGAAGCTGGATCCACCCTCGTTTCCCTCTGTCGTTAATTAAAAGGCCCGGATCCTTCCTAAATGTAAAGGAGGTGTTCAGCATCTGGCAGGAATGGGCTCCAAAACTTGTAGCGTTTTAAGGGGAAATACTTGTTTGTTCTTCCAATCTGCTAAAGCAGCAGCCAGTGCAGTGTTGAGCAACTTTACTGCACTGTGCTCGCAGCCTCCCTGGAGCAAATGAACGGGTTGGTTTAGGGTCTCTAGCACTCTATGCACTTTTTAAAAGAAGTATTCTGGCTCTCATTTCATTTAAACTCTGAGTTTTTAAGACAGGAGACTGTATATATGTTGCTGTACTGAATCTGTTCACCTGCAGCTCTCCCCACCCCCAGTTTATGAGCATGATTTCCTTTTATGCACTGCTCTGTCACAGCTTGGCAAGTTTCCCAAGACAATCCATACCAGAAAGGAGAATATGGCTGCGGAGCGGCGTAGACAGGAGAAATGCCTTATGTAACAGATTCATTTAAATACTGTGAAATGTTGAGACATGCAAGACATAACTGAAAGCAAAATGCAGCCCTTAATCTCTAGCATCAGTTCTCCTGCTTGCCCTCACCATCATCAGCATCTAATAGTCACTGACTGTCTCTGTTCACGTCTCCATCTTTTTCAAGAAACTGCCCGCGGCAGAATGTACAAACAGCTTGGCAAGCGGTTTTAGGGGCAGGGTTTTTATTTATTTTTTTTTCTCCTAATTCCCCCTGATCCTCATGAGCATTTCCCCACTAATGTGCCTGTGGCATCATTAGGTGTTTAATGAGAGTGATGTTGCCTGAATATGATTGTTTTTATAGCTCTTTTTGTTTTGACAAGTCTTCAGTTTTGTGGCAGTTCATAGTGTGCAGACTTCTCCTTCTTGCATCTGACTTCTAGAATTTGTAAAAATATTTATCACAGAGGTATTGTCATAAAACCTGAAATAATGAATTGTCAACATTCATTTTGTTCAAGTGCAATATATGTTCAACACCACAGTAGTTTAATGACATCAATTAATTATTTTAGTGTTTTTCTTTTGTATAACTGAAGCACCAGGAATAGTCCAATAATGGTCACGTCTCAGACAGCAGTTCAGTGCAATTCTGCAGATCCTGTTTAGCTTCTTTTAGCAGCTCCCTGAAAGACCAGCATGGACACCGGCGGGTCGTGGATCACAGTCTTGTTCCCCTTCTTCCTCACATCCAGAATCTTGATCATTATATGTTGTGCTCAGACAAAAAATGCCAGCATTGTAGCTGTAGAAAACAAGGTTGCTAAAATTGTAAGTCTTGAATAGATGCATACAATGTCATTTTACCCCCTGCATTTTGTCTACATGTTGGCTGTGCTGCATCCATTTCTTTACTGATTAAATTAAATGGATGCAGGTTTTGTGTACAGACAAGACCATAATTCTTACTTAGGAATATGTCATCTTCATTTACCATGTCATATGGATGATCAATGCTGAGCAGTGCATTTATTCAACAGCTGTGTCTATGCAAGAAAAATTGTGGTATTTTTAACACACTAACTAATGCCCATTAAGTTCTCACTTTTATATTATCTTCCAAGTGATTTTACTTGGTTTAGGATGCCAGTGCATGTTGTCTTATTGCCACAGTGGCGGAATAGATCCAATCCATTCTTTTCTGGCTATGAGCCTTTAAAACAACTAGCTGCTGTCATGAATTTAGCTTGCTTGCCTTTACTAAGATGAGGAGAGTTACTGGGGAGAATGACAGTGAAGGTACTCTTGCTGCTTCCTTCTGTAATGTGTGTCCTGCATGACAGTAAAGGGGAAGAAGCTGCACCTCTCTGTGGTCCCTCTTCTCCTCCCACCACATCACAGCATCACTGCACAACCGTTTTCCTTTTGGGATTCGCCGTTGCTGGCTGGATGCTGTAGGCCCCAGAGGTCTATGCCTCTGTTCCCAGCACAGCTGCAGCCAGTGGAGCTGCACAGCTCAGGGAGCAGACGATATTAACAAAACTGTAATTGTATACATAGCTACTGTTTCAAATGTTCATATCCTGGCTTCCATCCTCTCTATTTTTATGTCCTTGTTTATATTGAATAGCAGTTACAGTGGTTAACTGGCTTTATTTTGGAAACCTTGACATTTCTCTTGCCAGTACTGAAGCTGTGAAGATCAGAAACAAAGACGTGCCTTTATACTGTGTTTCTTCTGATAGGTTTTGTCATTTGGCAACTGTTATTCTGTTAGACTTTGCAGAATTTGGACAGGATTCTGATCTCCTACAAAGTGACACACATACTTATTAGAATGCAGGAGCAGGTTTGGGGCCTTTTTTCTGATACACCATGCTGGGTGCCATGCATGAGAAATTAGAGTCTGTCTGTTATTATGTGACCAAACAGCTGCAGGAACTTCTAGTGCTTTTAAATAGTAGTAAAATGAAAATTGAAATAATATTCCTGTAAAGCAGAATGTAAAGCACAGGCTCTCCTTCTGCAAGTCTCCCAGGCTCTAGAAGAGAATGATCAAATCTGGACCAAGCCAACCCTCTTACATTTATAGTTCCATTGAAGTAAAATAAAAAATGAGGAGAAATTTTGGATTCTTCTACAAGCTCTTTCCTGATAGTTTCTATTTCTGCAGTCTCTTTTCAAACCCAGCCCAGTGTTAAAAAAAAAAAAAAGAAAAATGAAAAAAGAAATTTCTAATTTCTAAATTAAATGAAACACAGGACTTGAGATTTTTTTTTTTCATTCACTGCCTCAAAGGCATATTTTTGAAAACCATATAACCTTTGGAAGAAAGGATCCCACGGTTAGGATGCATTGCAGTTGACATTGATACATACTACATTTTATATTAGGTTATTTTTCCTTTTAGATGCACAGGTAATCACTCACATGGCATTTCCAAAGAAGCAGTGGGGAACTCCCCAAGCCATTTAATTTTCCTGCTCATACTGGGAAATGGGATTTGTTCAGTCAGCCTCCCTGCAAGTAAAAATATCCTCATCCCACTCAGAACAAAAGAACTGCCAAATGTAGGGAGGCCAGCTAGCTTTGTCCTTCTGTCCAGCAGAAGTGCTCCTGTGCTACCATTCAGGCTCTGTTGCCTGAGCATCCCGTGCCCTCTGGGGCTCCTTGGGAGTGCTCCAGCTGGGATGCTGGGGGGAAATTCCTCAGAAGCCTTCTCTGTTTCCCCCCCCGCCCCATATAGTCTGGGCCATCTCGACTCCTCAGTGCCTTTCCCTGGAGCACCCCCATACCTGTCCAACAGAGCCATATGGCGTGGCCCTTACACTACAGCTCTGCACCTGTACGTGTGCCATACCTGCCCAGACCTGTTCAGCACCATCTGGCCATGCCGCCCTCTGGTTTACAGTGACGTGCCCTCGTCGTCTCCCCAGCCCAGCCCCCTCCACCTGGCCCTGGGCTGCCATCCGCAAACACTTTGGCCTTCTCACAGCCAGTCTTCCTCCACACTTGGGAGGTGACAGCTACAAGCCAAGCCCTTCTTGCTTCTGTTAACCCAGGGGAGGAGCAGCCACCTGTCTTCCCAGAAGGAAGAGCGACACCCTTCTCCATATTGTCTGCAAAGCAAAAGGAGAGCACTACAGAGTCTGTTTCTGAAGTGAAGGCCTGAGTGGGTCATCCCAGAATGGACTGAGAGTCCAGAGAGGTTCTGGCTGTCACACGGAAGGGATCAACAGCAGAAGGCTGCCGCAGCAAGATCGGAAGGGTGGTCATCGGTGAGGCTTTTCACAGAAAGGTAGGGGTGTGTAGGTTGCGGGTTGTTTGTGGTACAAATGTGCTGATGTCACCTGAGTACTAGAAAGGCCTCACATGGTATTCTGCTGATGTTGTGGGATAGATGTGCCTCATTTGCTGTGCCATGCAGATGTGCCTAAGAGACCCAGAGACCTAACACAGCCCCTGTGCAGATACCTTGATTCCCAGCATCTCTGCATTCAAGGGTTCTTCCCCTAGCTGTTTCCCCCAAGCTGTACTTCACAGTGACCCTTTTCAGCAGGAGGAATATAAAAGGGCTAAGGCTAGCATATACCTGGGGTTAGAAATGGCAGCTTCGTGTCCTGAAGGTTCACCGTCATTTCCAGCCCTGCCCTCTTGCTAACATCAGGTATCACCCCCCTGAACTACTATGAAGCACTACCATCTTCTGCTGGTGGGTCCTACGCACAAAAGCAGTATGTCCTCTCAGATGGTGTTTTCTGCCTCTGCTCTCAGCATGCTGGAGAGCTGTTTGATCAACAGAAGCTTTGACAGCTGGGCATCATTAATTTTCCACAGCCTACTACTTGAAACTCCTGAAAGGATGGGCTGTCACTGTTCCTCATAGCCCTTGCTGGCCTGAGCTGCCCGCTGCACTGTCCTGCTGCAGCACAGGAGCGCTGCATGCCTCGAGCCACTGCTCTCCTTCCTTGGGCCTGGGATTTAAATTCTGTCAGGAAAAAAAAAGAATTCTCAATATGTAACTATTTCTTTTTAAAGGGTGAGATAAACTATAATGCATTAATGATGGAAGTGATCATATACAATTAATGCTTAGAGAGTACCCATTGTCTTAAATTAATCCTAATAAGCACTGTTTTCCCCAGCATGTGCCATTTTAACAGTCATTGTGAAAAGCTGTGCTTCCTAATGTACTATCACAAATGTGATGACACCCTCCTCTTCTAGAAAGCATAATTGATAAAATGTGACAAAAACACGGTTATTGCTTATTCGTAAATGGGATACTTTTAAAAGTACTCTCAGTCTTACATTGATTGGGTTAAATGACTTGCTGATTAAGAGGTCTACATGAAATATTAAACCACCATTATCTGGCTCCTGTTAAGATTCAAAATCAGGATTGTCTTTTGTGCAGAGTAAGTAAAAACTGTTTTGCTGTTTTAAAGCAGAATATAAACATTGTAACTCAAAGACAGAGGTATATTTGAATGACAATTCACACATAATTTCTTAAAAAGGAATTTCAATATGCTTGGGATGGAATTAGAGAGACACATCTGATACACTAGTAGATAGATTTGAGTGCTTCCTGAGAGTGTTCAGACATAGCTTCTTTTGCTGAAATTCCCAGAATGAAACTACTCTGCTGACTATTTCTGCTTTTACAGATATCCCATTTTTACTCCATGAATTATCTGCATGGTCTAACTAAAAATACACTTCCAAAGTCTTACCTGAGCCCATTTCCACACACTGACCTATGAACACATTGTTGGAAACCAGAGCCACGGGCTGTGAAACTGGGACAAATTTTAAAAGTGAACATGACTGTTCTACGTTTCTTCATTCTTTCTTTCGTCTGAGAAACCTCTACTCAGCATGCATTCCAGGATACCGAAATAACTATTTTACAGTTATTTTAAATATGTAGATTTCTATTACTAGGAAAATTAGTGCTAGAATTTTCTTTCTTTGAGCCTGGTTGAAAGCTCATTAAAGTCTTTGCAGCTATTTCGCTGAGCTTATAATGAGACATTTTTAGTTCCTATGAGCTTCACACTAAAAGCAGTAGTATTACAATACAAGATCTGCCTGCAAATCCCAAACCTAAGACAGTATTTCCTGAATGGGATAATGGCAAATGAACTGCTGTTCAAAATAATTCAGCTGAGAGTTTAGGCGGGATGTGATCTGGAAATACTGGATGAACAAGAGAGATGCAAAAGTTTTAATATAGCTTTAATCATTGCACTGAAGACACTTTTTGGCAGATGAGTGGCAATGGACGTGGCCAAGCTGAGGAGCTAGGAGATGCTTCTCCTCTGTTGGCATAGAGAGGGACCGGCAGGGAGACTGGAAAGAAAGTTATTGGGTAACAAAACTCGCGTTGTAATAACCCGAGATTGTAACTTGCTCTTTTCATTTTTGTCAACCTACCGTGCCATATACTGCTTCTGTGCAACCACAGAATCTGATAAATAATATTTCAAAATTGCATATTAACTCTAAGACTGTGTAAAACTATCACAGTTTTATATAGTTTTTTTCCCCCTCCTTTTCAGGATTCAATTACAAAGATGTCTGTTTTCATGCCCTGAAGATATATACTTATCTATACAGTACAATATACTCTAAAAAAGCTTTTGTAGTTTTTTTTAAGCTTTATCTCTGATGTTAGCAAACTCAGCTATATTCATAATTAATTGCCTTGATCAAAACCAAACTCCTTACAATTAAGAAACAAACAGAAGGTATGGCATATCAAACAGACTTTCGGCTGCTGTGATCTTACCTAAACACAAAATAAGCTCCTCGGTACTTCCACATTAATAGTAATAAAGTGCTTTTTTGCTTTCTTTACTTCTTCTTTAAATATGATTATTATGTCTTCCCATACGCAAACCTCTGGTGCTTTACAAACAATAATAGAGATTTACATAATTGTTTGTGTCAAGCATAAGGACAAGAGTGTGTATGTCCACCCGGCTTAATGAAAAAAATCACAATTGCTGACGTAGCAATTGCCTACCGGGCAGAACAGTAGGAAGTTGCGGGGAAAAGAAGGCGGTTTGAAATCCCGCCTGGTATGTAGTTATACACTGGCAACGATGTTGACAGCTGAGAGATGCTGTTCGTCTTTCAAGTGCTGCTAAAACATATAGCACTTGCTTCTAAAGGCAAAGGTTTTTGGTGAAGGTGTCTTCACTGGGACCTTTGTCCTGGCTTCCATCTGGCCAGATGACTTTGAAGGACAGAAATGGTGGGGGTTGGCTGCCAAAACCTTTTCCTTTTTGTGAGGGTGTTGAAATGGTGTTTGGCTGAGGGACGTGACTTTTGCTATGTTGTGCTACCTGCGTCCCTCGCTGGGACATGTAGAAGTCACAAATTTGGAGCTGGAGTGTGCCTGAAATTATTATTGTCACTAATTCCCTGCATCAACATTGCTCGGGTCTCTAATATGTGCTGTAGACGTGGGTGTGACCCTAATGCTAGTCACAGAGGTGGGTGTAGGGAGAAGCGGGGTGTGACACAACTAGAAGGAGACTGGCACGTGGCACTCTACAGGTCTAGTGCAACTTCCTTCTCATCGGTAACGCTTCTTCATGACATAGGACAGTCGTGGAGAAGGTCAGGCATGTGGTCGATAGTGGTCGGAGCTGGACTCTTTTATGCCCTGTCCTCTACGGGGATATGCTAAGGTTACCAGTGTGACACCTGAAACAGGGAACTCGAAATTACTATCTGTCTTCTCTCTGTCTGTCATTTCGGCACTATGACGTGAACTGAATCATCAGGCTGGGTTAAGCAGAGCTGTTATAATTTATACCTATTATATCTAGGCCCTTTCTATCATCTATTGAAGGCCAGTTTATTGCCACAGCTTTCTTCCTCTCCCACTAAATTGTAATTCATCAAGAGACTCAGGAAGAAATTTGTTATGGTTTTGTTGCTCATAGCATATTTTCATATATTAATACTTCCTGTGCATGATGCAAATGGCAACCCTCCAAGGCAATACATTGTTGTTTTTAAGAAGGTCGGTACTATAGTATATGGTGGTATTTTCCTACACTAACCTGCTTTTTTGCGATCTCTGAATTCTGCAAGACTTGAGCTCAGTAACTCAGGCGTGAGAAGAGAGATGTCAGATCCTCCTGAAGGGAACAAAGATGTAGGCTTAACTATCACCTTTTTAACGTGGGCTGAGTTAGAATAACGCAAGATAAAAAAAAATAAGCATAAAGACCAAGGTTAATTAATTACTGCTGATAATTAATCCAGGATTTGTTAACTGATCATGTTTATTACGGTGGTACCCGGAGCCTCGCGTGCCAGGCAGACAGCGCTGCCCCAGCAGCCGCTCCCCTCTGAGCAGCGGCAGATGACAAGGACGCTCCTTCGTGGGGAGACTGGAAGCAGGAGAGAAGCGTGGGAGGCCGGGCACGGAGCTGCCGCCCTCCTGACAGACGCCGGTCTGTGACCGCTCGCGCAGGCCCGGCCAAGGGGAGCAGGTCCGGGCAACAGGCGCGGTATTCTCCTGTGGCTGCCTGCGGACAGAAGCCGAGCGATGGGGAAACAGAGTGCCAGTTGTCTTTACGATGTCACGTGGGAAATCTTTTCCTAGCTGGGAGATTTAAAACACTTGTAACAGTACGACAGTTCTAAAGGCAATGAGCGGTGGCGAGCAGTAATATTTCCCTAGGTAGAGTTTCTAAATATCCTTCCATTGCAAAATATTTTATTTCAGGACTAACCTTACCTTGGAATTACTGTTAAGAGAGCCATAGGTTTTAATGGCTTATAATTTTACCTATACATTCTTACTGCCCTCTTACTGTTTTACTGGCAATTCTAAAAGTTTAATTGATACTGACAAAGCTGACTAGAATATCTTGATTTATAGCAGAGACTAAATCTATATTATAAATAAATTACATTTTTTGTTCTGTCTGAAAAATAGACGAGACTAGACAATCCTCTTTAATTAATGTTGACAACTGTATTTCAAAAGAGCCTGTGAAACAAGCAAGCCAACAAAACATGAAGCAACAGCTCAAACAGCAAAAAAAAAAGTTAGGAAAAGTAATTTTTCCTCTTTCGATTCTTACAATGTTGAAATAAATCAAACTGCTCCAATTCATTCTGTTATTAGTTCTTCTAAAATTTCAATGGAAATAATGTTAATTACTGTTTGTTGAAATGACCAGTACATTGAGTTCCTAAATTCATTGATATTGGTGAAATGAGTACGATATCTTTGTAAGAAAGGCCAAGAAACTGGAAACATCTCTGTAGGATGAAAAGAAAACTCTGTGGCAAGTTGAGCAATAACACAGAGAGATCTTTCATATCATGTTCCTGGGCCCTTGTTTTTGCAGTTATGAGGGTCTAAGGGCAAAGACAAGACAAACCTTATAGGTAATATTTTATTAAAACAACCATCTTAGCTGAAACAAAAAGCATTAGGTCTTGGGTACTCAAAAACTTAGCTCTACTTTTTCAGTTTGTAGTAGTGGATTTAATAAAAGATGCTGCTTTTTCCTATAAACCCCATTTTTGTCTGAAATTCAGACATCAAGGATCAGTTCAATTCTGAAAATGTTATGGAAGACAAAATTTTCTACCAAAGGCTACAGTATAAAGATGAGATCAAAGTAGTAAATGGAGAGGGGAAACGGATGGGATAAATGCAATGTATCCATTACATGAGTGCATTACTATTTCGAAAATCATACAGGCTTAAATTGTTCTACAACTCGAAACTATATAATTTAATCTTTTATCTGTTGTTGTTTTGGTTGCTATATACAGGATAAGCAGAATATTTTGTTATTGAAAGAAATGTGTCAACTGAAAATGAAATTTTCAAAGAACGATGCACATAGTGGCTATATTTCCATGGTGAAGCTTTTTGCATAGAGTTAATGAAGTGCTTGGGGTCCTAGGGAATAAAAGGTGCTATATAAACGTAAGAAATTATCATTAAAAAGTTTTTCCCTCCAGGCGTTTGGGATTTTGCTGTGTGTGTTACAAGGAGGCATTTGCAATCTTCTTTCATTCAAAATGCTTCAGCTTAGACCTGCTCCAACTCTCCCTCTGCAGCTTCAGCTACAAAAACATTTATATGAAGAAACAGTTTCTAAATTGGTTTCAGTTAATCATCTTTTGCTGCTAACATGAAAGAGCGTGCCTTGGTTTAAGCTTTTTATAACCATTTTGAAGACCAAGAGGAAGAAGGTAGCTACCTTCTCTCAAGAGGTTTTCAAATGCTGTTTTAACCATTATTAGGCCTCGTCTGCATTGGTGGAGAAATAATACGGGACGCAGCCAGAATTCCTGGAAACAAAAAGCCAGCTGTGCAATACCTGGCTGAATTTTCAAGAATCGTATCGTATGGTCCTTTACCGGCCGCACGCGTTCTTTCACTGATCTTAAGAGTGCCTCACTGGAGGCTGGTCCTAAAATTTCTCTTTCATGCACACATGCAATCCAAATTTTGCATTATTATAGATATTTCTTGAGTCTTCTTAATCCAACGTGCAACCTTTAAGATTGTCTACTACTTTTCACGAACTATACGCGTAAGTGGCAAAGCTGGTGGAGTTAGAAATCAAACCAAGAGTTCTGACAAAACTGGACATAATCTTTTTGCCGCACTGCCGTTTTGATGAAATGTTGCAGTTACGTGCTCCATGAATTCATGCCAAATGTGGATTTTTCTTTGGATCCACAGACTGTGTGGATCATAAGCATTTTTTTAGAGAGTCCGCTCCTGCTTATGGCATTGGGCCTTTTAGCTCAAGCTGTAAGTTGAGGCATTAAACGAAGTGCTAGGTATCTTTAAACTCTTAATAAAATCGTGAGATTTGGCAGCATTAGAACTAAAGTTCAGATTTCCTTATGCTAACCATTTTACTTGTACGCAAATAGATGTGAAATATAATAAAACACTGAATTTTCTTCTATAAGTTAATGCTTTTATAGAATTCGGTGTTTTACTTCAACTATTAATTGCAGAATTGAAGCAGGAATTGCTGTTGCTTAAAAATTATCTACTAGGGGAAAAATATATGCAAATGTGATGACCTTAAAATAATTGGGTACAATAAAATACATGATATTCCGCAAGAAGTATAGGGGTAGTATTAATATTTGCTTTTTCGTGTTTTTATTGTTTGTATTTTGGTTAGCATGGAGCAGATATGACCAAGAATCTTAGAAGAAATCTGTGGACTGCACAAGATGATGTTTCTTGTGTTTAAGAGCAGCGGAAAACTGTCCATACACGCTCCACAATATCAGAACTTTATTTTATAAATGTATCTTTTCAGAAAACAAGCTTAATTCTCGGAAGAATAACATTAGCACTCATTAGGGGACTAAGTGCTTTAGGGAACCGTTAATGAAATTCATAGCCTTTTGCCTCTGGGCTATCAGTTTGAATTCAGTCTAACTCAGTAGAGATTAAAAATTGGCCTATTTAATGGCCTTTTAGTCATCTCCAATGAGATGAGTTTGGTGGGTCTCAGTCCCATAACATAAACCGGTCACACTGCCTTTTCCTAACTGGCAAGCTCCAGAGAACCCCAAAAATGTAATGGATTCTGGGAAAAATTAATCTCTGGTACCATGAAAAAAAAACAAAGAAAAATAAAAGCCTTGATTCACACTAGTTAGATGAGCGCTAACACACACGTTATTTTTAAATGTGGAATTTGTAGTGATACGTGAAGTTTGTAAATTAGCAAATTAGCTGAGCATGTGACATATGTTACCACGCAGCTATACAGAATGTAACATGACAAAGACTCCCAAAGGGGATATCTACACCTGTGCATAAGATCACACCAACACATTAAATGTTTAAATATCTCTGGGATTCATTTCTATCAGAAAAAAATAGGATCAGAACAGATATCTGGATAGTAACTGCAGTTATAGAAAATGATGCTGAAAACACTGATTGGCTAGTCTGCCTCCATGGCTTCACAGCAGAGTCAAATGCTTCTAGTATTTTCTTATGGATATTTAACTTAGTCTTAAAAAATATTAATGAAGTTTCCAGAACCCTCTAGAGAATAATGCCAGTTTTATTTACCCATATCATAGTAAAACTTTTCCTAATGTCTAACTCTTTCAGTGCAGTTTGAAACTGTTAATGTTTGCCCTCTCTGCAGTGGATTTAGTGAACAATGTATTTTTCTCTCTATAGTCTTTTCTTCTCTAGACTAAAAAATCTCAAGCATTCCTATTTTCAGTTAGGGTCATGGCTTTTAAAAAATTTTTTTTTTGCCTTTCCCTGTACTCCCTTCTATTGGACTTTTTTGAAAGAATTTTTTCTTGAAATGCAGAGCCCAAATCCGAACACAGTACGACAGCTAAGGCTTTACCAGTATTAAATATGAGAAGAATTTTTTCATATGTCCTAGATATGACAGTTCTGTTTACACATCTCTCTCTACTGCAGCTTTTTTCACAATGGTGTGACATTGTTGATGCATATTTGGTTTGTGATCTACTCCGATCTGCAGCCCCTTTTCTGAAGACCTGGTGTTTATTCATCTGTTCCCCGTCTTGTAATTGTGCAATTGTTATTTTCCTACTGAAATGTTGAAGTTGGCACTTGTCTTTATTCAATTGCATCCTATTTCTGCGACCAGTTTGTCAAGAACGTTTTGAATTCTTTTCTTGTCCTGCAACATGCTTCCAGCTCTGCCAGTTTGGCACTGTTGGCAAATCCGATCAAGGTAAACTGCACTCTGTCATTCATGTAATTAGACTTGGTACCAGACTTGGGACATACCCACCTCCAAGGAACCGTATTTGCTATATCCTGCTTTTTCTCACAGCTACTGATGTTATTTTGCACCACTGCAGAGTCATGTCATTATATATCTTCCGCTTGCTCAATTAAAGAGTTCTCTGAGATGGTGTCAAAAACCTTGCTTAAGTCAAGCCATAACAGATCTATCGCTACTCCCATCCAAGGCCCGTTACACTGTCACAGCCTGGGATGGGTTTGGCTTGATATGATTTTCTTGACAAATCCACGTTGGCTGTAACTTATCACTTCATTAGCTGCCGTGTACTTAAAGATGCGTTATTATTTGCTTCCCTGCTTTTCTGGGAATAGAGGCTGGAATGATTGACAGTTCTTGGCTCTATCTATTCCCCCCCTTTCCCCCTTTTGAATTGTATGTGCTGTTTTTTTCCTCTCTCCTGAAATCTCAGTTGTCTTTGTGAGCTCGCGGTGACGACTGCTCACACCTCTGACGTTGCCTTAACCAACTTCTCACTCTAGTGTGAAATCCTCCGGGCCTAGCAAATCTGAAGGAAAAAAATGTAATTTATCAAAGCAGTCCCTACTTTACGCATTTACTGTTCTCCCCTGAATCCCGGCCCTTTTGAATCGGGGTTTGCCATCAGAAATATGAACCTGAAGAAAAAACGGCACCGCACGCTTCTACTTTCTCGGTGTCCCCTCATGGCTTCCCGCCCCCCCGAGGCGACCGACAGTCCCCGGGTCCTCTCCTCTCTCCTCTCAGGTTTCCTGTTCCCCTCTCGCGTCGTGCGCCAGCCGCCTGCCTCCCCGACGGGCACGGCCAGCGCCTGTGCACAGCTCCTGTGCACAGCTCCTGACCTAGTTTCCCACTTTCTGTGGGAAAGGCACCGCCAAGCAACCGACGCTCCCGCTTCCCGCTCCCGAGCGCGCTGGGCGCAGGTGAGGGGAGGCCGCGCCGCCCGTCCGCCTGCCGAAGAAAGGTCTTGGAGGAAGGCGTCCTCCCGCCTGCGGGCGGCCTCTCCGCCGTGCCCCAGGAGCCCCGCCGGGAGCCGCCCGCCCTGGGGGAGCCGCGCGCGGCGGTAACGGTCGCACACCTGCCGCCGGCGGGAAGCGGGGCGCGCGCCCCCCCCGACCGAGCGGCTGGCGGCGGGAGGGGGCTGGGGAGCGCCGGCGCGGGAAGGCCGCACGCATGCGCGCTCCGCCCCCCGGGACGCGTGTGCGCGCGTGTGTGTGTGTGTAGCCGCGCGCCGAGTGGCGGGGGGTCGGGAAGCTTGCGCGGTGACGTCATGACGCCGCGCGCAGGACGTAACCCCGGCGTGACGCACACCCCGGCGAGCCCGTGAGTTTCCCGTTATGCCTTTTTTTTTTTTTTTTTTTTTTTTAATGTCCTCCCTCCCGCCCCCCCCCCCCCCGCTGGCAGCCGGGAGGGGAGGGGGCGCGCGCCGCACCGCGCGGCGGGGCGGGGGCGGGGCGGGCGCGGCGAGGTGAGGCGCGGCGAACCGGCCGCCCTAGCGGCGGTTGGCGGGGAGGGCGGCTCTGCCTCCATCCTGCCGCATCGGGGAACATGGCGGCAGCCTCCGACCTGGTGCGGCACCGCGACTCGGCCGCAGCCGCCCGCGCCGCGGTAAGTGGCCGGGCCGAGGCGGTGGCGGCGGCGGCGGCGGCGCGGCGGAGAGAGGGCGGGCGAGGCGCTGCCCTCCCCGGCCCGCCTCGTCGCCCCCCTCCCTCCCCGCCCGTCGCCCCTCGCCCCCTCCCCGAGCCGGCGAGCGGCCTCCCCGGTGCCCCGGCCGGGCCGGACACAAAGGGCCGTGCCGAGGAGGGTTTTGTTCGGTCACATGAAGCGGCGCAGCCAGTGAGCGCGGAGCTGGGAGGGGGGAGCGGGGCCGCCGCCATTGCCAGGCGCGGAGGAGCTGGGCAGCCCGGTGCCGCCGCGGCGGGGCCTAGGGCGCGGGCAGAGCCGCCCGGGGCCGGGCCGCCGGCAGCGCGGGGCCGCGGGGAGCCAGGTAACGCCGGGGAGCGGCCGGGGCAGCAGCGTGCCGTCGGTCGCGGGTGGCTGGGGTCACCCTGGGGGGCTCCGGCAGCCGTCGGTCCCCTCCCGGCGTGCCAGGGCGGCGCGGCGGGTCCTCTGGGCCGACCCGCGCCCTGCCGCTCGCCTCCCCGGTGCGGGCCGCCACACAGGCTGCCCGGCCGGGCAAGGCTGCCTGCGGCTGTCCCGGGGCAGGGGTATGGTGCGACCCCCTCCCTCCCCTGCGTTCCCTTCCTTCTCGGCGTGAAGCAGGGCGGCTCTGAGAGCCACGGTGGTGGCACAAAGGGCTGGCAAGTCCCTGCCCCGCCGGGGGACTGGCCGGCGTGCCCGGTGTGCCGCGGGCAGCGCCGCTGTCTGCAGCGCGCAGGGCTCCCGGGCCGAGGTGTTCCACAGCAGCGAAGGAAAAGTTAACAGCTCGGGTATCACAGTCGTGCGTTCGGGCTCCCAGCTGCTTCGGGGTCTGGCGGTTTCTCTGACAAAGTTTGTGTTGTATCAGGTTGCAGTGATGAGCATCGTCTTGAGCAATGTAATTTATCTGAAATCTAGAAAGTTTTCTCTCTTATGGCTTATATGTAACCTTTACTCTATTTGAAATACTTAGGCTGGGATAGTGTGGGCTATAAACTGACAAGTCACAGTGGTGATGAAAAACAAGCATGGTGTATCAAAATAGGATCCCGTCAGTGGTGTACAACTCTGGCCCTTTAAGCAAAATCTCATTTGCAGTGATACTCTGATTCCTGCCCCCCCCCCTCCCCCCGTTCTAGCACATAATTTAATTATGAAGATTGTGTCATGGAACTTAGCTTTCAGACGCATATGGGGAATGAATGTGCACCAGATTTTAGAGTAAGAAGCCATTTCATGTTGTATAGATTAATGAATTGACACATGTGACAAACACTCTTAAGAGGCTCATAAGCATCTCTGGAATTCCACCACAGAATTGTACCTTTTACTTAGAAGTTTGTGCAATACGTTATTTTTTTTTATACAAGTTGCAAAATAATTTTTCGTTCAAATTATGAAAGAAATCTCTAAAGAGAAGATTCCTCACAGTTAAGAGTGAAGTGCTTCAGAGTTTTGGTAACTTAATGTGATTCTTCTGTGTAGAATTCTTCACTAGCTGACTTGTGCAAGGCAGGTGACTTGAGGGCTGAATAAATGGACTGACTAGGCAATACAAAATAGATCTGGAGAAGCTTTTAGTGGGTCACTTAGATGCAGAGAAAACGCAGCGATTTTCTTATTGGAGAGGAGTTTAAGTCGAGTGCATGGAAGAGCAGTGCAGTGTGACAATCCTATTACACTGACTTATAATCAAAGCTGATGTTGCAAACCTGTCTAATGTAACTGCAGAGGAATGTGGTGCAGAGTTATACAAGAATTACAACCAGAATTGAAATTAATAATCTTCAAAATATTGTCTTAAAATAGTTTCTTCTGATGTCTAGCATTCATTGAAATTGAATTTTTTAATTTTAAAAAAAAAAAAATTACCCAAGGAACATGAGTTTCGCAGAGGAAAAAAAAAGTTGCTGTTAGTGTCACCAAAGAAACAACTTCTTATAGATATATTTTTTCTTTTGTTTTCTCTAATCTGTATGGTATTTTTCATAGTAAAAGAAGTCCTTGGCAAATATCATTGTAACAAAATCAGAGCAAAGGTGTACTACTCTGACTATTTTTTTTTTTTTTTTTTTTTTTTTTTTTTTAAGTTTCATGAAGTCCAGCATCTAGTTTATGCTGAGTAGCACTAGAAGGAATACGCCTAGGAAAATGTGTCTGGAAGTTCTTGAGTGAATGCCAAAAGAGAATACTACTTTCTTGAAATCTCAACAGGTGACCCGGCTAGTGGGAGGAAAAGGCACTGATCACTTAGAGCATCCTTGTGAGGTTATTTAGTACAGCAACAATTGATTGAAATAGGAGCATCAGCAATTGAATAAACAGGATGTTAAACAATAGTGGCAATGCCTTCCACCTTAAAATAACAGTGTAGGCTGAATTTCAACATGGACACTGAATTCAAGGGTTGTCAGTGGAATTTCTTGTGGAATAGTTTGTGTGTATACTTGCAAGTATTAGAAGAACCTACTAGCATGTATACTTTTTTTTTATTCAAGCCTTTTGGAGTCGCTTCTGGAGAAAACAGAACTGAAAAGGGAATAAAATTCTCTGCAGCAATAAAACACACACATGCTCACACACAGTTATTAATTTCAAACACTTTCAGGCTTTTTACCAGCTCGCAAAAGATATGAGAACTTAAAACTGGAAAAAATACAGAATAGTTGTGTCGCTTGCTGTGCAGTTTCACCTGAAGTTGGTTTGAATTAAAGGTCTTTGAACAGTTGCTGATTGACTGTGTTTGGCTAGTTGGTAACTTGCTTTCCTCATGTTTTTACATTTTCAAACAACTTTTTGTCTTCAACAAAGTCCAAGTGATGCGGCTGTTAGAGGACTGCCTTCAGATACTTGTTTTATTCCCTCTATTATTTTAATACCAAATGCACTACTCTGTTACAGTTATTTTAAGCTAAATTGAATTAGTTCCCTCTGTGCTCTGGATTGTGGCTATAGTGTATTATGTATTCAGAGTTTGGGAGGAAAATCATTTAATAAAATTAGGTTATATCTGAACAATGTTGCACTCACTTAAATTGACTTTGAGACTGGTTTAAGTTGGCATAGCCTCCAAAGCCGATTCCTTCAGATGAAACTAGTGTCCGCCCAACTTCAGAGTGTAAAGAAATCCCTGGTGAAATAAACCAAAACAAGTCTGTCTTCTCTAAAAATATGTTCCTTTATCTTCTTGAGCACTCTAAATGTAAGCTGATTTTTGATAGTTAACATTTTTCCTTGCTGCCTTTCCCCCCCCAATGTAGATGCACACTTCATATAGCTACTGGAAAAAGAGATTAAGTTACCCAAGGAAATTGTGAATGTTGGTCATTCTGGCTCATATGCATCAAGATACTGCTGGGCTATCTGGAGGAAAGGATTTCATGTAGTTTGTAGTATAATGAAAAAATATCCTTTTCATGCTTAATTTAAAAAAAAAAAAAAGGCAAATACACTTGCATGCCTGTGTACATTGTGTCCCTTAAAACTCGTGTCAGTTAATAGTTCACGCAAGCAGCGATGGTAGAAAAGCCATTCCCGTGTTGTTCACAGAACTGTAGAAGGGCTCTTTGATAGGCGAGGGTTTGAAGTGGTCACTCTGACTTCCCAGGTTACCTAAAACTGGACGCAAATACAGTGCATCTCTACAGTACAGTAATACTATAATACTGCGAGATGCAATTTAATGCTTAAATCACAGCTGTCTGTCAAGCAGGACCACGTAAGGAGTTTGCATAAACTTCTAATATGTGTTTTTTCAAAAAATTGAAAAGAGCATGGTAGCCCCATGATCAGTCATGTTACCTAGTATGTGATGCACTGTCATGGAATGAGTATTTCATCTTGGTCCAAAGTCTACCCTGAATTCTGTGGTATTTACTCGTAAGTGGTGTTGCTTCATTGGAGGAGAGCAAGCTTTTTTAAATTTACAAGTGAGGAAATACAATAATCCAAACAAAAATGAGTATCCATTTGTGCTGCATTTCTGTCACTGTTCAGCTGTACACAGCAGCTGTTGTTGGTAAAATGTTGCGGCAATGCCCTTACGTTGCCAGTGAGGTTAAAGGGGGGGAAGGCAGTGGCTTAACAGTGAGTAGGCAGGTTTTGGTCTTGGTTACACTAAATATTAACAGACTTAATATTTCCGAGCAAACTCACTCCAGTAGATGTAATTGTGATACTTTTGGTATGGGAATTGCTGGTTTCAGATGTGCCTAAACCCAGCTACTGGAAATGGTAAATCTCTGGTTGACATTTATTGATTGATAGTGAGTACTTAATCTTACATATAATCGACTAGTTGAAGGATGATGAGATATTTGGTAATGCACTATTTCTTGAAACTTAATCCAGAGGATGCGAAGTTTGTGCTCAAATCAGAATAAAGGCCAGATTGCTGGGCTTTGGAATATTTCAGACCTATTGTTAGTGTCTAGTAACTATTTTCAGTATGCTTAACGTTGCAAGTTAGATACTCGCCATACTTATAAAAGCTTTAGAGTTTTGGAGACTCTTTGGAGTACAGTCTTATTCTTTTCTAAGTGAAAATAAAAAAGGTAGAAATTGCAGTCTGAGATATTTGCAATCAGATTTTTTTTTTCTATAAAGGGACATTATTTTGAATGATTGTTTTTTTTGCTTGCCTTAAATGAGTACTTGATAATGTTATAATCTTCACAAAGCAGCTGAAGGGGGGGAGGGATGCATCTTGGGAATCAGGATGGAAGGAATTACATGTGCCTTATTGATCTGTCCAATTGTAGCTGAAGGCAGGGATCGAGATCATTTTAACTTTCCTGTTTTCTGGGCCAACTGTTAGCAGTCCCTTGTAAAAATACTTTCCACAACAAAGTGATAGAACACAAGCAAAACAAGGTGCAAAGTGTATGTCTTGTATAATTTACCATTATCTACAGGCTTTTACCTGATGTGTCCTTTTTTTAGTTTGAGTGAAAGAAATGAGGATTCCTTAACAAATGTAATCATTGTAATGTTGAAAAGTAGTAATGAATCCCTCCTGCCTGCCTCTTCACAGAATAATGATTTGATGCATTGATAGCATGAGTTGTGCTTTATCCCATCTGCCTTCCCAGTTTGGCTGTTTGATGGGGACAGGGATGGGTTTTCCGCCCAAGATTTCTTTCCAGCAAAGGCATACAACAGGAGGTCAGGGGACCGCTTTTGGAAAACTATTAGTCTGCTTCTGAAGTATGGCAGCTCTGAAACTGCTCCTTGCTACTGCTGGTAGGAAGTGGTAGGTATCTGGTTTTTGTCTGGCTGCAGTCAGTGGAGTGATGGGTGGTGGTTATGGTTTTTCTTTTTTGTTTGTTTGTTTGTTTTTTTTTGTTTGTTTGGGGTTTTTTTGTTTTTGTTTTTTTGTTTTTTTTGTTTGCTTGGCTTGGTTTTCTGTTTTGTTTTGCTGCTCTTGGTAGGGTGTTCTGGTTGGTCGGTTGCTTTTTTTTTTTTTTTTTAACTTCAGTTTTTGTCTTCTGGAGTGGCTGTCCTCTGAATATTTCTGCTGTTTGCTTCTGATTCCACACAGCTCTCCTATGAGCACGATCTATAATTCTTGATGGCTACTTTTTGAAAAAGCCCTTAATGTTTCTAATGTTTGTTGCTGATGTCTTTCTTCATCCTCAAATGTAGGCACATGCAACAGTTGTGTGGCTGTAGAGTTTCAGAAACTATCTCTAATATTAACTTAATTTTCCAAATTTATCTTTTTCAGTCAGAAGAGGTAGGAACTTTATAGAGTTTATATCCTGAAATTAGGCTCCCAACCACTAAAACAGTTATTGAAGTGTGTATTCTTATGCATATTCTTAGGAGCCTTCACCAAAGACCCTAGATTCTGTATTCCCCTGTGGTAGTTGGTGGGGAGGAGGAAGAAGGGGAATATTTTTTCCGAAAGCTTTTTTGTTGTTACTATAAGTTGGCTTGGTATTAGAAACAGTATTTTCAACAGAGGACAGCCTTTGCCTGAAAAGTTCCAATATAAATAACTTTTTTCTTCACACAGAAGTGCTGTTTTTTGTTGTTTTAATACCATAGTTGTTATGAGTGTATCTTCCGTGAGAAAGTCTTGATGGTGTGTGCTATCACAGGGAGTGGGGGAGTGGGAAGTGACAGTTCTGCAGCTGGCTTTTCCCAGCTCTCTCCCACAGTGAAGTGGGCACTCTGTTGTCTTCTGCTTCCCTCTTTTTTTTAACGTATATATTGACATCGGTGAAATCACCTAATCTTCTCTGTTCTTGAGCAATACTTAAAAACCGAGAACCTGTGGCATGTAATGAACATAACTGCAGTGTATACAAATTGTAATGAATGTTGGAACTCTGAGGTTACTTTAAAAAACAGTTTTTCATCTTCCGGGAAGTTGAGAACAAAATAGCAGTTAGTGCCCCCTACTCCGGTACTTATTAACAAAAAAAAAAAATATATTATGTTGTGGCAGTTTTCTTCTGGGGAAAAAGGGGGAAGACAAGTTGGGGGGACATGTGATGGTGAATTAACGTAGATAAGCTGCAATGAAAAAATTTGGAGGCTTTGGAGCAGTTACAGAATGCGAGGGAGTTTGCATGTCTAGTATGCAAACTGAACTGAAATGCTGATGAAACTGAGGTGGAAAGGTTGCTTGTGTGGTACATAAAACAAAGACGACTGTAGATAACTGTCTGTTGTGTATTCTTTCTATGTCTTTGCTTTGGGGAAACCTCTAAAGGTTTGTTTTGTCCAGTTTGCTTTCTTGTAGGTGCTTTGGGATAGTGATTGTCTTTTTATGTGTCCTTATAAAGCCTTGAATGTATTGGACAATGGTGACCCATGATGAGAAGTGGTAGGCTTGCTGGTTAGCTGCTTTAGCACGGATTCTCACAGACCTTTCGTTAGTGTTTTGAAGTAAGGTAGGTACATCACTAGTATTCAGTGCCGTGTTCCTGTAAATGACAAGCCCCTGTTCCCAGACTTTCTAGGTGGTGAGACTTACTGGCTAAGTTCACTGTGATTCTCACTGCTATACAGGTGGCTGAAAGTGCTGGTGGATGAGAGAGGTCCAGTTCCTTTCCTGGCCTGTGCAAGGGTTGGAGAGGAAGAGGAACAGCTTGTCCAGAAAAAAAATTGTTACCCAGGTCTGTCTATCTACTGTGATTGTAAGGCTGCTGTTGCTTTTCACAATTTTACCAGCAGTAATGCGCATTTACAGGCATAACGTATTTCTGCACAAGGGAGAGAACCAAAAATAGAAATGATACTTGGGAGAAACCATTCAGGTTCCTATATGTCACACTTTTTCTAAAAATACCATATAGGTACTGTGAGAATTCATTTTTGGAAATGTCTTTTAGATGCCAAAACCAACAGTTTGGGAATTTGCCTTCCATTTTTCAGTCCAGTGAAGCTCTAGCAGAGGTGAGCAGAGAAGATGATGTGCGAGAGGTAGTCTAGCAAGGATTTATGTCAAAAACAAACAGACAAAAAAATTGTGATGTTATAGTGGGAGGGGTTTTTTTGTAGTCATTGCAGGAGTTTTGTGTGTGTGCGTGCACAGTTTATGTGTGTTCCTTTGCCTATCTATCGAGATGGATCTTTATAAACATTTATATAGAGACAAAATATTTTAATTGTTTTCCAATGTAAGAGTATTGTGTTAGGGAACAAGATACAAAGTTCTAAATTAAGGCTATATTTAGGGTAATGTATTGACATTTAGTAAAACTGTGAAGACATCCAGGTTTTGTAGTGTCTTCAGAAGTCCGGCAATGTCCATTAAGGAATTCAAAAGATGGGTTGATACTTTTGCATAAAAAGTATTGCAGTATCACAGCAGAACATTTCTTCATGTCATTTGGAGCATTAATGGTGAGTTGGTTTTTTTTTGTCTGTTAGGCCATTCAGAGAAAAGTGGGTTTGACTTCTGCAAAGTGATGATTTTGATGTTTAGGATGTTGAGTGTTGTTGTAGATGAAGTTCTATTTAATATATTTCAAATAGCTTGGCTTTAGGTCCATCTAGTAAGCTGGCCCTGAAGCATGCTGATGCATACTGTTTTCAAAGGATGTAAATATAAAGGAAGGAAGGTTAATTAGTGATCCCTTGTGTTGTGGTTTTCATGATCTTAAAACAAAGTCTTCTTCCAACTTGGTAATATTAATACTACGACCCATGGTGATTTTGTTCCAAGTATTCTCTCTGTGACTTCACTTTCATTTCGCCCAACAGTTTTACCTTAACTTTTCTTTCAGTTTTTTAAGTCATCTTCTGGAATGCCGTTTTCAGCAGGAGGAAGTACGCTGTTTTTCACATTCTTGAGGTTGTCCTTTTTCTTCAGGTTTTCTGCTGTAGATTCATTAGCATGTCTTCCTGACCTTAAAGGAGATTTTAGCATTCAGAAATGAGAACCAAAGCTGTGTGATGTTAATCAACAGCTTATTTGAAAGAATGCAAAAGTATTAAAGTGTTACCTTTTGATACCAATACTTTTCTATTCAGAATTCACACTTTGTTTTTAATAGGACGGCCCTATTAGTGTAAAAAAAAAAAAAAAACCAACCAACAAAAAAAAACCCAGAAAACAACAAAAAACCCACCCGAAAACCCCCTTGCCTTTTCTTTAGTCTCACCTTCAGTACAAATCTGAGTGTTTTATGACTGCATATACCTCATAAAAAATTAAAGACACAAATATCACATTCTTTTCCTCTAAATATTGTAAATTCCCAGCAATTTTCTGATAGACTTAGATTTAGTTAAGGAATAGCTTTGGTTAGGGTATTCTGAAATCTAATTTTGGATAAGTTGGCCTGTTCCATGCTGTAACTTCCTTTGTTTTCTGTTTATTCATTCTCTGAATTTTCTTCAGTTTTGTGAGTCTGGGGATAGACAAGTTATTTCTTAAATTAAATTTGTTGTATTACCTTATGTATTTCTGTACTTTTAACAGAGTTCTGGAGAATAGTTCGTGGCTCCTATTTTCTCTGAAGCTGTTTAAAGTTGATTAGGAATTGAAAAAGTTCTGAGTGTTTTTATCAGAATTGCTCTAATTAAGTATGCTTCTATATGTTGTCCATGAATGTAAGGAAAAGTTCCTCTCTCTCCTTTAATCCATTCAAACCAGAAGATTTCACATTCATAGATA
The DNA here is from genome assembly GCF_965183815.1 of Platalea leucorodia. Taxonomy (NCBI): domain Eukaryota; kingdom Metazoa; phylum Chordata; class Aves; order Pelecaniformes; family Threskiornithidae; genus Platalea; species Platalea leucorodia. Next base: position 39,124,816 of record NC_138827.1, on the reverse strand, counting down.
TTCTCTAAGCATTTAGTGTTGCTTATGGTTTCTTCAGTGTTCCAGCTGAAAACAAATACTGGAGCTAACCTTGAAAATCTAACTTGTATGTTTACAAAATTCTCAATAATAAGCTATGATAGTAGCTCTGGGGCCAGTCAGTGGGCAAATAGTCAACCCTATTTATGGGCCTAAAAATAGGCAGAGAACTCTGTTGACTTAGGTGATGAAGTTTTGGGGACATATTCAATATCTATGTGGATTAATGAAGCCTTTGCAGGGGGTATTCTGGTAGTTGTTTTAACTGTGGGTGTCCAAGACAATGGCAAAGTTTCCTTTATCTTGGGTGCTCACTTTCATTTGTTTTAAGAAGCTTTGTTATTAGTGCAAATAACATAAGCTGTTTAGTTGCTAGAAGAAAATATTTCTGTTTCAGGGTTATGTGCTTTTTAAGGCATACGGGAGGCGTGGGAAACATACAGGTTTCTTTGTCTCAGTTAAAAAACTGTCATTTGTGTCTATATTCTGAAACAGAGTCATTATGTGAATGGTTTGTGCCAACTGCATGTAGATGTATTTCATACTCTTGATTTTATACAACCTTAGCCCATGCAGATCCCGTTCTTTTGCACTATCCCTGTAATCCAATGTAAAGCATATGAAACAGGCTTACAGTATATGTCTCACCTCTTCTGTTTCTTGGGCTACTTTTGAAAGTTTGATTGGGAAATCTGTTTTGGTCAGGAAAACTGGAAAATCAAGTGTATATATTTTTTTAGCCCCAACCAGATTAGGTGCCTAAGGACAGCCAATGGTATGGATATGCACAGGTGAGGATAATCAATGTGGCATGCTTTTTGCTGTTGTCTTTCATGAAAATCTTACAACTTCTTTGGGAGCATGCCAAAAGAATGCTTTCCTGTAGCCAGAACAAGGGTATTCACTGCTGTAATTCATCATATGATGGAGCCATCGGCACTCTTATCATGAGATCAGTATTTTGTATGAGTAGCAGTGTATGTCACATGACCAAGATGGTGGCAATGAAGTGGCCAAACACATGTCATGTAATGGGTTTTCTGTTTTGTGGTGTGACAGGTATGTTTTGACCCTTAAATATATTTGTTAGAACCTCTATGCCTCTGCCTTAGTTTATTGATTGTGTATCATTATAGCTAGGTAGTGGAAACTAGGCCAGAAGATAATTTGCAGATGTGACAAGGCAGTAAAATACCGTATACTTTACTATGTGTATGCAAATGAACAGAGGTAAGTCTCTGCATGAAATGCGCACTTACACCTGAAATCCCAGCTATCTTGCTACTAAAAAAATACAAGTTGGAAGGACTCAGTTTGTCCATTGGCTGTCATGTGTTTGGAAGAATTAATTCAAATAGTGAGAGAACCAAAGATAGAAAGCTTTTGCCTGATTGATGGCTAAGCAAAAGGAAGTGAATGGTGGAACAAAGTCCACAAGCATTTAAAGGGGTCAAGTTTGAAGAGAAAAGGATTAATGAAGCCCTAACCTTGAAGTGAAGCCTGCCTAGGACCTGCTATACCTTCTTGCAATCTGACATGAAGACTCCATAGAAGTTTATAATAGCGTAGAAAGTAGACTTCAAGGTACAGCATAACTTGGGTAGAGAGACCTTGGGATAGATCTTGAGAATATCTGCTTCATAGCAAAATGCTTTTCAGATAATAATTTTTGAGCAAAGGCTTAGTAACTTTACAAACAGTTGGAAGTTATACTATAGGAAACAGTCCTGTACGGTGATGAATTAAGTGTGGTAGTAATAAAACTTGTGGACACTGTCTGATTGAACACAGGGCCCATGAATAGGAGCTTGCTAATGAGACATGGATGTTGTGTCAGAGCTGATCTGTGGTTGTGGTGCTGGTGATGTGTGGCTGGTACAATGGAGTGTTCAAAATGGTAACTAGTGGTCTCAAACTACATTTCAAAAAGGTGTGTGGAGGCATTTGAACCGGTTTGCTTGCAAGGTGTGGTAGTATAACCTGGGTTGTAAGATGTGGGTTGTTCCTATTTAAAAAAAAAAAAAAAGACCTAATGCAGCTGTCTAGCATAAAGATGTAAAAATAAAACACAATGGGTTTAATTATGTCACATTGCTACAGCTCATCTAAAGTAGGAAATAGTTTTTCCCTATTTATGTGGGTGATGGACAGTGTTGGAAGCTTGAAGTGCCACCAAACCAAGAGTGAACACTGAGTAGCTCAGTGAGGAATGGATTTTTACTTATTTTAAAACCCATTTTCAATAGCTATTAAGGTGATAGTGTTGACAGCATATTCTAACTTTACTCCTTCACCGAAACCAGTCCTCTGTCATCCAAAAGTGGGCTCCTGCAAAATGAAGGACAGGCTTTACATTACTGCTGGTGCATATGTGACTCCCCAAAGTGATCTTTCATAGGTTATAAGTAATAGCATGTATACGAACCCAATTAGAAAGCAAAGTATTTTGTAGTTTCACTTCAAATCTGATAAGCAGTAGTTGAATCCTATTGTATAAAATACATGTATATTTTATTTGGACAAAGCTATTGCAGGAAGAATGCTGGTACTGGAATTTATATTTTTAGGAGATTATTTTATATGGTTATTTTCTTCATGCTGGAACATTAATTGTAGTGACAGCTTAGTCCTCTGATAAGCAAGCAGGCTCTTTGGAGGTTAGCAGTGGTGTTTAACGATGCTAATACTCCAGAGTGTCTACTCTGTCCTCTGCTGGAGGTTACTGTCATGGGGATATCAGAGTAAAGTGTCGCAGCCGCACCAATTCAGAGTTCAGCTTAAACCTACCTTCATTTTAAGGTTAAGCCCTTACATATGAGATATTTATTACTGGTTTATAAGCAGAGGTTTACAAATACTTTTGGAAATCTAAGTGTGCATGAAATCTCTAGGAAATTGTTAGATTTTACATTTTCACGTGCATGGAAAATACACTTCCTCTGAGGCTGTGAACAGGAGATGCCTTTTGTGCTGTGGTCTATGGGAAGTGTCAGAAACGCTGTCTAGACAGACAGGAGCAGGCATTAGAGCTTGTGATCCCAGCGTAGCTACCCATTCAACTGCAGCAAACTTGCGAGGAACTGAATTTGGACTTCAGATCCTGTTTTGTAAGGGGTACTTATGCACTAATACCAGTTTGCTGTTTCCTCCCATTGCTCTTACGAATGGTTATGTATTTCTTATTAGTATGCTGATGCCACTGCTTTCTTTCAAACTGTCATGGTACAAGAAAGGGGGATTTTTTTAAAATAAAGAAGTGAAAATAGCGTCATTTATCACTAATTTTGAGCTGTAGGATTTATAGGTTCAACCTTTTTTAAAAACTGCACTGAAGTCTCAAGAAAGCCAGGAAAGTGTTTCAGGTGTTGTCATTTTTAAGACTGCAGAAATGTAGAGGAGGACTTGGAAATGAATGTGTATGCTAGTTTTGTCTTAAAACAGTTTTCTAAATACAGAAAATTCAGAGAGATGTCAATCTACTAAGAAATTGCTTTTGGCTGCAGCACCTGCTTTGATTTTGTAATCTGTGATCCGAGAAGGGGGTTCTCTGTGGCTGCTGTCAGCGTAATGGCCAAGGCTATAAGCCTGCTGCCTCTTGTCTGTATTCTTAGAGCCTGCAGGTCTTCTCTTCCAGTGTCCTGCAAACTGTTTAGACTCCTAAATGTGGGCTGTTTGTTTTGTTTTGTTTTTAAAGCGGACTGCCATACTGTTATATTTTCATTAGTGTAAACTGAAATTATGTTGTGTCCAGCATTAGAGAATGCTGTTAGGTAAGTACTTTACACTGAAGAAGACAGTCTAGAGGGAGGTATCTGAAGTATGTAGCCAGAGAGAAAACTGCTGAGCAGTTTGCCGCCTTTGGGTTTAAATAGAGATTGCAGTAGGGACTGTTGGCTTTGGAACAGTGTTAAAGCCGAAAAGAAAATGGCTACCAGAAATCATTGTTGCTACAGTAACAACATGGCTTGACTATTAATGTGCTGCTTTAACTACTATTAGAGATGTTGTGCGAGATACTGCTTTTAGGTAAAAGTGTCCTTAATGGGAACAGAGATTTAAATCCATTTAGATATTAATGGATATCATCAGGCTTCTTGATTTAGAATACCAATCTATTTATTGGAAAAACTAATTTCTAGTAAATTTTTTTTAAACATAATTACTGCTTTTTCTACCCCCAAAAATTGCTTAATTGTTTTAAATTATATTAATAAACATAATGTCCTTACAAAACAACTTGCAAGAGAAAAAAACAGTACAGAGTATTGATCTTTTATGGTAATATTTTTTTTAAAAAAACCCTGATACTATTTCACAAAGTATGTGGTATCTGGTAACATACTTCTAGCTTTCAGAAATTAAGCCCTTAAGGTTTTTTCTTTTCACGCAGCAAAGCTTTTGTTTAAGATATTTTTATATTTTGAGTTCAAAATAAAAAAATATGGCCAACCTAAATCCTGTTCGAAGATTTAGAAACAAGGAGCAGATTCTAAAGTGGAATCTACTCAGGATCTGCATTGTATTTTATTTCATAAGGATTTAAGTGTGTGTTTTGTGGAATAAACTTTTTGCAGTTTTTTTTATGAATGGGGAAGAGTGCAGTTATGCTGAAGAATTTCAGAGGTGTGTGATACAGTATGTCAGGAAAGGGATACGTGAAATGCAGTGAATGTGTGAGGATTAACTGATGCATTTCTGTGTGTGTCAGGATTCCACAGGTGGCAGACTTGGTGGCAGGTACAGACTGACGATAAACCGTACCTGCTCTTCATCAAAGTCCTGTATGTGTGATGTGTCCTGTATACCTATAGCAGATCCCATTTTTCTGTAGTTCTTTTGGGTTTTTGGGGCGGGGGCGGGGGGGAGGGGTGTTGGTGAAGTTCTCTGTCAGACTTCCTGACTGAAAAGGCACTGGATTCATTCAGTAGAGATGGAGCTTATAAACTATTCTCTATTCAGGGGCTTACGGAAGATTATGCAGTGGTCATTGGTAAAAATGACGAAGGCTTTAAAGCACGCATCTAAAATACACAGTTGCCTATGACTTGGAATGCAAGTATCTGTACTTAAACGTGGTATTTCTCAAGTAGCACACATGCTTTATTTACTTTGATTGTACATATGTATTATTTTTATTGTACAATCTTTTTTCACACCTTTCTTCAGTATCTTGTATGAAACAATCGTCTGACTGATTTCAGTGGAATCCTGCCTCATTTACAGGCATATGTGCCAAATACATACAATGCAACTTTCAAGTTGTAGAAAAATGCATAGTATGTAAAGAAGGTCATTTGGACAATAGAATGTTGCTGCTCGGTGGTACACAAAAGGGGATGCACTAATTTGATGTGCACAACCTTAACCTGAGCTTTTTTTATTCTTATGCTTAGCTTTGCCTCCTTCATGTTTTTATTAAAATTCTGTGGGTTTTGTAGAAAGGAGAGGATGACACTACAAATGTCTAACACCACTCTAAGGTTTGGTATGTTTAAAATGAACCTTGAAATGTAACAGGCTGCTTTCTTAAAAAGAACACATGGAAGGTGCTGCCTCAGATTTTTTTTTTTTTTTTTAATTTAAAGACACAAAATGCATGTTTTTTAATTGAGGCCGTTGGTTCCTTAGAAAAGCACTTTAGTGAAGCAGCTTTCTGTTTTGCATTTCCGATTACTTAGTTCCAGCTGAGAAACTGGGTGCGCAAACTTGGAGTGGAAATTTGTCAGGAACCATAATCAGTTGCTATGAGGTAGGCAAGATCTCATGTAACTCTGTTTTCTGCAGTGCATTTGTGCGGTGCTTATAGCCAGAGGGTGTGTCACTGTATTTTGGGGTGCTGTATGTAAAGCTTATGTGATGATATGGTGAAAGAATATGTAGTAACTCAGACTGGAGGAGAGAGTGATTCCGTAGGTGAAGGGTAGAGGCAGTTCCTGCACAGGTAATGTATTGACGAGATTTTGCTGACAGCATAACGAAAGGAGAAGTGTTCAATGTCAAGGATGATGCCAAGGTTATGTACAGTGCCATTAGTAGTTTGGAGTGGAATGGAGAGATGATGTCATTCTGTGCTTTAAGCTTTTCCTATTTGGGAGAAGCTGTTACATTTAAGGTATATAAATGCAGCAAATAAAGAGCTAGTTCATGTGGTCAAGGTAAATAGGCTGAAGGGTGACTGAAAACATCCAGGTGTTTATTATAAAAGTGGTATGTTGATCTGTAGCTTAAACTGGTAGAGAAATGATAAAGAGAGAAGGTGAATTATTTCTCTGCAGTTTATTGCTTATGTTATGGTAATTCTCATTGTGAAGAATGCCATTTGATTTAGTTGGATATTGATGGACTGTAAACTTATTTATTAAATATCAGTGATACTTAGAATGTTACAACTGATCTTAGCTGAGGGGGAAACTGCATTGATAAGTAACCTTCAGAAACAATATATTCATATTGTCTCTTAAGGCCTTGAAGTTCTAAATGTTTTCAAAACTCCATCTTTAAACCGATGCTTCAGTTTAGTGCTTTTATGATGCTTTCATTTGTGTGTTGATTGTTACATATTTGGTTACTGGATAACGTACTCAAAGTAAACAGTTCTTAAATTATGTTCGTTTCCCCTTGCTTCTCTGTAGGCATCTTTCCATCTTTATTGTGTGCCTATTGTGTACATCTTTAAATGCTTACTTCTTTATCTGTTTAGTGATGGAGAGGAAAAGTAACCTTTTTTGACCAATATGTTTTGTTAGTCCAAACCCCAGTCTACCTAGAATATTTTCCCCTCTGATGGCTTTTCCATTTTTTTATTTATGTAATACAGATTTTTGAAATAATAATTAAATCTGTTGTTTGACGTAATTGATAGTAAAAACACAAGTTCTTTTTTCCTGTACAGGCTACTCTCTTTGACTACTTTTTTCCCTACTGTGATACTCTTATTAATGCTGTATTCATCTACTTGTAATCTTCTTGTTTGGACTGAAACAGCTTCACAGTCTGAGGTATGATCAGTTGTGTTCATTTCCTATGCTGTCATACTCTTCCTTGAAGTGCTTCACCATCCCATACGGGGTGTTGTCGAAAAGCAAAACTTTCTCTGAGTAGAAAAATGAGAGATTTCCACAATTCCACGTGAAAGCCCTGCCACAACTTTGGGAACTGTGCATGTGACTTTTACTGTGATGAATAGACAAAGGAAGAACTGTAACTTCTTTGAACTGTTTTTCAGATAACTCTCAAAATCTAGCAGGAGATTCAAAATGCAGGAGGCAGCCTTCTCTCTTGCAGTCCCTTGCTTGCTCGCTCTTGTTCAGTCACTGCAGATTCTTTGAAGTCAGAAGCATCTCCAGTAAAAGGACTTAAATTTTGTCTCTTCATGTTGTGAAGTGTTAAGTTTTTGCTTAATTTGAGTTCTGGGTAAGTCAGGCTTCAGTAAGGTACCTGCACTTAAATATCGCTTTGCTTTAACTGTTGTAAGAAGCGTGATTGTTATTTTTCCTTTGCAAATTTAATTTTGGTAAATTTGATTGTGGCATTTATAATTCAGTTGGTATAACTACGGTTGGAATAGCACAGATTGAGAGAAGTCTTAGAAATTCTCCAAGGGAATTAATTTTGTGTTTTTAGAAAACCTCATGTTGAAGTTCGCGTGATTATTTAAATTAATCTACAGTGAATGTTAGTTCTAGATATTTGTGGGTACTGAATGTAGATTAAGTTATTTTTATACTTTTTAATAGAAATCAAAGAGCATCAAAGTTCCTTGTACAAAGAGAAAGCAGGAAACTACATTTTGTACAGACAAGGTCATTGCTGACTAGTTGTTGGGAAAATGGCAGTATAGGCTTGTACTTAAAGAGCTTTTCAGCTGTAATAACTGATTTAGGAGACTATTGTCAGCTAAGTTTTTGCTTTCTCAGTCTTCTTCTGAAATGACTTTATCCTTGGTAGTTGTGTGTACAATTTTAGCTGGAGCTTCTTCTGGGATTCTTGTAATAGCCTTTTCTTAGAGTAATCTCTGTTTTCTACTGGCTGTTTTTTCCAGCATTGATTCTTAGCATTATTAGATTTCTATGGACGTTTTCCAGAGCTGGATCAGATACTAGAAGGAAATTTCTCCTCGTTCCTGGCTTTTGGATTTAGCAGATTTTAATGCTGCGACACCGGTATCCTGATAAATGTAAATGCCACTCTCAACCAACGAATCACATTTTGTAAGTCCCAGAAAGTACTTGAAGTCAAGATGACAGTTGCAAGCCTTTTTCTGTGGTTTTATGTTAAGCTAGTGACATGGACTGTTTAGCCACAGCTTATACCAACAAAAGTAGATCGTATAGTATAGTTTATTCTAGGCTTTGTTTCTTCTTTCCTTCCCCCATAAGCATCATCAGCTATGGGGGCAAAAGCTAGTTTTGTGTTATGTTATAACTCTCTTAAAAAAGACAACAAAAAAAACCAACCACAGACAAACAAACAAAAAATGCCACCAAAAAGCCCACCAAAAAAATTCTCTATGAATTATGTTCCTGACTGCAGCCGTTCCAGGAGAAGGTGGTGGTTAAAGATGGTTAAGAGTCTTTTCCCAGATAGATGTAGAAATGTCAGTTATCACAGATCTGTTAGGAAATAAGGGCTAAATAGTAGATAAATAGATCAAAACTCTTGTCAGGATTACTGCAGATTTTATTTACTCATTGTACACCTTTGCATTCTAGTGTTTCTCAAACTTTTTCCCCAGAAAGGTGCATGTTATAGGAGATATTTAATTATAGCAAACAGGGCCCTAATAATGTAAACAGAAGGTGAATAAAAGTAAATGTAGTCTTGACATAAGATCGAGCTCTAATGACAAGAGGAGTAGTTAGGCAAGTTTTGTGTAGTAACTTATATTTGAACTCAGATTAATTGTCTTTATGTAAACCTTGTATTGTGAATGGTTATGAGCTTGATTCAAGATTCATGGATAAAATCTTTATAGATGTGAAAGTAGTTATCTTAGTTGTTCTTTATGAACCTGAATTTTGAAGAAGCAGCTGTAACTTTTGTTTACTTGGGAAAGCAGTATTATGGAAGCTTTTGCAGCTGTTCTCTAGCTAACCAGAAAGATTAAAAATTTTAACTAGTATAGTGTAGCAATTGTGACAATTATTTTACAGCTTGTACATACAGCCTTTTAAATTATTGTCAAACAAACGCTCTTTGAGAATCTCTGTGTGTGTCTCTCTAGCTCAGATACACTTGAGGGGTTGTACTTCTGTCTCTGAGCAATAGCCACAGATGTGACTTTGTCGCTGCGCACAGACTGGAGAACTTCTTGTGCCTACTTGGGCCTTTTCTGTGTGTTGCGTGAAAAGAAGTCTCACTGGTATGCTGCTTTTTTGTTTCGTCTGGGCAAGGTGATCATTGCTAGCACTGAACCAGCCTTGGTTCCCATTTACCGATCGGTGAGGAATGCTTGTCCTTTTAATAACTTCTAGTCCGTTTATGTTTCTTTAGTATCACCGGGGGTACGTGCAAGATATCGCCGATCTCCACCGTTGCAGTTTTCTTCCACTTCCTGTTCTCTGCCCTTATCAGAACAGGCAGCTGCTTATCCGTGATCAGAAGCCTAACCATTTTAGAGTGGTCCTTGTACCTGCTGTGGGCCCCTTTTCACTCTTTGAATGGCGAGGCCTCAAGGTGAATGCTGTGTAACTGCATTTCCTACCTGCTTCTGAGTCCCTTTTGATGTTGTCCTTATTAACTGGTGAGGGAGAGTGGCTTTCATTCTCACTTCCTTTCCTGATAATGAGAATTAAGACAGGAACATTGGAGGCAAAACATTTGTGATTTTGAAATCTTTGCCTTTCTATAAGGAGTCTTGGAGAACTACCTCTCTTGGATCTGCCTGGTAAAGAACTTCAGGTGCTCAGTTATTCCAAATGTCAACACCCTTGGAAAGAATAGTAGGTGTTAGAGTTTGATTGTGCTGGAGTGAGAGGAATCTTCCTTGACAGCGGAAAGACCTTTCAGAGGTGAGTGTTGGTTAAATACTGTAGGTTGGGCCGCTTTAAACAGTGAGAGTCTTAATGCTGTCAGTAGTCTGGGCTAAAATGTGGTGTGTCGATGCAGACTGCACTGCCTTCATCAAGATGTTTGCGTGCGACTGCACGTACAGTCTCCCATTGGGTGGAGCTTTGAACACCAGTGGGTTTGAAATCCCAAAAAGGGGAGTTAATTCTGCAGAGCCCTTTGAAGTTTGTAACGCAGGGCTGCAGTGGCCAGCCCTTTGGTCCGTCAGCAGTTTGCTTGCTGATGATCTCTTTGTGCAACTTCTGTCATCTTTCCTTCAACTGGACAATATCCAAATCATGATGGCCCATCTTCTCTATTCCCTTCACTTTCTGTCTGTGCCAGATGTAGATATAGAGTAACCCCAAATTTATCCCTCAAAGTGGTCTGTGAGCTCCTTGCGAACCAGAGAATTCTTACATTCAAGAGTACTCACATTTAAGTTTTCTCCAAAGAGCACGTTCAATGAGTACAAGAGTACAGGCCGTCCAGATAGGCAGTGTAGGGTAAGACTTCCCATTTTATGTCAACAGAGTAAATTGAATGGTCCGAAGTAATGTGTATCCATGAAAAAGCTGTTACAGCAGTTCGGGTTGTATGACAGCCTGCTGTATTACCACAGTGATCTACAGTTGTCTGGGCTCAATCCTTTGTTGCAAAGATTCTGTCTGCACTTGGATCACAAACCATGAAAACTATGCTGAGAACAGTTATTGCTAATGTTTAGCTAATTGCAGTGTTCAGAAGATGTGAGAATTGCTGTAGTGTTGTGAAGCCATTTTGCACAGGGGCAGAGTCATTGATGTAGTTCTTACGTGCAGTGAGAAAAATGTTAGTCTGGGATTGACTCTGCCCAGCCAAAGTGCACAGGTTTACTGAGATGTCTGGTTTAGTGCTGATCTTAGTGTTTGATAAGGTAAAGCCTGCATACACCTTCTTTCCCATTTTTTGAAAGGCATTTTGGCTCTTCATACATGCAGGGTGTATTTTGTGGGCTTTTTTAACTGTACCTTTACATTTACTTTCTGTAATGTGCAGTAGGGCTCCACTGCTGCTTGAAAATAACACTTTTGCTTCTCTGGGTGCATGAATATTACTCTAAAACCTGACTAAATAATTTTTTTTTCTGTAATAAAACTTACTTGAGAAATGAGCATATCTTTTGAATAACGTTAATGCATAAAGGCTGCGGTTTAATGTGATAACTAGGAAATGATCCTGGGGCTAGGGAGAGGATCTTGGAGACTTGTCTTCTGTTGCTTTGTATTGCCCAGCAAGACTTTTTTGAAAGGTCTGTCTTTCCTTGCTCTCTGTAATTTAGGCAGGTGGCTTTGAGACAGTTACAGGCTGACTGGGGAACTCAGAATCAAAAAGCTGTGTGTGAACAAATTGAGGGGAGGAATCTTAGGCAGTATGTGAGGATAGGTATCTCTTTCAGAGTTAGTTCTGGTGATGGATACATTAGTTTAGTCTAGATATGACTAACCCTCTCTGTAAAGCTGTATGCTAGTTGTTGTGTCTTCATTAGAAGTAGATCCAGTTCTGTAGAGATGCTGTACCCAAATCCGTTCTTGGTTTTGTGCAGCTTCGGTGACTTTCAGAGTCTCTTCCAAATGTTCTATAGTCTGATACCTCCCACTAGGAAGTGAAAAATTTACTTGAATAGTTAGTTCTGTAAAGATCCATGAGGAAAACTGAAAATAGAGCATTTAATCTGAGATTAATCAGCCTTCACGGAGGCAAAGTAAGTTATGATTTTAAAATGGGCCAGCTAGCCTTTAAAATAATAAACACAACTTTCCGAGGAAAGGCAAGGAATTAGTGAGGCCCAGGTTTAAAACCCTCTAACACTTAATCTCAGATATGTTGATGATTTTTGCTAAAAAGATTTTTAAAAAAGCTTTCATTTGTAACCATTTCCTTTTCTGTGCTGTTCCCCATTCAGGGAACTCAAGAGGTGACTTTGAAGGCACTAGCAGAAAATGCAGCAGAGCTTTTATTGCCATGGAACTTTTTTCCCCCTGTTCTGCTCACTTAGTTTAATGTGTGTATATTTGATATGATTTCTTGGTGGATTTTTTAATTAAAGTACCAACATCTATGTTATTTGAAAATTACATGTGTATTTGAGAGAAGACCACTGGAATTTTGGTATTTCTACCCTGAAACAAAACTGATAGAATACATTTGTAGCTGTGAATTTCTCATCTCTGTGCTTTGCCTGTCTTGTCTGATAGTCTAGGACACAAGTAGAAAACAATGACAGCTGTACAGTAAGTTCTTGTTTTATTTTGCAGGTTTGTTTTAATGTGGAAGTGGATCTCTCAGCTTAATGCAAACCAAACAAACAAAGGTGAGAAGAAGTTTTTTGTTGGTTTTTTTTTTTGTTGTGGTGTTGTTTGTTTGTTTGTTTTTCCAAATTCCTTGGATCCTGTAGCATATACTGCTAAACACTCAGAAAAAGCGGTGAGTGAAAATTGTATTGAAACTTGTATCTTGATTACTGTAATTTATGGACATAGTATTACTTCTATGATACCAAAATAGGAACAAAACGCACACAGCTCTGATATTTAAGATTATGATGATAATTATGCTTTTCTTCCATAAACTATTATAGTAAAAAAGATACCAAGGCATTCTGCTAGCTGTTGAGAGCCAAAATTATGAGTACTTCAAATGAATTTCATCCTCTGCATATTACCCACCTGGTTTCAAAGTACTGAAAGTGTACTTTGCATTGTCAAAGCAGCGTGTTAAACTTGCACTTATTCTGTTAATAAATAACTCTGTGGGAAATTTGACCAGCTACGAGAATAGCGTTTCAGATTTTTAATAATGAAATTCTGTTGGGTATTTTTTCCCTTTCCTGTCCTCAGGAACCCTTTTGGGAGCTATTTGAAAGACAAAGTGTATGAAGATTTACTGCTGGTACTCATGAGCTGTAGAACTTAGTTGTCCATATGCAATTGCAAAGTGTCTATCTAGGTAACGTTTTCTGTAACTTTGGCATTCCCTCCCTCCCCCCACCCCCCCTTATTTTGAGAAAAATAATTTAACTAAGCACAGATTTTGTTTCTCTTCAAGTTACTTGGTATTCTACTTCAGGAAGACTTTGAACTATGAAATTAATCTCTTCTCCATTAAATTATGTGAAATACTTAACAAAGAGCAATTTGCTTTACTCTGTTGTAGCTTGATTTTTCAAGAGTATCTTTAGGTAAGGCACCACAGTTCGGTAAATTCTCTGCTGTGGAGACAGGGCATGATGGACTCGTGTACGTAGGCTTCCATAACAGACAAAGGCTGGCTTCTCAAGTTTCCTCCTTGCTGTTTGACTAATACGCCATCTCAGAATGCAGCTGCTTGTGGTGACTTGATATTTTGAAGAGGTGAGAGGGAGATCCTGTTTGCTCAAATGAGCTTGTTCTTCATTTCTAGTCTCCGATTAATATGTAGATGTAATGTAGCTTTAAAAATGTAGCATGTGCATTTTAAAATCGACATGACCTGCTTTGTTTGTATCTTCTGCTCTGCTAAGACTTTTTTAGACCTACTGCTGTCAGCTTTAAAATACTGATTATAGCAGAATGCTTTGTGGGGAATTTAAAATAACTTCTGTTCAGTGTTGTTCCTTTGTATAAGGTATAACTGATTCAGGACTTAGATTATGAATTGTCTTCTGAACTATGAACAATTAAAAGTAAGCTGTACTTACTGCTCTAGTATGCATATACTTACGTGTAGAGGAATGTTTACTGCCTTAGCCTGACTTTGCAGGTTTCTAGAATGTGCTGTTTGAGAAAAGGAATAAATATAACTCTGTAAAAGGAAATACTTTTCTTTATCTGAGTACGAGTGTAAAACAACAATCGTGGCTAGGGAGGGGACTTGAATTAACGGTAAGATTTAGATTGTTCCCTATGCCTTCTAATGCTTTCAGTACTTAATGCTTACAGTTTACGTTCTGTCTCTTCTTAATTTATGTGTTATCTCATTACTGGTTTAAATACAGAAAATTAGTCGAGAAGTCCGTAATATATAAATATCTGAGTGTGTTCTTTAAGCATGAAATCTTCTGAATGAAACTCCAAAGACCTTTCATCTTAATGGTGGTTAGCTGTGTGTAATAGAAAAAAACTGGTCTCTGAGGAGAAAGTCTGTACTCTTGCATACATAACAAGCGGACAGAAAAATGTGTAAAAGAATACATGGAAACAGTGTAATGACGTTTGATCATTATTGTTATTGCTTGGAGGAGATCTTGAGGTTCTGACAATTCTGTGAAAATGACAACTGAATAGTCAGTAAATCAATGAAAATATTACGCATTATCAGGGAACAAAACAAAAACCAGAACAAAACAAAAACCAGATTTGGTTATACAGATTTGTGGTGTACCCTAGATGCATTGCATTGCAATGTGTATTGCTTCTTGAGTACTAGTCTACTCCTGTGACTGAAAAATGACACAGCAGAGCTGAAGAGGGTTCAGAGAAGGGCAGCAAGGATGACTGAAAGACTTCTTTTTAAAGGACAACTTGCGTTTCCCAACTGCCTCTGTCTTCTGTCTCCACTCATCAGTGTAGTGACTGCAGCATCTTGTAGACTTCTAAACAATGAATGTAACTCCCACAACTCAGCGCAGACTTGTCCTTTTGTCTAAGCTTATGTCACTTAAAACAATAGCTGAAAATGTGATTTAATGATTTGCTCAAACATTTTTCTTGTACTCTTGACCAGAATGCATTTCTTAGTGACTCTGATAGTGTGCTTTCTATGTAGGTTTTATTTGAGTAAAGGATTTAGGGTTTTTGTTTTTCTAATTGCAAATCATTCTCTTTCCTAATGTGAATATAAAAGGTATGATATCCTGACTTTTGGAAATTAAAAAAAAAAATCTATTGCCAGTTAAAAACACACAGGTGTAAGATAGTATTTACAAGCAGTGAATGTACTTTATAGGGGTAACCGTCGTCTTTGTTCTTAGGTTTTCTGACTTCCAGACTGCATCTTCTGAACTCCATAGGAGGACCTATCTTGTTTTAAATGTGGGGGAAAGTTAGGAAAAAATAATCTTGGTCTCTATGTGTTAACAGTATACTGGGTCACACTTCCGTGTAACAGGAAGGGTTACAGAAGGTAGATGTTTGTGCTGAATTTCCCTGTAACAGTGTGTAGAGTGAGGTCAGATTTTAAGCATTTGAGATATCAGGCAAAAACACACTTGCTTCCAGAAACTGTCTTTAATGTATTTAGTATTGCTTTACCTAAAAGTAGAGGATGTAATAAATGAGTAATACCACCACAGATGTCGAAGAAGGATAGGTTATATACAGAATTCTGCACAGGATAAATGTGAGTATGTGGGATTTGTGTTTCTTTGGCTCAGACAGGAATCTCATACAATTTTCATCCTGTTTGTATTTCCCTGGTAACATGAAGTTTAGCTTTCTGCCATTAAATCACTTATGGTGATGACTTTTTAAAACAAACAAACAACAATTATTAGGGGAGCCACCTTATCTTTTCTTGTCACTTGGAATTATGAGTTTTGTCTGTTTATCTGGTCATGTACAGAGTTATATAGCTTCAGGTCTTTTAAAAACTCTTACATGCTCATCAGTAAGGATGACAGCTTTCTCCAAGTTGGCAGAACTTTTCTGAAAAGGTGCAAGATGTTTTTTTGGCCTTACCTGGCACAATCATTAGCTTTTTAACCCTTGATCACTGAAAGAATATAGAGGATGATGAGAGCCAGTTTGCTGGTAAGGATGAGTTAATATCACTAATATAATTTGTTACACTAAGATTCTAAATTAAATGAGTAAAAGCAGACTGTTCATTTAAGGTAGTCTTTTTATAATTGGGAAAGATAGTATGCTTTAGGAGGTAAGTCTCTACCTTAATAGGAGAGACAATGTTAAAATTTATGATGCTATGAAAATATGTACAGCAAATAGTTATCAGCCAAAAAAGTAAAAAGCATGAGAAGTTACTAGATGTGTTTCAGGTCATGCTGGATAAAAAGAATTACAACTTTTATTTAATATAATAAGAAATAAGGTCAGAATTTTTCCAAAGTTGAAAGGTGTGTCATGTTCAAAGATCAGTCTCAATAAAATTGGGTTGAACTGTTTCTAATGCCATCTTTAAGAAAGTCGCACTGTAAATCCATTATGCGGCATCATGTTGTTGTCATGCAAGTTCTCCTCATCTGTGATCTGTAGGACTGACACTTCAGGACTACTTCGTGCAGGTAACTAATAATATAGTTTAGTGAACTTGAGAAATATTCCTGTAAAAATAGTCAAATATACCTGACTTCTAAAAATCCTTCCCAGTCTGGTTGTGATCTTTGCATACTAACAAAAGTACACCGAGTAGCTTATCCAAATAACAAGCTGGAGGTTTATACCTTAAGAGATCTTCAGCTTCGGTTACTGAATTCACCTTTCTCTGAAATTTGGGATTATGGTGAAAATAAGACTTCTGTGGCCATCACTGTGGATTTGTGTAGAGTTACAGAAAACAGCTAATTATTAGAGTCAGTTCGTTGGTATGTATTGGATTTGTATTGGAAGAAAGGGTTCTTTACCCAACTGCTCATGAAAAGTGTCTGAACAAAAAGACCTAATTGTAGGAAAAACCTTTGTTTTAAATTGAAAGTCAGTTTTAGATTTGGATATGAAAGTTCTGTAGGTTCTACTTTGATTAATTTTAAATGTCTTTGTGGTAGTACACCATTGCTCCTATTTGGCAGATGGGGAACGTTTTCAGTTCTGTGTGCTCTGCACATGGGGAATAATTAGATTAGCATACAGAATTTCACCACCACTTGGTGGCAGTACCTGGCTTCAAAAGGACTTGTTTCTGAGCAGATAAAGTGGCTTTGATTCTGTAAAACTATAGGTTAAGGGGGAGTAGATTTGTTTTAAAATTTCCAAAAGTTAGTGATGTGTTTTAGAAATGTATTTAACCTACTGGAAGGATTTGCATTTGTATGTCTCTATGGAAAATCTAGCTATCATATCTAATATGTAATTTAAGAGTATTTCTTGTGTTAATAGTATTCTCCAAAGATGTATTTAATGTTCCCCAGTTGAATTATTTTAGCATTTACTTCTAGCATTTTACTTCAATTGAGTAGTGTACTTCAAGTAATTTTAGAACATAAAATTTGCTTCATGGTAGTGTTACTCATAATGTTGTGTTTTGCAGTTAAACAGAGGACTGCCAAAGCTGCTTTTTGCCTTCTGAAATGTTCTCTGCATTTTCACTTTTTTATTTATTGATAGAAATTTTAGGAATAGATTTCCCAGTAGATTTTTCTGTCAACAAAGCTAGTAAAAGTTTGTGCCCTTAACTCATAGTTGTTGCATCTTGGTTGTGCTGATTCAGCAGTGCATGGGTCCCAGCCTTTTAAACTGGATAATGAAATTGTTGATAAAGCGTGAAAGAAGGAATGTGGGGGAGTGGAGGAAGGCAGGAGTTATTTAAATTGGCTTTGCTGCAAAGAAAAGCATAATGCCAACGTATAGCACAGTAATTTGACAGCGTATGTCTCCATGTTGAGACTACTTCCTCTTCTCTGCAAGCCAAAATCTTCTGCAATGACAGCAGGTCTTTTATTTTAGTATTATTCCCCATGTAAAGACTGTAGTGATGAGAGTAAAGCATGGAAGAATGCAGGTACTTTCCTAAACACATGCTCTTTGTGAAACATCTCGCTCACTGTGACTGGAGTTAATAACAGAGCATTGCTGGTGGGAGTGGCTTCTATGAGGAGGAGGTATTTTTATTGTATTGCCTGAAAAGTTGACATTGAGAATCCAGCATCCTTAGGCCCCTCTGAGGTGTGACATATCAAGAAGGCTTCTAAGTAGATTGTGACGTAGAAGAGGGATTCATCCTGTGGAAAGTCCTGAAATACTAATAGAAAATGAGGTGGGACTTGGGAAAGGCATGTTTATAAATTTGAGTGTGATAATATAACTTTACTTAGCGAGTGATAATATCATTTTAATTTAGTGAGAGAATTCTGGAAAACAGGAACATGGGAAGAGAGAGGGACATCAAATCATGGGTTTGCTGTGAATATGTTCTACATAACTTGGGGTAAAGAGAATGCACTTTTGCTGTATACCTAATTATTTTTGTGTAATTTTCTTAAGCTGTCAGAATGATAAATCTGAAGTTAGTGGTTGGAAACTTTTTTTTTTTAATTAAAATACTCTTGTGCCTATATTGCTGATATTTTGAAATGAAAGAAAAAAGTGGATAATCTGAGCATACGGAGCACTCTAAAGAGGAGTAAAATAAGTGAGAATTGGGATACTGTGTGGCAAAGTGTACTAAAACAGAATCACAGAATAGCTGAGGTTGGAAGGGCCCTGTGAAGATCTTGTCCAGTCCTCTGCCTTAAGCAGGGTCACCTAGAGCAGCTTGCCCAGGACCATGTCTGGATAGCTTTTGGATGTCTCCAGGGATGGAGGCTCTACAGCCTCTCTGAGCAACCCGTGCCAGTCACTCTCGCAGTAAAAAAGTTTTCCTTGTTTTCAGACGGAAACTCATATATTTTAGTTTGTATCCATTGCTTCTTGTCCTATCACTGAACACCACTGGAAAGAGTCTGACTCTATCTTTTTGTACCATCCCTTCAGATGTTTGTACACATTGATGAGATCCTACCAAGTCTTCTCCAGGCTGAACAGTCCTAACTCTTACCAACCTTTCCTCACAGGAGATGCTCCAGTCTCTTAATTGTCTTAGTGGCCCTTTGCTGGACTCTCTCCAGTAGCTCCATATTTCCCTTGGACTGAGCAGGCCAGAACTGGACACACTACTCCAGATGTAGCCTTACCAGTGCTGAGTAGAGGGGAAGGATCACCTCCCTCAGTGTGCTGGCAACACTCCTAATGCAGCCCAGGATACTGTTGGCCGCCTTTCCCACAAGGGCACATTGTTGGCTTACATTCAGCTTGCTGTCCAACAGGACCCCCAGGTACTTCTCTGCAAAGCTACTTCCCAGCATGTACTGGTGCATGGGCTTATTCATGGTGCAGGACTTCATACTTTCCTTTGTTGAACTTGCATGAGGTTTCTGTCAGCACATTTCTCCAGTCCGTTGAGGTCCATCTGAATGGTAGCACAACCTGCTGGTATATTAACCACTCTACTCAGTCTCGTATCATCAGCAAACTTGTTGAGGGTACCTTCTACCCCATCATCCAGGTCATTAATGAAGATGTGGAACAGTGTTGGACCCAGTCTTGACCCCAGGATACAGCGCTAGTTACTGGCAACCAATTACACTTTTTACCAATGATCACAACCCTTAATTATTTGGCAGCTTGATAAAAATACTGTCTCACAACAAGGATGGGAGCAGAGCTTTTATTTATAGACTGTAATGAGGAAAAACTTTCTTGTTTTTTAATGCTAGTTGTTAATAAAATAAGCGAGAACCACGAAGACGGTGAAGGGGAAGCCGTATGAGGAGCAGCTGGAAGTCACTTGGTCTGTTCAGCCTGGAGAAGAGAAGAGTGAGGGCAGACCTCATCGCGGTCTACAGCTTCTTCACAAGGGGAAGAGGAGGGGCAGGCGCTGATCTCTTCTTTCTGACGACCAGTGATAGGGCCCGAGGGAATAGCGGGAAGATATGCCAGGGGAGGTTTAGGTTGGACATTAGGAAAAGGTTCTTCACCCAGAGGGTGGTGGTGGAGCACTGGAACAGGCTCCCCTGGGAGGCAGTCACAGCGCCAAGCCTGACAATATTCAAGAAGCATTTGGACAACGCCCTCAGACATATGGTGTGAATTTTGGGGTTGTCCTATGCAGAGACAGGAGTTGGACTCTATGATCCTTGTGGGTCCCTTCCAACTCAGGATATTCTGTGATTCTATGAAACTATTCATTGCATTGTGTCTAGATAAAAGCAATTGTTGGTACCATACTTGAGGCTTAAGAATACATTTGACTGAAAAACACGGGTAATGGTGATGAAAGATGAAAAGTGTTTTCTCAAACATTTAGTTTCTTCAGAGAGAAAAAAGGTGTGAGCATGTGAGATTGACATAAAGGAGAAGAATTTATCTATGCATGTAAATGTACGTAAGGGAACAGTTTTTGAGAGAAATAGTGTGTATTATCACAGAGCATTAAGTCTGTATTTTTCAAACTTATGTGTCTTACTGGAATGCTGCTAGTCATTACCATGTATGTCTGCATTCAGGAAAATTCAATATTTGATTGTAGTTCTCATCTTTAGTAGAAACTAATGGCAGTGCAATTCAAACTAGATCGTACTACTAAAAATCCAAACTAGACAAAGAGCTGCAAGAATGTGGAGACTTAAGTACTTGGCTGTCCTCTCTGGCCAGGGTTGTAGAGTGCTGGGGGGAGTTATGGAAGCCTGTGGAGTTGCCAGACAACGTGTGACTGTTCTTAAGTTACCAGATTCAAAGTCTTGGTTTTTTGTACTGGCTAGGCATCTTTTAGAAATACCTAATTCAATTTGAAAAGTCTCTACCAATGAAACCATCCTAAACTGTGGCATTAGCACTTAGGACTACAAGAGTAATTTTTTGAAGTCGTACATCTGATTCTTGTGACACTTAAATTGTATTGTCATTTATGTTATTGATTTCAGTATTGAATTTTAGCATGATGCACCCCATTGTGACAGACTGGTTTATTTTCCCAAGCAAATCAATATTAGAGAAATAAGATTAACAATGGTCGGTGGCAGTAATGGTATTCTCTTCTATGATTTCTGAACTGTAAGATGGTGATGCTTCAGTTGTGTATTGTTTCCTTTCACATGCAAGATGTTAAAATACCACTCAAACATTTTAGACCAGAAATCAAGTTTCTGAAATTTTGACATTTTTAAGGAAACATCTTTTTTCCTTACTACCTGACACACAGCTTTTGAAGAAATTGCTTCATTAGAAACAAAGTTTCAGGTAATAAACTTTTTGAAAAAGTGTGCTTCGGGTTTGATGTCCCTGAGTATAATATTACTGAAAAGGCAGGTTGCTTTTATGTGATGACTCCCAAGTTTCTCTTCGGTCAACTTTTTCCACAGAGATAAAACAACTCAGTGAATCTTTCAATGGTATGACAAAAGGTTATACTGTGGGTGGCAATAACTTTCTATTTCTTTATTTAGTCATAATACAACTTCTTAGTGTTGTATCAGTAATTTTTCTTGCTGCTTTAAAAAATAGTTTTTAATATGGGTGTCTGATTAGCTATGAGAGTTTTCTGTGTTTGTGTTTTCATATGAACAGCTATGGATCGGAATTGAAGATAACTAGTTTTCAGTGGAACTCCTCAGACTGTGGTTATATTAATAACCATATACTTGTATGTAAAGTAGATGTGGGAGGGCAATGTTCATGGTGTTGTGCGTATTAAACAAACTGTCTCTTCACTACCAAAGTTTAAAAAAAAAAATCCAGAAGTGTTCAGGTGATTTGTAGGATTCAAAGCTAAGTAAGGCAGTCTACAAATAGTCAGTGCCTCTGCTGTGCAGAAGGGAATGTATTTTCAACAACTTAATTTGCAAACACAAATAGAAGCTTGAGGAAGGTACGGTGAGTCACAGACTCATCCTCTGGTTGTCAGGCTTTGTGGTTCTGTTTCCATCTGGATAGCTTTTTAAGAACATATAAAGTCGAAAACAAGTAATAGGTATTCTTCTAACGATCAAAATATTGTTATTTTATTGACTTTGGGTATTCATATTGCTAGATAACACCCAAAACTCAGGAGGTGTGAACTGTGTGCATTACTGTGTGAAAGAGGCAAAAATACTGCACAACTATCCTCTAAATAACTTGATTTTTTTTTTCCTCAAGATGTCGCTGGTTTATGCTTATACACTATTAGTTCCTCTATTACTCTGTACAAACCTTCATTTTCCAAAGGTTCTTAAACATTTCACTTTTGATAGAAGCTCCATGCTTGGCGTTTGCTGTGATTAAGTTGTTAAAGGAATAGACTGTGTAATGGGGCAAGGAGATGCCTCTCTAGTACTGTGCCATGGTGTACTTAAGCTCTCTTTGGTCTGCTGTTTGTTGCCTAAAAATCTGTGACTTTGGTTCCATTATCTTTAATATAATCTGTCATTTGAGAAAGCTTTATTACCGGAATGCTTGTGGATAAAATGATGGGGTTTGTTAGTTTTCTCTATTTACATAACAAAGTCTTGAAGAAAAATCTAAATGGGAAGAGTGCACACCTGAAACACCTTTCCTATCTCTTGAATACTTGAATAATCCCTTGAGTGTCTTGGTTATTCACATATCTGCTTAAAGAACTTGACTTATGACGAGTTACTTAGCACAGGACAAGTATATTTTTGCCTTCATTACAGCACTGCTGAAAGACACTGTATTTCTTCCGTTACTTTATAACTAGGCTGGTTAAATTCCATCCATTTAGGAGATGGCTTCTAAGGTTTTGTGCCACTTAATAGTCACTCTGTGCTTTTAGCACATTGGCTTATATTTATGAATTTAATGAGAAACTTGATATCAAAACACATAAAAGCACTTCCTGCTTTTCACGAACTTGACCAAATTCTTGCATCTTAATTTTTCAGCTCCATGTGCTTTCAAATCTATTGCAAATCCTTGTAAAATAATGTGAGTTTTCTAACAGAAACTGTCAAATCTCTAACTCCAACTGCTAGTAGGCAACAGTGTAGTACGTTTAGCACTGGAGCATAGGCTTTAATGAATGAGCATTGCATGAGGGCAATACTCTTAATTTGGTGTGTGACCCTATTACATAGTGAAGGTTGTCATTATGAAATAAGAACTTGGAAACGTCGTAAACCTACTGATAATAAATACAATTAATAATGTACATAGAACAATGGAATTAAGTACATTCCTATTAAAAAGAATTGGTAATGAACAGAAAGTGGACAGCATAGATCTGATGACAGGAAGGTTGCATCTAATCTGAATTACTGAGTGACCTAGGAAGCTTGCTCAGAGGGATTACCGAATAATTATGTTAATATGCAATTATCACCTCATTTCTTCTGTAGTAACCTCAAGATGTAGTGTAGTAAGGGTGTTATAGCAAGTGCTGATAGTTTGCAAAAATACTGATGTTCAAGATTTTTGAGACAATAAGATTAGCTTAAGGCATTTAAATTACGATTTGTCAGCTTGAAGATAAATCTGACCTTACACTTTTTTTAATGCTTAGACTATCTGGCCACAGGCAGTCATATCTGCAGAACTCATTATGATTTTAAAAACTGATATTTTATGAAGAAAAACAATATTAAATATTATGTAAATTTTAAAGTACTTAATTAAATGGGGTGGAATGTGGCTTAGTTGGCTAAATAATTGATTGTTTTCTACTTTTGAATATGAAATAATTTCTATATAATAGTGTATCATGTAAACCAGGAATAACACTGTTAACTGCATTACAGTCATTCTAGGCTTACCTGTAATAATTGAATTGAAGTTGACCTAGCCTTTTAGATAAAAGTATGTTTCAAAGGTATGAGCCTGGGATTGTGTAGGCTTTTTGAGCGTTGCCATTTTTACACTTCTATATCTCCTAGGTATATTGCATGATGTGTTTAAATAAAAATTACCTCAATTGTATAGTGCTTGCCGTGGTAGAGGCTATAACAAGCACTATTTGCAGGAAATTTAAAGTTTTATCTCAATGTTTAATTTTTCAGATACACTAAGTAAGGATTAATTAGTATGTATTTTGACAGAATTCATAATTTGTGTATTTCTGATATGGTATAGAGAAGATAATTTTAAAACTTGATGGAAATATGCAAAGAATATTGCATACCTTTGATTACATCTTAGTTGTTGCAATGATTGATTTTTCTTTTTTTCCCCCCGAGTGTTCACATTAGGTAGTGTTTCAGTTTGGGTGTTGTGTTTCCTGAATGGTACGAGTTAGATGATAATGCTATCGTTTTTGAGGAAACGTTATGTGGAATGTTTTTTTTTTTGCACGTGTCTAGTTACACCTATCATTGTTACTGCATAAATTTCTACACGTGGAGTAAATAATGGAAATGAAGTATTGCATCTTGGCTCAGTGTCATCACAAGACTCTAAATTACTGTAATTTAAAAAGATATTTTATATATTTTCTTTAATACCATGCTGTTAAAACTGCTTTCTTGTTGTTTTCCTGCATGTAAAATAGTGATTTGTACCACCCTGATAGCTGGAAAAAATGTGGTAATTAGCAGAAAATTATTAAAATGTAACAGTGATACTATTGATACAGTAAGCATTTCAGGCTTGATACAAAGACTGAAATCTGTAGGGACAGCTGTATTACCATAGAAGACTTCTAATCAGATCCATATGGAATAGTTCACAATCGCCATAAATACACAATATGGAAAGGAGTCTCTTACAAGATTGCTCAGTGTCATGTTTTAGATATTGCTCATGATAATTCTGAAGAGCCGCAGTTTAAAGGCTCGTATGGTGCCTGAGCCACCTTTTTTAACTTAGGCTTTACCACTAATATTTAGTGTCAGTATGGTTTTGTATGTAGCGCAACATGGTTTTGGCTTCATCACGTGAACCTGTGAAAAGTTTTCAGGAGCCATTCTGATAATGAGGATTGCAATCTCCAAGCAGGCACGATATTCTCAGTTTGCCTCCCCGCTGTTCGGGGGGTACCGATGAAGTTGCTTGAAGTGGGAAGCGTCTGTTCTTCCTCTGAACCCCTCACACCAGAACAGATGGGTGGAACTTGGAACATGGAAGGTTTTACCTCAGAGGTGGTAACAGTGAAGCCACTCATTAACACTGAATTTACCACTTCGTTAGCAACGTCGCTTCCTGTTGAGAAAAGCTAATACAGGCTCTCAAATTGACTGAGCATACATTTGTCTACCTCTGCAGTAATAAAATGAGGAAAACGCACATCTTTCAGGCAAAATTGACTTACTAAATTTCTTCTAAACTTTTTGTGAACATTTTTATACTCTGCTGCCTGATACTGTATGAAGCTTACACTATTCAGTTGCAAAACTGTTGGAGCTGTTGTGCGTCCTTGGAGGTTTCACTTCTTTTAATTGACTTTTGCATTACTGATTCTTAGTGCGTGTTTGCAGTGCCCGTTTCTAACTTGTGTACTTGATGTAAAGACTCCTGCTGGGTGGTGCATTATCACCATTTTAGGGTGATAGCTTTGAATGTGATCTTATTGGAAGTCTTTATTATGGTGGAAAATGACCCATCTCAAAACAGCAAAGAAATGCAAAAATCTTAAGAAGTGGGAAGATGAGAAACTAGGGTGTCTAGTAGAACATTTGCATAAAGATATATTACAGATAAATAATACAATAAAATAGTTCATACACTTTAAGCATTTATTATGCATCTGACATGAGAGTTGCTGTATTTTTAAATTGGCTAGTTCAATGATTAAGTAGCAAAGGAAACATTTATTTAGTGGCAGAATTTTTTCATTTTATTTCTACTCCAAATGTAGTTATTTTTATCTTCAAAATACTAAACAAGTCGTATTACACTAAGGTTTGTTTTTTACAAACTTAAAGGAGGTTAAAGTATTTGTTTAGTCCTTTTGCCCATTTGAAACAAAACAAGCACAATAACAGAGAATTTCCACAAGGCCGTAGCTAGGTTTGACTTGTGTGGATACCTATCATAATGTTAAATTGAAAAACTAATAGAAATGCTGGACTCAGAGTGTGATGTATAAAGATGAAAGTGGTGGTGTTTAACCAGGTTGTTTTCTCTCCTTAGGAAAAAAGGATGTCAAGCGTGGTCTTCCTTGATTTCGATGAAGGACCATTGCAGGGAGCCATGGATATTACTTGTGAGTTATAACATCTTAATTCAAAGAGTCTAGGTAATGATTCCTTTTAACTGAGCTATATTCAAAATGTTAATTAGTAACTGAAACTAAGTATGTGATGGCAGGAATCAAATTCCCCAAAAGATCAAAGCGAATAGTACTCTTTAAGGGTAAAATAGGTGATTTCTGTAAAATATAGATAGATGTTTCTGGCTCCTAGATGGGTGTTTTAATGCCTTATGCTTGCTGTGTTCTGAGGACCCATACAAGAGGTAAATGCCAGGATAGACTTAAGTTCACACTCCTGTTGATTACACACTGATTTCCATGTGTAGGCAACTCCTTTGCACACACTAAGCATTGGGTACATGATTTTGTGTATGAATGAAAGTCACTTGTAGAAAGACATATTTATGTACATAAGGCCTCCCAGAGGGAATTAATATGTAGTAGTTCTCTGTACTAGTAGACACTACTATTGTCATGCTCTGGATTCAACGTAGTGATTTTGTCTGGTAGGTAAATCCTAATTAAATGTTTCTTTCTAATTTTTTTTTTCCCCCCCACCTTCAGAAGATGCTATTTTATTTCTTTATCATTTAAAATGGCCTTATAACATAAGCAGGACCTGATTTATTTATTTTAAAGCAAGGAGAGTCCTTTTGTAAGAACGGAATGGGAAAACATTTAATTTCTTCAGTGAGTTGATCCTTTGCTATGTCTCTATCAGTAATCAGATGTTCAAAATCAACTTAGTTGTGTTTTCTCCTTTAATACCAAAGTAAACACTTCTTCAGGCTTTTGTGTAGCATCAGGTCAGTTGTACTCAAGCACTTTGAAAAAAGTCATACTTTAAAATACATAAAGATATTTTAGTTTCCTAGGTGCTAAAGGGAAGTATGGTTTTAAAAAAAAAAAAAAAAAAAAAAATCACTGAAATGACTAGCAGATGTCTGGGTAGCCTTTACTCCTAACTTGTTTTACTTCTAGGAAACAACTTAAGATAAACTCTGTGTTTATGTTAATGTACACATAGAATGTATTTGCACAGTTTTTGACAATCTTGTTTCCCCCGTCTTGCTTGCATGTATGTGTTCAGGCTTTTTTGAACTGGGATACTGGGCAGTGACTGGTTTTCTGTATGGTTATTAATACAGCATAGCGAAGAAGTATAATTTTTTAAATGCTTCATTGATTAATTTTAATCATGTCTTGAATATCCTAAATAAAAAAATACATTTTTAACAAGTTCAAAACATATTTTTAGATTACAATGTGAAGAAGGGTGATCCTGAAAAAAACTGTAAATTAAGATTACCATTATTTATTTCTGTGATTGCCTGATTCTTTTCTTGTTTGTTTTTTAGTATAAATGTACTTAATGGACAGACCAGCAATATGGATGATTTAGAGATAAATACTGAAGTCACTGGTGCTAAAGAAGAAGAAATCCTGTGTGATGATAATTTCGTATCTGAGGAAGAAGGTGGCATTCCTAAACCACAAGAGAGCGACACATCATTTCAGAAGAACAATACATTGACTCTGCCTGAGGAGCTATCAAGGGACAGATCTGAAAAAGCCTTAAGTGGAGGCCAGACTTCTCTATTTATACACACTGGTGCTCCTACTGTTTCTAGCGAAAACTTTATCTTGTCTAGAGGAACTGCTGTTAATGGACCAGTTTCACACTCCACCTCAACTAAGACTTCCATTATGAATAAAGGCAGTGTTTCATTAACCACTGGACAGCCTGTAGGTCATCACACAGATTCCTGCTCAACTTTGACAGTGGTTCATGATCTTCAGCTGCCTGCAAAGAGTACAACACAGAAATCAAATCAGCACCAAGTTTTATTTTTGTTACCTGATGTAGCACATGCTAAGAACCTGACTCATTCCATTAAAAATCTACCTACCTCTGCTTCAATTGGTTGTGATTCACAGAAATCAGTAGGAAATAGTGTAGATAGCACTTTAGTAAGCCAAGTAGAAGTTTGTGAGGATGATAAAAATTTGCTAGTAAAAGATGATTGTGTCGATACATTAACAGGCATTTCCTCAGGTACAGGTGGTTTTAGATCGGGATGTGATCCCAGCTGGGATCCACAAAAAGAGTTTATACAGTTTCTTATGACAAATGAAGAAACAATAGAGAAGTCTCCCATTCACTGTAAAGTAGGCTTAGAAAAAAAGCGAAAAAGGAAAATGGATGTTAGTAAAATAACACGCTATACTGAAGACTGTTTTGGTGATACCAGTTGTATTCCTAGTAAATCAAAACTATTAAACGTTGACTTCTTAGAGCAGAATGAGGAGCTACAAATAGTAGAACCACAAAAATATTCATTGAGTAAAGTAAAGCCTGAGTCCACAGATGAAGAGCTGGAAGCTGTTGATGCTATCCAGCAGCTCATTTATAGTCCCACTAGTAACTGTGCAGAAGATACTTCTCCTGTTCACACTAGCACTTTTCTTTCCAGTACTTTAAAAAATAAATGTGAACAGAATGATTCTGAATCGCCATCTACGTTCAGTACTGATGAACCATCATTTTATCCCTGTACAAAGTGCAATGTGAATTTCAGGGAGAAGAAACATCTGCATAGGCATATGATGTACCATTTAGATGGGAACAGTCATTTCCGACATCTCAATGTCCCCAGGCCCTATGCATGTAGGGAATGTGGAAGGACATTTCGAGATCGTAATTCACTTCTTAAACATATGATAATTCACCAGGAAAGAAGGCAGAAACTGATGGAAGAAATCCGTGAGCTGAAAGAACTTCAGGATGAGGGTAGGAGTGCACGGTTACAGTGTCCTCAGTGTGTATTTGGTACCAATTGTCCCAAAACGTTTGTGCAGCATGCAAAGACCCATGAAAAAGATAAAAGATATTATTGCTGTGAGGAATGCAATTTCATGGCTGTGACAGAAAATGAACTGGAATGCCATCGAGGGATTGCTCATGGAGCAGTAGTCAAATGTTCAATTATCGGTAGCGACATGTCCCAGCGGAAAACGCAGAAAAAGGCATCCTTGAAAGATCCGTATTTAGGATCCTCAAAAAAGTCATCGACATATATGTGTAAGATGTGTCCATTTACTACTTCAGCTAGAAGCATTTTAAAAAAACACATGGAATACTTGCACCCAGCATCATGCATTGATCCCTTTGGTAGCCATCTTAGACTAGAAAAAAGAAAAGGCAGCATAATAGAAGAATCTTTAGATTTTGGTAGCAGGACAAAACAGTTGATGAAACAATCTTCTACTTTTCCAAAGAACTCTGCTTTAAAACAGGATGTAAAAAGATCATTTGGCTCTACTTCGCAGTCCAGTAACTTCGCAAAACTTCACAAGAGACCCTACAGGATACAGAAGGCTCGGAAAAGCGTTTCACAGTCATCTGTAAGTGTGTGCAATCTAAATTCTACAAACAAGACCTTTTTGATTAGAAATAGCATTGACCAGAAACCTAAATGTTTTCATCAAGCAGCAAAGCAGAAAGCTAGTGTCAAAACAAGCGGTAATTATTTATATAGGCGCAAATATGAAAACTACAGGATGATTAAAAAATCTAGTGACTCTTATCCTTTGCATTTAAAAAAGGAAGAGTCCAACTCTGTCGGTTCTTTACATTTATTTTCTTCATCAAGTAGTCCCCGTAATAATTGTTTTGTCATGGATTCAAATAATCTTGATTGCGAAAGGGCAGAAGGCTGTAAAGATCGTAGGCATGTAGCTGTAAAAAGAGTGGTTAAAGAATCCAAGAGGGAAGGCTCTGTTACAGGAGATGATTTGGATTGCTATCCAGATTTTCTGCATAAAATGACTGTTGTTGTTTTACAGAAACTTAACTCTGCTGAAAAAAAAGACAGCTATGAAACGGAGGATGAAAGTTCATGGGATAATGTTGAACTATGTGATTACACTACACAGTCTGTGGAGGATGAATCTTACAGTGATATTAATCAGGAGCATGTAAACCTATTCCCCATATTCAAAGGTAAAATGGAAGATCATGAAGCTGGTGATAAATCTTCACTTAGTTATGAGCAGAATGATGGCTTTTATTTTGAGTATTATGAAGATGCTGAGGGTAGTAACTTCCTGCATGATTTGCAGGATCCTCAGAATTTAGAAAATGTAGGATCAGCATTGCCAAAGCATAATTCAGTTTTCCATTGGACTGATTTGTCGCTTGAAAAGAAGTCCTGCCCATACTGTCCAGCAACCTTTGAAACAGGTGTTGGATTGTCCAATCATGTCAGAGGACATCTTCACAGAGCTGGACTAAGCTACGAAGCCCGTCATGTTGTTTCACCAGAACAGATAGCAACAAGTGACAAAATGCAACATTTTAAAAGAACTGGAACGGGAACTCCTGTTAAACGTGTTAGAAAAGGTAAGTTGTTTTGTGGGGGTTTTTTTGTTTTGTTTTTTTTTAATTTGGGTATAAAATAGAGGGGACGAACAGATTTACTGAGCACTAAACAAGGCTTGCTTTATTTTGTTGTAAAGCCTCTCTTGTCCTTGTGATTTGCTATTGTAATGTTTAACTGCATATAATTGTCAAAAAACATAAAAATTATTTTCTTTCTAGCGATTGAGAAATCTGAAACTTCCTCTGAGCATACATGTCAGCTCTGTGGAGGCTGGTTTGATACTAAAATTGGATTGTCAAATCATGTGCGAGGACACCTGAAGAGGCTTGGCAAAACCAAGTGGGACGCACACAAGTCTCCAATCTGTGTTCTGAATGAGATGATGCAGAATGAAGAGAAGTATGAAAAAATCCTAAAGGCTTTGAACAGTCGACGCATTATTCCCAGACCGTTTGTTGCTCAGAAATTTGCATCAAATGATGACTTTTTATCTCGGAATGTTATACCTCTTGAAGCATACCATAATGGCCTAAAGACTGAAGATACATCTGTGTCTGCGTCAGAGGAAGAAGGGCTGAGTTTCCTAAATGAATGTGATGAAACAAAAGCAGTACTACATGATGAAAAAAAAAATCAGTCACTTACACTGATAGAACTCCTGAAAAATAAGAGGCTAGGAGAAGAAAGGAATCCTGATATTTCTCCTCAAAAGATTCATAATCAAACTGCAAGAAAGAGGTTTGTTCAGAAATGTGTTCTTCCATTAAATGAAGACAGTCCATTGATGTATCAGCCACAAAAAATGGACTTGACTATGCAGTCAGGTAAGAAGATGTTTCTAGCTGTCTTGACAACATTTCCAAAGAATCCTTTAATTCATAGAAAATGTACAAGTGCAGAGTATTTTATTGGGGATTCTGTTCATTTAATTCTTGTTTTGTTTCCAGAGGACACTGACTGCGAGAGGTAGCACAGCAAATTTTTCTGACATGTTTTTCGTAAGGTGAAAAAGCACCTCAGCAGCACTGAGGGGTTTTTGCATGGAACATAGTTCTGTTCTGCATATGGCTGGGCATACAAATTCAAAGCGGACGCAAAATGAGCCTCAGTGAGGAAGAAGACACATCCTGCAATAACAAGTTGAAGTGTCCATGCATATTTGGTAGACTAACAGTTCTGAAATGTTTGGGCTTGTAACCCTGTTTCTGGGCATTAGAACAGCTGGTTTGGGAACTACTTCATTTAAATCTTTGAGGTTTGTGCAAAGCAGCATTTGCTCAAACTAACAGAACTGTTTATATCATTATAAATGCATAATATTCCAAATTGGTGAATCACTGTCAGCTAATTTTGATGGTTTCAGGCAAACATACTCTTATAACATAGGTTAATTCTTGTTTGTTTCAAAATTGCGGTGGTTGTGAGAAACTGATGCTTGCTTAGTGCCTCTCTATCCTGAGTGAAGACCTGTGCTGGTTCAAGCTTTGTTGGAATGCAGTTGTAGCCAGCAGGTTTCTAATGCACAGCCCCTGACCGATATGGCCCCTCCACTGAGAATTGTGCTAATGAAACAATTCTATAATCAACTTCCTAGATACTCTGTATACTAATAGAGCAGGTTTTTAGAGTGTTGTTTTTAACCTACTTGTCACATAAGATTTATTTCTAGTCTTGGGGAATTCTTACAACATCCTTTTTAATGTGTATGTAGAGCTTGCATTTACCTGTTTCTTGTTTGGACACCACCTTATAATGCTGCAGGATTCTTCAGATTGAGGAACAGGATCTTATTTTTATACCCCTGACTTTTTTTGGTTCTGTTGGTTTTCTTGTTATTAGCCAGTGCAGGTTAGTAAAACTGGCAGTGCCTAGTACTTTTTCACCTATATTCTTGTCTTTCTTTAAACAAATAAAAACAACAACAATCTGATGTGCTCAGATGTTCTTTTAGGGGACTACAAAAGTGTGGCAATCAATTTCTTAACAAAGGTGGCTTTCTAAAATGACATAGTAGAGGTGGAACAGAATTACATTTAATGTCTTCTGGCCGTCTGTGGTTGTCCTTTAAGACAGGAGATTGCTTAATAAAGGAAGTGTATCTTTGACAGGCTTAATGCTTTGAAAACAATGCTAAAGGAATAGCTTGCCAAACCTGTCACTGTGTATTGCTTTCTGTTTAATACTTACTGCTGAATACTAGGTAGCATCTGTTTGGTTGTGATGAACAACCAGGTAAAAATAAACATATGCTTGCATAGTACTAACAGTTACGAATAGGGCCCTATAATTCTCTGTGGCTGAGGTAACAGAATTTGACAACTAACGCACTGTGCCAGTTGAGTTAATAAGAAAATATTTAACATCGAGTTGAAATTCTTCTGTTTTTCCTAAAAAGGCAAATATTTCTAATTCTGGTTTTAGTTTTTAAAAAGGTTTTTACCAACCAGGTGTTCTTCTTCTATAACTTGCCTGAAAAAGCAGCATGTCTTCTGTGGGCTGCTGGAGAATAGGATTCTTTCTTTCCTGCAAACAGAGGCTTTCCAGCTGAGTAGTTTTAGCTTTTTTATTTATTCTTCTAATAACTTTTTAGTAGAGAACTTGAAATATTAGTTGACCAAAACAATACCTCTGTGGTAAAATGAAGGGAGAAACATTACAGTGAAGTTGAGCAGGGAATAAGTTATAATGGTTTCTTTGTCTGGTAAGTGAGGAGTTTAGTATTGTTTCACTGTTTTCCTGTGATAAATAGCATGTTGCTTTGTTGATGATTTATTTAGCACAAAGATTTTAGCAAAAAACTTCAAATCATTAACTTTCATTATCGATTGCGCATCTAAAGTAATGAACAGAAAATGCACTGAACAAAATGTTTTGTCTAACAGCTGTTCAGTCCTGTGTTTTACCACCTTTTTCTCTGAGCCTTCAACGGCAGCCTAATTTAGTATTGAGCTCTTCAGTCTTATGGGTAAAACACTTTTATTACCACTTTGTCAACTAGACTTTTTAAATTCTCTGTATTGGAAATGTTGCAAGCTCTGAAATTTCTCAACAGAATTGTGCTATTCAAATTGCAGGATTGCATTTTGGGATTAGAGCTTCATAATGTGGAGATCTGTAGGAACTTGATAGTAGGTATTAAATGCAGAGTAGCCTAATGGGCTCAAGTTGCCTCCTTTCTGTTCTTTTTCAAATAACATGGTTTGGCTTAAAGCACTACATGGAAAACTAATAACGGTTAACTTGGATCCTTCTAATATACTAAACAATTGCGTCAATGCAGTGAATATATTTTAAACCATCTTTATTGCAGAAAACTTTTTACAACGCTTTGAGAATTTCATTTTTTGAAGAGAGAACTGGATTATAGTTTTCTTTTGAATGATAGGTATGCCTGTGAAGCTTAGAACGTGTGTGCATTGCAATACGACGTTTACAAGTGCTGTTAGCCTGTCCAACCACTTACGCGCTTATGCACGAAAGAAGAGTGCTGGACTTTTGACTGGGACAGGTATGTTTTGTTACAGATGTAAAAGCAAGTCTGTCTATGATACATTTTCTTCATCAGACTGGACAAAAGCATATGTTAATTCAAAATAATTTTGAAGCTTCTGCTGGTAAACAATTTATTTGCCATAAAACTTCAGCAACTTGTAAGAAAAGGTATGTTGCTGTTGTCCACTCTCATGTCTGATTTTCATTCTTACTCATTTATTTTGGATCCAACACTTAAGGTATGTAAGCAAAACTAAGAGGTGGTCACTTAAATTCATTCTACAATATCCCAACTTCCAAACCAGCTAATTGGCCTTCTAATGAAATGTTTAAAAGTACCTCGAAAATGAGAGGGGAAAAAAAACCCACAACAAACAACAAGTAATTTTTGCAATCTAGTAAATATAATTACTAAGAATACTGTAGTTAAAATAGGAAAAGCAAGTAATTTTACAGTTTGTGTATTTCTAACAACATATTGTATGTAGTGGGTTTCATTTCTTGTTTGGCTCACAACCCAAAAACTACTTGGTCTGACATGGAGTGAGTGTAGTACAGCATTTGGCACTGCTATTAATGTTTTTTATTAAAACACACTTCATTTTGAAATTCCTCTAATATTCCATAGTTTGACTCATTTCCAGAGACCTGCAGTTTGCTTGGCTGTAGGCAATTTCTGAGTTTACTTGGATTATTGCTGAGATTAGTGGGACTTCGTATGATCAACAGCAAATTGGGGAGCAGAGATGGAATATAGTGAGGAAAATTTGGAGATACGAAGTCTGGCATATTCAGTAATTAAGAAGGGCAACCATCAGTTTTCTGTGTCAACAAGCACAGACTTTTACATAATGCTTTGGAAAAATGCATAATCCTTTTTTTATCTGCAGATGTAATTCATTATGCTAAGAATGACAAATAAACTGAGTTTCAGGCTTTCTCTGCAGAAGGCTAAAAGAAATATTTTTACAAACTGGGCCTGTGGCTGCCAGGTCTTATGTTATACTAAGTTAATGCTATAACAAAGTAGATTTAGAAGGAAGTCAGCAGATGCAGTAATATCCAGCGTGTAGGAGTGTATGCCTTTAGTTAGTGATTCTGAAAGTTTTAATATTTACTTGGTAGGCAGATGGTGATAGTGGACTTCATTTACCACTGCTGTGGTTTGGTATTAGCCCTGTGGTAAGTTACTTTGCTTATATACCTACTGGTGAAATATACTTCAATAGCTATATATTTAAATTGCACATTGAAATCTTAACAATAATTCAATGGAGGAGGCACTTTGGCAAACAGGATAGTACACAGATTGGATCCTGGACAAGCTCCTTGTACCTCAGCTTCCCTTTTGCTAAATGGGAAAAGTGAAGGTAGCTTGCTAAGGTGCTTTCAGGGATTTTTGTTTGTTTTCTTTAAGAAAAGTATTTTGCTAGCAAAGCAGTAGCATAGTCATCAGTACAGTTGCTGCTTCCTTTAAAGGAACTGGAAGAAAACTCCTGAGTCTTGTATCATTGGACTTAGAAGTTTGTTTAAAATTAGGTTAGAAACAAAGCTTAAAAAAAAAGGTTAGAAACAAAACTTTACAAAAAAAATCTTTTGATCTCAGAAGCTGGAGCTGAGCCAGATAAATAGCCTGTACCATGTGGATAAAGGCCTTTCACTGAAACCAGTGACTTAGAGAGGCTTAAGTGCTAGCTATAACACTATGCAACCAATGTATATTTGTATTAACTTAGTCATTGCCGCTAAAACTGTTGTAACTCTGAGAAGTTTGTAAACTTTGCTCATTGACTTTTCATTTGTACAAGCTCAATGTAAGGCTTGTAGACCAGAAAAATATGCTTTTAAACAGTGGTTTTATTTGATACTTCACTTTATATTGTAAGTTTTGTGAAGAGAATGATTTTAATGCAAGCTTTCACTCGTGCACACTAGTTTTAAACTTTGCTATGAGTGTTGCTCTTGGGGAGAAATCAGTTTTTCTTATTAAAAAATGGTTGCACTTGCGAGTAATTTTGAGATGTCTTCAGTTTGGCTTCAGCCTGGAACCTGTATGGAGACAATGAGGATACGTTTATACGGGTTCCTTTTTCTGTTTTCACAAAGCCTTTCTTGTATCTTCTAAAGTAAACATAACTACCAAAAAGAAGTCACATTGGTTGAATATTTGTCTCGGTTTTTTGCTGTAATTAAATAATTGTGTGTAAACATGAATGCTGTCATTCTTTTATTTGGCAATTGTTATGGGAGCTACCTAGGCGCTACTGTTTAGTAAGAGAAATACAGTAATCTCTGCGTGTCACCAAAGTGAGACCTTTCCTAGTGCTACATTAGCTTACACACTAGTCTTCTGCTCAGTTTTTTGGTTTGTCTGCACATGTTTTTTGATATTCACTATTATCATAATGCTTTTCCAGCGGATGCCCAGCTTCTTCAGTCAGTAGTTTGATCACATTTAGTTAAATCTTACCCTTTTTTTTTTATTATTTTTTTCAAATGCAATTTGGCAGTTTTAGCAGTTTAATAGACATAGTTAAGCATAATGGTAAATTTTGAGAATGGACTCGAGAAGAACATCCTAGAAGTGAAACTTTCTAGGCTGTTGGCTGTTCAAGGTTAGCGTTTATTAAACTTAATTTGTGCCTGTAGTTATGCAGTATGGATCCACTGTATAGCAAATGACTGTCTAGGTTAATTTGGATAGTTACTTGCTTTTGTATTAGTGCTTGCGTGATGGTCTTCAGATGTCTGACTGGAACATTAATTTTTTGTTGTTGTTGTTATGCAGTCCAATGTAATTATTTAATTGCTCATCTTGAGTAGATGCTAATTTCCTGTTATACCCATTTTGATGAGTAGCAACACATTAGTGTTTCTCAGAGCATGTGGCAAACTTACTTCTTTCTTCTAATTATCTTTAGAGCATTGGACAGACCTACGCAAAATCTTCAAAATGCATCTTGCTCTTCTTGGTACATTTGTATATCCAGCTTCCTTCCTTTTCTTCTCTCTAGGCCTCTCTTCCCCTGCTAAAGTCTCTTGATACTCTCTTGCACCCTGGCTTTTTACATCTTCTCTTTGTTGACTCTTTTCATATACTCCGTCTCTTCTTACCGGCTGTCATCTTCTGGGAATCACCACTCTCTTCTTTGGTCTTTGCTTCTGTAGGTAGAGACTGCTTTTTCAGAAGTTTGGGAGAGAACAGTAAAATACAGAGCCAGGAGTCTGGCCTTTGAGCCAACAGTATGACTGAGGTAGCAGTTCATGCGGCCACTATGCTTCCAAATAATTTCTAATACTGCTTTGTCAAAATTGTAGCTTCGGGAAGTTTACTGTGGAAGCATATGCAACTATAGCAGACATCTGAGATCCACTGGCTTTCCGTAACTCGTCAACTGGCATGATGAGCTAATTTTTAGTATCCTATAAAATCCTTCAGGGAGCAAATTACTGGAGGGGTTTTTTTAATGCATTTTACTCTGCTGTAATGATGAGGATAGATAGCAAGTGATTGAATTTGAAAAGTTAGTGAATAAATATACAAGAAAGATAATTCATTATTTTTTACTTTTTACTTAGCAGTGTTTTTAAATGGTTAATTAGATCCATTTATGCGTGCAATTATTCAACTTGTGTTAGCTTATATATGCTATGACAAAAGTAATGAAGTCTGAATAAAGACCCAGCTTCAGTCTTCCTGACATGAGAAGTGTTCCATGTTGGGGGATGTCAAGAAGCGGAGCATGCAAATTAGCATAGATGCACTTTAATTTTGAACCTCAGACCAAATGTCATGGCATGAAGGACCTTTAATTGTAACTTTTCTAATTCATGTTGTCTTAGGCAAGCTCATTTTAGCCTCCTATCTCCATCTGCTTGTGTTCTTGATAAGCGGTAACAGAGGTAAAGAAGGTTTTTATATGCACCCTTTTTACCTAGCATATATTTTTCTAAATAGTGTGCTCTGAAATTGAACTTGAGTGTTTCAGGGAGATTCCTCCAAAGTTTGATTGTCTTTTGTCTTAAATGGGTTGTTTCTCTGTCGTGCTGTATCAGAGGTTTGATGAAGTGGTGTAACTGGTTTTTCACAAGAAGTTTTTGGAATAGCAACTGGGAAACACCAGGTGGCCAAACTTGAAGGAAGGAGGGTTCTTCCAAAAAGAATTGGGCCTTTATGGAGAATGAAGAATGATAGTTTGGGAGCTGTGGTAGCCACACAGTAGGCATTAATGAGTAGGTAGTTCCTGCCTCTCTCTGGCAATTTGCTGCAATTTCCATGCAGCTTACTAGAGCTAAATTATCCTTGGTCTCTTCCTGAAAGTGCTAAAAATGTACTTTCTGAGGAGGTCATGCTTTGTTACAGTAAAGGCATTGGAAAAAACAGTAACTGAGTTTTGGTCAGAACATAGCTATGCTTTCTTACGGGTGAGGCAATGGTGTGACTTACTTGATGCTTGCAAGCGCTTGTAAGCGTCATATCAACAGAGTACTTAAGTGTGTGCATGTGACTTCCATTTAAACTTGTTACTCTCTGGATAGCCAAAAAATCAATTAATGTGTCAGTTACTGGTACATGTCTCTGATAACTGGTGCTGGAATTACGGTTTTCAATCCACTTTACCCAGATGTTACTCTTTCTCCACTTACTTTCCTGCTTCATTGGAGTAACTTCAGAATGTACTTGTGCTGCTTTGTGCCCCCTAAAATGTGAAGAAATATGTTCGCTAGGTCAAAAGACAAAGGGAACAAAAAATACCCCTTGCAGAACACAGGTTTAGTATTCTTAGTATTTTCTATCTTTTGTAACAGCTTCTTGCTTGGGCAGATATACTTCCAGTCTTAGCTAAGTTACTCTGAGAATGCATTGAGTGATTTGGATTGTTTGTCTTTTAGTGTGATATTTTCTGTTCTTTGTAATTTCTCTATCTAGAGCCTCCGTTGTAAATGGCTCAGAGAAGATGCCCGTTCTTTTGTTTTCCTTGTTTTCTCATTGTTCTTGGAAAAGGTACCTTTCAAGGAAGTAGAAACTCTCTCTCCTGGTACATTATGGCAGTTTCTGTTTGTGTTGCTGTCTATTTGATTGCACAGTAGTTCGGAGGGGTTTTGGTTTTTTTGGGTTGTTTTAAGATTACCCCCCACCCCATCCCCCACCCCCACTCCCCCATTAGGTTTCACGAACTCTGTTGCAGAAGACCAATTCAGGTCTAGTAAGAAAGTGAAAGCTCTCTGGAATGCTTGGGATGTATGTGAGTAGAATCAAATTTATGGATGGGAATGAATGTCTTAATTTTGCCAAAATGAGGGAAATAAGCTAGTTATTGTTTCTGATGCATGTAGGCTTCTCTAGAAGGAAGCTGTTGTCTACTGCTTTTTTTTTTTTTTTTAACTCATATCAACTGACATCAACTAACTGACATCAGATGCAACTCATGGATGTGTTTGCATTTGGACAATACTGACTTCTGTTTCCCTCCTTCCCATGATATTCTGCAAAATCGGCAATGGCAAAGCTTTTGCTGTAATAACTGCTTCAGATAAGTCACCCCTCATGCAAATAGTTCTCTTCAGAGAATGAGTGTCTGGGTTTCAGTATTTTATCTGCTTACATTTCTGGTGATGTTGTTACTGATGTTGTGGCATGTAAAATATTTATACTACTTGGTAGTTCCTACAGCTTGAAAGATAGTTAGCTTTTTTCCTTCCTAATTATATGAAGAATATGCTTTTGATGAGAGCATAAAGCATTAAGAACCCCTTAACTATTCACTTTTCCAGAAGTTATCTTGGCCATTTCTCTCTCTCTCTCTCCCCCTCCCTCCCCTGCCACCTTGGGTTACTGCCTTTATATCCAGGCTTTCGTTGTTGCCATCAAAAAATGCTGTTGAGCCTCATCTTCCTAATGATGGCTTGACCCAGGGTTTGAAGGAAGTCTCTTTAGGTTGGTATCTGCTTTCTACTTGTTTGATTAGTTCTCTGGTACCTTCAAACCTCAAAAATTCCTTCTAATTTTTCTAGATACTGTAGGAATCTTTAAATCTGGGGTTGGAACTGGGAAATGTCTGGTATGTCTACAAATTAAAAGTTTGGCTACAGGGTAAAAGCTTCAGAGGTGCTCATTTGGAGGACATAAGAAAAATCAAGGATGCAATCAAGACTGTGCGTTCTTTAAATCAGCATGTTTTGCCTCACCGGATGATGTCTTATGCTTCAGAATACTAAGAGGTTTATTCTTCTGTTTTATATTGCCGGAGTCAAAACTTAGACAAGTTAACAATTTTTTTTTAATTTTACTGTTAAGATGCTTCAGTAGCATAGCATTATGCCTTTTTGGTATCAAGAATACCACTTGTTACTGTCTTTAAGGTTTCTGTGGAGTTTTAGTGTCAGTGTCTTGTGTTTTGGAGTAGAGTGTAGCTAGATATACTTCTCAGTTCAAGCAGTCCCAAATGTCTTGGGTTTTTTTCTTGAGCTTTGTCAGCTGTTTTCATCATAACAATATTAACTCAGTTTAATCCCCTCATCCCCCAGCTTTGGCTGCTTCTTAGAATCTCCAGGTTTTGTTAAAGATTCCTGTTATATCTCTTTATGGGGGGTACAGACCTCAGTGCTAACTGAATCCATTTGCTATGTGTTTCCTGTTCACACACATTATTTTCATACATAGTTTCAAATACTTAGACTGAATTTTAAAAGTGGCCTTGCCATCCCTCTTGATTGTCCTAATACCAGCTCCCACTGCCAAGCATTAATACATATTTTTGTAAGATGCATTAGAATTCAGACAGGAGTGAGGGGGAAGCTTCATTTGAAATTCTTAGAATAAAAGGACAAACTTTTGCATTATGTTGAAAACAAATGGCAGGTGTTTTATTCAAGCTAGAAATTCTTGATTGTATTAGCTGAAAGCTACCTACAACTTTGTGAAGTTGTAACTTGGTTGAACACGAGTGGACTTATGATGGTACTTGAACTACAAAACAAGTTCCAAGATTTTGACAGTGTTTTATGCATGAAAGGGAATTTTCCAATGGTGCTTTGCTTCTGTATAATTCTGCAATAGGTCAGTAGATGCTTGCTGATACTAAAACAACAGTTTAATGCTGAATGTCGATTATAGAGTCTTTTAAAGAGCAAGCACTGTGCTAAACAAAAAAAAATAGGTTAATGTGTTTTGCCAGTAAATTTCTTACAGCACACTGTAATTGTTTTGGATTTACATTATAGTTAAATGTAGAATAAGGAGATAGATGTCTTTTCACTACTGCTATAGGGGATGCTTACTAAATATCTCTGTTTGGTTAACACTCATTGAAGTATCACTTTCACATATGGAAATTTCTCTCTTCTTAGCTTTAGACTGTAAGCAAAAGAAGTCAAGGTCAAGATCTGGAAGCAAGAAAAAAATGCTGCCATTACCTCATAGTGCTGATGAAGTTTACATACTCAGATGCAGGTACATAGGGTTATTTTAATTGAAAGAACACATTGTTAAGAGCTTGCTAATTTTAGTCCTAAGAAGATTTAAGATTGTATCCTGTAAACGTGTTTGTGATTAAATTGAATAATAAGGGGGGGAAGCAGTTGCCTATTTTCGTTAATTTGAATGAGAGGACTTGAATCAGTCATACTCAGGTATTAGGTTGCCAACTGTTTCTCTAGCTAAAATCTTATTAGTCATGTCTGAGTAATATTCTGTCCTTCGAAAGAAACCTTACGTAAGAACAACAGATTGTTATTGCTAGTGGTAAAAATGTAAGAGTGTAAGTTGTATAAACTGCAGGGGTTTGGGGCTCGCAGTTACTGTAAGTTAACTCAATTACTAAGGTTTTCAGCTAAAATATGTAGAAACAAACGTCAAGAAAATTAAGACTTTCCACTTAATGTCTTTATTTTATAATTTTTCAGTAGAGCTAGATATATTTTGATGGAATAATTTTAATATTTGCATAGGTTTTGTGGTCTGGTCTTTCGAGGACCTTTGTCTGTTCAAGAAGACTGGATAAAGCACTTGCAGCGACACATTGTCAACGCAAATCTTCCACGGACTGGAGCTGGCATGGTTGAAGTCACATCACTACTTAAAAAGCCTGCTTCAATTACTGAAACTTCATTTTCTTTACTGATGGCAGAAGCAGCATCATAGAACAAGGAAACAGTTTAAATTTTAATTGGATGTAAATTTGAAATACTTTGTCATTTTTTAAAATAAATTGCTACACTAAATTATGTTTATAAATGCTAAAGACAGAAAAATAGAGGAAGTGGATTACAGTAACATCAAAATAAATTGAATACTTAACAGTTACAGTAAGTAGTCTTTATATTTTATATAGGGTGGAAGATGTGTTTTTAAGGTTTATTACGTTTTTGTCAGTTACTGTGTTCACTATCAATACAAGACCATTACATGTATGGCAGCCATTTTTAAATTGTTGCACATGGGTACTTAAAAGACAGATTTTAATAAAACAAAGAAACCATGTTCTCTTCAGTGTTACCCAAATCAAGGCTCTGTTTATTCCAAAAAGAATTACATAGTAAAATAAGATATTATTATATTTTGTTTGTATGTATGTAGTGTTTTGTATAATACCAAGAACTGCTAATACAATTTACTCAACTTAGGGCATTAAATATCATGTACTTCATAGTTCAAGAGACTGTTTCATTCAAATAGGGCAATTAGTACTATTCTATCTAGGTGTGTAAGTGTTTTTTTTAAATCACATGAGGCTTTTTGTACTAAAAAGTGGAGGGAAACTTGTTTAAACAAATTTCTAAGAGAAATATGTACATAATACTGGAAATTTGTGGTAAGGAAATATTCTTTACTTCAGTTGCATTTCTCACTGACAATAAAGCGGTGCATCCATGCTACCTCCTACTTGTCAACAAAGATGGTATTTACCCTTATGTTTTTGTATCATAGTAGATTCAATCCAACTTTCTTTATTACAAAGCATCTTTTTGTTAACAAGTTTGTTTCTTTATGATGATTTACTTAAAGTCTGACTTGCTTACAGAAGTTTGCCTCTCTACTATTTTATTTAACACTGTAGAAATGTACTAATAAGCATTGCTCACTACACGGTTAGAGTAGACTTTTCATTTATAATTCTGTTTAAAAGATTGATCATTTTAGAAAATTCGAACACAGATTGAAATGTTTCTACATATGAAGAGAATGTTTACAACTTAAATTTTAGAGCTTGTTTTGGATGTGATTATATGTATGAAAACTGTAACACTATGCTCATGCTAAGGACCTACTTACAGAATTACTGAAATAAATGTGCTGTGAGGATGGAAATATGGTGCAGGTGTCTTGGTCATGCTGAATTGTGTTTGTTCATTTAAACTGTCTTCAGAACATGATTTTTGTTTAAATCAAATCAGATTCCTCTACAAATCAATTTTGTATGCAAGTAACATTTCATTTTACTCATATAGGGTAACAGATACTGTAGTTAAGCCAAGGATATGCATTGATATTTTCTTTATATGTAAATAAAGTTAAAAGCAGTTAAAACAAGAGGAGTATTTTGGTAGAGTATATACATACCTCACTGCCAGTGAAATTGCTTTCCTATGGTATATCTCCTTACCAGAAAAATCTCTAAATAAAAAGGTTTAAAGAAAATCTAAATGTCTATAATGTGAAGCATTTATTTGCATTGTGTGAATTAAGTTTGTGAAATTGATTTGTCTTGCTTGGGATTAGAATCTTCTCATGATCTTAAGTAAAAGTACATTTACTTGCAATAAACTGACTTGTTCACAGACGCATTACATTTGATTGGTGGAAAATATGAATAAATGTCTGTCTCCCTGTATGTGCGCAGTTCAGACGTTCTGATAAAATAGATGGGCTAAAAATGCAGAGCTGGGCAGGGCAGAGTCCCGAGACAAGGCCGTCCTAGCTCTGTCAAGGCTATCATTAACTTGGTGCTGTCGGGTGGTTTGCTGTACAAGTTGCTACAGATAACTTTAGCTTTCTTGTCAAAATTTATTCCCCCTTTTTCTTTCTTAACTGGAAAGTCTGTATCAGTACGTTTAAAGGCTGGAGA
This sequence comes from Platalea leucorodia, assembly GCF_965183815.1. Lineage (NCBI taxonomy): Eukaryota > Metazoa > Chordata > Aves > Pelecaniformes > Threskiornithidae > Platalea > Platalea leucorodia. Next base: position 39,080,961 of record NC_138827.1, on the reverse strand, counting down.
AAAAATACTTTAGAGATTTTAGGGAAGATAGATAACTGGGATGTTGAAGTATTGCAGACAAATTATGTGTATGCAGACTAACAAATTTCTAAATTTGTAGATAATTGCGGGAGTTTTTTATACTCTGTGAAAATGGAAGATTCACAGCAATGTGTTGAAACAGAATAGAGGGAAGTGATCAAATCACCTTGAATGTTTATAATGCTTTAATAGAGTGCTTGTTTACCCTTCTCACCAAAAAAAGGTGCTTGTGAGAGCACCATATTTTCTGGCTGTTTAACAGATGGAAAAATCAATTAAGTGCAAATGATATTTATCTAGTGTTGTTAAGAATGCTTGTAAGGTGAAGCCATACCGTGCAGAATTTAGCAGTAGCAAAAAACTCTATTAGGTTCATAATGATAAAAAAAAATGGTTCATTCTATTTAACTCATTAAACCCCAATAGTGAGCTGCTTTGTGTAACACTAAAATGCAAGGTTGTGTCTGAAGAGCAGGGAGCTGTAGGCCTGAGTAGTTTCCAAAATGAGATTCTTTTGATCAGGGGCAGCAGTTGTCAGCGGCAGGCTTTCTGACTGGGCGTGCGCTGGAGCTGTGCGCCCTGCTTGCATCGGACCTTTGACAATATAGTTCGAAATATATACAGAAGTTCTAGAACTTTTCTGATTATTAAAGTAATTGCATATATGGTTGATACGGACAAATGATTTTTTTTTTTTTTTTTTTTTTTAAATAATAGTAGAATACCCTTAAGCTTTCTTTAGCCTCTAGTCCTGAAGTGGGGCTATTTGGGTTTTTTTTTTGGTTTCTGTTGTTTGGAAATACAGATCTTCTGTCACTACTTACAAGGAGATATAACCCCCCCCCTTTCCAGAGTTACAGAGATTCTAAATAATCTGGTAGAAGAGAGTTAATTAAATCAGTCACTTTATTATATGAATCATGTTTTGCGATGCATGGCTTGGGAGGCTCTATGGCAGTCTGTGCTAAAGAGCTGGACTTCCAGAATTGCACGTACAAACACGAGCGTTAGTCTGTTCACGTTGGCTAGATTGTGTCAGGCTAAAGGCTGTGGTGGCGTAGCGATTTTCGTGTGGTTGATTTTGGTTCCTTATCACAATCTTATGTGTTCCTGGAGTGACCCTAGTTTCTGGTAAAGCTCTCTTTAAGTCGTAGCCTCTGGAAAATTACGAAGGCATTTTCAGAGTGCTTAGAGAAGCCTGGGAAATTGTAGAAGACCACCCCCCACGTTTTGTAAGATGATTGCCTATATCCCCTAGTCCCAGTGATATTTCCAAATCATCTTAAAAAATTAAAACTCTTGTTTGCATTGCTTGAAAAGAAGTTTTTGCTGGAAAGGCGAATTTAAGGCGCCTGCAGTAGCCACTGCCAAGTGGTAGTGTGTTCGGGCTGCATGCGTGGAAAATGGGAGATGGAGGCAAGTGGATAACAAATGTCGGCTCACAAAGATCCCTGGGCATTGACTCGTGTTTGCCGCGTACTGTTTCATATGGGCTGTGTGGATTGTCTTAGGGGGACTGCTCCCTCAGGCTGAGGCGGTCCGGCTCTTCCCGCAGGTCCAGCTTCTGCTTCCGCAGGTGTCAGGAAATGAGCTGCTCCGCGGGGGAGAAAGCACAGACCAGACAGTAGCTAACGCGAGCCGTTGGGGAGGGAGAACAAGCACCTCGCGTGCCAAAAAGGGGATTGTAACAGTTGGGGTTTATGTCCTGGCCGGACTTTTTGTGTTTGAGCTATGTGCCTGTTCAAAGTCCTACCTTTTCAGCCGCGCTCAGGGAAATCACCAAGGTCTTTGAGGTAAGTGGACCACAGGGGGAATGCGGGCCGTGAATTGGGGCTCCAAGAAGTGCGTCCATCCAAAGTTTCGAAAGGTCAGCGTCATGGGACTGAGATGGGGAGATCTCTTCCTGCAAAGCTATTTTGACACCCATGCTTTTTCCGGGCCAGTTGTGGTTCTGGATTATCCTGCATGTCAATAGTGCTTTAAAGAGGGGCTATTCATTGAATCTATCTGATTCTGAAAACCTACAGAAGATAAATGTTGACTGAACAAATGTGGAAAAATTAACAGCGAATAGCAGGTACTTGCTTTTAACCGACTGATAAGGGCTGTGACAGAAGCCTGTTTAGTTGAGCGCTATGGTTAACAGACTTTTCCACTTTTTATCACAGTAGTTAATGGCCTGGATACTTAAAACATCAGTTTCATAGTAAAAAAAAAAAAAAAAAAAAATTGGTTTATATAGTTTTGACTTTGTTTTTAAAAAAATCTTTTTAGGGCGGTACTTATTTAAAAAAGCTGGTTGCATTATGATTTCAGATATTTCAATCCACCATACTTTGTAGGTGCTGTTGCCTGAAACATGGGTAGCAATTTTGATGTAATGGAAACATTTTGGCCATAGTGCCAGGTCTGTAATCTCTTGCAATAAAACGTTCCTTTTTAACACCGCAGGCTTCTTGGTGTCCTTCCCGTTGTTCGGAGGCGAGCTGCACGGCGTGCGTCGCTTAAACCGGGGACTTCCACCCTAACCCAGATAGTTGCCTGGTGAGGCAAAGAGGGCAGTTTTGCTGGCTGTAGCTGCCTGAAAATTCAGAGAAGTGAGGCAGGGAGAAGAGGGTGTTGGGACCCAGAGCACTCTGCAGAACCCCCTCTCCCTGGCTCTCCGCAGTTCCCCGCAGTCTCCTGCTGCAGCGTGAAAGGATTCCTTGCCGTGCCACAACCATTCTCACACACGCACACCGTAAGAACCAAAATGCAGAAGTCGATCAAATTAGCGTAAAAGAGCGTTGGGGTTTTTGTTTGTTTGTTTTAAACAAGGGCTGGAGTGGGGGTTCCCTCCACACTGTCTTGCTAGAGTCAATACTTTGGCACTGCTCTTGAGCACTGCTCGCTTCTGGTTGCACTATAGACTGATAAACTTGTATTTAGAAAAGCAGAGCAAGAAATCCCTCTAACTTTAGTGCCCTATTCCCCTATTAAGATTTGAACATGAGTCAGCTAACAGCCTTTTTATAAAACTTCATCGTAATACTCAGGTGCATCGAGTAGAAAAACCTTGTGGTCCAAGTGGCTGGTGCCTGGCAGCGGTGGCGCGGCTGCGGCGCTCTCCCTTCGGGGAAGGGATTCTGGCTGCCTTAGCTCAAGCGCCGGTAGCTCCAGCGTGCCAGAACGGCGGCTCTGGTTACGAAGATGGCTTGCACGTTTTGCCTGAAGACTGATGTGCTGTTATTTTGGCTAGAAATAAAAAGTGGAATAGATGCATCCCTGTAGGGATGCTCTTCTCTAGGTGGAGGCAAAGTTGGTTATAAAAGCCCTGAAAGACCTTTCTTATGCAGGCTCTGCACACTTTTACTACCATTAAAACCCAAGCAAATAGCATCCTTGGTAACTGTGAGCCCTGAGACCTCAAAATGACGATTCTTACTGTCCGGCGGGGGAGCAAAGGGAGCCCTGGAGCCTTCTCACAGCTTCCGAAGTGTCTGTACTATACATATTGCATAAATCAACGCTGTTGGGCTTTCTATCTTATTTTTTCACTTAAAAGTACACTTTTAACTCATAAGAGCCGAGGTTTGCATACCAAGTGATGATGATAATCCCTCTGCTTTTGTGTCAGAGACCTGCAACATGAAACATACTTACATGACGTTTATGGTGAATGTTCCTAAATACAATCTACCACTTTTAAAAAATCTGTTTATTGGAAACTGGAAACTTCACATCTTTAAGCATTGGATTATGTATCTTTAAGCCAGCAGCAGCTGTGATCATGTTTGTAGCTCTCTGTGAAACTCATCCAAATCCATCCTCACTGCTGTAGCAACAAACGCTGAAGCTCTGAATCCCATTGTGCTCTTTGAAACGGCTTCAGAAAAGAAGTGACTGATAAAGCAGAATGCAAGCTAACACCATTAACCTGTGTTTTAACCAAATAAGGAATCGCGTGTCACCCAGGTACATGTCTTACTGACAAGAAATAATTCTTTCATCTGTCTCTTCCCTGAAAAAAAAAAAAAAAACAATTGTGTGAAAGTAGGAGAAAGAAGCAGGGGAAAAAATCTTTTAAAAACAAGCAAGCAAGCAAAAACCCGTAGGTTGAAATAGAAACTGCAAACAGGGGGAGACAGTATAAGCCTGAGGTTGACACTTGTTTTGTAGTCTCTGAAATCCAGCTGATGGCTACGTTCGCTGTGTCTCCAAATCTTCAGGGGTGCGTTTGGGTTCCTGGCGGAGAGGAGGTTAGGGCAAATATTGTCCTTAGCTGAACAGCCAAGGAATAAGTTTTAACCCCGAACTGTTAAAGAAATAGGCCATGACAGGGAAAAGAGGTTTTAAATCCCATTTCTTGTGTTGAAAGTCAACTGTACCCATTCCCTTTGCCATCTGGAGTATGTTTACTGATGCTTCTTAAGTGGCGTGTATAAATCCATAGATACTTGGTCCTGTCACGAAGGCGCATGAGCTGCTCTTCCCACATATGGCCTCAGTCACAAATTTGGTACTGAAATCTGAATTTTCCAGGCTCTGTTCATGTAGGGATTACCATCCACTGCTTCCAAAAAATCTCTCCTCTTTACTGTTTGACATCCATTGTTTTATAACGTTCTCTTCTCATTGATATAACCTCTGCTACTAAACCCAGTGTTTTCTGACTGCAGCTGACCACGAGTGCTAATGAACGACTGAAGACCCTGACCCAGAATGTGAGTGTTCTTCCAGGATCCCAAACTCATTTCTTTGCCCTCAGGCCCAGGTTCCCATCTGGGGACGGTACTTAGCCGCGTCTCACTGGGCTGCTAACCTGACCGTTTTCATTATCTTCATGCCTAGCTTGGTTTGTTTTCCCTTTCCTCCGTTTTTGCTTCTATCCACATTTGCTTTTTCTTCTTCATTTTTCATCCCTCTCTTTCTTTAGGACTTTATTTTACCGCTGGCTACCAGTGATGAAGCTTTTTTGGGAAAGTCCTATAAGCTATATCACTATGAACACAGAGCATTGCTTAGTATTCTTCAAAGCATAGCTAATGGCCTGATTTCTGATTTATTTTATATGGAGACAGTAGCTGTCTCTACCTAAGTGGTGGGGAGAGGAGGGAGTGTTTCGATTTTAGAGCGACTTTGGAAGAGAAATTGCACAGAACAAACATCCCAAGTTATACAGTTGGTACCAAGCCAGGACTCTGGAGTTGACTCCGCTGTTGGGAGCTGAACTCTTGCCTCATGAGTTACCTCACGTAGCATAGGAACATCTGGGAAAGCAAACATCTTGTACCATCTTTCTGGTTTGTCCGCATAAAGGTGGGTTGCTGGGTTTTCTTTTTTTTTTTTTTTTTCCCTGACAGCCTTTCTGAAACCGTAGAACTATTTGCACATCCAAAGAAGGGCAATAAAGCTGGTGAAGGGTCTAGAGCACAAGTCTTGTGAGGAGCGGCTGAGGGAGCTGGGGTGGTTTAGTCTGGAGAAGAGGAGGCTGAGGGGAGACCTTATCGCTCTCTACAACTGCCTGAAAGGAGGCTGTAGCGAGGTGGGGGTCGGTCTCTTCTCCCAAGTAACAAGCGATAGGACAAGAAGAAACGGTCTCAAGTTCCGCCAGGGGAGGTTTAGATTGGATACTAGGAAAAATTTCTTCACCAAAAAGGTAGTCAGGCCCTGGAACAGGCTGCCCAGGGAAGTGGTGGAGTCCCCATCCCTGGAGGTATTTAAAAGATGGGTAGCTGTGGTGCTTAGGGACATGGTTTAGTGGTGGGCTTGGCAGTGCTAGGTTAACAGTCGGACTCGACGATCTTAGTCTTTTCCAACCTAAATGATTTTATGATTCTATTTAGAAAATGGAGCATTTGCTTGAATGATTTTTGTGAATAAGCAGCTGGTTAGCTTCTTTGAGCAAAGGGAAACAGGGATATCTGTTAAAAACTGGTAAAAACATATTGGAGACAAGAATCTCAGTCCATTTACTAGTAAATGATGAATGAGATAGCTAGCATGAAATTCTTAGGAACTTAAACTGTGATTTCAGATTTGTAAGTGGAAATGCACCAGGAGTGTCTAAGCAGCCACTCCCCAGACTGCCAGCAGCAAACGAAATCAGCAGCCTGCAGGTTTCTGTAATTTCCTGCAATATGCAGCAGCTGGCGCAGAATTTCATAAAGGGTGGGGAGAAGAGTGGGAAGCCTGGCTTTCCAGTCGCTCCTGCAGTAACACGCGCTGTGTGCTGGGCTGTGGAAGCTGCGTGATGGTCCAGACTACGTTTTCATCATGTTACCTTAGAAATTGAAAGCAACGGGTGTGTTACACAAGAGTATCTACTGTTTAGATGTATATGATACCTACTACCGTAGCGCTCAGATTTACAGTGAACAGATCTTTTCTTTTTTTTCTTTTTTGAGGCAGTACGTGCCTGTCTTGCTCTCGACTTCCAGATTTCAGACATCTTCGCTACCTTAACAGACTGAAAATGGCAATCCTGGCTATCTAGTGCTAGGCACTTAGCTAGTGTCCTGGTCTCAGAGAGATCCCTGAATGGCTGGTGAGAGCTCCCCGTCCTCAAGCAGTCAAGGCTGATGTTGAATTTAGGTGCCTTATTCCAGCTTTCTGTCTCTGAGGAATTTGACCAAAGCTGGAAAATCTGTTCTGCTCTTGCTGTGATTACTGTGCCCAGAGAGAAAGCTCTGACCGGTTTGGGATCAAACTAAAAATTGGGCGGTTACTGAAAATTGAACCAGATGCGTTCAGAGCTTCAACTGCCTCCTATTCCAGCTGCCAGCAAATGGCAGAACATGGCGCCCGCAGCCAGCGCCAGTATTCACCGCTGTCACGGGGAGCTCGTTTATCGTCAGAGAAAATCTGAGCACTTTCCCTGCTTTTTTTGAGCTTTCCCTGCATGTATTTTCTCTCTCAGTCTCTTTCCCCTGCCCCCAGGAGAGTGTTAGTTGTGTCATTTTTAACTAGAAAGGTTCTTGTTAAAAGTCTGTGTTAATTCTAGAAGACTTGCAAAGGCGAGATTTCTTACCCCTCATTACCCTGCAGATCTGAACTACTTTCCTACCTGAAGGTGGTCTCTGCCCACACGGGTTATCAAGACCCGTCTTCAGTTCGGTACCTAGGAATGAAATCAAATGAAATAATAAGTGTAGCCTTTCACCGCATTTTGCCTTGGTTAAGAGTCAAAATGGTTTTGATCTTGCTCAACAGGAAAGCTATGAAAACAGCAAGGCAGTATGAAATCATCGTGTGTCGCCTAAGTGCAGTTAGTGCTGTAATTGGAAAATGGAGAATGGCAAAGCCACGGCCAAGGGCCGCGGTGGTGCTGTGGACCAGTAAAACGCATCTCCTTTAAGATATCCTATTTGAGGAGTTAATAGGTGGAGAATAAGAAATGCAAAATGTAGTATTTTTGAAAAACAAGTGCAGCTGACATCTGACAGGGAAAAACATATTGATACTTCAAGATCAGGTATTATGTAAGAAAGCAGCAAAAGTGAGTAAACCACTTTGGGGAGCCTTAACAGGTGTATCTGCTGTTTCTAAAAACGCATGTAAACCTGAATATTTTGTTGTCTCTCTTTCACACAAAGAACGGCTTACGCAATAGAATGGGAAATGCAAGATAAAAAGGAGAGAGTTATCTCACTGAAGTATTTTCATTAGGATTGTGCGAAATAAGGCATTTCCCATAAAACGTGAGGGGGGGGCGAGCAGTGGAACCCCCGTGTGCTGCAGCAAGGCTGGTAATTAGAATGTAGCCAGGCAAAATCACAAGGGGGTACGTAATAAAAGAAAGCTTTAATGTGATTTAAATACCGTGACGGAGTTGCATTCAGTGACAGCCTGGTCACCCAGTACAGTGCGACATCCTCCTCTGTAGAGATGTATTCCTGCAAGAGGCTTCTGCACCGGCCATCTGGCTCGGGCTGCGGGAGCGCGGCGCGGCGAGGGACACGTAAGCCGGTGGGACACACCAAATTTGCTTTAACATAGGCACAGCTTCTTCTCATGGCAAAAGCTTGAATACGGCCCTAATTTTACCTCGTGTGGGAGTGTGTCATTTAAAAGAGATTAAAACCGAAGATATAGTATGTTTTGGACACATGCCTATAAATCTTCTTCACGTACTTTTTTTGCTCACAAGCGCCGTGGGTAAGGTATGTGCTGGGCAGCGTGGGCTGTGCAGAAGCATTACGCTCTTGCTCAAGAAAGTCAGTAAAGGTGTAACGCGCATCTGCATTTACAGAAGCCCAGCGGTGGCAAGGACACACGAGCTGGGCTTTCTTTCTCCATAGCTTCCATTTGGCAGAGTACTTCTGCTTTTAAGTCCTTTAAAAAGGCACTAGTTTTCCTGTTGCCCGTATTTGAACTCTATTTTTTTTGGTAATTGTCTGGTTTCTTCTCATCAGTGTGTGACTGATGGGGGGTGATTCATTTGCTTCCGCTTCTCAACTTCCCGTGCCACCTCCTACGTGTTCCCCGCGTCTGGCGCGGGTGTGTGTGGCTGGCCTTGAAAGCATAACGGATCTATTTACCTTACGCTGGTCCTCAAACGGAGACCATCGCTAAGAGCAGGCAGGGCAGCTCCTTCTTCTCAAGTCCCAGCCCAAGCCGCCCTGCGCTCCTCCTGGGAAGCAACTTGTTTGAGAATGGATCTCAGTCACTTCTCTTTCGGCTTTTCTTGTCAGCTCTTGTCTTGGCTCTGATGGGAATTGTCCCCTTACATCTCCCTCCCTCTGATACTACCACATTTAAAAAATTAGCTTTTTTCCCTTGCATGCCATAAATACATAGCCATAATATTGCCTCTATTTGTCTCTATTTGAGCCACACAGTTTTGTTAGTCAAAATTATTCTGTGAAATAAACAAGTAACTGGATACTTTATAGACATAACAATTCTATAAACAGTTTCTAGAAGTGAAATATTTTTAATTTAAATGTAAATATTTAAATGGGTTTTTTTCAGAAAGTAGGTGGATTTCAGATTGTTCACCCATGTAAAGGACAAACTATGGGGACGAAAGGCACAATTTAAAGGCAAATGAGATACTGGAGTTGCAGAAATCTTAGTACTTCACCTGAACAGAGAGGAATGCCCAAATATGTCAGTAATGCAGATGTTAGCTGATGCTGGAGCTGTCTAGAAAGATCTCAGCTCTGCTGTGAACACTCAGTACCGAGAACAGTTATTCCAGCCAAATCCATTTGACTTGTGTCTTCTGCTTGCTCATTCTCAGCGCAAACAAGGCGAAAAGAAGAAGAGAGATTTCCTGCCCCACTTGGGCTGAGGCAGCAAAAGCTTTCATCATGTGAAATCCCTGAAGGCAACGAGCCTTGGTCACAGATGGTATTCTGATGATGAAGAAATTCGGGAAGTGAATTGGTCAGAGAGGATCAATGGCCAACAGACCCAGCGAGACCTACACTGAGGGCTGCCTGTGTATTCCCTTGTGCTAAGGCAGCAGTAGGCAGAGCGGAGACGAGGACCCAAAATTCTCCACGACTGGCGATGCTTGCAGAGCAGAAGGTACACCATCTTGTTTGTCCCCCTTTTTTTTTGCCCCAAGTCCCTTTTGTGAAATGAACTATTCTGGAACAAATGCGGAGCCTGGTGGAGTTTAATGGGTGGCCGTGCTGCTGCTTCTGCTGCTCAGAACGTGAGCTTGTTTTCCTCATTTTAGGTTGTGCTTTTTCCTTTAACCTACATTTCACTGGTTTTATATGTTGATTTTCAAGCATAATGAATACTCTGAAATGAGTAGCATCAAGAGAGGAATCAGATTAGCTCTTTGAGTTCTACTGTCTGTGATCTGGAGTAAATGAGAGGGCTGACACTGAGTGAGTGTCTCAGCTGGTGGAGATACTGGCTTTCTGTCTCATACTTCTGAGTGCACCTGAGATGTTCAGTTGTTTCTGAACAGCCACTCATCACGTTGGATGTTACAGCTGCTGTTCTTCAAGAAGGTTGGTAGAGAACTACTTTTCAGAAGTTTTCTTTATAGTCCAAGAGGATGGAGGCAGGCAATGAATCAAATACCAACTGTGAGAACGAGAAAGGGTAATCTGGAAAATTGTCAGTGCTGGATAATCAGTCTCCAGGGCATTGGATTTCTGTTTGTCCTGGGCTGTGTTTAAATATGTCATCAGGATTAAGGGAAAACCATCTTTTTTCTGTAATATGACAATATAATAGTTTCCAAACCTCAAGGTTCTTTTCAGCACTTGTGTATGACTGGGGTACATGAATCATTAAGAGATGATGCAGATACAGCAATTCAGGTGCTGTACCTAACAGTTTCATTGGGACAGAGATCATATCAAGCAGGCTGATGCAGGTACGGGCTCTATCTGCAACATACTGAGCAATCACTGCAGCAAAACCGGAAAGCAACAGCTGACCACCTATAACTCATTTACTGTGTTCTGCAATAAGCCTTACAGAAAAATTTATGGAGCAGATGGGCAAGAAATGTTCATGGCCTTATGTGCCTGCGACTTTTCATGAACAGATACAAGTGAATGTATCTCAGGAATTCCTCACTAAGGCTCTTGGGCCATGTAAAAACATAAAATGGGCCTGCTGGAGAAGATTCTTGAACCTTGAAATGAAACCATCATGGATGCAATTAAAAATAATACTTGTCACTGTTACAGATGTAGCATTTGTTCATCTAATACACCTTATAGAAGATCAGGATGATGTAATTAGAGCATCTGGTGCTCCAAGTGAGACTAAATTAAGAGTGCCCCATATGGGGGTTAGGAATAGGAGAGTTCTTAGCAGGGATTGTCACTAGCCAGTGACAGCGTTAACGTTTTACACTTCACTTCAAAGCAGGATGCCAGTAGGATCACACTAATGCATTGCCTGTGGTTCTGTGGGTGGACTCCTAGGCCATGATCCTGAATCAGGTCAAAATTGCATTTGGGCTAACTGGTAGAGATGTAAGGGAGCGGGACGAGCGGGGCTTTCCTTCCTTTCTGGATCTGTTTGTGAGGGCAGCTTGTAATGCAGCGCCAGCCCTGCTGCAGGAACGCTGCCCGGCATTCCCTGGGCCAAGGACGGGTGCAGGCTGGCGAGGGCGGCGGGACGCCGATAAATCTGCGCCGTGACTCTTCAGCACCCGCGTTGTCTCCTTAGTGAAGAGGACTCCTGAGGAACAGATGTGGGTTTGTTGTGGTTTTAGTGTTGCAGACTAGAGAGGATGGCCGTGCTGGGGCCACAGGCTTTGTGCCCACAGCCGGGTGCACACCCTCCTTGGGCTGGGCTTTAGGTGTCTGCAGACTGGGCTGCGCCTCTGGGCTTGAGGGCACGTGGGCTGGTGCGGCTTCCTTTGGTGTTTGCAACTGCTGTGAGCCTTCATTAAAAAAAAAAAATCCTTCTCATGATTCAGAATAACATGGGACCTTGGTTTTCTCATCTCTTGCACAATTTCAGATGATTAAAATACTGTGAGAAGAAAGGCTGTTACTTTTTCTGTACCATTTAATATATTTTTGATACAAAAATTAAGTGAAACAATGAGAGATATATACACACACTTACACACCCATTCACACATGCACATGAAATGCAGATAATTTACAGTAGCCTTTTCCCACTGACTTAAGTGGGTATAAAAATCCCAGATGTTGATTACTTTGGAGATGAAGGTCTAAGGTTAGCTTGATGGATTGTGATTCATGTTATTCCCCAGAACGAGCCATTCATTCACTGTTTTAATTGCTAACTCTAGTTAAGTCTGCAGGTTTTTTTTATCCTTTCTAAAATCAGTGCAAAGGAGAGACCAAGTTAATTCTGGAAGCAGTGTTTTCCCTTTATGTGTGCACGCAGTCAGCTCTCTGATGTCCGTGCTGGCAAACGCCCTGCTCCTTCCTCCCACCCCCGGGCTGTACCATCTCTTTAGAGTATTGGCTCTTTGAGAAGGGAAGCATCTTAGGTTTGCATCTGCGTAGCTTTTGGTACTAGGGATTTCGTTTGAAGTTTCTTCTTGGTCATACAAATAAATAATAATGAGAGCGATGGTTTATACTAGGCAACAATAAATGAGCACCACAAGAGGCGTGCCAGGGTGAGACTGGTTAAGACTTACTTGCAAGTTGTCGCAGTTTTGTGCCATGATTTAATTCTTGTGTGAGAAGAGTATCAGAAGATTTCTTTCATTTAGTGTATTTGAGACTATTAGCTATGAGAAGCAAGATACAGTAAATTATATAGTGTACAGAGCATATAGGCATGATACAAGAATCTTGTTACTGATGTACGAGAAGAAAAGGCCTGAAGCCCTGTTTTATTATTCCGTAAATATGCTGTGCTAGAGGCTCTTAAAGCAAGATGAAAGTAGAGTTTTTGGTTTTTTTTTTTAATGTTCATTACAAAGGAGTCCTTCTCACACTTGGACGGGTGAATCCCCTTCTCCGACTGTGACTTTGTGTGGCCACTTGTCTGGAGAGTCCCCAGAGGTCAGCCCTAATAAAAGGTTATCAAATACCGAGAAATTATGGACTTCTCGGTAATCCAAGTCTGCTCATAAGACGTGCCAGATAATTTATTTACCTTCTAGAAACAGTAGAGCAAAAACTGAATAAAGGAGGGCATTCTTTCCAATAGAAATATGTAGTAGAAAATAATTTTAAATAGCATTATTAAAATTATGAAGATCATTCAAAAATTGGCAAAAATGTAGCATTGAGGTGCCAAATTTTCCTAATTAAAAAAAGGACTTTGGCTGATCTCATTGGTGATATGGAAATGACGCACATGAACTACTGTGTGCAAAGTTTCTCTGCAAAGCTATGCGTAAGGCTGGATGTTTGACGTGCTCAGTTCTGTACTCAGTATCGTACGACTAATTCCTGAGCTAGTGTAAGCTGCTTATGAAACTAATTATGGTTAAAAGGTACAAAAAAGATAGCAAGAAAGTAAGAAGTTCATATTAGGAAACCCTTCTTAACATCAATCCTTCCTAACATCACAGGCAATTTACAATAATAGACAAAAATTGATTAGGGGAGTAATTGAAAATTGTAGCAAAGTGCTGTTAGAAAAGTGGGAAGAGATTTAGGCTTAGAGAAATATGATATTTATCTGAACTAGATGTTTTTTCTTTTTTCTTTTTTTCTTTCTTCTTTTTTCTTTTGCCTTCTTTCTTTTTTCTTTTTTCTTTTTCTTTTTTTTAAGCATATTGCTTATTTACTAGGGGAAAAGCCCTGGCATTATGATATGTATCTAGGGAGGAGGGCTCACATTCTGCCTTAGGGGATTGATACCCAGATCTGGGATCACCTCGATGATCTGGTTACGGACGTACCTTAAACATGTTGGTGTAGTGTATCTGAGAGCCATCTAACCTGCTGAAACTCCTCCACCTGGCACACAGCATCTCCGCGCTCGCCGAGCCGCGGGGCAGAGGTAGAGGAGTGACGCTGGACCCTGGGAGCTGGGCTGGCCCTGGGTGAGATGGGGCACCTGAGCCCCGCGCGGTGTCCAGCCGACACGAAGCACCCGTCCAGGAGGGACCGAGCCGAAAGGAGACAGCAGAGAAGGGTCCCCCCCGGCACCGTGGCTCTAACGCTCTCCTCCGAGATGAGAGACGGAGGTTCAAATCCCTCCAGGCAGAGAAGGGATTGAACATGGATCTCCCACATCCTGGGTCACTGCCCTAATTACTGGGTTAGTGGATAAAAAGGGAATGACAGCAGCTGTGGTGAATCCAACCTCTTATTTCCTTTGCGTTTTTTTTTTTTTCTGTTGCAAGTGCCCGAAATGAAGCGTTTTGGCTGAAACAAAGCACTTTCCTCACAGCAAAATGTATGGAGTTTGTTTTGTTTCAGAAAAGAAAACTGGAAAATATTATTTCAGATTGATCTGAACATGGTTTTTTTGCTCATTTTAGTTTCGTTCAGTTGCTTTACAGCAGAATCAATTATTTGCACAAACCTATTTGTAAATGTTAAAAACCATGATTTGAGCTTTGTTGGAAGACAGTTGCCAGCAAAATCTCAGGCCGTAGTGGCGCGCTGTGATCCTGCCAGTGACAACAACTCCCAGTACAGCAGAGCTCACCGAAGCGGTACGACAGGCTCGGACCTGAGAGTAGACAGGTGCCTGAACACACTGCTGAAATACTGAACACTACAAAATAGGTATTTACACTGATTTAGAAACACTTCAGTAAAAAAGTGGCAGTCTATATCCCATTGATGCCTTTCATTGGAAACGAGGGGGCAGCTAGTGCCCTAGTGCATCTTTGGGAAGTGCAGTCAGTACAAGTCAGTGTGGTGTTTCTCGGGGAAGGATCACAACTTGATACAAGCCTTCCAGTGGCTCATTTTGGATGACTGTGTTTGGATGCTTTCTCGGTGGCTGGACGAGCCAGCAGGTCATACCAGTACTAAGCCTTCGTTATTGGTACTCACTGGAAGGAAGGGAGATGTGCTGTGAGGACGGGGGGGGTCAACGTCTTCAGGCAGAGAGAAGCTGAACCCTGTTGTGAAGTCTCTGCTAAGTGAAAGGGAACTATGGACAGCTTTGCCATACTTTTTACATATTCAGGATTGTGTTTCATTTTTACTACTCATCTGCTAGTTGGGAGTGGGTCACCCCAGACAGCACAGTTGTAGGAAGCCCATGTACATGGTTACTCTGCTTCTATTATTCCCCTCTTTGGGCCATTGTGGATTCCAATACGTCCGTTAATTTTATTTTATAAATGACATAAATGTACATGGAACATTACAACAGGGAAAATATGACAACAGTAATACTACAGAGCATAATCCCTGCCTCAGGAGCTTGCTATCCAAGGGCCTGAACATGTTCTTTGTACTTAGGGAGGGAGTAGTGTGGAGATGTTATCTCCGCTTGGCTTAACACGAGATTTGGGGTTCTGAGAAACGGGCAGGAAGAGGAGCGGAGAACTGCCTCTCCAGGGACAAGACATCTGGGTTTGAGCATCACCCATGAGGTTCTGGGGCTCTGAAAAACTCTTCCGCGAGACGGATAGGAGAGATTTCAGCTCCTCATGCTAGCTAATGGAAAATGTTCAGGAGGGTTGTTTTGGATAAACAAAACAAAAAGCTGCCAGAGTTTACATTTCATTTAATTGAAAATTGTCATCATTAAAAAAGCAAAACCCAAAGCGCAGTCAGCAATTCGCACAGCCTTGCTTAACACTTCTCAGGTGCGGCACGCTTAGTCTCACAGGATCAGGCCCTGAGGGGACGCCAAGAAGAGCAATGCTTGAGAGCAACATATGGAAATTGAACACGAAGTAAAAGCTCGAGTGGAGGTAGGTGGGCTCGGGAGCCGTCTGCAGGAGGGGGAGCCAGGGCTACGCAGTGGGAAGTGTGTAGAAAATGAAAGTATATGGAAACTGAAATGTATTCAGCCGCAGTCATGTTAACGTAATCCGTGCAGTCAGTTCCTCTTGACGAGTGTATGTAGCCCATCACAAAGCTGGGCCTGCTGTCGGGGAAGGTGAAGGCAACACATACGTGTGTGCATGTCACGGACAGAACAACGATGCGAGGGGTACGAGGCACGTATGGGGAGAAACCACTGAGCAGAAGGCTACAAAAGATGAAAACACATTCAAGAAGGGCTGGTATTTTTGTGATAAAACTGACCAGTTGTTCATAATTAAAAGAAATATTTCCCCAAGGTCACTTGAATTTTTTCGCCGGGATCACAGAGCTGTTCTAATCTCCACTGGTATTAGATCTTGAATTAAATGTGTGCTGGCATCTGCCAGGGTAAGTATCTCTCTTCTTTCCTTCCACCCCTTGTAGGAAACTTGGTTAATCTGGAAGGAGTTAAGTTCTGGAAGGCTCCAAGCCCTACAGAAGGGGTTTGGGGCACAGTGAAACATCTCCCGCAAGCACTTGGTATCCCACAGAAAACCAGCATCTGTCTGATCCTAATTCCCATAGACCTCGTGCTGGTAAGGGTGGAATGGTCTGCTCGGGAAGGACAGCCCAGGGTTTGATTCC
The DNA here is from genome assembly GCF_965183815.1 of Platalea leucorodia. Taxonomy (NCBI): domain Eukaryota; kingdom Metazoa; phylum Chordata; class Aves; order Pelecaniformes; family Threskiornithidae; genus Platalea; species Platalea leucorodia. Next base: position 39,064,963 of record NC_138827.1, on the reverse strand, counting down.
CTAGGACTAAAAAAGTCAGTCTTTGAGCTATTGCTTTTTCCCCCAGAGTTAAACATTTTCCAAAAAGGCTGCCATACCAGTGTCTATTCCTGTCTAAACATACACACAGAATTGCTTATGGCAAGCAGCCCATACGATTCTGCAAATCCTTAAATATTGATCTCCCAAAATTTCAATTGGACTTGCCATACTTTTTTATCTGCGAACACCTCAACTGTATGAGGGCGAATTTAAAATTTCACCTTGCATTATCAGATTTTTGTTAACTAGGATTTATCATTATTACCTAACGTCCTCCTCAGCCCCAGGCGTTTGTTGTGACACAGGAGGGGGGTGTGATCAGCTCAAGCGTCACGGGCTTGTTCAAGCTTTTTTGCTTTCTTGTAGGCAGGCGTTAGCCGTGGCTCCCGTTGGGTTACATCTCCGGGCAGCCTCTCTGCCTCTTGCGTTACCCGCTCTTGGGAGGCCGGTCGATGGGTGTGGAGTTTGGCATCACGCACCTACACGCTTTTCGTCTGTGGCAAGTGTTTAAAACCTGGAGGGGCTGTCACGGGCCGCCTCGGTTAAAAGGGCAGGTGGAGTCCCCACCGCATCTGGGCTGTGATTTCTTAGCATTGACCCAGGCATTGATTGCTTGTTGCTTATTAGGGGAAAAACTGAGAAAGGCCACTTCGTTGTTTGTTTGTATCCAGAATTTTTTTTTTTTTGGCAAGTAAATTGTCAGGATAGGCAGCACATCTTTGATACTTTGTCTCTTTATCAGAGTCCAAGACAGCTGATGACATTATATTGGGCATTCATTTTAGATCTGCTGAGCCCACAGAAATCAATAGTTTTCCATTATCGGGTCCGGCTGGGTCACTGGTCTGTCAATGAGCTGTTACAATCGCTGTACAAGGGTGAACCTGACCAGTCAATTGCTGCTGACAAGAGGAAAACACGCTGACAGCCACTGGAACAAGCCAGAACACAGGTTTGCACTTCGGTTTGCCATCCGAGGAGCCTGGGAGCGGGGCCGTTTCCAAGATGTAGGGCAGGCACAGAGGGAGCAGAGGCCCTCTCCCTCCCTCCCTCCCTCCCTCCCTCCCTCCCGCGCAGCAGGCAGGCCTGCCCTGCCCCGGGAGTTAAGGTTTGCTAAAGGGACGTGCTGAAGGGGAACGCTTCTGCCGGCGAGGCCGGTCCTCTTTCTGCGGTGGCCATCGCGGCGGGATGCCTGGCTCGGGGGGTCCTCGTCCATGGCAGGAGGTTGTGCTACACCGGGCGGGAACGCAGCCGACGGGGTTAACTCCAGTTCTTGTCTGTCTGCGTTTGAACACCGACTTCCTATCAAACTTGAGAGCTGAGCAAAAATAAATATTTAGAAATTATCCCAATATTATGATTTTTAATTTTCAACTTTATTAACTTCTTTCAAGTGTTAAATCCTGACCGTTTTATTTACGCCTCCGGTCTTCTGTTTGATTCTCGCAGAAGTCAATATTCACTTGTGTTCCATCATCAAACAAAAAACTGGTAATCAACTTTATCACTGGAAGCCAACTAGCTGGGTTTTAAAAAATACACTACCCAAAAGAAAGATCATTTTCTTTAAATGAGGGGAGAGGGAAGTCTTTTTAACAGGGAAGAGCAAACCTTCCTTTGCCGGTAATTAGAAGCACCAGCCTTATATGACTCGCAGCATTTGGTAGCTCAAGCCGCGTCAGATCTCTTACAGCATTAATTAAAAAGAATTTATGTTTTTTTAATAAAATGCTTCATGTTTTAGCCCCTTCTCTTCCTCCTACCAAATGCGATTACGGGGGCTGAAGGGAATTCAGGTTAATATGTTGACACACTTAACAATGCGGGGTCATGTTGCGCACTCCGCTTGGCTGGTTCGCGGCGGCGCAGCCCCTGACAGGTCCTCATCAGCCGCTGCCCTCAAGGCAGAGCCAAGGAGAGGATTTTAATTACTGCTCTCTGCGCGAGTTTGCCAGCATTAAATTGAGACATAATTAGGCCTCCGAATTTTAATAATTGTCCTAGCTAATTGGGCAGACAAGTACGCTCCGCAGCGTGGCGTGATTAGATAATTAGTGTCTCCAAATGACAAAATTGGGCTCTTGATTGCGGATTTCAGGTGCGGGGGGGGAGGCGGGCGGCTCCTTGCGCGGGCAGCGCCGCGCCCGGGGACGGGAGCGGGCCCGGAGGTGGCTCCGGCTGCGGGGGGGAGGCGCGGCTCCCGGTGCCCCCCCGCCTTCACCGCACCGTCAGGCCCTTGACTCCGCGGCGCTAATTGACCGCTCCAGCCCACGGACGGCGCGGTGCGAGCGGCGGCCGGCGAAAGGACATCGGGGCTCGGGCCGGCGGCACGGATCCGCCTCACCGGGCAGCGGCGCGGCGGCGGCCGCTCCCCCCCGCGGCCGCCAGGGGGCGCCGCTCCCGCGCGGCGGCGGCGGCTCCGCGCCCGCTCCGCGCCCCTCGGCAGGGCCGGCCGCGGCAGCGTAAGTACCGCGGGGCGGGGGGGGGGGGGGGGAGCCGCGTCCCCCTGCCTGTCCCCCTGCCTGTCCCCCTGTCCGCCCCCCTGCCCGCCCCGCCCGCCCGGGCCCTGCCCCGCGGCCGCTGAGCGGGTGCGGAGCGTCTCCTCCCGCCGGCTCCGGTGCTCGGTGCTGGGGCAGGGGTGGCCGCCCGGCGCGGCTCGCCGTGCCCCCGCAGCCTGCTAGCGAGGTTTGCTCGTTATATATCCATACCGCATTGTATCTATCAAATATATATGTATGCGTATCTCTGAGCTGGGCTGGGGGCTCAAATGGCCGCGGACATCACCCCGGTAGCCCCCGACAGCGACGGCGCTGCCCGCCGGTGCCGCCGTGCTGCTCCCGCCGTCTGCGGGTTTTAGTCCCCGCGAGTCTTTTCCCGTTAAAAAATATTTTATTTTTAATGATGCAACCCATCTCGTTAGTCATTTTATTTACAAAAAAAAAAAAAAAAAAAAAAAAAGGCTGTATTTGGGGAGGGCGCTGGGATAAATCTGTAGCGAAGCACCGGTGCTCCCGGATTACGGGAGCCGCCCGGGAGAGGAGTCACCCTCGCAGGCTGCCAGAGCCTTCCCGACGAGGACGTGCTTTTGGGTTTGTTTGGGTTTTTTTGTTTGTTTGTTTTGGGGTTTTTTTGTATGTGAAAAAAACCCAGGTTTTTTTACTCAGCGATATAAAGTTGAATCACTAATAACTGAAAGTTAAAATGCAAACGTTTCACTAGGAAGCATTTCATGCAGCTGGTACAAAATCGCTTTTATTTTTTATCTTCAGGTAAGGAAAAAAGGATTTATGATTTTTTTTTTTTCTGTGTATGATTGCACCATCATCGAAATACAGATGCTCTTCCTGCTCCAACTGAAATCTACATCAATGATTTTCACGACAGCCTAAGGGCTTCTTGGCTTTAAAGGTCTAGTTATTTTTGCTAATATATCAAGATTTTAACTCCTGACTATTTCATAAGTCAACTTCAGCTGCACTGTACAGTATTTATATACTTATTTTCAGAGGTATATTCTAGCTCAGTAGACTGCCGTCTCACCGTTTCAGTGCTTCAAAGCGATGATGTTGGGAATTGTCAGCTCCGAAGACAAGGTTAGCTCACAGGAGCAGGATGTACTCTGTAAAAGGCTGATTTATAAAAGTGTTACAATCCGTATATCTTGCAGGTCGAATTGCATGCATTATATGATCAGAAATACATAGAGGATTGATCTGCCAGTGCATATTTAAAGCAAAATTTATGTTGTCTTCAAAGGTGAGGGTGCCGGAGACATACCGGAGCAGAAGGCACATCTTACAACCAACCCCAGCCTGGAGAAGCCGTGGCAAAGCCCTCCTATATTCTGATAACAAACTCCCACGGCCTAACGTGCGCAATCCTCACCCGAGCCCTTGCTAGGAGCGGTAAGCACCTTGCCCTGCTAAAAATGAAAAATACCTCCTGCGAACCAAATAGATGCCAACTAATTTTTTTTTTTTTTTTAAATCCTTTTTGACTGTGACGGACTCTTGACCACCAGGTGACACACGCTCGGGGCCTACAAGCTGCCGAGGGTGTTGCTTTCCTGTAATCGGTTTCTTTCTGAGCAGCCTCTGTTGCCGCTGTGCCCAAGGGGTCTCTGGGGGGTGGCTCCGGCAGGCTCCATTTTGTCATCCTCCCGTCAGCGTGCGGGTGAGGCTGCCAGCAGAAATAGGTAGGCTTGTGCTGCTCTGATGAAGGTGACATCCAGCTCCAAGTTTGCAGTTAATCAAGTCCACTCGGTGAAGTTGAAGAATTTAATCAGTGTCTGATCAAGCCTCAGATGTTATTTATCTGTGCTATATCGAATTCTCTTCACATGTAAAGCAATCGTCAGAGGTTAGATGGGGGGAGCGTAACAACATAGTAGTAGTTCCTGCCCTGATCCTGCAAGGAATGCTGTGCAGATCCCCATCCAGCCGTGTGAGCAGGGCAGCCTGTACTGGTGTGCGGGCATTGCAAGGCCAAGGCCATGGTGAGGCTCCTATTTTCAGGACACTTTCATGCTGTTTACTAACCAGATTACAACTTGGGTATGCTATTACCTAGGAACGCTTTCTTCCCCGCCCCCCCGCCGCCTGGTGAGAAGGCTGGGACCCTTCCTTCAGCGACACTGTTAGAGAGAACTGTCCTGTTGCTTGTGCGCGGAGTCTTTGCGATATGGTGACAGGGCGATGGGAGCTGAAGGCCGCTGGGATGTGGCCCCCAATGCAGCTGTGTACGCTTGTCCTGTTTCTCGCAGGAAACACGCTCCCCCTGTGCTTCGTGCCCTGCCCGGCCTGCCGCTTCATCTCCAGCTGCAGGGGAAGGTATTTTTGCAGATAAAAGATGCTACTGTCTTGGGATCTGGTTATTTTAGAAAGTTTCTTTCCGTTCCCAAGTTAGTACAACAATTCTGATGAGTTCAAGTACAGAAAATGTTATCCCCTTCCTGGCTGATGTCTTCTGGGTGAAGACCAGGCTGCATTTAGTGTTTCTCAGCTGACAGTTGGGCCTTGCTGGTTTTGCAGACCTTCCCTCGGGTGACAGTGGCGACTGTCCATGCTGGGGTGGACAAGTAGAGTTGAAGAAATGCATTTACTTTGAGTAATACGATGTTTTTTTCTGAGTACCAATTTGATTAAATAGTTTGTTTTTTTTTTTTTTTCTAATGAGTTTAATGAAAAACGTGCAAAGTAAATAATTAGACCTATAAAATAGGGCATATATTTATTTATAGTGGTGTAATTGAAACGATTCGACTTGTTAGTGTTAAGCTAGCATAATCTCCTTACTGTGCGGGCAGTTGTAGGAGCAGAAACGCCTTTTAACCGAGCGGAAGGGTTTTCACTCCCGCTCTCTTTATGAAGCGCCGTTTTGCTTTTCCTTTGCTCTGAAACGCGACGGCAAAACCCGGCTCGGTCGGGTGTCCCCGCTTCCACCGGCGCTGGGAAGCGCAGCCGGGGGTGGCGGGCGCGGGGCGCGCGGGGCGGCGCGGAGCCGCCGAGGTTAATGCTTCAAAGAAGCCCTCGGTGGCGAGGAGGAGGCGAACAAAAGCCAGCGCCCGGCTAACAAACGCGGTGCTCTGCCGGCGAGTTTCAAGGCGTTTTAAGTCTAAAGAAGAAGTGACAGGGCAATCATCTCCCCGGCTCGGCTGCGGATGGGAGGGTGAAATCTTGCTAACAGCTCGTGTATCTGTATATTTAATTGCGACCTGGCTGCATGTTCCTGTTGAGGAAGGATGCAGATGACAAGCGAATCTATAAAAACACAGTTGACAAACCCGGGAAAGGGATAACTGACAGATGAAACGGCAGCCAGCGCCGAGCTAACTGGCAAACGCATCAGTACAAAGTCATATAGCTTCTGAGAGGAGGAGTAGTTTGTTTTATTCCGGTTCTCCAGAGTTTTATCTACTGTCGGTGTGATGGGGGAGAGAGGAGCTAATGTGCCCTGTTTAGGATACAAACATGCAGATCAGATCAGGCTTCAGACACCGTGTTTCGCTCAAGACTTAAAACAGTTCGAGCAATAAACCGGGCTTCCCCCCGCTGAGGAAAAGGAAAACAGCAAGGCATGGAGATTTTTTTTTTTTTTTTTAATGTTTTAAACTTCTTTAAACACAACCGTTTCGCATAGGGATAGAGCGAGCTACCGGGGGTTCATGGGGATGGATGGGAGCTGGGGCCCGGAGCTTGTCCGAGGCTGGGCCTTGGGAGAATATCAGCCCGGCTCCCGTTTTCTTCACTTTTGTATTACTTTAAGTTTTCAATGAGGCTGGTGTAATTACGAGGCGTTTAACTTTTTGCCAGGCTCTTTCATTATGGCTTTGCATTTGCACCTCGCTTTTAAGAGAAGTAATAACATTCACAGTCAGGGGCAAATCCTGTTAATGAACAAATTTAAAGTTCAAACAGTTATTCAAGTTCACAGCCCCGCTCGCTGCTCCTTTAATAAGAGTTATACATGTTACTTTCTCTCGGGATCACTCCCCCTTTTATTACTTTTTAAGCTTTTCATAAGCACTGGCGGGCTATATGGGCAGCTCCCAGCCTCTAAAGAGCCCACAAATCCTGACGGGAGCCCTAATCCGGCCTTAATTTGGCAACTTTTGTAAAAGACATAAAGGCTCGGGTGCCGCCCTTGTGCGCTCGGATGATTATTTCGCGGGGAAGGAGCCGGGGGAAGGTTCCCCCCCTCTTGCCCGCACCCACCTATTCGTGCTGGCTGCCTCCCCGCCGGAGCTGCGCAAAGGAAGCCTCCGTTAGTCCCGCCCGGGGACCGGCGGATAAGTTAGGATGGCTGATCCATAGCCCGGGAATGCCCGCCCCTTCCCCCCATCCGATAGCGCTGGCCGGCGGCGGCCGGTCCCCCGGCCCGCCCCGCCCCGCTCCCGGCCGAGGCCCCGCAGCGCTGCCCGGGGGCCGGAGCCCGGTGCCTGCTACCGGCAGCCGCCTGCAAGTGTTAACGGCGTGCGGGTAAAAAAAAAGAAAAAGAGAAATTCCCTGCGCTCTTTCTCTCTTCCCGCCGCGCTCCGCTTTCTTCTTTTCCTCCAAACCTTTCGCGATTCGAGTGTCTGCGCTCACCTCGGCATTTGCATAACATGAATCTTAATTGCCCTTGTCAGGGGCTGCCCGAGCCCCGGGAGCGGGGCGGGCCCCCCCGCCGTGCCGGGCTCCCCGGGCCGGGGGCGGCGGGCAGGGTCCGGCAAAGCCCGGGGAGTTTGACACCGGTTCAAGGCAGCGCCGATGCAAAAGCGCTGTCTATGTACAAATAGAGGAGATCACACTCCCCATTATCTACCTCCTGGCGAGTGTTTGATTTGTGACATCAAAAGCTTATCAAGGCAAGCTCACGAAAAAAAAGAAAAAAAGAGAGAGAGAGAGAAAGAAGGGGGGGAAAAAGCACCTCTCCGTGGAGGGAGATGGCTCCGGTTTGGGCGATGCGGGGGCAAAGAGGAGGGGGCCGGTGCTGCCACAACGCCGGCGGGGCCGGGTGCGGGAGGGCCGGGTGCGGGAGGGCCGGGGGGAGGCCCTGGTTCCTCGCAGCCATCCGCAGAGAAGTGGTTTGATATAATCACCATGACAACTGCCGCCTATGAGCATACAAATAATAGAGATGAAATAGACAAAAGATTAGCATGCCATGAAAAGTACAATAAGTTTCTTATTTAGCATTTAGATAACTGTCTTTCCTTCGGAGCAGGCTTCAAAGTTGAACCCAGTTTAGACCAAGAGGATTAATTCTTTCTCCCGCATGCTTCATTGAATCTCTCATTACCAAACTTTGTCTGTATTGATGTAAGATTTGATTGAAGATTAGAGCATTTAGCAAATCTTGCTTTTCTGCATGTATCAGGCCTTTTCAAGCGCAGACCGCGCTGCCCAGTGGTCAATACCCTTACTTTTATCCAGTGTCTGCTTCATTTAAACTTAATCAACTCCCTCAATGAACTGGAACAGGGAAACGTCCCTGCGGTAAGACTGTTGTGCTTTTCTTAGATAATTCTTTGCTCCCTCTCCCAGTCCGCTGCCGTTAAACCCAAAATTGCTCTCTGATGAACTTAATCAATATGATAATGACAACTGGGGCCGAGCGCCTCGGCGTGCAAAAGGCAGGCGGCGGGCGCCCACCGCCCGAACCCGACCTCGCCTGGCCTCGCCTTTTGTGTGCGCCGCTCCCGCCTCGGCCCCCCCTCTGCCCCCACCCGTGACGCCGCCGGCCGCCCGGGCCGCGGAGCGGCGCTGCCCTGCGCGGCGGGAGGGCTCGGCCGCCACCGCCCGCCGGAGCGGGGCGCGGGCCCGCCCGGGTGAGTTATCGGCCTGCCGCCCGTCAATGATTTGCGCGCTCTCCTTTCCCAGTCAACAAGTTTCTGAGGTATAGCGCAGATCAATCAGAGCTGACAGAGCGCGTGTGAAGCTTTTACTGTGTAAATCTGGACCTCTTGTCCCGGCTTCGTTGGCGCTGGCATCTGTATATCATTTTTATACTGCTACCAGTAGAGCAATTTCAAAAGTATTTGCAAGGAAAATGGATGTCCCCATCTGTTCCTGGCATCATAAATGTGCCACTTTCGGAGGGTTTTCACTGGTAATCATATCTTTAATGATGAACAAACTTGTGATATATACCTTTCCATAAAATGGGGTTTTCTTCACTTTATTGTGATTGGCTGGGATAAATAGCTTTTCCATATGTTAGGGAGATAAAACATAAGATTACCAGAGCTCGTTTGTTTGATCATAAACAAAAGAAACAATTCGCTCCAAACACTCTTTAAACAGAAACAACTGCAGAATTAAATTGTATTAATAGGCTATCGATGGGTCAGGAGGCAAACAACTGTCCCCGTGGAAAAGCCAGCTGTTTGAAAAT